>NC_080752.1:8406777-9031777 GCF_020826845.1 Diceros bicornis minor
GTCCCAAAGTTTTTGTTTCATAAAACGACAACCAAAAGAAACGCTGTGACCATCGATCATCGCAAACTTTTTACTGCTTAACATCTTTAATAACAGCAACAAAATCAACCAGAAAGGCACGCTGCAACATGGTGACCAAATATAGTTACCCTAACATGAATAGCCTCCTTGCCCAAACTTGCTTTTTGCCAGGTGTCCCCAAATCCACTAACGCCAGCCAATCGGGAGAAAGGCTGGTGGACTTCCAGCTGGCGTTGGCCTTCTCAAGGAGTCTGCCCAAGAGCTTCCCTAGTGAAAGCCACTCCCCGAAACCCCACTTCAGGTACTCTCCTGCCACTCCCATCAACACCCCAACCTGAGCACTTTGGAAAGCACCAGCAGGAGAGTACGCAGTCTTCATTGAGGACATTTGGGATCACCACAAACCCTACGCTGCAAATGGAAAAATAAAGACAGGGGAAAGGAATCCGAAGCTCCACAGTGACTTACGGGTCGGGACCGGGAACAACCTTTACCCTTACCACACGACACACGGGTAAGCCTCAGGTCAACTTCCAGGTCCCTTCTAGAAACTTCCCGAACCCGCCACGCCCTGCCCGGCAGGAGACTAGTCCCGGGGACCTCACTACCACCAGCCCGCTCTGCCGCCACGCCAAGCCAATCAGCGCCCTCTGCCCGGGTTGCCGGGGAAAGAGGAGATTCGAGTCGACATTAGCCGCGGGGTTCAACCAGGTCCGCGCTACCACAAGGGGGTGGGGGGGGGGACGTGAGGGTGCCCATACGGCCCGACCACTCTCAGGCACCAGGCCTCGCTCTGTCGCCTCCCCCAACACAGCGACCCTAGTTGAGCCGGGCGGTCTTCGGGGAGAAGGAAGAAAAGGCCACCAGCGGACCGTGGGGCGCTTCGCTCCGCCGAGGCCTCGCCACCCACATACTCACCAGCTCTTACACAAAAACCACCAAGACCAGTCAGGAAGAAGATGCGCGAAGCACGCGTCAGGCGCTGCCTTTATAGCCTGTAGGGCTCTCGCGAGAGTCAGAGCGGGCCGGGGGTGCGGAAGGGGGAGAGAGAAGGGGGATCTGGCTCCAGCTCCGCCCCGACCCTACCCAACGCGCCCCGCCGGAATGACTCAGCTCTTTCCGTTGCGGTGGGGCGGGCTCCGGCGCCGAAAGTAGCAATCCCACTCACCGCCGCCAACGGTTGGGGTCGGAGCGTCTTGACCGTCTCCAAACCCAAACGCCTCCGTTAATCCGAGATCTCTGCTGGGGGGGCCGTGCGCGCCTTGCCCTCAAAGCCCAAACCAGGGTAAGGGCCCTGGCTGCTGCCCACGGAGGACCACGTCAAACCACACCAAGCCCTGAGAGCTGTCTATGCAAATATTTCTCAAATATTCTGCCCCGGTCTCCGCAGCCTCTGCCCTAGTGCTGATCCTCAGTAACCCTTACTGCTTAGACAGCCTCCTTTATTGTTCTGTCTGATAACAGAGTTGCTGCTGCCCATCTCCCATCCATCCCTTTCACTGCGTCTGGAAGAAATCTCGCTGAAATCTGATCATGTCACTCCTCTGGTTTGTGGTTAAAAAAACTAGGGCTCTGTAGTCAATTTCCTGAGTTAAAACTCACTGTTTTATGTGTGGCCTTCAGGCAAGAGTCTTAATCCATTACCCTTGCTTTTCTCACCTGTAAAATGGTAATATCATTAGTTTTGTGTTGAGATCATCTCTGTAGCTTATTTAGCACAATACCTAGTTCTTATTATACATTAGAAATGTTAGCTATTATTATCACTGTAACTCTTCCTTGCTCCTAGATTGTAACACCCAAAACAGTGTGTAGCTATTTCAAGCCTTCTGAAGAACCTGCTCCCTCCTAGCTGGCCAAGAGAAATGTCTTTAAAGACTCAGCTGAAGCATGACTTCCTCTGAAACAGTTCCTGAACTGTTCCCATCCCCAGAATTCCTCTGAAGCTGTTCTTTTCTCTCATCCCCAGAATTGACCGGCCCCTGCTTTATGCCCAAACAATAGCCTGTATAGCCAAAGAAACTTTTAAGGTGTTTTACTTGTTTATATGTCAGCCTCTCCTTGCTAGACTGACTTTCTGGAAGGTAGGATTTGGGTCCGTCTCTGTGTACCCAACTCACAAAAGAGCATATAAAATAAGATCATTTAATAAATAGTATTATTGTGACCAGGAACCAGGCAAGGAAAGGGTTACGAGAATCTGATCAATACCTAACATAGTCTGTCAAATGTTTTCCAGACAAGGAGAAAACTGAATGTGCTGTTTTTCAGAGGTTGATGTCCCGGTTTTTTGTAAATGTTGCCATCCTACAGTGAAACTTACATGGTTGCCGCAAGACCCTTGCAGTTTGCTCCAGCTTCAAGTGTCCAAAAGTTACCATGAACCTGTTATGTAATGACATGTTCCTTGACCTCATTATGTAATGGCATGTTGCGTTGAACTCATTGCGTAATGGCCTGCACATGGGCCCTGACTGAGCCCAGTTGTTACACAGATGTGACATATCTTCTGCACTCTGGTGCATAAAGTCTCCACCGGCACTAAGCTCAGGGGGGACACCACTTTGGGAGCGGCACTAAGCTCAGGGGGGACACCACTTTGGGAGCGGCACTAAGCTCAGGGGGGACACCACTTTGGGAGCGGCGCTAAGCTCAGGGGGAACACCACTTTGGGAGTGGCGCTAAGCTCAGGGGGGACACCAATTTGGGAGCTATCCCCAGTGTTCATTGCTTGTGCAAGCAATAAACCTTTTTGTTCACCCACTTCAGCCTTGGTTGTGATTTTCAGCTCCACACTCACCAAGAGATGAACCCATTGAGTTCAGTTACATTATGTCCCCCTTTCTGTCCCCCTCGCCCCCATCCTACTAACTCCCTTGGACCTTATAGCAGGATAAGAAATGGGGAAGTGCTGTGTCATGCTAACTGAGCATCTCGAAATTTTTTGGTATTTATCATGCTACTTGTAACAGTAGTTATTTTTTGTTTTTTTTCCTTCTCTGCCTGACGCTGGACAGTTATTTGTCCATTATTGATTTCCCTGTTGAGGAGGCAAAGGAGGAGTAGAAGTTCAGAGCTTAATAATGGATGGCTATTGCTATGGGTAGGTTAAAACAACAACACACAGTCTTACTTCAGCCAGAAGAAAATTACCATTTGTTGTATCTACCATGCGCTGGGCTCTAGGCTGGGCACTTGGGCTTGTTTGTCTCATTTAAGAATCAAAAGAGTTATCTTGGCCCAGAAAAATGTCAATAGCCTGTCTCTATGAGAGTATAAAAAATGAAATAGCAGGACAAAGTTCTGAAAAGAGAAGACATCTGTTGAACACTTGTTGTCTAAGTAAGTGATTGCGGAGTCCCTTTCCTCAGAGAACAGTCAAGATTTCAGAAATGTGGTCATGAGGGCTTTCTCCTTTCTCCTTCTACAGGACCTGGTATATACGTCAATGTCTACTTTTGCACATATCCCATTGTTTTGTCCTCACTTGTTCAGCAGTAGTTTGAGAAGAAATTTACCTATTTTATTTATCTTTGTAGTACCAGAACCTAGGACAGTAATTGGCCTAGGACAAGTGCTTAATTAACTTTGGAATATATTGAAGATTTTTGAGATGTGGAGTTAACTTATTTGACTGTTTTAGGAGGATGACTTTAGCAGCTATGTGATAGATGAACATAATGACTAGGAAACAAGAGGCAAAGAGACCAGTTGGGAGGCTACTGCAATGGTCCAGACAAGAGAAGTCTCAGAACTGTGATATGACATTGGCAGCAGGTTGGGAAGAAGAAAAGAAAGGATATTTCTACAGGCCTTAGGAGTAATTGGATTTAGGGTGAGAGGAAGGAGGAAGTTCAATCTGATTCCTTGGTTTCTTTCTTTTTTTTTTTTTTTTTAAGATTTTATTTATTTATTTTTCCCCCAAAGCCCCAGTAGATAGTTGTATGTCATAGCTGCACATCCTTCTAGTTGCTGTATGTGGGACGCAGCCCCAGCATGGCTGGAGAAGCGGTGCGTCAGTGCGCGCCCGGGATCCCAACCCGGGCCGCCAGCAGCGGAGCGCGCGCACTTAACCGCTAAGCCAACGGGCCGGCCCATGATTCCTTGGTTTCTTATCTTGGCAACGTAGAATTTCATTAACCAGTGACATAGGAAACACTGGAGAAGAAGTTTGAGGTTAAAAATAATGACCAACATTTATTGAGTACTACTTGTTTTACAGATGATGCCTGATGCCCAAAGAATTTAAGTAAATTGTCCAAGGTCACAGCTAATAGTTATTGGAGCCAGATGCCATCCCAGGCAGCAGAGCCATCATGTTGTGCAATATGCAAATGTTATCTTTAGTTAGACTGTAATGTGAATGGTGTCCCTGGGAGTTGTGCCTTACAGTGTCCTGGCCAGGCTGTGTGACTCTGGAGTCCACCCTGTTACTGACTCCTCTCTTAAAGGAGGGGATAATCAGTTTGGTTTGAGGCAAACAACACTGAGATGCTCACAAGACATCCAGGTGGAGGTGTCCAGAGTTCAGCGTTGGAGATGTCGATTTGAGAATCAGCAGCACAAAGGTTTAGTTACATATTTATTGTTCTTCTATTTACAGGAGGCCTATACTCTGCTAGATACCAGACAAGCAAAAACAAGTAAGACGTCGTCTATTGATTGTCTTAAAGGATTACTAAAAAGTTACCTAAGGAGAAGAAAAGTTAGGGAAGAGTTCCAAGCATAGAAAACAGCAAAAGAAATAGGAGACAATATAATATGTTTGGGGAAGTACAAAAAGTTTAATATAAATAGAATGTAAATGCCAAAGACTAGAATGTAGAGACAAAGAACAGAGATTGGTTATGACAATCTCTGACACTGGTGGTGATGTACCCCATAAGCCAGGCTAAGGAGTTAGAATTTTATCCCAGGGGTAAAATTGGATATGGGAGTATAGAAAGAAATAGGAAAATGACCACATCATGTTGTATTATTGATCATTCTGGCAGGTGCAGAGAGAATAGATTTAGGGGACCAAGAAGATATGGGATAGGGAGACCAATGAGGAGGCTCTTGCCATGGCCAGGAAAAAGAGGTTGAGAGCTTTGATGGCAGGAGTGCTAAGTGTGAAGAGATGGGATTAGATGGCAGAGTTTGCAAGATCTGGGCATCAGATATGGGAATTGAAAGAGAGGGAGTCAAGCATGAGTCCCAGGGGAATTGGGCAATTGTGATGCAATTCACAGAAATGTAGTGAAACAGATTTTGGAGGAGACAATGAGAAGCCCAGTTTGGGGTATGTTGAATTTGGGCTTCCACAGGGAGATGGCCAGGAGGAAGTTGGAAATGTGGAAACTTGAAGGTAAGCCCATGGGAAGGCAAGGACCCACCTATGTTGTTCATCGTGTTATAACCCTAATACCTGGCAGCATGGTTCCTGGCACATGATGGGTACAATAGATATTCGTTAAATAAATAAATGAATTATATATTTTTTGACATCATTCACAAGATCAAGGATACTTGAAACTGAGGGAGTAAATGAAATCCCTGAGAGAGTGGAGAAAAGTGAGTCAACACCAGAACCTCAGAGAATTTCTATGAGGGTAGGAGGAGGGACAAAAGCAATTAAAGGCAACTCAAAAAGAATAGCATTTTGTGGGTGAAGGGTCACTCATGAAGATGGACTGTTTCTTCCAAGAATAATTTCTTTTGGTCCCCACTGTCAGCATTGAAGTTATTGCACCTGGGAAAGGGTAACAAAAAAACAAACAAAAAAGGAATGAGTTAAAAAGTCAGTTAGTAGATATACAAGCTGCCACCTGTGAAATTTACTGAGTAAGTTTTCTCTGAAGTCCTTAAAATTAAAAAAAAAAAAGCCACCAACAACAACCTATTACTAAATTGCTGGTTGCTGAGGGCATTAGATGGGGCTTTGTTAGGAAAAATTGCTTGTGGTCAGGGCAGCTACTGAGAAAATGGTTGCATAAATCATATTTTGCTCTATTTCTTGGAAGTGAGGCCCTTAAAATTTTTCTCTGCCCAATTCAAATAAATATGGCTTTTCTTTGCTGGGCAAAGCACTGATTCCCAGCCCAGTTCTTCAGATGATTTAGCTCCCTTCATCTATTAAAATAGTATTCTCGAACATGAGTAATATGAGGTCCCTGTGAAAGGAAAAATATTCTCGAGGACCCCCAATGTTGGTTTGATTTATTAAATTTAATTATTTAACTGTCATTAATTTAATTTTACTTTTTTTTATTTTTTATTTTTGCTGAGGAAAATTAGACCTGAGCTAACATCTGTGCCAATCTTCCTCTACTTTATATGTGGGTCACTGCCACAGCGTGGCCGACAAGTGGTGTAGGTCCATGCCTGGGATCCAAACCCGCAAACCAGGGCCGCAGAAGCAGAATGCACCGAACTTAACCACTACACCACAGGCTGGGCCCTACTCATTTTTTTGCATTCAGACTATTTAATATTTTAATAGGTTGCCCCAGGATGCAATATTGAAAATAATTTAAAATCCTGTTTGATGATAATGTTTTCCCTGTTAATTACTACTGCCCTTGCTGCTGATGAACTGTTGCAAGTTATAATATAGAAGACGAGTTTCCTGCAAGCAATACCCTCCATGAATATTGTCCTAATTCTATACTGTATCTTCTCCTGGGTTCTGCATACCTATACTGCCTACACGTTGTGATGGGAACTCAATTCTCCAATCACCTTTCTCTGTTCAAGTTAGCATGAAACCTTGTTCATAGTGCTCTCTGACATCGTCTGCCTTCACTTGACAAAGCAGTAGTTACATTACTGCACTGATTTGCTGTGGTAGACGCAGTTAACGGACTCAACAGCCATTGCCCATTCTTATTAGCTAGCTAGATACAGCAGGTTAGGCAATTCAGTATGAGTATAAAGCAGATGTTCTAGGACAGTGATCATTTTAACATTAGGACTTGGTAACCTAGTAGCAGCCTACCACAAGCTTAAAAACCATTAAAGTTAAACTTATAAATCATTCAAGTTAAACCTATAAACCAACCATTAAAGCTAAATGCTTTCATGTAATTGTAATAACATATGCAGTGATGGAAATCAAAATCACAGGGTACGGGCCGCCCCCGTGGCTTAGGGGTTAAGTGCAGGCGCTCCGCTACTGGCGGCCCGGGTTCGGATCCCAGGCACGCACCAAGGCACCGCTTCTCTGGCCATGCTGAGGCCGCGTCCCACATACAGCAACTAGAAGGTTGTGCAACTATGACATACAACTATCTACTGGGGCTTTGGGGAAAAAAAGGAGGAGGATTGGCAATAGATGTTAGCTCAGAGCCGGTCTTCCTCAGCAAAAAGAGGAGGATTAGCATGGATGTTAGCTCAGGGCTGATCTTCCTTACAAAAAAAAAAAATCACAGGGTGGCACTCAGTTATGAGGACATCCAGATGATTCAGAATCTGCTTATGTTAATTTTTTTAATTATCACTGAAAGGAAAACATTTAACAGTTCTCAGAGAACACGAATCTTTAAATTTACAAGAATTCAATTTATAAAATTATATTTGGGACACATAAAGGCCTACAGATACCAATTCGAGAAACACTGTTATCAAGGATAAGATGTTTGTTAGAATTGAATATAGCTGCAAGTAACAGATTAAACTCAAATAATAAGCTTGACCAAATAGGGAATCAATTTTTCCCATTTAACAGGTAGGCAGTCCAAGACTGGTGTGTGATTCCACACTGCCATCAGGAACCCAGGGTTCTTTTAATTCTGTGTTCCCAAATCCCTAGCCTGCAGCTTTTATTCTTTTGATTACCTTATAATCACAAAATGTCTGCTGTACTTCCAACCTCATACCTATATTCCAGGCAGGGAGAAGGAGCAGGGTAGCCAGAAGGGAGCAGGGACTATAATCGGGAAGGAAAGCATTCCCAGAAGCTCTCAGTTTACATATCATTTGGCAGAACCACATCACATGGCTGCTCCTAGCTGTAGAGGAGGCTGAAAATTGTGTCTCTTAGTTGGTATATTACCACTCCTAACAAAATTGAGATTCTGTTAGGAAGGAAGGAAGGGAGAAGGATATTGGATAGGCAATTAGAGGGACTGACCTTGATGAAATTTGAAAGGAGGAACTTAGGATTCTGACTGTTGCCATATAAGCATGTTAAAACACTAGAAAAAAAGAGACTCAAAAAGAAAAAAATAGAACATAATAGATTATATCTACGGATATTTTCTCTATTAAAAAAAGAGTCTCGGGGCCGGCACAGTGGTGCAAGCAGTTAAGTGTGCGTGCTCCGCTGCGGCAGCCCGGGGTTCGCCAGTTCGGATCCCTGGTGCGCACTGATGCACCGCTTGTCAAGTCACACTGTGGCAGCGTCCCATATAAAGTGGAGGAAGATGGGCATGGATGTTAGCCCAGGGCCAGTCTTCCTCAGCAAAAAGAGGAGGATTGGCAGATGTTAGCTCAGGGCTGATCTTCCTCACACACACACACAAAAAGAGTCTCAATTACTGGCTTTTTTTTTCCTACCCTTGCTAGAGGTGGCAATTTGTTTTATTAAAATTGCTTTACATTTCTAATAAGGGCCTCTGTGTTGCACAACTTCAGGGGATGATATTCACGTTATATTCTCTGTGAATAGTGCCCCTGGGGATCGGGTAACAAAACCACCTTGTTTGTAGTAATGTTTTTGGTATTGTAGACCTTTCATGAAGTGATGTATAACTCTTGGTCACTTGCATAATTAAATATTTACTTATGAACTGTTACCTCCTCAAAAAATATACAGCCCTAGACCCTCAGAGTTCAAAGGAATCACATTTAACTAATTTAACAATTAAGTTCCCACTATGTGCCGTGCACTATCCTAGGCCCTGCCCTCTGTGCCCTGCACTGAACATGGAGCTTAACATCCAACCTTCTACCCATTACAAGAATCCCTTCTTCAATAGGCCTTACAGTCCCTGGGCCTTGGCTTGAACACTTCAGTGACAACTCCTTTCTGTCTCGGTCACCTTCCTACAGGTATTCATATTGGTGCTTTCGGGGCTGTTGGTGACCCCTAGAAGTGGGCAGCAATTAAGCTACATAGAACTATGGTATTACCCATGTAGAATATGGTGGAACTGTCTCCCTTCCTTGGCCTGCCCAGCAAGGTCTGGAGTAGTTTATTACACAAAAATGGGTAACTGAGATTCCATGTAACTGTCCTCAGCCTCAGTTTTCTTCTCATTAAAATTGTATGACAGAGTTATCTCTGGCAAAGAGTAAGTGATTAACACATAATTGTTGCTATCGTCATCATCATTATCATTATTATCTGTGTTAAAATTTGTTGGATTGCCTTCAGCACATCCTTTGAGTCCATCAAAAATAAATGTATTTAAGTAGCTCTTTACCTAATCTTCATTTGAACTTGTTTCTGAGATCGCATTGACTTCTACTCATATTTTTGGTTTTTATTTTTACAAATTTGACATCCCAGTTCCTACATTTTCATCAGATTCCAACTTTCTTTTTTTTTTCCCCCTAAAGCCCCAGTAGATAGTTGTATGTCATAGTTGCACATCCTTCTAGTTGCTGTATGTGGGATGCGGCCTCAGCATGGCTGGACAAGCGGTGCGTCGGTGCGCACCCGGGATCTGAACCTGGGCCGCCAGTAGCGGAGCGCACACACTTAACCGCTAAGCCACGGGGCCGACCCAGATTCCAACTTTCAAGTATGATCTGGTATTTGTTATTCTTCTGTCACTGTCCTGTTTTATACTGAAGTGCTGTTTATAATTAAATGAGGTGTGTGTTTGGGATACTGAACTCTTGGGTTTAGGCTCAAATTTTCACCCTCCCACAGCTAACTAGAAACATAATCAAAGTGCTGATTTTTTTCCTCTCCCTCCGCCTTCCTTCCCCTCCAATTTTAGAACTGGAATGAATGCCCGATACAGTCTAGACCAGAGCAGTAAAGGGGAAGTGCCAAGCTGTATCAACTATGGTGTAGTTGTAAGCTGGACTAGCAGGGGACTTGCACCTACGTTTATAGAATTCAAGTTGGCTTTTACCTTTAGCCACCTGATATTTCAAGGGCTAATTTCAAATACTTTTTCTACCCGAACCAAATCCTTATAAACACAAGCATTTATTGGTTATTTCTCAACCTCAGCACTATCAACATTTGAGTCTGATAATTCTTTGTGGGGGGGGGGGTGCGGTGCTGCTGTCCTGTGCATAATAGAATGTTTAGCAATATCCTGCCCTCTAGATGCCAGTTGCACCCGCACACACATTGCCAAATGCCCCAAGTTGAGAACTGCTGAGCTAGAGAAAGTCAAATACGTGACTTAAGGATTCCTAGCCTATCTAACCTTCTGGCACATTTGTCTTGGCTGGAGGGATCTTTTCTGCCTGGAAGCAGGAAAAAAAAACCCTTTATTTCTTTCATGCATTCATACTTTACTTCTTGACATCTTGGCTAAAGTTTCCAGAAAAGTGAGCCTTACTTGTCAAAAGCACTGCAATTAGGAAAGTGCTGATGTTGAGACTAGAAAGGCTCACACCCATTGTAATGACTCCTTGGCTTATTCTTCTGAGGGCCACTTTGCCATTGACAGATGGGAGAGAAAGGGAGACAAAGGACAAAAGGCTCTGAGAAAGCACACTGACAGAAAAGGAGAGTTTTACCTCTGGGCAAGAAGGCTTCACTGATTCATTCCTAACCACAACCACACCTCTAACCACAAGCTGGGATCCTGCCTTTCATGGCTCCCTTAGTCTTGTTCCCTTGGCCCTCTTCAAGCTGTAATTCTACAGCTAGAGTCATCTCCACATTCTCTCCTTCTGCTTTCCCCAGAGGAACATCAGGATTGACAAACAGACCGTAATCCAAGAACTCTAATCCCAGAGTGGGATAGGAGGCAGGGCCATCCTACGTGGTTGAAGAGTTTGGGCACCTGACCACAGCAGCTAGTGGAGGTCTGGTAACCTGCCCCTAACCTGCTCATTATGTATGGTTCACCAAGCCAGGATAAAAGTTGGCTGTTTCTAATTCTGAAGTAACACAAAATTTAAAACTCTGTACATGGGCCGGCCCCATGGCTTAGCGGTTAAGTGCGCGCGCTCCGCTGCTGGCGGCCCGGGTTCGGATCCCGGGTGCGCACGGACGCACCGCTTCTCCAGCCATGCTGAGGCCGTGTCCCACATACAGCAACTAGAAGGACGTGCAGCTATGACATACAACTATCTACTGGGGCTTTGGGGGAAAAATAAATAAATAAAATCTTTAAAACTCTGTACATGCTATAAACCAGAATATTTATCTCCCCTAAGTCTTCTCTTCTTCAATTTAAACAGTCCTATTTACTTGGTGGCTCTTTATGTGACATGAGTTCCAAACCCATTGCTGATATCTCCCCATAGCATTTAGTTTAGCATAATGTTCAGCCTCCTTCCTTATCTTGACACACAGGCCCTGCACCCTCTGATGCCCTGTCTCTCCTCCCTCACATACACCTCATCCTGCTCTAACTGTAAAGCACTGTGTGCAATCCCTGAGTGTATCATGATGTTACAGATCTCCCGCATCCTGTTCGCTGACTCCACTTTGCCTGACTCCTGCTTGTCTCTCAAAAGTGGGCTCAGCTGTCACCGTTCTGAGATGCATTTCCTGACAACCTCCCCATTCCCGATCTGATTTTCGGTGCTCCTTCTTCTGTATTTCCACCATACTCTGTGCATATTTCTATCATAGATAACACTTATCACATTATTTTGTAGTTATTGGTTATTTCTTTTTCTCTCCCCCCGATGAACCACGATCTTAGTGAGTCAAGGTCATGGTGGTAGTAAGTACCTCATAGCATTGAAGAGAAAACAGATTGAGAACCGTTGCATTGGACTGTCCATTCTTTGAAGGCAGGACCACATCTTTGCCTCTGCATCCCCAGCGTCCAGCACATGGCCCATAAGCAGTAGGTGCTCAGTGAATGTGGAATACAGTAGTCTCCTTTATCCACGGTTTCACTCTCTGTGGTTTCAGTTACCTTCGGTCAACCACAATCGGAAAAGAACACTACTATCATTCACTTCATCTTGTTGGGTAGGCATTTTATCATCTCATATCAGCGCAAGAAGAAGGGAGAGAATAGTGCAATAAGATATTTTGAGAGAAAGAGAGAGAGACCACATTCATATGACTTTTATTACAGTATATTTTTATAATTGCTCTATTAGTTATTGTTAATCTCTTACTGTGCCTAGTTTATATATTAAACTTGATCATAGATATGTATATATAGGAAAAAATATAGTATATATAGGGCCTGGTACAATCCATGGTTTCAGGCATCCACTGGGGGTCTTGGAACATATCCCACACGGATAAGGGGGGATTACCGTAAATGCATGAATGCCTCAGGCAGCAGTTGGATTGCTCTCAGGTGGCTAGCCACACATTTGGTGATCTTATTTTTAAGTGTCATGAGGATGCAAAGGGGACCAAATTGGAACCAGGAGGCTGATGAAATCCTGCCCTCATCCCATTCACCTGTCATAAGTGTGTAAGTCCCTTATTCATGTCAGGAGCAGAGAAAGTGCTTAACAGGTGTTTGCTGAATTAATCAGTCTCAATTTCCTCGCTTTCAAGAACGAAGGTTCCTGCTTCCCTCCGCCATAGGCTAGCAAGAAGATTAAATATAAAATAAAAACAACTCTCCCAAATATTTAGCACTACTGTCTGAGTTCCCTGGGGGCAGAGAGCATTTTGGGTGAGCTCCACTAAAACTGAGCCAACCACAGCCACGCTGGTCTGGATGCTGGACTGGAACTGCTGACAGGAGGGAGCATTAGTTATATGGAACTAACGTGGGCCTGAGAATCACACTGTGGCTTCTGTCCTCCTCCTTTCTGGAAAAAAACTTGCAGGCATTTTTTAAGTGTGTAAGAATTGGGCCCCTAGTACCTTAGGTGGAACAAGCCAGGGTGGGGATTTTCACCGGAGAATGTTTTTGATCAGTAAATGTTATAAACTGGATTTACTGCTGCAATCCCAAGAGGGTTTCCACACGGAGCCTGGCCAGGGAGTTCTAGAGCCCTGTTTAGCTGCTAATTGACTGTTTAAGTAATAATAGCTTGGTCTGTCTAATGCTCAGATCTCGAAATTATTTCATCTAATGAAGAAACTGTTTCACTTCCTGGGATCTTACTGGAAGCCCAGGCTCACGTGAAGCTTAATTAGTGTTTATTAAGTGCCTACTATTTTATTTCTGGGGACCCTGCAATCTCATGATCCTCTTACCCCTCAGAAATGGACTCAAATATCTCTCCTCTAATAGAATTTGACCAAGACAAACGGCTTGGTTATAGTTGGTCTATGAGTAAAAGGGCAGCCTTATAGCAAAGGCTTATCTGCTGGAGTCCCTAGAAAAAGGAAATCAGATTCCAAAGGTCAGCACTAGTAGAGTTCAGAGAAGTCATCTTACACTACTGAAGTAGGAAGGGCACCTGTACAGACCCAGGGCTTTAATCTTCACCCACGTTTTGCCTGGAGAAGGAAATCCAGGCTCCAATGCAAGGATCTGTCTCCGGGTCTCGGTCATGGCTGTGGCAGAGCTGGAAAAGAAATCCCCACCCTCACCACCTGCTCATGTCTTCATCTTGAACAACTTTGACCCAGGGGCAGGAACTGGCATCCTGGCCTTCTGAAGCCCTAGGATTTTGATCCTTGGAGCTAAATGAGCTGAACATAGCTAGTGCCACACTTGCTTTTGGTAGCCTCCTTTTTTGTTTTTTTCCTACTTAACAACATATCGTGGACATTTTCCGCTACTATACTTACAAATCTACTTTATCCTTGTGGCTGTATTGTTTTTATCGTATGGATGCACAATAGTTTATTTTGCCAATTCCTTTCTTATGAACATTGGGGTAATATTTCTCTCCTCTAAACAACACAGTAAACATCCTTGTCACTTTCTTATTATTTCCTTTGACTAAATTCCTTTAAATTGCTGGATCAGAAGGGCTGCACATTCAATATTTTAATATATATTACCAACTGACACTATAGAAAAATTATACTATTTTGTACTCCCATTAACAGTGTTATGAGTAGATCCCTTTTTCCATGCTACCCCTAACACTGAGGCTTGATATTTTTAGTTTTATCCATCTGATGGGGAAAGTGATTTGTATTTCTTTTATTGTTAGTGTGTTTGAATAACTTTTTTATACCACCTGTTAAGAATTTTGCCTATGTTTCATCAAAATACTTCTCTTTTTCTTATTGATTTTATAGCAATTCTCTACAAAGTAAGATTTGAACCCTTTAAGCATTAAATATAGCAAACTCTTTTCCTATTTTGTCATTTGTCTTTTTATCTTGCTTATGATGTCTTTTTTTTTTAAAGATTTTATTTATTTATTTATTTTCCCCCCAAAGCCCCAGTAGATAGTTGTATGTCATAGCTGCACATCCCTCTAGTTGCTGTACGTGGGACACCACCCCAGCATGGCCGGAGAAGCGGCGCGTCGGTGCGCGCCTGGGATCCGAACCTGGGTCGCCAGCAGCGGAGCGCGCGCACCCAACCGCTAAGCCACGGGGCCCACCCTGCTTATGATGTCTTTTGCTGCACAATTTTCAGTTAGATAAAAGTGAAAACTATCAACATTTTCCTTTACACCTTCTAACTTTAGTTGTAAAGTTAAGAAAGGGCTTCTCAGGCCAGCCCCGTGGCGTAGTGGTTAAGTGCGCACGCTCCACTACTGGTGGCCTGGGGTTCGGATCCTGGGCATGCACCGATGCACTGCTTGTCCAGCCATGCTGAGGCAGCGTTCCACATACAGCAACTAGAAGGATGTGCAACTATGACATACAACTATCCACTGGGGCTTTGGGGAGAAAAAGGAAAAAAAAAAAAGAAAGGCCTTCTCTACCCCAAGACGATACACATATTCTCCTTTTTCTTCTTTTAGTATTTTATTTATTTATTTGTTTGTTTGTTTATTTAATATTCAAATCTTTAAACCATCTGAAATTTACTTTTGTGACCAGTATGAGGTAGGAGTCTAACATTTTTCCCCAAATGGTTAGTCAGTTATCCAGACATTTTAATGTGGTACCTAAGGTTCTTTATGAACTGGCCTCATCCTACTTCTCCAATTTCATCTCCCACTTTTCTTCCTGGAACTCTATGCTCTCTTCTTATCAAACCACATCCCGCTTTATTCCTCCACAACTCAGCACATTAGTTCCTCTGTGCAGACTGCCCTTCCCCAGGTCCCTTTAACTCCCTGACCAACAACTGTTTATCCTTCCAGAAAATTCCTGGTACATGGTAGGGATCATTAAATATTTGTTAATTGAATGAATAAATCAATCACTTCTACCCACTTTTAGCACGGAGTGGCCTCTGTTGATTACATGTGCAATGGAAGGATGTAAAATTGGGAAGTGAAGTTGACAGGGGAAATCCGTACTGCCATATGACTTAGACTGTTTGCTTCCTGCTGTGGTTCTGCCCTTGTTTTGTCAGCCCTGCCCACACTATTCCCTCCACTTCTCCTCCCTTTTCCAGCCCTAGACCAATGGTTTCAGTTGGCTACAGCCTCCTTTCCATTACTTCACTGCAGCATTGATCTTTGTGACTGTGATTCCTATGCTGATATAACTATAGCATTTATGCCAACAGCTGGAGCTCTACATAAGTGTATGTGTACACACACGTGTTTGAGTGTGTGAGAGAGAGACAAGGAAAAGAGAGTGCAACCCTTCTGCAGAGTCCTCCTTCATTCAGGAGCCCTGCTGTCTCTCTCAGGTCTAGCGAGCAGTTTCAGCAGCTTCACTGGGTGGGGAGGGGATAATTCGCCTTTCCCAGCCTAGCTTGCAGAAGTCTACTCTAAATACAAACAGTAATCACTACCACCCACTAAATCCTTTCTATGTACCATCAGGCACTTTACATTCATTGTTTCATTTAATCCCAAAACATCTCAGCAAAGTAGGTATTAAAAACCTATATTTCTGGTGCCGGCCGGGTGGCATAGCAGTTAAGTGCACCAATCACTTCGGCGGCCCGGGGTTTGCAGGTTCGGATCCCAGGCATGCACTAATGCACTGCTTGTCAAGCCATACTGTGGTGGCATCCCATATAAAGTAGAGGAAGATGGGCACGGATGTTAGCCCAGGGCCAATCTTCCTCAGCAAAAAGAGGAGGATTAGCATCGGATGTTAGCTCAGGGCTGATCTTCCTCACCAAAAAAAAAAAAGTGTTTAACTTTGACTAAAATGTCAGAGCAACAAAAAAATCTCTATTTCATAGATGAGGAAATTTGCCCAAGGTCACACAGCTACTAAGGGGCACAGCAAGGATTTAAACACAATTGTGTCTAAACAACTATCCTGGTTGATTCACAACCAATCTAGTTGGGAGCCTCCAGGTTGGAAGTTCAGGGCCATAAGAGTCCCAGTTCTCCAGCCTGACGTACTAGCTACTCTACAACTACTATCCAACTTCTTGAGTAGAACACTTCTGTATACACTCAGTCATTGATTCAGCAACCTTTGTTGGTCTCAGTGAAATGAACACTCTCTTTAAAATCAGTCAAAAATTTTAATACCATCTTCACCATTATGTCGTCTTAAGCAAGTCACTAAACCTCTCTGACACTCACTTTACCTCACTTTAAAATAAGGTTGATTGGGTTGGCCCTGTGGCTTAGCGATTAAGTGCGTGCCACTCCGCTGCTGGCGGCCCACGGTTCGGATCCCGGGCACGCACCGATGCACTGCTTCTCCGGCCATGCTGAGGCCGCGGCCCACGTACAGCAACTAGAAAGATGTGCAGCTATAACATACAACTATCTACTGGGGCTTTGGGGGAAAATAAATAAATTAAAAAAATTTATTAAAAAATAAGTAAATAAGTAAAATAAAATAAGGATGATAATACCAATCATCTGCACTGGATTACTGTGAGGATTAAATGAGATACTGGAGACCAGGAGGCCTCAATTACTTTAAAAAGTATTTATTAGTCTGCTCTCCTGTCTAGGGCCTAGAGTGCATGAGAGTCTATGCTCTCTTGCCTACTCAAGGATATTGTTTCTGCAATTATTTTCTCTTTGTCCTGAATTGTGTATTTTCCTCACTCTGCTGGATCAGCACATAACCTACTGTAATAGTGTATCTCCCAATTCAGGGGGGAAAAAAATCCCACCTTTGATATCATTAGTCCTCTAAATACCATCCCATTTTGCTATAGCAAAATTCCTAAAAGTGTTGATTATATGTACTTTGTCTACTTCTGCACTTCCAATTCTTTTCTTAATTCACTCTAATCAAGATTTTTCTACACCATTTCACTGAATCCTCTTATAGGGGAGAAAGACAGTTCCTCTACCCTCTAGATCCTTCTGGCTGGTTTAAGAAGTAAATTGACATGAGACAGAATAACAGGAGAAAATCAAAGTTTAATGATATGTATACATGGGAGAAACCCAGGAAAACTGAGTAACTCACCAAAATGGCAGAAGCCACTATCTTAAATACTATCTTCAGCTAAATACAAAGGCGGATGTTGTGGGTAGTGGTTTGGGAGTTCAAAGGGTAAGAAGGCAATTTAAATGGAGATTGAAAAAGAAATGTTTGATAAATAAATGTTTGCTGGGCCATCTATAGACAATGGGACCTGAAAGACAGCTTTGATAAAAATGGGCTTAGCAAGGATCCTCCCACTCTGTTATACCCAGAGCTATCTATGGTCATGGCCTGTCCTGGGGACAGACCTTCTGTCGTAAATTCTTTTAGGCAGTTAGGGAGAAGGTCAAAATTTCCTTCAGAGTCTTTTGTCCAAATAATCGAGACAAAGAGACACATTTTGGGGTGGCAAATTCTGATCCCCCACACTCTATTGTCAAGATCTCCAATGGCCACCGTTATACCAAATCCAATAGTCAGGCCTCAGTCCTCATCTTACATGACCTCTCAGAAGCATTTGTTCTGCTTAATTATTCTTTCCTTGAAAAGCTTTCTTTGCTTGTCTTCTGAGATTCTGCGTTCTTCTAATTTTTCTTCTATTTTATTGATTGTTACTTTTCTGGGTCCTTTTCCTGACTTCTAAATATTGCAGGGCCCTCCAGAATAGAGTCCTTGGTCCTCACTTCTCTTATATCTCCCTCACTCCCTAGGTGAGCTCATTCAGTTTCAGGACCTTAGACATCATTTATACAGCCCTGAACTCGCCACTGGGCTCTGGACTCATACATCCAAAAGCCTACTTAGTTCCCCTCTTTTATGTCGTATAGGCATTTCAAATTCAACTTGTTCAAAAAGAACTCTTTTCTCCATACCACTCATGTACCGCTATCCCAGTTTTCCCTATTTAGTAAAGGACACCAATATTTGCCCGGTTGAGCAGGTCAAAATTCCAAGGGTCATCCTTTATTCCTCTTTCCCTTCTATTACTCACCTAATCCATCCTATCAGTTCTCTCTAAGATATATATCCTGAAACTGACCACTTCTCACCACCGCATCATTTCCACCCTTGTCTAAACACTTCCACCTCAAGTATAGTCTACTCTTAGAGCTTCCTAATTGTTCCTCACACAGCAGCAAGAGATGCAGGCTGGATGCCTGAGCAAGAACTTGCTTGGTCATTGCAGCTCAGGGCCTAAGCCTCAATTCAACTTTTGTTAGGGAATCCTAACTCAGGGGAGCTTGCTAGCATTTGCATACTCTAAAAGACTGATATATAGATTAGAAAATCAGTATATTAAATCACCATGGAGGACCGGCCCCATGGCTTAGCAGTTAAGTGCACGCGCTCCGCTGCTGGCGGCCCAGGTTTGGATCCTGGGTGCGCACCGTCGCACTGCTTCTCTGGCCATGCTGAGGCCGCGTTCCACATACAGCAACTAGAAGGATGTGCAACTATGACATACAACTATCTACTGGGGCTTTGGGGGAAAAATAAATAAATAAATAAAATTATAAAAATAAATAAATAAATCACCATGGAAAGATTGCTTTTCAAGGATGAGCATGTTCCTGTTGGCCCTGAAGAACACATTCTTCCCAGGGCTGGCCTCGTGGCGTAGTGGTTAAGTGCACCCACTCCGCTGCTGGCGGCCGAGGTTTGGATTCCAGGCGCATACCGACACACCGCTTGTCAGGCCATGCTGTGGCGGCAGCCCATATAAAGTAGAGGAAGATGGGCACGGATGTTGGCCCAGGGCCAGTCTTCCTCCACAAAAAGAGGAGGATTGACATCTGATGTTAGCGCAGGGCTGATCTTCCTCACAAAAAAAAAAAAAAAAGGAACACTCTCTTCCAAGCATTAAGGAATATAAGAAGTCAAATATTACTGGGAACTTTGCTTTGATGTATATAGAATCAGGGAAAAGGCAATGAAATGGTTCTGAGAACCAATTCACTCTGGCTTAAGGAAAGCCAAATGGACTCTCGAGTCCTCCACTCGCCCCCACTCACAATCAGAGGTGCCCTGCCCAGTGACTCTCTCCCTTCCATATTATAGCATCTCAATTCCTGTAGTCATTGTCACTAGAATGATTCTTTCTTTTTTAATTTTTAAAAATTTTTTTTGTGAGGAAGATCAGCCCTGAGCTAACATCCATGCTGATCCTCCTCTTTTTGCTGAGGAAGACCAGCTCTGAGCTAACATCTATTGTCAATCCTCCTCCTTTTTTTTTTCCCCCAAAGCCCCGGTAGATAGTTGTATGTCATAGTTGCACATCCTTCTAGTTGCTGTATGTGGGCCGTGGCCCCAGCGTGGCCGGAGAAGCGATGCATCAGTGCACGCCCGGGATCCGAACCCCGGGCCGCCAGTAGCGGAGCTTGCGCACTTACCTGCTAAGCCATGGGGCCGGCCCCTAGAGTGATTCTAAATAAGTTTGCTCCCTGGGTATGCTCTGACAGATTATGGTTTGTTGGAGTTTTAGCAGGTGGTTGCTATCCTGATGGACTCAGAGGAGTGCTTCCTCCCTTTGACTTTGGGGGCAGACAGGGATCCTCTGCCCAGATGACCAGTTTTTCACCATCTAGAAGATACTTTACTTTATTCCAGTAACAAAGTACCTCCCTACTACCTAGGCTTTGGCATGCTGCTGCCTCCTGATTTCTAACTGTTACTGAACCCAACTGAGTTTGCTTCCTGGCGAGTTAAAATCAGACTCTCCACCAGAAGTAGTTGTTACATGGGGCCAGCCCTGTGGCTTAGCGGTTAAGTGCGCGTGCTCCTCTACTGGCGGCCTGGGTTCGGATCCCGGGCGCGCACCGACGCACCGCTTCTCCTGCCATGCTGAGGCCGTGTCCCACATACAGCAACTAGAAGGATGTGCAGCTAAGACATACAACTATCTACTGGGGCTTTGGGGAGAAAAAGGAGGAGGATTGGCAATAGATGTTAGCCCAGGGCTGGTCTTCCTCAGCAAAAAGAGGAGGATTAGCATGGATGTTAGCTCAGGGTTGATGTTCCTCGCAAAAAAAAATAAATAAAAATAAGTAAATAAACAAAAATTTTTAAAAATTAAAAAATAAAAAGAAATAGTTGTTACACAAGGTATTATTTGTAGCAAATAGGAGACCACATGGAATCATTTCCAAAGTCATGGCTTCCCAGAGCACAGGGCAGCAGAGGTCTTTTATTTCAGAACGGGAATGAATATTCAAAAGGGAAAGGTGGGTATTTGCTTGCACAGGCTCAGTTGGAAAATATGCTTCCACATACATTGCACATTAAGTAAAGGGCAACTTTAGGTCATCTCTCAGCTCATCTGCTCAGGCACTGCTGTATTCAGGGTGGTTGGGATTGCATCTCCTAACATAACAAAAAAGGGAAAAAAACAATTTGGAGAAATATTTAAATGCTTCTGAAATCTCCCTTGAGTTCCTCAGGGCAATTAGTTGGTGACATAACCATTACTCCATCTATTAACTCCATCAGTTAATCTTTCCAATGTGCTCCTCTAATTATGGTCTTTTTTTACTTTTGGTGAGGAAGATCTGCCCTGAGCTAACATCCATTGCCAATCTTCATCTTTTTTTTACTGAGGAAGATTGGCCCTGAGCTAACATCTGTGCCAGTCTTCCTCCATTTTGTATATGGGATGCTGCCACAGCACGGCTTGATGAGCGGTACGTAGTTCCGCGCCCAGGATCTGAACCTGCGAAAGAGGCCACCAAAGCACAGCATGGAAACTTAACCACTACACCACCAGGCCAGCCCCCAAATTATTGTATAATTTTTTTTTTTACTGCTTAGAAAGCTTTGCTGTCTCTACAAAGTCCAAACTTCTTAGCTAAGCAATCAATGTTCTACATGAACCTACGCTCCAGCTGAAGAGGCCCACTCGCTGAGCATACTTTGGTCCTTCCTGCCAAAATGCCTTTGCTAGTTAATGCTCTGGGCATGTTCCCTCCCTCCATTTCTGCCGGTCAAAATGATACAAACTTCATGGGGAAATGCCATCTCTAAAGTAATAGCTTTCAACCTTTTCAAGTTTATATCCTATGAATCACTTTCCAAACAACCTTGTTCCCACTATTACAGATTTTTTTTTAAATCCATTTCTCCCATGTTCATAGGTATCATCAAGAATACACTGACAGGTTCCCTGTAATTCCAGCACATGCTCCCTTAGAGACACCCGAGTCCACAGAATCATGGCGGAACAGGGAGGGCTGATGCCAGGAATCTCCTGTAGTTCGTAGTGGTTAAGTGTGCGAGCTCCGCTACTGGCAGCCCGGGGTTCAGATCCCGGGCGCGCACCAACGCACCGCTTGTCCAGCCATGCTGAGGCCGAGTCCCACATACAGCAACTAGAAGGATGTGCAGCTATGACATACAACTATCTACTGGGGCTTTGGGGGAAAAATAAATAAATAAAATTATTAAAAAAAAAAAAGAATACACTGAATTTCTATGATTAAATTACAAACTAATGAATAATTATTTTAGTAGTTTAGATTACAATAACACAGTTAAAACCGTTAACACAAAGGTAAGAAATAATTTATCATTTGCTAAAAGATACTAATGGTTGCCTTTGGGTAGTGGGACTACCCTTTTTATATTTTCAAAAGTTGCAATGATGAACATGTACTAGTTTTATAAAAGAAAAATACCAATTTTTTTAAAGAATTGAAATACCTAAATGGTAAGTGTTGTAGTTGGTGTTCCTCTAAAGTCAAACTTTAAGACAAGGACTTGAGCACAGGTCATTTATTTGGGAGAGGATTCCAGGAATCAGAAGGAAGGGAGTGGAGGAACGAGACAGAAAAGGGAGAAAAGCCAATATATGAACTGGTTAAAACTATGGACAAATGGAGTCAACCTACTTAGGGTATCCTCTGAAAAACTGTGAAAACCACACCTCAGAATTGTCCCAGTGGAGGCCGGCTCCGTGGCTTAGCGGTTAAGTGTGCGCGCTCCGCTACTGGCGGCCGGGGTTCGGATCCCGGGTGTGCACCGACGCATGGCTTCTCCTGCCATGCTGAGGCCATGTCCCACATACAGCAACTAGAAGGATGTGCAACTATGACATACAACTATCTACTGGGGCTTTGGGGAAAAAAAGGAGGAAGATTGGCAATAGATGTTAGCTCAGAGCAGGTCTTCCTCAGCAAAAGGAGGAGGATTAGCACGGATGTTAGCTTAGGGCTGATCTTCCTCACAAAAAAGACAAACAAACAAACAAACAAAAGAATTGTCCCAGTGGAGGATGGGGAGTCTGGAGCATTTACCCACAAATCTCTGTTCCTTCTTTTTTTTTTTTTTGTGAGGAAGATCAACCCTGAGCTAACATGTGGCAATCTTCCTCTTTTTTTCTGCAGAGGAAGACTGGCCCTGGGCTAACATCCATGACCATCTTCCTCCACTTTATATGGGACGCCACCACAGCACGGCCTGACAAGCAATGCATAGGTGTGTGCCCGGGATCCGAACCCGGGCCACCAGCAGCGGAGCTCGCGCACTTAACCTCTACGCCACGGGGGCTGGCCTCAGTCCCTTCATTTTTCAAGGGTTTCCCCTGGAGACCTTAATGGCCTCACACTTCCAGGTTGTAGCTGCACATGGCCAAGCAGTCTTCTGAGGCATGGAGAAAGCCCTGGGGCAGCAAAGCAAAGAGGCATCATAGCACATGACTGATGCTCTGGGTCACTGACCTCCACAGTTATGTTAGATCTGGCAGGTTGATGCCTTGCACAAATCTCCTACAACAAGAAAGAATAATTTTTGGGAAATTCTGTGCTCAACCTAGCTCACTTCTATTTCCAGTAGATGGTACCTGTACAAGTGCCTAGCGGTGTTTGCCTTCTGTGGGAGATCAAGATTTGGCCACCCTGAAATCTATCTCTTTACCTTGGTTGTTTTCTCTGAAGGACATTTGACCTCCCCCACTAACTGCCTAAAGAATTTGACATGGTGGCTCCTTCCTAGAACAGATCTATCATGACTGCTATAAAGATAATGTAGGATAGAGGTTACAATAGAAAAGACACCAACAAGCCCATCTTATCGGGAGTTCTGTCTCTCTGGCCACATTCTTTGGATGGCCCTGCGAGGAGTTGCCAGACAATCATTTACAAGGGAAGTCTCCATTTGTAAAGGTATCTCGCTCTCTGTATTGGGAAGAGAGGGGATGAGCTCATTTCTAGTGACTTATCAATGTGGAAGGTGAGGCCTTGGGGCTGCATAATAAACCTTACTCTTGTTTACTGTGCTTTAGTGGTAATCTCCTGTAACTGACTCCCCCAACCCCCAAAATCCTCCTTTGTCATTGGCTGAACATGGTATTTAAGACGAGAATTTCTGCTATTGTGTTGAGAAACGCAGTGTCCCTGCTTTCTCCCATGTATACATGTTATTAAACTTGGTATTATTTTCTCCTGCTAACCTGTCTTGTTAATTATTTGGCCAGCCATAAGAACCTTAAGGGAAAGGGCAGAGGGAGATTCTCCCTCTTCCCCCGACACTTCCATAGGTGGTACTCGTGAGAACCACTGATCTACTAAGGCCTCACTGTAGCCTCATCTTCCCTTCTAGTTCGTTACCCCTTTGAGTTTTTGGATCATATGTGAATACAATTTTCAAACATTTACTCGTTGAGCCCTTAGCATGAGCCAAACATTATTCTTGGCACCAAGGTTACAGAGATCAACAACCCACTGAAGGGGCCGGCCCTGTGGCGTAGCGGTTAAGTGCGTGCGCTCCGCTGCTGGCAGCCCGGGTTCAGATCCCGGGTGCGCACCGAGGCACCCCTTGTCAGGCCATGCTGTGGCAGCATCCCATATAAAGTGGAGGAAGACGGGCACAGATGTTAGCCCAGGGCAGTCTTCCCCAGCAAAAAGAGGAGGATTGGCATGGATGTTAGCTCAGGGCTGATCTTCCTCAAAAAAAAACCCAAAAAAACCTGTATTAAAAAAAAAAAAAACACTGAAAAAAGCATAGACTTTGGAGTCAGAGATGTAGGTTTTAGTTCTATTTACTGTGTGACCATGTGACATGTGACCATGCACAAGTCATTTAACCTCTTTTCTCAACTGCGAAAGGGGGATAATAATCGTCCCTACTCCTAGGGTTGTTGTGAAGAGTAAATGAGGTAATCTCTACAAAATATTCAGTACAGTGCCTGATGCATATAGTGAGAGCCCAATAAATATTAGCTATGTTTTGCTATTAAAAATGGTAGCTGAGTCAAGTTCTTTTTTTCTTTTTTGTGAGGAAGATCAGCCCTGAGCTAACATCCATGCTAATCCTCCTCTTTGTGCTGAGGAAGACTGGCTCTGAGCTAACATCTATTGCCAATCCTCCTCCTTTTTTTTCCCCAAAGCCCCAGTAGATAGTTGTATGTCATAGTTACACATCCTTCTAGTTGCTGTATGTGGGACGCGACCTCAGCATGGCCGGAGAAGTGGTGCGTTGGTGCGCGCCCGGGATCCGAACCTGGGCTGCCAGTAGCGGAGCGCACGCACTTAACCGCTAAGCCGTGGGGCCGGCCCTAAGTCAAGTTCTCTAAATCAGTCTCTGGCCTTGAAGAGGGGTCCCAGTCCTAAGGGTAAGAGAGGATAAAGCACACAATCATAGTCCACAGTGAAATATGGTACAGTGGAATCCTGCACAGGTGCCATGGCATGCTGGGGAGATGAGGGGACTGGAGCTTGCATCTGGAAGGATGAGGAAGCCCACTGCACATGCAGCCCCCAGGGCCTGGTGCCAGCCCTGCTGAACCACAGGATCCAAGGGGCTGAGAAGGAGAGTAATGCCTCTGTGCACCCACTGAGGGCCACTAGCAGTAGCCACCCAGGCAGGGATTCTCACTCTTTGGGAAGATTAGTCAGGTCTTGTCAAGTTGGTATCATCCTTTTGCTACAGAAAAGTTAACATCCTGCCTTCAGGGCTACTTTCTGAGCTGTCCAGGGTTTAGGAATGATTCTGCCCTTTAGAGACATTCATGGATTGGAAGGAACTCAGGCTTTCCTTAAACGGGCTCCTGCCCTCTACTACAACTCATTAGAAGGTCAGCTCATGAAGGCGAGATCTTGTTCAAGGTCTTCCCAGCATCCTAGCAGAATACCTAGCACATAGTAGGAGCTCAGTAGGTATTAACTGAATGAAAGACACACTACTGGATGGAAAGACACTCAGCCATGAGCTCCTTTGGATGAGTTTGGATTTAAGGCCTCCCTCTCCTTCCAGGAGTTCTGACTGACACTGATAAGGGGTCTGGATTCTAGGGTCTGAGACGCCCTGCCAAGGGCCAGGCCTGAGGGTATGGACCAGCACCTCCTCTGTCTTGCCTCAGCTTCCTTTTTTCTAGGTAAGGTACATAGGCCTACTCCCTGCTTCTCCTGGCTATGAGCTTCCAGGGTGGCCCCCACCCTTCTTTGCATATGGGTCCTATGGAAACCTGAACTCTGTTCTTGGTTTCTTGCTCAGACAGCCCAACCTAGAGTAAGCAGGAAGTGCCAGCAAGTAAAACACTGGGATAGCCCCGAGACATACTCAGACACTTGGGAAGAGGGCGTTTCCTCATCCTTCTGACCTGACTGCATTCCTCTCAGATTCTAGAACTTCTGCCAAATGCTGAAATGCTCAGTGAGGCAGGGCTGAGAACTTGTCCCTCCCACCTAGTGGTCCAGAGAGGGGGCATGCCCTCCTCCTTCCTAGGAGGCCCCTCTCTCTTTCTAGCTCTTCATCTGTTTCAGCCTCTTCCCCTTGCATGCCATAGGGCTGCATCTGTGCACATACCTCTGTGTCTGCATTCCACCTGTTCTACATTAGCCGCTCTGGACTGTGAACCTTGAAGCCAGAGGACAAGGCTGGTCCATTTTTGGACCCAGCAAAAGGACTAGTTGCTATGGTCTGAATGTTTGTATCCCCCGAATATTCATATGTTGAAATCCTAATATCCAATGTGATGGTATTGGCATGTGGGGCCTTTGGGAGGTGCTTAAATCGTGAGGGTGGATCCGTCATGAATGGGATTAATGCCTTATTAAAAGAGGCTCCAGAGAGATCCCTTGCCCCTTCTGCCGTGTGAGGATACAATAAGTCTGCGATCTGGAAGAGGGCCCTCACCCGATCATATTGGCACCCTAATCTTGAGCTTCCAGCCTCCAGAACTGTGAGCAATAAATTTCTGCTGTTTATAAACCACACAGTCTGTGGTATTTTGTGATAGCAGCCTAAACAAACTAAGATACTAAGGCTTAGTAAATGCTAAGTAATGTTAGCCAAAGACATGATTCCCTTCTTTATTCTCTCCCCTTTCATATCTCCAGTCTCTTCGACTAGACCCTTCCCCTTAGCACGTGTTCATGTTCAAGATCAAATTTCCCACGTAATGAAAAACTTACCCTCCCATACGCTTTTCTCTCAAACCTCTAACCCATCACTTTCCTTATTCTTACTATTCTTACTTCTCATGAATTTGAGAAGTCTGCTTTCTGATTCTCCCCATCTTTATCTCCTGTTCACTCCTACATCCAGGCCATCTGGCTCCGGATTAACCACTCCACTGAGCCAGCTCTCCGTAAGGTCACCAATGACCTTCATCTTAACCGAATCCAAAAGTTTCTGCTGTGGAGATTAGAGAGCATGAATATAAATAGTATGGCAAATAGTGGATGCTCAATAAAATGGTAGGTGCTCTCATTTCTCTTAGTTTACCTAACATACTCACTTCTGGTTCTTCTTTTGACTCATTTTTTTGATTTAAAAAAAAAATTTTTTTTAATTTCTCTCTTTCTCTCTCTCTGTCTCTCTCCACTCATTATAAAGGTAACATAGTTTTATCTTAGCCTGTTTCCCTAGAAACCTGGAGTTCAGGGCAAAGTTTACATGCTAAGGATTTATTAGGAGGTTCAATAAATAATTCTCAGAGCAACAAGCGTGAGGGAAAACCATAAATGAGGCAGAGAAGAAGAGAAAGAAAACAAAAGGTGGTGTGCTACAGGGCTATCTGTAGCTTTATAAGAAGACACAGCTAATTGCTCAGTTACATAGGATTGAGAGGCTGTATGAAACAATTGTATGGTGTCTAGGAACCATTTTTTGGGGGGAAGAAGAGCAAACTATCTGTTCGCTCTTTCCTTCTCTCTCTCACTGATCAATTTCCTCATATCCTATGAGACAGTATCTCCTCTGCACTTCCAGGTTGTGTTTCCTGGCTCCTCAGGGCAGCTGGGGGAGACTGATCCCAATTCTCACAGCACGTGCTTCAGCTCACTCTGGAAGTGGTGTAAGTGGCCAGATTCTCTGTGGGTCTGGTTAAGTTGGACCTGAGTACCATAGGTGCTGCAGCTCCTGCTACAACAGGAGTAAGTGGAGAGCCTGCGAGCAGGTGGGTCCAAGTGAGTCTGAAGAGGTACTAAACTGGATCCAATACAATAGTTATGTTTCAAAAACTTGATAAACACATAAGAAAAACAAAATAACCTATACTTTCACTAATCAAATGAAACTGTTATAATTACTTTGGTGAGTTTCCATCCAATCTCTTTCCTTATAGATATAGGTTTTTCTTTTTTTTAATTTGAAAAGTTTCTCTAACTTTTTAACTGAAATACAACATGATATGGAAAAGTGTACATATCAGGTGTATAACTTGATAAATTTTCAGAAATTTAACAAATCCTTGTAAATTAAACCAAGAAACAGAACATTGCTATCACCCCACAAGCCTTCCCTCTTGCCTACTTCCAGCCACTACATCTCCAAGGCTAACCACTATCCTGATTTCTAACTACATATATCAGTTTTTCCTGTTTTTGTACAGTACATAAATGGAATTATACAATATGTACTCTTTCATGTCTGTGTTATTTCACTCCACATTAAGTTTGAAAAATTTATTCATGTTGTTGAGTGTAGCAGTAATTGTTTCCTTTTCACTGCTTTATCATATTCCACTTCTAGAATTTCTATTTAGCTCTTTTTTGAAACTGACTCTTTTTCTTTCATGCCATTGTGTTCTTATGACTCAGTCTGGGTTTATGGGAGGCTAGAGGAGGTTTCTGATGGCCTTGGGGAAGGAATGTCCCTCATTCATATGAGAGAGGTCCCAGAAGTTAGTTCTTTGGAGACTGTGGTAGCCGATATGAAGGCTAAAAGTGGCACAACCGTTTTGCCACCACGAGAATGTCAACTTCAGGATGAAGATGAGAAAGTGGAAAGCAGAGAGAAGAAACGGAAAGAAACTGGGATCTTATTAAGCGGCTGAATCAAACCAACCCTGAAGCCTGCTTATGAGTCCATAAATTTCCTTCATCGTTGAGGACAGCTTAAATCAGGTTTTCTGTTAAGGGCAATATAGAGTCCTGACTTATCTATGGGTAAGTACAGGAAGCTTTGGGAGTACAGAAGAGGAGCATCTAACTCAGTCCAAGCCGGTCAGGGAAGTCTTCTCAGAAGAGATGTTTTGAGAAGAGGGACTATTTGAAGGAAAGAGTATTCTAGGTAGAGGAAACAGCACATGGAGAGACACAAAAGTGGGAGAAAACATGGTGTGTTTAGGAAACCATCCACTATCCTTTTATGTACTCAAGCCCAAAACCTAGGAGTCATTCCAGCTCTTCCTTTTTCTTCACCCCCCACCTTGTAGTGGATCGCCAAGTGCTGCTGTCCCTGGCTAATTGCCCTGAGGAACTCAAGGGAGGTTTTGGAAGCCTGTAACAGTTTCTCTAAATTTTTTTTCTTTTTTGTTATGTTAAGAGATGCAATCACCAACCACCTGAACCTACACAAACCCCACCACAAGTGCTATGCCTACGCAGATGGGCCAAAAAGTGCCCAAGATATGACTTTTGCCTCATTTTTAATGCCAAGATCTCTGCCCCAGGAGGTGCTTAGGCCTTATTACCATAACATGCGATATATGTGGAAGCATGTTTTCCAGCTGAGCCTGTGCAAGCGAATACCCACCTCTCCCTTTTGAATATTCATTCCCCATCCAAAATAAAAGGCCCCTGCCATCCCGTGCTGGAGGAGAGGCTTGACTTTGTAAATGATTCCACGTGGTCTCCTATTTGCTACAAATAAACACTACTTTGTGTGACCACTACTTCCCGTGGAGAGTCTGATTTTAACTTGCCAGGAAGCGAACGTACTTTGGTCTGGTGATAAAATTTGGTGATGATGAAGAGACGTCTGTCCTTCTGAGGTTCCGGTCATCCAGCCACCTTGGTCTACTGGGGGTAGAAGATTGGACCTCATGAGGAGGGCTCCTTTCTTGGTGCTTGTGCCACTGGCTTGGCATCACTGCCCCATCGAGAGACCTAGCAGGCACACTGGCCGCTTTGCTCAGTGGATCTCTCGATGGAGGTAAGTGGCACCAACCCCACAGCAAGGCTATGAGAGTTATTTTTTTTGTTTTTGTTTTTATTTTTTTAATTTTTTTTTGTGAGGAAGATCAGCCCTGAGCTAACATCCATGCCAATCCTCCTCTTTTTGCTGAGGGAGACCGGCTCTGAGCTAACATCTATTGCCAATCCTCCTCCTTTTTGTCCCCCAAAGCCCCAGTACGTAGTTGTATGTCATAGTTGCGCATCCTTCTAGTTGCTGTATGTGGGATGTGGCCTCAGCATGGCCAGAGAAGTAGTGCGTCGGTGCCTGCCCAGGATCGGAACCCGGGCCACCAGTAGTCGAGCTCACGCACTCAACCGCTAAGCCACGGGGCCGGCCCCGAGAGTTATTTTTTTTTAAGTTGTCTCACAAAATCTGTTTAGGCCTGGCTCTGTCCTAGGGGGTTCAAGTCACCTCTGGCTGTTTAGACCTGAGCCAGTTCCTATCTGATTTATAGGATTAAGGGATTGCATGACTCGGGCATTGGAGATGCCCAGTGCTTTGAGTCTGGTAAAACGAGAGTGATCTGATCCTTGACTAGTCATTCACGGGGTTTAAGTCCCCCCTGGAGTTTGAGTCTGTCTGGAGTGATGAGGTATGGGTTCGAAGCCTCTCTGGAGTCACTGAGTCTGTCTTCTGTGACTGCGATAGAAGGAGGGGTCCCCTTAGGTAGGGTTAAATTCCCTCTGGAGTTGTTGAGTTTATCTTTGTGGTCAGGAATGCCCAACATTGATCACTGAGGGTGGGTTCGAGCCTGTTTTGTGTTTGTGTTGTGTCTGTGACAGAAGGAGAGGTCCCTTTAGGTGGCTTAAATTCCCTCTGGAGATTTAGTTACTTAGCTTGGGTCTGGTTTCAGGGTGCTAAACCTTCTCTGGGCAAAATCTTGTTAAGTTATCCCTGGGAAGTTGGAAATAGACTGCAAGAAAAGACCCTAGAGGGGCCAGCACAGTGGCGCAAGCGGTTAAGTGCCCGTGCTCGCTGCAGCGGCCCGGGATTAGCCAGTTTGGATCCCGGGCGTGCACCAACGCACTGCTTGGTGGGCCATGCTGTGGTAGCGTCCCACATATAGTAGAGGAAGATGGGCATGGATGCTAGCCCAGGGCCAGTCTTCCTCAGCAAAAAAAAAAAAAAAAAAAAGAGGAGGATTGGCAGATGTTAGCGCAGGGCTGATCTTCCTCACAAAAAAAAAAAAAAAAGAAAAGACCCTAGAATATGGGAGAGACTCTCCCCAGCACTTTCCACCCTTCTCCAGATTCTCTCTGGCCACGTTGGTCTTGGTTCCTAGCAGTGGCGGTGGCACGGAGGGGAAGGCATCCAGGATGTGGCGTGGGGCGGCCACAGTTGCAACGGCGGCAGTGGCAGGAGGGGTGGCCTGAGGGCGGGCGTGCCCCTGAGTGTGGGGGCTCTGTGCTCAGCCCAGCTAGGCCCGGCTTGACCCAGGGGCCGTGAGAAGCGGCGGCATTGGCAGACGAGGCTTGACACCCAGTCACTTCACTGTGGGCTGAACACTGAGACCCAGTTGGAGCCAGAAGAGCTGTCGGCATTATGCCAGTACACACAGGCTTTAAGCCGGCGATGGTGTTGGTCCTTTCATTTACAATTAGAAAGCACACACTAGAGGACTGAGGACTGACCCACAGGAATTCATAAACCTGACAAAGGGCCTGGTAACTACCCTCTTCACAGTTGAGGAAAAGTCAGCCGTTCTGTTAGAAGCCAGGGAACAAGCAGATGGTGGATATGTCCCCGGGAGAGAAATTCGTGGGCCTGGTGGGTGGGCTGCTCCGAGGACTGACCCTGGATGGAATCCCAATGACCCTGGTGATCAAGAAAAGCTAGGACATTTTTGGGGTCTCCTTTTGAAAGCAGAGCAAATGGTAGGCCAGCCACCCATTAACTGGTCTAAATTAAGAGAGATCCAACAAGGCCCTGAGGAAAACCCCTCTGCCTTTTTTTTCAGAGGCTGTGGGACTCCCTCAGGTGATATACAAATTGGGACCCTGAGGCCCAGGGCAGTGCAGTGGTTCTTTTTTTTTTTTTAAATAATTTTATTTATTTTTTTTCCCCCAAAGCCCCAGTGGATAGTTGTATGTCATAGCTGCACATCCATCTAGTTGCTGTATGTGGGACGCGGCCTCAGCATGGCCGGAGAAGTGGTGCATTGGTGCGCGCCCAGGATCTGAACCCGGGCCGCCAGCAGCGGAGCGCGCGCACTTAACCACTAAGCCACAGGGCCGGCCCAGTGCAGTGGTTCTTTTTTTTTTATCTTTTTTTTTCCCCCCCAAAGCCCCAGTAGATACTTGTATGTCATAGCTGCACATCCTTCTAATTGCTGTATGTGGGACGCGGCCTCAGCATGGCCGGAGAAGCTGTGCGTCAGTGCGCACCCGGGATCCGAACCCGGGCCGCCAGCATCGGAGCCCGCGCACTCAACTGCTAAGCCACGGGGCCGGCCCTGTGCAGTGGTTCTTAATACCTATTTCATATCTCAAAGTGATTCAGACATCCATAGAAAACTTCAAAAGCTGGCTATAAGTCCTGATACTAATTCTGCACCACTAGTAGAGACTGCTTTCAGGCTGTTCAACAACCAGGATGAAGCTGAGGAAAAGAAGGATGATAAAAAGATTCAGAGACAGATGGCTCTGCTCCTAGTAGCCCTCCAGACTGCTCAAAGTAAGCCAAGGGTGAGGAAGAAGACACCATGGGTGAGTGATCCCAGCCCCCACCGAGGGACCAGGAGGCAACCAACGAAGCGGGAGGCTATTCAATGTGCATACTGCTGTCAGGAAGGGCATTGGCGGCGGGACAGTCCAAATGGTCCCCAGAGAGGGAGGGGATCAAACAGGACTGGGTCATGCCAACTTCCTTTGACTACAGATGAGATGTGATGGGGCCATAGAGCTTCCCAGTTGGCTCTAGGCAACCCAATCCTTATCTCCCCCAAGGAGCCCCAGGTGACCTTGACTGTGGGAGGAGAGCAAGTTGAATTCTTGCTCAATACCGGAGCCAACTTTTCAGTGTTGAACACCCAAAAGGGAAATGTGGACAGATTTTTGGGACCCCTCTCTTTGGTCTAATAGGCAAATCTAGCAAGCAAACTGCAAAGGCTTTAAGTCAGTGCAATAAAATCCATGCTGTACTGGGAAGCAGCTGTGCAGGCCACCTTCAGCCTGTGTCAAATGATGTTGCAACCCCACACATCATGACTGAAGACATCAGCTGGACAGATCCACTACAGGAAGAAATAAAGGAGTACCTTACTCTCACATTCCCCAGCTGCATTTCTTAGAGATTGAGGGACTAATCAACGACCCTGCTCCTTGCCTCCCTCCACACATAAATAACATCAGCATCTCTGAACTTGTTTGATGTATAACCAAGGAATTCTTGTTTAAGTTACCTTCAATGTATAACCTAGAGAAAAGCCCAGATGTAGTCTATCCCTTTTTTTAAAAGAAAATCTAGTGTTAAGTTTTTTTTTTGTGAGGAAGATCAGCCCTGAGCTAACATCTGCCAATCCTCCTCTTTGCTGAGGAAGACTGGCCCTGGGTTAACATCTGTGCCCACCTTCCTCTATTTATATGGGACGCCACCATAGCATGATTTGACAAGCGGTGCGTCGGTGCATGCCCGGGATCCGAACCTGTGGCCACTGCAGCGGAGCACGTGCACTTAACTGCTATGCCACCAGGCCGGCCCATTAGGTATTTTTTTCCTTTCCTCTTCCCTGCACGTGCACTGTTTGTGAAAGAGATATAAGCTGCACTTAAACTCCTAGCCCCGGAGCAGTTCCATCGGAGCGCTCTGTTGAACTGTTTTCCTGGGGATCGAACTCCTCACACTGATTATTGAATAAACTCCTTCACTACTATCACCTAGACTCTTTACTTCAGTTGACAGAAACCTTTCCAATAAAAAGTGTGACATAAAAGGGGTATCAGGTGTAGGAGAAGAGGGAGAATTCTCTCTCCCCTTTCCCTCTGGTTCTTATGGCTGGTCAAATAATTAAAAAGGCAGATTAGCAGGAGAAAATAAAACAAAGTTTAATAACATATATACACGGGAGAAACCCAGGAAAATTGAGCAACTCACCACAATGGCCAAAGTTTCCACCTTAAATACCATCTTCCGCTAAAGATAAAGGAGGATGTTGAGGGTAGTGGTTTGGGACTTCAAAGGGAAGGAAGGCAATTCACATGGAGAGGGAAAAGAAACATTTGTTAGACGTTTGTTTGCTGGGCCACCTATAGAGATTGTGACCTGAGAGAGAACTTTGATAAGATGGGCTTGTTGGTGCCTTTCTTATCACACCTATTGTTACCTCACCAGGTCTGTTTTTGCCCGCCACCCAGAAAGCCAGTCACCAACAGGACGCGATTTCAAAGAGAGAGGGTTTAATCACAAGGCAGCCAAGTGAGGAAAACGGGAGAACAAGTCTCAAATACGCCTCCCGGAAAATAGCGACTCAGGGGTATTTATGGAGAAGGAGGCAAGGTGGTCTGAAATGATTGGAGGTGAGGAGAGATGAGGTAATTGATGATCTGCCCCAGCGTAGTGAGGAAGATCAGCCCTGAGTTAACATCCATACTGTTGGGGAAGAGGGAGAATCTCCCTCCACCCTTTCCCTTAAGGTTCTTATGGCTGGCCAAATAATTAAAAGACAGGTTAGCAGGAGAAAATAATACCAAGTTTAATAACATGTATACATGGGAGAAACCAGGGAAACTGAGTTTCTCAACACAATGGCAGAGATGCTTATCTTAAATACAATCTTCAGCTAAAGACAAAGGAGGATGTTGGGGGTGGGGAGTTTGGGATTTCAGAGGGGTAGAAGACAATTCACCCATGAAGAGGGAAATGTAAATGTTTGTCAGACAATTCTTTGCAGGGCTGCCTATAGAGAATGTGGCTGGAGAGACAGGAATTATAGTAGTCAAGAGTATGTAGATTTAAGTCCTCTCCTTTCACCCTGATAAGAGTTTCCAGAAATAAGGTCATCCTCCACTCTTTTCAGTACACAGAGGGAGGTACCTTTACAGATTTAAATGTTTGGTGAACAGAACTTTGAAAAGAATGGGCTTAGCAAGGACCCTGTCAGTCTGTCCATACCCAGAGTTAAATTCATTAGGCAGTTAGTGGAGGAGGTCAAATGCCCGTCAGAGAAAATAATCAAAGTAAAGAGACATGTTTCAGGGTGGCCAAATTTTGATCTCCCACAGTCCTGCCTTTGAAACTAAAAGTTTCACGGTCCTTTTGAAACTTAAAGTTTCATAGTCCAGAAGCTGAGTTGGTAAATTGTTTCATCTCACTGAACACATTTCTTAGTCCTGATAATAGATCAGTTCAATTAAGTTCATTTTAGAAGGTGCTGATGCAGGCGGGCTCCCAAAGTTAGGCCTATGTTACGGAAGTAAGCAATCAAGTATTTAATAAGAAGCATTTCTCTGGAAACAAAAGAAAAACAAGGTTAATGGTTGGAGCAAATTGTAAATCAGTTTCTGAGTTCAGAGGACAGCCAGTTAAGAAGATTTTTAGATGTCAGCATCAAAGCATCTTTTGCAGTTTAAAATGTCTCTGATGATGTCATCAGGTAATCTCTCAAGTTTATATCAAATCCATCAGTTTGCAAGGCTTCAGGAAAAAGGGCAGGTTCAGTTCTCAGTGATTCCAAATGAAAATGATGGAAAACTTCAAAAACATTAGTTTGGAGATCTGTAGCCAGATATGTTAGGAGTCCAGGAGAAATCAGGATCCAGTCCTGTCAACAGATACAAAATAGGGCTGGGCCCGTTGCTTAGCGGTTAAGTGCGGGCGCTCTGCTGCTGGCGGCCCGGGGTTCTGATCCCGGGCGCGCACCGACGCACCGCTTCTCCGGCCATGCTGAGGCCCTGTCCCACATACAGCAATTAGAAGGTTGTGCAGCTGTGACATGCAACTAACTACTGGGGCTTTGGGGAAAATAAATAAATAAATAAATAAATAACAGATAAAAAATAAAAACCTCAAGGACAATTAACAAAACTAGGATCTAATATTCACAGATGTATACTATAGTTTCCACTGAAATAATTTTTCTCTCTAAAGTCACCCTCATTTTTATCAAAGATAGCCAAATTAAGGCTAACTAGTTTCTAAAATGTCTAGTTTTAAGAAATTTGGTCCAATTATTTACATAAGTACAGCAAGAATGGCAAATGATCATATAAGTTCTTTTAAACCTGCTTTGCTGGAACTTTTTCTAAGGAATCTCAGATGGAACTTCAATGGCCTCTCGAGGCCAGGAAAGCCAAGCCAAGGATTTTGTCATCAGACTTCGCCTGTAACACCTACAGATTTGGGTGAATTCCTCTCTTTTCGAGGTCCCCCAAAATATTTCCAGGTTCCTTGCACTTGCCAGATAAGTGACATTCCTTACTTATCCAGTAAATGCTGCTTGGAACGCTGAACATAAGGTACCAGGCCAATATTTCCATGTGGCTTTATTCCATAAAGTCTAATCTTCATTCCTCAAAAGCTGTACAGTTATATCGCAAATATGATGTTCCAGTCACAGCCTTGGTAATATAACCAATGTTTCCAATCGTGTCCTGTTATAAGGAGAACAGATTCTTATTGAACTTATGCAAATAACGATATTGTCATGACATAAGAACATTCACTTACTAGGAGTTTTTAAATTCTGGAGGGATCAGGTAGAGAGAAAAAGATAAATATTTCAATTTTGCTTACAAAAGTATCATTTACCAAATTGCTATAAGTCATAGTCAACTCAGAAGAGAAAAAAAGTTTTTCTTAAATCTAAAAAAAACAAAACATTAAAAAAATAAGCAATATTTCAAATGAAAACTCATAAAAATTATAATCATCCTCATTAGTTCATTTAGTCCTGTGCAATCAATTCTTGATCCCGATTTTTTTGTTAGCAGCTTCATGAAGTCACCAGTCTCTCAGTTAGAATTCTGTAATTTCTTACCAAGTTCAGTTATAATCAAAAGTTTGTCAGAAACCTGTACTCCACAGTAAATGTTAGAGTTCTTTCCAGGAACTTCTCTGAAGATGAAACATGTTAAAGCATCAGAGCAAAGAAATAGCTATCTGTAAACAAGACCCCAAAATGGCAATTGACAAAGAAATTTGGTTAATTTGTGACATACAATACTTCAAAAAATATTAATAATGAGAATTATGATTGATAACCAGGACAGATCAGAATTTTAGTAACATTATACAATTTCAAAACATCTATATCAATTACATTCACCCACTTAATACCACCTAAGAAGGTTTATCATAAACACTTGATCAAGTATGAAACAATGTTTACCATGAAATAGTGCTCAGTTATTCATTTGAGTGACAACAGAAACAGTGCAGGGCAAACAGAGTTTAAAACAGTCAAAAAAAAAAACCTTAATAGAGAGATCTCAGTCCTTTTGAACATAGAAAATTATTTTAACAAAACAAAGACTTACTCAAAGATAAAGAAACCTTTTATAACCTCTCAGATGAAAAGTTCAAGAAAAATAATCCTTTTAAGAGAAAGAAGACCAAATTTTAATTTTGTACCAGCTTACTTTTGACATTAAAACTCATTTACTTAATTGGATTTAGTTTAATCTTAGCCAACTTGACCATGCATAAAACTCCTTTTTCAGAATTCCTCTGCAGAAACCTTTTATAAATTTCTTTTTACATTCAGAATTTGTCCCATGCCTTTCTTTCTTCCCTTCTAGTACTTTGGGACAAATTTATCTTTTTCAATCAACCAAACAAAATATTTCCAATTTTCATACCTTTTTTGCTAAAAAACATATCTTACTTTTCTTGAATACAAACATTTTCCTTATTAATTTTTAGTAGCTTTAATCACATGTTAGAATTTTAAACCCTTAGAAACCTTAATTTCTAAGTAAAAACTAAGTAAGCAATTATAAACTTTCTTTTACATTGGCATTCGTGGCTTGACAAATTTATATAGACACTTTATAATTTCTGGAAACATGTTACTTTATCGTACAATCTTTTAATAAAACACAATCCATGTTTACCAATAGACCCAAAATACCTTTTAGTTTTTCTGTAATAAGCCAAAAGTAGACAAACCTGTATTTAGCAATCAATGTCTAATATCTTATCTTATTTGGAAATGATCTAGATACTCAATGAACTTTTATCATATAATTTAGCAAAACTCTAAAGTTTTAAGTCACCAAAAAGAATTTGGAAGCTATATACACCATAACATATAATTATTGTTTAAAGTTTATCCAACATTCATTTTTTTACATCTATTTAGTTACTTGTTTCCAATAATTATTTAGATTGCCTACAAGACTTCATAAGACATTACATAAAATCAGCCATCATTTAAGTTATTATTTTTGTTAACCAGTTTTGTAATAGAAAGAACAGTTTATTTGATGAATAAAGGCTGCATGTCTGCAATATATCCAATGCTGAAAATTAGCTTAAACATTCCAACCTTTATAATCTTATCAACACTTACACTTGTACATTTTCTCAATTCAATTATAACCTGAGTCAGGGTCTTAAGGCTAGTCAAATTTTTCCCTTTCTGTCTCTTTTTTTTCTGGCCTTTTTTTAGGTACCAATAACACAATTATATGAGAGCTCTCAAATTTTTTTTCCCCAATTCAGAAGTTTTTTTAATTTAAATGATCCATCATCTGGCCACATTGACAAGGAGGATCTTAACCTTAACAGCAACTCATCCCAAGCTTTAACTATGGAGGCAAGAGGCGTCCCCAAAAGAGATCTGGAGAATTCACTCCCCAAAATAAGAAAGCACAAGAAGAGATGACAAAGGCCCCTTATACAAAGGGGACCCCTTATTACAAACTTTCCTGAGAGTAGGCACAGCAGGACAAAGAGAGGTTCTCAGAACCCCAGTCTGCTCGACTGGCCCCCAAGGATGCATGCCAGTACATACATCCTCCAGATGGCAGAGATCAGAAAGGTCACAAAGCCAAGCTCTCAAGAGACAGAATAAAACAAAAGCCCAGACGACGGGCTTATAGAGATACCTGTGTAAATGACAAAAAGAGAGACAGAGACAAAGACTATTTCTGGGAGGAAAAGGATCAATTATCCAATGGGCACCCAGCCAGATCCTAGAGTTGCTGAGTCCAAGAAGCTAGCTTCACCAATATTTTCTCCTGTTAATCTAAATTTAGAAAGAAAAGAAAACTCACCACTTTCACTTCTATTGGACCCTGCAGGCAGAGATCCGGGAGACTGACATGGTAAGAACTCTCACTTCGTGCCGACTTGTGTCAGGGGTCCGGGACCTCTCTGCTGCAGTAGTCCAGGAGCGAGCAGTGTGCAGCCAGTGAAATTTTTGCCCTGTGTTGGGAGCCAAAACTGTTGGAGAAGAGCGAGAATCCCCCTCTGCCCTTTCCCTTAAGGTTCTTATGGCTGGCCAAATAATTAAAACACAGGTTAGCAGGAGAAAATAATACCAAGTTTAATAACATATATACATGGGAGAAACCACGGAAACTGAGTTTCTCAACACAATGGCAGAGATTCTCATCTTAAATACTATCTTCAGCTAAAGACAAAGGAGGATGTTGGGGGTGGGGGGTTTGGGATTTCAGAGGGGTAGAAGACAATTCACATGAAGAGGGAAATGTAAATGTTTGTCAGACAATTCTTTGCAGGGCCGCCTATAGAGAATGTGGCTGGAGAGACAGGAATTATAGTAGTCAAGAGTATGTAGATTTAAGTCCTCTCCTTTCATCCTGATAAGAGTTTCCAGAGATGAGGTCATCCCTCCCCCCCCACTTTCCAGTACACAGAGGGAGATACCTTTACAGATTTAAATATTTGGTGAACAGAACTTTGAAAAGAATGGGCTTAGTGAGGACCCTGTCAGTCTGTTCATACCAGTAGTTAAATTCCTTTATGCAGTTAGTGGGGGAGGACAAATGTCCATCAGAGAAAATAATAAAAGTAAAGAGACAAATTTCAAGGTGGCCAAATTTTGATATCCCACAATACCAATCCTCTTTTTGCTGAGGAAGACTGGCTCTGGGCTAAACTCTGTGCCCATCTTCCTCCGCTTTATATGGGAGGCCGCCACAGCGTGGCCTGACAAGCTGTGCATTGGTGCGCACCCAGGATCTGAACCCCAGGCCACTGCAGCAGAGCGTGCACAATTAACCACTATGCCATGGGACTGGCCCCAAACCTAGCCTCTTTAAAATGAGCTATGGGAGGCCGTTCCCTAAAGACTCAGATTCACTTAAAAACCCAGACCCAGAGGTTTCCATGGCAATCAAACACATAGTCAATCTGAAGCACGTGGCAGATGCACTAAACTTCTGTCTTCCTTTGCCTACAAAGGTCAAACGCCACCCACATGAACTGGGAGATTGGGTGTATCTTTTTTTTTTGTGAGGAAGATCAGCCCTGAGCTAACATCCATGCTAATCCTCCTCTTTTTTTGCTGAGGAAGACCGGCTCTGAGCTAACATCTATTGCCAATCCTCCTCCTTTTTTTTTTTCCCCAAAGCCCCAGTAGATAGCTGTACGTCATAGTTGCACATCCTTCTAGTTGCTGTATGTGGGACGTGGCCTCAGCATGGCCGGAGAAGCGGTGCGTTGGTGTGCTCCCGGGATCCGAACCCGGACCACCACCAGCAGAGTGTGCGCACTTAACTGCTAAGCCACGGGGCCGGCCCTGGGTCTACCTTAAAACTTGGAAAAGGGGTTCATCCCAGGATCAGCTAAATTCTATTTGGGTAGGGCCTCACTTGGTGTTACTAACCAACACTCTTCCCTAAAATTAGGAGTTACCCCTTGGATCCACTACACACGGGTAAAAAGGCGCCCACGCCTGAACATCAAGAGAGATAATCACAGACAATTGATAACTCCGAGTTTTCTTGCAAACCACTCTTTGATTTGAAACTCTTGTTTCTGTGACACTATGCAGATAAGTAATGACTGGTTATCTACCCCAGGCTCTGCCCTGGATCCCAACCAACCCCATACCATTTAGGCACAGTATGCTTCCAAGGAGGTTGCATGTTCCTGGGCAGCAAGACTAGGTCCATCAAAGAAGGGTGGGAAGGGGCTGGCCTGGTGGCGCAAGCGGTTAAGTGTGCACACTCTGCTGTGGCGGCCCAGGGTTCGCCGGTTTGGATCCCCAGTGCGCACTAATGCACCACTTGGCAGGCCATGCTGTGGCGGTGTCCCATATAAAGTGGAGGAAGATGGGCAGGGATGTTAGCCCAGGGCCAGTCTTCCTCAGCAAAAAAAGAGGAGGATTGGCAGATGCTAGCACAGGGCTGATCTCCTCACAAAAAAAAAAAAAAAAAGAAGGGTGGGCAACCCAGTATCTAGACTATAAAAGAGCTGGTGGAATCTGGAGGGGAGATGTTACTGCACCAGGTCCGTTTTTGACCACAGCCCAGAAAGCCAATCACCGAGATGAAGAGATTGCAGAGAGAGAGAGGGTTTACTAATTACAAGGCAGGCAAGTATGGAAATGTGAGAATGAATCTCAAATCCGCTTCCCCAAAAATAGGGACTCAGGGATATTTATGGGGTAGGGGGCAAGGTGGTCTGAAATGATGGGAGGTGAGAAGAGATGAGGTAATTGATGATCTGCGCAAGCGTAGTCAGGCTTCATGCCTCTTTGTAGGATGCATGTTCACAGAATGGCTGCATTAGCATGCTCTCAGGGTGGAGTTCCAACTTCTTGCTGTCAAAAGGTTGCTTATCCGACATATGTCTATGTCCAGTTGATGGGTTGGTGGTCTCAATCCAGCCTGAAGTGGACAAGGGGTTCAATTCCTGAAAAAAATAGCTCAAACACCCATTACCATGGTGACCCCAGCTCCAGGGGGACGTTACCTATAGGAACCTAGTGGGAGTCAGATAGCATATTGCCTAAACAGCACAGTTAAGGATGGGTAAGTTGGGCCGGCCCCATGGCTTAGCGGTTAAGTGCACGCGCTCCGCTACTGGCAGCCCAGGTTCGGATCCCGGGCTCGCACCGACGCACCGCTTCTCCGGCCATGCTGAGGCCATGTCCCGCATACAGCAACTAGAAGGATGTGCAACTATGACATACAACTGTCTACTGGGGCTTTGGGGAAAAAAAAAGGAGGAGGATTGGCAATAGATGTTAGCTCAGAGCTGGTCTTCCTCAGCAAAAAGAGGAGGATTGGCATGGATGTTGGCTCAGGGCTGATCTTCCTCACAAAAAAAAAAAAAAAAGGATGGGTAAGTTTATCATGCAGATTTAAGTCCTCACCTTCCATTCTGATAAGTTTCTAGGTAAGGCCATTCCCCCTCTTCTTCCTGGTACAGGAAAGAAGATACCTTTACAAATGGAGATTTCCTTTACAGATGTAAATGTCTCTTACAACAGGTAACCAGAACTAACAATGGGCTTAGCAAGGGCCCTCCAGGTACCGGGAGATGTCTAAGGTGATGGCCTGTTCTGGGGGCAGGCCTCATATGCCAAACTCCTTTGGTCAGTTGGTGGGGTTGGGGGCCAAAGTATCTTTCAGGCAGAGACATATTTTGAGGTGGCCAATTCCATTCCCCCTTAGTTACTAGCTGCTTAATCATCAATGTCTAACTCTTTACAGGTTTTTGGGTGCGGGGGCAAGTATGCCCAGATTTTAAACACATACTAAATGCATTGAGGCTATAAAATTACAGATGGTTGTTATGAACAACTCGAGGCTATGCCTCTGGTGACCCACAAACCTATTTGAGATTAGCTGGAAATTCTGCTCCTCTACTGGTCCCTATGACAACACCCATGCTTAGCAGGAAGCAGTTACAGAAGACAGAAATTTGACCTGTGACCCTCAAGAATGAGAAGCAGGATAAAACTGGAGAAGGGATTTGTCACCGACTAGGTGCCCTGAGGAACTGAGTGTGGGTTTGGAAGCATTTAACTGTTTTTCCAATTTTTTTCCTTTTTTGTTATGTGAAGGAGATGTAACCACGAACCACCCTGAACCAGACCAAGCCTCACCACAAGAGCTATGCCTATGACCTTTGCCTTATTTTTAATGCTAAGATCTCTCTAGGAGGAGCTTAGGCCTTATCACCTTAACCAGCAGTGTATATGGAAGTGTGTGTTCCAACTGCACCTGTGCAAGCGAATACCCACCTCTCCCTTTTGAATATTGATTCCCCATCCAAAATAAAAGGTCCTTGCTTCCTTTTGTTCAGGGATGCTATGACTTTGGGAATGATTCCTCATGGTCTCATATTTACTGCAAATACACTTTACTTTGTGAGACAACGTCCACTGGTGTAGTCTTATTTAACTCGCCAGGAGGTGAACCCACTTGATTCAGTAACAGATATGACATTGTGATTTATAACAAGAAATATATGTTTAGTCTTCATTTTGTTTCTGGCACAGATCCCCTAAAAACCCTTGTAATTTCCTATATAAGAGCCATAGTGGCATCTTTTGTTATAATAATTACTTTTGTCCTCAGTGCCTGAAATAACTCCAGAGCAATAGAGATGAAATGGGTGTCTTTTGTTATTCATAACAAGCCCCTTTCAACCACACCTGATGTTAATAAGGTGACTTTAGAAAGCCCCTAAGGGTGGGTGCTGCTTGCCAGGAGAACCAATCCTGTGATTAGAGGGTTGGAACTTTCATCCTGTCGGGGGAAGAGTGAGAATCTCCCTCTGCCCTTTTCCTTAAGGTTCTTATGGCTGGCCAAATAATCAACAAGACAGGTTAGCAGGAGAAAATAATACCAAGTTTAATAACATGTATACATGGGAGAAATTCAGAAATGAGCAACTCGTCCCTCTGTCTAAGCTGCTTGCTTAAGTATTGCCGCTAAAGGCGAGGAAGGTGTTGGGGGTGGGTAGTGGTCTGGGACTTCAGAGGGCAGGAGGACAATTCTTTTTGGGGTCATCTATAGATAATGTGGTCAGGGAGAGACAGAGTTTTTGATAAAAGAGGCTTGGTGCCTTTGCTATTGTAACCTGTATCCTACATTATCTTTATAGCCATCATGATAGAAGATCTGTTCCAGGAAGGAGCCACCATGTCAAATTCTTTAGGCAGTTAGTGGGGGAGGTCAAATGTCCTTCAGAGAAAACAATCAAGGTAAAGAAATATATTTCAGGGTGGCCAAATTTTGATCTCCCACAATCCTCATCTCCCTCCCCACACCTGGGGTAGGGAGAGGGCCTGAAGATTGAGTTCAATCACCAATAGCCAATGATTTAATCAATTGTGGCTATGTAATGAAACCTCCATTTAAACCCAAAAGGATGGGGTTCAGACTGCTTCCAGGTTGGAAAACATGTGGAAGTTTGGGGAGAGTGGCATGCCCAGAGAGGGTCTGGGAGCTTCACATCCCTTCCCTACATATTTTGCCTTATGCATCTCTTCCATTTGGCTGATAAGTAAAATGTTTTCCTGAGTTCTGTGAGCTGTTGTATCAAATTAATCAAACCCAAGGAGGGGGTTATGGGAACCTCTGATCTATAGCTGGTTGGTCAGAAGCACAGGTGACAACTTGGACTTGCAATTGGCATCTGAAATGGGAGGTGAAGGGTAATCCTGTGGGACCAAACCCTTAACTGTGGGATCTGATGCTATCTCCAGGTAGATAGTGTCAGAATTGAGTTAAATATGTTGAACTTCTTAGCCAGTAAGAGATACAAAGTGTCTAAAGGGAAGGCACAAATATCTAAAGACACTATAAAGTATTTGGGGTTTGTCATTTCGAAAGGGCAAGACAGACTTCCTCAAGGGAGAAAAATGGTAATATGTCAACTTGCTCCACCAAGACTTGTAGGCAGCTATGAGGATTCTTGGGGATAGCTGGCTTTTCCTGCATTTGGATCCCTAACTTTGGGTTGATTGCTAAGCCTCTCTATGATAAACTACAGTGCCCAGAAATGGACCCATTTGAATGGGATAAGCTATGTGATCAAGATTTCAATAAGTTTAAAAACTTGCTAATGGAAGTGCCTGCACTGACCTTACCAGACCTGAGCAAAACATTTGACCTATATGTTCAAGAAAGACAGGGAATAGCTATAGGAGTGTCAACCCAAATGTTGGGACTCTTAAAAAGAGTGAGAGCCTATTTCTCAAAGCAGCTAGACACCATGATAAAAGGATGGCCCCCATACTTGAGAGCTAGAGCTGCCACCTGCCTCTTAATCAAGGAAGCAGAAAAACTGACTATGGGCCAATCCATGATGGTGTGGACCCCTCGTCAAGTCTCTAGCCTACTAGAGACTAAAGGACATCTCTTGGAAAGAGAATCTTTGTTAAACACTTTGAGCAGACTTATAAAGGAGTGGTACATTGTCCTAAAGTTTTAAAACAATAGTTGTGGACTCTGTGTGTGTGTCTACGTGTATGTTATATATGTGTGATATTTTACCTCTGGATGATATAATTTAAAAAATAGCTCCATTTAATTGGCTTAAAGTAAGTGCTTATATCAATTATTTCTAAATGTAATAGAAATTAACCCCAGTGTCTTTCAAGTTGACATGATGTGAAATAATCTTTGGTAAATGAAAGTTTGTTGGTTTGATAGAAACAGGCATGTCCTCAGAGTTATCAACATTGGATACAACACAAACATGCAGCCTGGGTTTACTACTCAAATAAGCTCATGTTATCTTTGTTATGAAACTGGTTAGCAAAAATAATGACTTAAAATTATAGCTAATTTTGTCTAATGTCTCATGAAGTTTTTATGGGTAATGTAAACATAATTACTGGGAGAAAATGATTTAGATTTAAGTGAGATAAGATTTCATAGATAAACTTTTAACAATAATTATGTGTTATGGCATGTGTACTTAAGATAACTTCCAAAATCTCTTTGGTAACTTGAAACTTTTGAAGTTTTTCTAGGTGAAATTAAATGATAAAAAAATTCATTGCATATCTAGGCCATTTTTTTTAAAGTTTATGTTTAATGATGCTTTTTTGTTTGTTTGTTTGTTTGGTAAGGAAGATTGTCCCTGAGCTAACATCTGTGCCAAACTTCCTCTATTTTCTATGTGGGATGCCGCCACAGCATGGCTTGATGAGTGATGTGTAGGTCTGCACCTGGGATCTGAACCTCTGAACCCCAGGCTGCCTATGTGGAGCATGTGAACTTAATCACTATGCCACAGGGCCGATCCCATAGATCATTTTCAAATAAGATAAAATACTGAAACATTATTACTCTACTTTTGGCTTCTAATTACAGAGAAACTAAAAGATGTTTGGGTCAGTAATAATGTCTTGTATTTTTACTAGAAGATTGTACTATGAAGTAAGATGTTTCTAGAAATTATAAAAAGTATTTATAAATTTGCCAAGCCACAGAATGCTAATGTAAAAGACAGTTTATAATTGCCTACTTCTTAGTTTTCATTGAAAATTAAGGTCTATAAGGGTTAAGAATTCTAATTAATATATGTCATTAAAGCTACCAAAAATTAATAAGGAAAACATCTTTGTATTCAAGAAAAGTAAGATGTATGTTTTCAGTAAAGAAGGTATAAAGAATGAAAGTATTTTTGTTTGTTTTGTTAAGAAAGATAAATTTGTCCCAAAGTACTAGAAGGAAAAAAGAAGGCATGGGACAAATTCGGAATGTAAAAATAAAGTTCTAGACCGTTTGTGGAAGAGGAAGCATGAGGAAATAATTTTGTACATGGCCAAATTGGCTAAGATTGAAATGAATTTAATTAAGTAAATGAGTTTTAATATCAAAAGTAAGCAGGTAGAAAATTAGAATTCAGTTTTTCCCCTCTCTTAAAAGGATTATTTTCTTAAACTTTTAGTCTGCTCTTTTTTTTTTTTTTTTTTGTGAGGAGATCAGCCCTGTGCTAACATCTGCCAATCCTCCTCTTTTTTTGCTGAGGAAGACGGCCCTGGGCTAACATCTGTGCCCATCTTCCTCCACTTTATATGGGACGCCTCCACAGCATGGCTTGCCAAGCAGTGCGTCGGTGTGTGCCCGGGATCCGAACCAGCGAACCCCGGGCCGCCACAGCGGAGCGCGCGCACTTAACCGCTTGCGCCACTGGGCCGGCCCCTAGTCTGCTCTTGATAAAGAGGTTATGATGACCCATTCCTACTCCCAGTAGGAACATTAAAAGTTAGAATGGCTAGCTACTGGGGAATATTATAGACAGCTATATAGTCAATGCTTTGTGTTCTTCTGTCACATCATAGCAGACCAAGGAGGAGTCTGTGCTTTAGCTAATACATCTTGCTGTGTCTATGTTAATGCTAGTGGCACTATAGAAGAGAGTGCAATGAGGTTACCAGAAAAGCCACTGGGCTAACAGAAAGAAGCCAGCCAGACTTTCTACTCTTGGGCCCCTTAATAGCTATCCTTTTTCTCTTGCTCTTTGGACCCTGCATATTTAATTGTCTGATACAGTTTGTGACTAAACACATTGGGGCTATAAAATTACAGATGGTCATTACACAAGGATATGAACAACTGTGTGTGTGTGTGTGTATGTGTGTGTGTGTGTGTGTGTGTGTGTGAGGAAGACCAGCCCTGAGCTAACATCCAACGCCAATCCTCCTCTTTTTTCTTGCTGAGGAAGATTGGCCCTGGGCTAACATCCATGCCCATCTTCCTGTACTTTATATGGGATGCCGCCACAGCACGGCTTGACAAGCAATGCATTGGTGCGTTCCCAGGATCCGAACCTGCGAACACCGGGCCACCGAAGCAGAGCTTGCGCACTTAACTGCTGCGCCGCTGGACCAGCCCCAGGAAACAAACAACTTGAGGCTATGCCTGGTGACCCATAAACCTATTTTAGATTAGCTGGGGAAAACTTCTGCTCCTCTACTAGTCCCTATGACAATGCTCATACCCAGCAGGAAGCAGTTACAGAAGATGAACCTTCGACCCATGCCCCTCAAGAATGAAGAGCAGGATAAAACTAGAGGAGGGATTTTGTCTTCCACTAATTGCCCTGAGGCACTCAAGGGACATTTCGGAAGCATTTAACTGTTTCTCTAAATTGTTTTCTTCTTTTTTGTTAAGAGATGCAATCACCAACCACCTGAACCAGTACAAACCCCACCACAAGAGCGATGCCTACACAGATGGGCCAAAAAGTGCCCAAGAGATGACCTTTGCCTCATTTTTAATGCCAAGATCTCCACCCCAGGAGGAGCTTAGGCCTTATTACCATAACATGTGATGTATGTGGAAGCATGTTTTCCAGCTGAGGCTGTGCAGCAAATACCCACTTCTCCCTTTTGAATATTCATTCCCCATCAGAAATAAAAGGCCCCTGCTGTCCTTTCTGCTCAGGGACAGCCACAACTTTGGAAACGATTCCATGTGGTCTCCTATTTGCTGCCAATAAACTCCAGTTTGCGTGACAACTACTTCTGGTGGAGAGTCTGATTTTAATTCATCAGGAAGCGAACCCACCTTGGTTCCATAACACTGCCAATTCTGTTCCTAAAAATAAAATGTGTCCTCTGTACTCCATGATGCAGGTGTGAGCTGCTATCCTAGAACAGACCCTCATTATCTCTCACCTAGATGACTGCCTCCTCACAAGTGTATCTGCTTCTAGTTTTGCATTTTTACCAGTTACTCCCTTTCTAAATCTATATCTGATCATGCCATAATCCTGCTTTAGAATGTCACCCTGTTTTTCTCAGGATAAACTCTAAGCTTTTTAGTTTAGCACACAGGGCCTTACTTACTTCTGAGACCTCATCTCTTACACTTTCCCCATAGGGACTCTCATCTAGAGTTATACCAAACCACTTGCCATTCCCTTATTTTTTTTTTAATTTTATTTATTTATTTATTTTTCCCCCAAAGCCCCAGTAGATAGTTGTATGTCATAGCTGCACATGCTTCTAGTTGCTGTATGTGGGACGTGGCCTCAGCGTGGCCGGAGAGGCAGTGTGTCGGTGCGCGCCGGGGATCCGAACCGGGGCCGCCAGCAGTGGAGCGTGCGCACTTAACCGCTAAGCCATGGGGCTGGCCCGCCATTCCCTTAAACAACCTTCTTTTCTTACCTCTTAACTCTTTACCTGTTGTTGCCTCTGCAGAAATGTCCTGCTCCATCTTCCGAAAAACTATTGCATGTCTCCATCAGTTAGGGTGCTTTCAGCTACAAATGTCAGAAAACCTTGATTCAAAGGCTTAAGCTAAAAGGGAATTTTAGTATCTTACATAAGACTAGGGATAGGGCAAATTCCAGACATAGTGTGACCATCAAGGCTCAGTGTCTCTACTTCCCTGACATCCTCTTGGTTCCTGTTTGTAGTGGTTTCATCCTCATTGTGGAACCAAAATCGCTGCAGCAGTTACAGGGTCACATCTGGATTTGATCATTGATATAAATATAAATAGACCATATTCATATCTAACTTGAACCACTCCTCTTGCATTTTATGCAATACCCCAGAGAGATGTGAAAAAACAGATTCATATTTTAGTATACAATCCTAATTTGACGTTTCCTCTTTCCAGTACCTCTTTTTTAGAGTTCTCTGTGATTTAGTTCCTCTTACTCTTCTTCTCACAGCGTCTGATGCTATTTTTACTCTTTTGTGTCTGTTAGTGTTCTTTGGTTGCAAGCAACAAAAGCTTGTTCTCCCTAACCTAAGGAAAAGAGTTTTTGGGAAGGCTATAGAACTTGCAGGACCAAAGGGAAGGCAGAGTGTGGAACAGGCAGGAACTAGGTGGCTTCAGGGGGTCGTATCAGCAGGGATTGCTTAACAGTTTTGGCAGGGTGCTGGTGAAATGCATTTCATGATGAAGCGCATGAAATCCAGCTGATTTTAGTCTTTTGCTGACTATCTTCATGATTCAAACTTAAGGAAGGAAGCATCTACTTGGCATATCTTGGGTGATTCACCCATCCGTTGGCTTGGGAAGGGCAGGTACTTGAATTAAGGACTGTTAAATCAGATCCAATAAGGAGGAAGAAATACTCCAAGAGGGAGGAATGGACACTGGCCAGACAAAAACAATAAATTCCCACTATCCCTCCTACCTGAACAACTCATTTCCCTTGGAATCTGAGACCCCTCATTCACTTGGTCTCCTCCTACCTCCCCCAGGCTGTTCTTCTCTGACTCCTTTTTGGGCTTTTCTCTTCCTGCCACTTCTTAAATACTGTCGTCCTTGGAGCATAGGCCTGGGCATACAACTACCTAGTAAAAGTGAGGCAATGTTGAGAACTAGTGGGGAGTGCCTCAGTCTTGCTCAGAATCCAATGTTTTCCTTTTGTAACCACAGGCCCTCCAGGACCAGTTCAACAGACCCCATCTCTTAACAGCAGAGTGATTAAAAATTGTCTTTCAGAAAAACTGCAAAGTCATGTAGCCATGGCACGTGCAAAAGAAGAAATTGTGACTTGAAACAACCTCAGAACCAAAGATCCTCCTCCCCACAGAACCCAAGGACTGGGAAATGACCGGAACTTGAAAGTCCAACTCTTATCAGAAGCGAGGGCTCCCTCATTCAGGAAGATCTGGTGTTAAAATGCCTTCCCCACCTCATCAAAAACGTTTAGAACCCCACCATAAATGTTTAGAACCCTGTCATAAATATTTAAAGCCTTACCATAAATTCTTGAAGCCCATCAATCAAAACCTGTCCCACCAGCATTTCCGTGTGCCAACCTGTTCTCCCTAACCTTTAAATTTCACCCCAAATCCTGAATCAGGGAGACAGATTTGAGGGCACATACCCTGTCTCCCTGCACATTGATATCGTGGAATAAAAGCTGATTTCTCCTCCTAAAGGCTGATGCCATAATTAATTGGCTTGTTTATCTGCATTGGGCAGAGAAGCCCAATTTTGTGCAGTAACACTTTCTCTGAGGTTTGAGATATCTGATTCCATCAAGTTAAGAATATTCTGGCTCTCTGGATTAATAATCCTTAAACTTTTTGCTCTACCACTCTCTAAAATAAATTTGAAAACTATGAGCCCCATCACATACTTTTCATGATAGGTATAAATTGATATTTTAAAATAACCTCCTTTAGGGCCGGCCCCGTGGCTTAGCAGTTAAGTGCGCGCGCTCCACTGCTGGAGGCCTGGGTTTGGATCCCGGGCGCGCACCGACGCACCACTTGTCCGGCCATGCTGAGGCCGCGTCCCACATACAGCAACTAGAAGGATGTGCAGCTATGACATACAACTATCTCCTGGGGCTTTGGGGGAAAAAAATAAAATAAATAAAAAATAAATAAAATAAAAAGTTTACATAAAATTATTAAAATAAATAAGTAAATAAAATAAAATAATCTCCTTTAAGTATATCCAGTTAACGGTTTTTTTGTGTGTGTGAGGAAGATCAGCCCTGAGCTAACACCCATGCTTATCCTCCTCTTTTTGCTGGGGAAGACCGGCTCTGAGCTAACATCTATTGCCAATCCTCCTCCTTTTTTTTTCCCCCAAAGCCCCAGTAGATAGTTGTATGTCATAGTTGCACATCTTTCTAGTCGCTGTATGTGGGATGCGGCCTCAGCATGGCCGGAGAAGCGGTGCATCGCTGCAAGCCCGGGATCTGAACCCAGGCCGCCAGTAGCGGAGTGCGCGCACTTAACTGCTAAGCCACGGGGCCGGCCCTCCAGTTAATTGTAAATACCAGAACAATTTGATCCCCACCATCATCCACTTAAAAAAAACAAGCTCAATAGTTGCTAATTTTATATTGTTCATTTTTCTCCTTGAATTTGCTTTTCAGTCTACTTCCCCAGAGAATATTGTCTTAATATAATATAGTCTGATGCTTGAAAATTTTATCATCCTTTTCTGCAATCAAAACATACAAATGAATTTATATAATTTAAAAAAATTTATGATTGTGTTTAAAAATAGTACTATTATTGTTACATAATTGATCAAAATAATATACAGTACAAATTTTATTACTTATTAAACATAAAAATGAGCTGGGCTATGGCTTCTATCTTTCTTTCTTTTTTCCATTTAATTCTTGTACCTGTGGATGAATATTACTTATTTTTAGAATGGACAGAGTTCAACATCAATTCCATTCTTAGTTTTTGTTTGTATAGATAGACATGTGGGAGATCAAAATTGGCCACCTCAAAATATCTCTTTACCTTGATTATTTTCTCTGAAGGACATTTGACCTTCCCCTCCCAAACTGCCTAACAAATTTAACATAGAAGGGCTTTTCCAGGAAGAAACCACTACCATATGATAGCTGAAGTATAATGTAAAATAGATGTGATAAGAAAGGCACCAAAAAGCCCATCTTATCAAAAATTCTGTCTCTCCAGCCACATTCTCTATAATTGGCCCTGTAAAGAGTTGTCTGACAAACATTTGCATTTCCATCTCCACGTGAGTTTTCTTCTTCCCCTCTGAAATCCCAAACCACTACCCCCACACCCTCCTTATCTTGAGCTGAAAAATACTTAAGAGAGCAACTTAGTCAGAATGATGAATTGCTCAGTTTGTATTTTCTGAGTTTCTCCCATGTATACATGTTATAAAGCTTTGTCTGATTTTCTCCTGCTATTTGGTCTCATGTCAATTTAATTTGTAGCCCAGCCAGAAAGGACCCAGAGTGGATAGAGGATAGTCTTCTTCCCCTTCAGTTACAAGCACTAAGATAACTTGCTCACATAAATAAGTGGATGAAAATAGAAGTCTTATTAAAGCAATGTCACTTAATTGTTTTAACTCTTTTCAAGTTATATGACAAAAATCACAAAATCTATCATCCAAAATTATTTTTAATGGTCTACCAGCCTTCACCAATAGCTTTCAAAACAAAGAATTGGAAACGACTTGCATAAGCATTTATGACCCAACAATTAGAGTCATCAGTATTTCCAAGAGTCCTTTGTGTGTGGGGGGGTGTGTGGGTGTGAGGAAGATCAGCTCTGAGCCAACATCTGTTGCCAATCCTCCTCTTTTTGCTGAGGAAGATTGGCCCTGGACTAACATCTGTGCCCATCTTCCTCTACTTTATATGGGATGTCGTCACAGCATGGCTTGACAAGCGGTGCGCGGTGCGTGCCAGGAACCTGGGAACTCCCGGGCCACAGCAGCAGAGCGTGCACTTAACCGCTACCCACCAGGCCGGCCCCAAGGAGTGGTGTGTTCTCAAGCCGATCTGTTTTCGAAAACAATACACCATCAATCTGATGACTATTGCTCTGAAAACTCTCGGAGGGCAACACTCTTGGAGGGCCAGCGTTGTGCCTTGCTTGTAACGATCCTTGTGGCCACAATTAAGAGCAAAATCCCCAGGGCTGGGGAAGGAGGGAGCTGGTTATAATGACTCAGCAGTTCGTCAGATGGCAAGGTCACCACTTGATTATTGCCCTTCAGACTTTTAAGAAGTCAGACTCACTAGAAAAAAAAAATTGAGGGCTGGCCCATGGCTTAGTGGTTAAGTGCGCGTGCTCCGCTACTGGTGGCCCGGGTTCGGATCCCGGGCGTGCACTGACGCACTGCTTCTCCGGCCATGCTGAGGCCGCGTCCCACATACAGCAACTAGAAGGATGTGCAACTATGACATACAACTATCTACTGGGGCTTTGGGGGGAAAAAAAAAAGGAGGAGGATTGGCAATAGATGTTAGCTCAGAGCCGGTGTTCCTCAGGAAAAAGAGGAGGATTAGCATGGATGTTAGCTCAGGGTTGATCTTCCTCACAAAAAAAAAAAGAAAGAAAGAAAAAAAAATTGAGGCAGTCCATCAGATCCTGCAGAAGATAGTGGGAGGGATGGGATACATAGGATGTGTCTATTGATGGTTAACCTTTGCTGGGCTGAGTTTGAAGGATCCTAAATTCTGATCACATAAGCCAAATTTGAATGTCATTATGAGGATATCTGGTGTGAAACGTTGGGCACTTGGTCCCTCAGGACACCATTTGTATTGGGGAGACAGTGGTGAGGAATTGGGGGGGGGAGGGTAAAAAAAGAGAAGAGCAGCGCCTGGGGCGACGGGGGAAGACCAAGGTGTGGGGAGAGAAAGGCAGGGCTACACCGGGACAAACCTGCTTCTTTCCAACTCCTGCCAAGGAAAACACAAATTCAAGACATCTCTCAGCCGAAACGGCAAGGGCTATTTCAAATCTCAAATCTCTAACTTAATACCTGTCTGACTTTGGACAAGCTAATTTACCTGCTGAGTCTGCCCAATCTGTAAAATGGAATGTGAATACCATTCCTAACTTCCTCACAGGAGGCTTCCAGTGTACTGGTAACGTCTATCTTTGTTTAGATGGTAGCTACATTGCAAAAAAAAACCTCACAGAGCGTTACGTTTAAGATTTGTGCATTTTTTTGTATGTATGCTATACTTCCATATAAAGGCTTACAAGAAATAAAATTGAAAAGAACATCCTCCTTCCAGGGTTGCTGTGAAGATTCAATAAAATCATGTTTATAGCCTGGTACAGTGCTTGGCACATAAAGCCGTGGCCAGGGTCCACCGACCAGATAGAGAGACGAGGAACTTTCTATGTCCTGGAGTCCGGAGACCCCAGGTCTTCCTTGTTATGGTCAGCCTTTGTGTTGTGGCTGCTCTCTAGGCCTCAGTTTGCCAGACCAAATAAGATTAGATAAAATCTGGGCAGCTGGCCAACCCGACTCTAATGGAGAGAATGGGGATGTGGGAGATCAAGATTTGGTCACCCTGAAATATATCTCTTTACCTTGATTGTTTTCTCTGAGGGACATTTGACCTCCCCCACTAACTGCCTAAAGAATTTGACATAGTAACTCCTTCCTGGAACAGATCTTCTATCTGATGGCTGTAATATAATGTAAAATAGATGTTACAATAGGAAAGTCACCAACAAGCCCATCTTATCAAAAATTCTGTCTCTCTGGCCACATTCTCTAGATGGCCCTGCAAGGAGTTGCCAGACAAACATTTACATTTATAAGGGAAATCTCCATTTGTAAAGGTATCTCTCTCTCTGTATTGGGAAGGGGGGGGATGGCCTCATTTCTAGAAACTTATCAATGTGGAACGTGAGGCCTTAAAACTGCATAATAACCTTACTCTTATTTACTTGCTTCAGTGGTAATCTCCTAGGAACTGACTCCCCCTACCCTCAACATCCTCCTTTGTTCTTAGCTAAAGATGGTATTTAACAAGAGAATTTCTGCTATTGTGTTGAGAAACTCAGTGTCCCCGGTTTCTCCCATGTATACATGTTATTAAACTTGGTATTATTTTCTCCTACTAACCTATCTTATTAATTATTTGGCCAGCCATAAGAACCTAAAGGGAAAGGGCAGAGGGGGATTCTCTCTCTTCCCCCACAGAGGGAAACCCCGGGCAGTCAGCGCTGCAGGACAAGACACCAGAAGAACGCCAAACGTGGCACTCAGGAAGCCTCCTCCCTGCGGCAGGGGAATGAGCTCCAACGGCCTAGAGCGGCGTGGCCACCACGCGCGGTGCACTGTGGGCCAGCAGAGGCTCAGCCTGGCCCCGCCCCCAGGGCCCCCTCCGTGGTCAGAGGCGCATGCTTCCTGTGCAGGCGCATTCTCCAAACTTGGGGGTTTCGTTTGTCCGTGCTGGTCCCAGTGGGACCACCAGCACCCAGGGGCGGGGATGGTACAGCCTCGCGAGTCTGGCGTGCTCACCACTTCCACCCCAACCCCCGAGCTCTTTTCCGGGGGTAAGAGGCGGGGTCCACCACGGCCAGTTCGGCTGAACGCCCGGCCTCCGTCCCTCCTCTGGGAGGAGCAGCCTCTTCACCGCCAGACTTAAGCCTGATCCCTGCCTCCACTTTCCGGTGACTTTCGTTGCAGCCCACCATTCCCGGAAGCTGAGGCCCATTGGATCCTTAGCAGGGCGCCGAGCTGAGCCGAGTTCACACTCTCCTGTTCACGCTCTGGGCTCGTGCCGAGGTGAGTTCCTCCTGCTGCTGCCCCATCTTTCTCTCCCTAGATAGAGCGGAGAGCGTAGCCTCTGGAGGCGGCCAGACTTGGTTTCGGGTTTGAACTTTTCTTCTTCGCTGTGTGATCTTGGATGAGTTCCCAGTTTCTCTGGACTTCAGTTTCCTCAGCAGTGAAACGAGTTCCTACATCAGAACTGTAGCGAGAATTAAGTGAGATAAAGTTTTTAAAGCTCCCGACACATTTAAGGTGCTCAGTAAGTTTTAGTTCCCATCTTTTTTGTTTGCTCAACGGCATAGTTTTTCCAGGAGCTCTGTCCTTCCTATGGAATTGGAGAGGTGGCTTCTCAGAAGTGGCGGGAGCGGGTAGAATTCTCTTACTTAGGCAGTTGCCTTGGGTTTGGCATGTTTATCTGTTGCCCCAGAGAATGTTTTTCTGTTGCCACTTTTTTAAGTGAGACGAATTTGAACCTTCATCGACTCTGAACCTTCACCGGTTGGGGCTGCTATTAATTAACTTCTCCCTTCAGCTTGTCCACACTCAGGGCTGTAGGACCTCCCTTAGAAGAAGGTTGGTGGCTCTGCTCCGGCATGTTACTTTTCCCAAGGTCTAAGTTTTGTCATCTGAAATACAGGAGCAATCCTAGCATAATCCTGTCTGGAGCCACTGGTATTTTTTGTGGCTAAAGTGCTTTGATATTTTGCAGAGATGATTCTTTCCAGGTTACCCAAGAAGTAAAGGAGGCTGGCGATGGAGGCAGTGACTTCCTCAAATACCCCTCCAGCTGGCCAAAGTCCAACTGTCAAGATCACCCCCATTTGCCTCTCTTTGTGGGTGTTTAGTGTATGTGTATGTATGTATGGAGCATGCACTCTGGGAGTGAGGAGTTCAGACAGATGATGGGCCCTGACCTCAAGGAGTACCTAGGTTTGTGGGAGAAACATAACACACAAATACAGTGATGTATATGGGAGGAGTCAGAAATTTAAAGTGCCAGCTGAAGGATTAGCAGCAGTCAGCCGAGCAAAAGGTGAGACTTGGGGAAGGAAAGTGTGCAGAGGCCTGGAGTCAAATGAGTGGTGGCTTGTTCTGCAAAGTCTGGAACATGGAGTCTGGAGTCTGGAAATGAGGAGGTGGAGAAATGAGGAAGGTGGGGAGCCAGATTATGAAGAGTATTACTAAAGAGTCTGGACTTTATCCTCAAGGTAGGAGAGAACTGCTGGAAGAGTTTGAGCCTGAGAGTCACATGGTTGCATTTGGTGAATGGATTGTGGGAAGAGGGGAGACACTGGAAGCAGAGCGATCCCTGGTTCAGGTCAGGGTGGTCAGAGCTAACATAGTGCCAGTGGAGGGAAGTATGGATGGACTGGAGAAAGATTTAGGAAGTATATATTTTTAAATTATTTTCACATACATTAAGAAGTACACAAAGTGTTATTTCAGTCTTAGGTTTTACATTACAGTTTAGAGCAAACACTGTCTTTTTTTATATTTACAAGTATTAACAGGATTTTTAACTCACCCAAACAGACCAAATCTGAGCCACCATTGCCCATGTTGGTTTCTTAGAATTACAGGAGAAGATGTACTCCCCTCCCCATCACCTGTCAAGACTAGAATCTGATAATACTCAGAAAGGCCAGAAATGAACTGAAATACTTTATTTAGATGGCTTTTTTTAAGACCCCATGGATTATGCTGTGAACATGTTGTCTGGTTTGCTTTAACACATTGTCCAGGGTCTTGAGTCTGTGGTGAGACAGAGTATACAGAAAGAAAGCGGGGATCAGGCACTGTGTAAAGTGCTTTAGATATAGTATCTCTTAAGAATGCAGGGGCTGAGATTCAAACCCAGGTCTATGCAACCCTGTAGTTTGAACTGTTTCCTCTGCACTCTGCTGCTGGATTTGACAAGTACAGTTTTGGACACATTGAGTCTCAGATGCCTATAGGACATACACTGGAGATGTCCAAAGGGAGCCGAATAGACCGAACTGGTGGGAAGAATCAGTGCCTAAGGTGGTAACTGAAGACATGAGCTCAACTAGGGAGTGAGAAGAGGATTGGGGACAGAACCCTGAGGGACACCGACATTGATGGGAGGCAGAGGAAAGGCCCATGCAGCCAGGGGACACTCATGTAAATACTGCTTCCACTTTTTCCTGTGTTTTCGAGTTCCCTGTGTCCAGGCAGGAACTATAGAGCCCTCCTCTGAGAAGAGAAGACTGAGCCCCAGCGAGAAGGAAGGCAGGCACTGAGTTGGAATCATAAAACCTGAGTCCTGATACTACCCCCTACCCCACCACATACACTCAGTTTCTCTGTTTTATATCTAGAATCTCTCCCAAGATAACATGCGGGTTTCTGAGTGCTGCCAGAGGTCCAGCTCTGCAGCTCCTGACAGACTCAGAGCCTGTTAATGCAGGGCTAGGCTGGAAAGCCGTTGAGTCAGGCAGAAGATGAGGAAGTCAAGAGCTGTCATAGGATGACTTCCTGTCCTCAAGACAAACATCTGTCTTGTGCTGCACCCTCTCCGTTCCCTCCTTTGGAACTCTTGTTCTTTGCAGATCTTTCTTAGGTGTTCCTACCTCTTGATCCCTGCCCTGCCCTCCAAGCCTCATTTTGGTTTTCAGTTTCACCAGCAAAAGAAAAGGAGAAGCAGACATCAGGTTTCTTCTTCCTTTTCCCCTCAGGCTGGTGTTTGTTCAAGCTCTCAGCCCAGGTGTAATTTCAGAGCCCTCCCATGTGTGCTGGGAAATCGGGGAGAGACCAATAGGTCACTTGTTTGGGGATCAAGTCCAGGAAACTAGTCACAGACCCTGGTGGCAGCTGGCAGGCTAGTTCCTCCTGTGAAGTCCAGACATGCTTGCCTGACCCCTAAGAAGTTTGATAACAAAGAGTATTGCCCTCAGCCATCTGTGGTTTGCTGCCCAGATTGAACATTTTTGTTTCTGTTTTAACAGAAAAGAGCATGTTTACCATAACCAGGTTATACTAGACTCTAAAATTCTTCCTGAGTCAAAAGTATGAGGAAAGACAATTTTAGTGTATTGGTTGTATTCATCACTTGTCTTATCACCTGCTCTACCGTAATAATCTTGATGTCCTTTCAGAACTTGGAAACAAAGGTTATATTTATAAAGGCACTGTTGACAATGAAGTTAATCCAGGGAGAGTGATATTTATAGTACTGATGAGTTCACGGGAAAAGGTTGTTTCTACATTATTGGCTCTTGGTGTGGTGAGTGTTCTTTCTGCTTTTTGGTTGGATGACTCCTGTTTCTTAAGACTTGACTTAACTCAGACTTGACTTGACTCAGATATCACCTCCAAGAAGCCATCCTAGCCAGATTCCCCTTTTCTTGCAGCACTTGTGCAGATTTTGGTCATCTCTCTCATACATTGTGCTGGACATCCTCTGTCCTCCGCCCACCAGAACATGAACTCCAGGGGAGCCGAGACTCTACTTGAATATGTGTGTCTCTTGGGTCAGGCACAAGGCCTGGAACATTCATCATTTGCTGACTGAATGAGTATTCTTGCGCCATTTGGAGACTTCTGATTTTCCTAGCTCTCCAAAGGTGGTTGTTCCAATCACTCACATGCTTTGCTCAGTTGGAAATTTTCTTCTATCTGTAATTTACTGCTTTCTGCTGCACTGATGTCCTGTGTCTAGTTCCCCTTCCCCTTGACTCTTGGGAGAGTCCAGTTGTTAAAAGCCAATGTCAATATTCCATGGTCCTTGCGCTACAGAAATCACTTGGTTTTCTGTAGCACATTTTACATGTGTTTACTGTGAGGCATTGCACATGTATTTTATAGGTCTGTGTTTACCTGCCTTTTTCTTGCCTTTTTCCATTAGCTCCTCCTTGGGTCCTTGGCTCTGCTACTTCTTATTTGTTTTTCTTTTTTGATGAGGAAATCAGCCCTGAGCTAACATCTGATGCCAGTCCTCCTCTTTTTTTGCTGAGGAATATTGGCCCTGGACTAGCATCCGTGCCCATCTGCCTCTATTTTATATGGAATGCTGCATGACAAGCCGTGCGTGTGCACACCTGGGATCCTAACCTGCGAACCCCGGGCTGCCGAAATGGAGTGCACACACTTAACTGCTGCGCCACCGGGCCGGCCCCATTTTTTTGTGTGTGAGGAAGATTAGCCCTGAGCTAACATCCGATGCCAATCCTCCTCTTTTTGCTGAGGAAGACTCGCCCTGGGCTAACATCCCTGCCCATTTTCTTCTACTTTATGTGGGATGCCGCCACAGCATGGCTTGACAAGTGGTGCCTCGGTGCGGGCCCGGGATCTGAACCCGCGAACCCCGGGCCGCCAAAGCGGACTGCACGCACTTAACTGCCACGCCACCAGGCTGGCCCCAAGCTCTGCCACTTCTTAGATGTTGATTGGGGTGAGTAACTTCACCTGTCTGAGCCTGTTTTTTATCTAAAAAATGCTGTACTTTCCTTATAAGAGCCCACTCGGGCCTGTCAGCATGGCCGATCTCTGTGAGAGGGACTCACAGAATCTTTGTAGTTCTGACAACCTCCTGGGAATGTTCATTTCATCCTCAGAGGAGTGACCTTTTCCTGAGCCTCTTCTGTCATCTGGTCTCGCTTTGTCTCATAATGACCTTTGCCTGTCTTACACTGGCTTGAGACATTATGTAATCAAGGCTGGGTCCTTCTGGAGAGACACTCTGCCTTTGTTTTTAGGTGTTGGAGCTCTTTAATACAGACCTTTAGCCTGGTAGAAGGAAGGGCAGCCAGGCTGGTGGTCCAGTTAGGGTTTGTCCAGGAGCTACTGGCTTTGGTACGTTCTGGGCACCGTGTCTCAGTTGCCTCTGCTCATAGGCACATGCACACAACAGCATGTTTGTTCTCCTGTCACCTCTGTGTCCCTTTCCCGCCCATGTTTTACAGGAGTCTTGACCGGTGGGTAGCTGAGGCCCAGCCAGCAGCACTGACCTCCGCACCATTCTCTCCCTGTCTGTGTTTCAGGGGGCAATGGCAGCTTCCTGTGTTCTCCTGCACACTGGGCAGAAGATGCCCCTGATTGGACTGGGCACCTGGAAGAGTGAGCCTGGGCAGGTGAGGGATGAGGGAAGAGGAGGAGGGCTTCTTGCACCTCTGCCAGGGAAAAGGCAGTATTTGGGAGAGGGTCCCTACATTTTTCCTAGCAGCCCCACCCCCATACTCCAGGTAGCAATGAGCCTGGAGGTCAGTTGGAAGAAACAAGAAGGGACCAGCAGTGAGCCCTTGGCTTCCCCAGCTGACTCAGAGGAGTGCCTGAGGGGCCCAGCAGGGCCAAGGGCATACAAAGGAACCCTTTCCCTGACTGGATCTGCACTGAGTGCTGTGGCAGACATGGGACCCCTCTGTGCCTGGCCCTGTGCCGACCCCTCATATGGCACTTACCACCCTGTGCTGTGATCATGTCTCCCACACTGGGTGCCTTGGAGGGCTGGGCCTTTCCCTAGCGCTCAGTCCAGAGTAGGCACGCAGCAGGTGTCAGGGTTTGAAGAATAACTAGGTCAACTGTTAGCAAACTTTTCCTTAAAGAACCTGATGGTTAATAGTTTAGATTTTGCTGGACAAGTTGCAAAATGAAGAGGATTATGTACTTATGTAACCACTTAAAAATGTAAAAATTGTTCTTAGCTCAAGGGCTGAAAAAACAAAAGGCAGCTGCTAGCTGGAGTTTAATGACCCCTGGTATAGACCCTTGCAGCTTAGGGGAGCCTGGGAATGGATACTGTTTTCCTAGGGTTGACACTGCTGGAGGTTCAGCTCCCACCTGGAGTGGGACATCTCCTCAGGGCTTCTTCCTTGTTCCTTGGAAATCTGAGTCTAAGTTTAGAGAAGTTTGGGGATTAAGTTTGGGAGGGACTCCGGCAGGGAGAAGAGCCTCTTCTGTCTGGGATTTAGATTGGTCTTTGTGGTGTGGTTGGATGGCCTCTGCCTTTTTTCCCTTTGCTTTCCTCCCTACAGCTGCCTAGGACCCTGGAGGCAGGGTCTTTGTGCTCCAGGCAGGCACTGACATGACCCAGGACAAGTCCAGGAGCTAGATGAAGGCAGTGGATGGAGGCCAGAGCCAGGGCCAAGACGGGGGGCATGGAGCAGCAGAGGTAGGGGCAGGGGTGAGGAGAGTATGTCTGGATGGTAAGAGCCTCACCTAGATGGGGCTCTAGAATGGCAAGGGCCTAATACCCTTGGTTCTGCTTCTGACGCCATGTTTCTAGTCTGGATTTTAGCAAATTGACTGACGTGTCGTACTTGGTGCCTGCTTTCTTCTCTCGTGACAGAGGGCTCTGGGCCCAGCTTCCATCTCACTTCTCTGCCTTCCTTAGTTTTCTCCCCCTCTCATCTCTTCTGCTCCCTTGAGCTCCCCGAGCTCCCTTGGTCTACTTGGCTCCCTGAGAGTCCCTCTGTGTGGCTTGGCCTAGGAATTACTTACCTGTGTATCATGTTTACCAGCTTCTCAGGGCTGGGGACCTGTCTCCATGACCTATACTTCTGTCCTCTGTCAATGTATCCATCCGTCTTCTGAGTATCTAGCTGAGAACACAGTGTTAGTGTTTTGCTGGGCCCTGCTGACATTGCTTGGGTAGCAAGGAACCCTGGAGGTTAGTAGGGTGAGAACTAAGGATTTGGGGTCTCTGAAGAGGCTTCTGGTCCCCTAGACTAGAACTGTCTTCCGTCTTCTCACCCCACTGCATGGATGACTGCAGTGGTATATTCCTACCACCTCCCCCCATCAGTGACCCTCAGGAGGGCAGTTTCTGGCCCAGAGCAACAGAACTGAAACCTCTGCTTCTCTCAACTGACAGGTAAAAGCAGCTATTAAGTATGCCCTGAGTGTAGGCTACCGCCACATTGACTGTGCTGCTATCTACGGCAATGAGACCGAGATCGGGGAGGCCCTGAAGGAGAATGTGGGACCTGGCAAGGTGAGGACTGGAGCTACAGATGGGTGGTGTGAGAGAGCTCAGGGGCTGGGGCTGGGGCCAGGCCCTGGCTAGAGGGATCTGGCATCAGTTTCCTTCTGATTCCTCTCCCAGAGGTGAGGGTGGGTGAGACTGGGTGCCTATGGCTCTTCTCACTATGGGCCCTGCCCTCTGCACCAGGCAGTCCCTCGGGAGGAGCTGTTTGTGACTTCCAAGCTGTGGAACACTAAGCACCACCCCGAGGATGTGGCGCCTGCCCTCCGGAAGACACTGGCTGACCTCCAGCTGGAGTATTTGGACCTGTACCTGATGCACTGGCCTTTTGCCTTTGAGTGAGCCTTGCCAGGGCCTTCATCCAGGGAGTCGGGGGTTGGAGTTGTGTTAGTAACTTATCATAAGTCATAGTAGCTGAGCAGGAGAGGAACCCTTATCTGTGTGGCAAGCTGAGGACCTTGCCATAGGAACTCAGCCTTTTCTGCTACAGAAGCCAGTTTAGCTACAGAAAAAAGGAGGGCAGCTTCACATGATGTGTATCCTAGGGTGTGCATGAGTGGTCCCTGTTGCTCCCTTTGTTAATTCAGGAAAGGCACCAGCTTCTGCTGAGCAAGGCCCTGGAGTTGCATGTAGTAAAGGATAAGCTCCAGCAGAGTGGGGGAGGGGAGCCTGCTATCAGCTCTGTGCCCTGTGCTGGAAGAAGACAGCCAGGGCATGCAACCCCTTGAGGAGGAATGCGTTAACAAAGACTTCCCAGAGGAGAGGAGGCATAATCTGGGTCGAGGAGGAAGAAGAGGGGGAACAGGCATTCCATTATAGAGTTAACACCTGGGTCATGATCTGGAATGGTGACAAACCATGCTTGCTTCTCATTCTTGGTCCTTTGCCCTTTCTGGGCTTGGAGTATGGGACATAGAGTGGCTGCATGGGCAGGTAAGGCAGGAGCCTGGCATTTGTGCCCACTGTTGGGGGCTGTCGTTCACTCAGGCAGGGAGACAACCCCTTCCCTAAGAATGCCGATGGGACTGTCCGCTATGACTCCACCCACTACAAGGAGACCTGGAAGGCTATGGAGGCACTGGTGGCTAAGGGGCTAGTGCGGGCCCTGGGCCTGTCCAACTTCAACAGTCGACAGATCGATGATGTGCTCAGTGTGGCCTCCGTGCGCCCAGCTGTCCTGCAGGTGAGCACAGCAAAGCAGATCAGTTGGTTTGGGGGAGGAGTGTGTGTGCAAGAGCATGAGTGAGCAGATGATGGGTCTGCTTCATGGAGATGGCTAGCAACTTGTCAGAAGTGTTGGTGGAGGGGCTGGCCCGGTGATGCAGCGGTTAAGTGCACGCACTCGGCTTCGGCAGCCTGAGGGTTCGCAGGTTCGGATCCCGGGCACGCACAGATGCACCACTTGTCAGGCCATGCTGTGGTGGCGTCCCCTATAAAGTAGAGGAAGATGGGCACTGATGTTAGTCCAGGGCCAATCTTCCTCAGCAATAAGAGGATTGGCATCAGATGTTAGCTCAGGGCTGATCTTCCTCACAAAAGATAAAATTAACTTAAAAAAAAAAAAAACAAAAGAAGTGTTGGTGGAGAAATCCTCTGCATAAAGAAGGGAATTGAAATGTGGGAAGAGAATAAAATAGATAATGGAAAATGGCGAATGAGAAAAGCAGGCTGAGGGGAACTGCGGGGGCGGTCAGCAGTGCAGGGGGTCAGGATGTGCATGCCTAGGTGGGGCCAGGCAAGCTGGATGTGGCCACCCCATGGTGATAAGTTGTTTCTTGGCTCAGGTGGAATGCCACCCATACCTGGCTCAGAACGAGCTGATTGCCCACTGCCAAGCACGTGGCCTGGAGGTGACTGCTTATAGCCCTCTGGGCTCCTCTGATCGCGCTTGGCGTGATCCTGCTGAGCCTGTCCTGCTTGAGGAGCCAGTGGTCCTGGCACTAGCTGAAAAGTATGGCCGGTCTCCAGCTCAGATCTTGCTCAGGTGTGGTCAGTCTTGGGGAAAGGAGGTCAGGTCGGGGAGGGGGCTCCTGGGTTGGGAGGCAAGGGTTGAAGCGTTCCTTATCCCAGTGCCTAGATGAGGCTGAGAATCTTGCCGTGTGAATCTGGGGGAAGGCCACTCTGAGGCATGTTCCCCATTCCACTGGGGCTCAGGACCTCTAGGAGCTTAGAGAAGGTTGCATGGAGGACAAAACAATGCTTATGAATACTGACTCCTCTTCCTCATCTACCTCAATCCCCCACTTTAGGTGGCAGGTCCAGCGGAAAGTGATCTGCGTCCCCAAGAGTGTCACACCTTCCCGCATCCTTCAGAACATCCAGGTGCTTGGTGATGGGTGCTGTCTTCTTTAGCCCATTGGGACACAGTCTGGCCCCGACTCTACCTGGCTAAGAAGGGAGCGTTTGGGAACCTCAACTTTCACTCACAAAGGTGGCTTTCCTGACCTCCATTCCCTATCCCCAGGTGTTTGACTTCACCTTTAGCCCGGAAGAGATGAAGCGGCTAGATGCCCTGAATAAAAATTGGCGATACATTGTGCCCATGCTTATGGTGAGTATGTATCACCCCTTCCAGAGTCAGGGATTGTAAGATTTGGGGCAGGATTCCGGCCCAAGTCTGGCCTCAACCTTGCTGGTCACAGGAGGGGCAGGATGTTGTTGATAGGATTGCTGTCCTGGACACAATGGGCTCTTTTCTTTTTATTCAGCTCAGAGTAGTAGTATGGCTCAGGGATAATGCATATAGCCTGTGAGTCCCAGTCCTGCCTCTTGATATCTCGTAACCTGGAACAAGAGTTTTTTAACTTCTCCAAGCCTCAGCTTCCTGTCTGTGAAATGCTCCCAGTTCCTGACACACAGCAAGTTCTCAGTAAATGAAATAAATGAGAGGAGCCTAGAAGGTATTCTCAGCCTTGTTAGAGGGGTCAAGGTTGGGTTGCAGCACATAGGGAAATAAATAGTTCCTTATTCCAGCTGAGATTGCAAATTCTTAGAGGGCAAGGTCAGTTACGTAGCAGGCTGTGGATTTGGTACTGGAATGCTGTTGATATTGGCATTCTCTGAGGCCAGGGCCCTATCACTGTCATCTGGCATGCTGCTGTACACAGGTGAGGTTGTTCAGGAACATTTGAGGAAAGATGCTTTGCCTCTTTGGAATGTCACTTCTTGCTAATGGAGTAATTTGTCCCTCTCTTTTCAGGTGGATGGGAAGAGGGTTCCAAGAGATGCAGGGCATCCTCTATACCCCTTTAATGACCCATACTGAGACCACAGCTTCCTGGCTTCTTTCCAGCCCTCTAGCTATGAGGTCCTGCCACCCTCACAAAGAGGGAGTTAATAAAGCCGTTGGAGCATCCACACTGCTTGCTTTTCTTGTCTGTCTTGTCAGACCTGGGATGGAAACTGTTTCCTTTATGAATGCCAGACCTAGGGATGCTTTGCATGACCTGCCTTGAGCCCAAAAACTTCCTTAGCTTTCTTGGTTCTGGAGGAACCAGGATGTAGCTGAATTCCATTTCTGCTCTCCTGCAATAGGTGCATTAGTGGAGTAGTGCCATCTACTGGCAGCACCTAGCACTGCATGCTTCCCCAGAGATGTCTTAGTGAGAATGCCAAAAATTGGTCACCTGGACCCCGCCCCCCACCCTGATGGGTGCCTAGATTTAGGAATATGAAGAGCCAGAAGAACTTATATTCTGAAGTTTGGGAGTCCCAGCTTGCAAAATCAGGAAGAGTGGGGCTAGGGGTTTTTTCTCTGATGCTACAGTGTGCATAGGCTACCTAAAGGAGGCAGACTCAGCCCAAAGCTTGCCACTCTGCACCTAAAGTCCTATCTTATGTACTTTATAGTCCCACCAGAGGCCACTGAGGTTTTAGGAGAGTTTTTGGAAAATCCCTCTAACCTCCAATCACTTAAGACTCGTTTTAGTTTTCCAGTCGAACCATTGCTCTTCATTCAACAAATATTTATTGGGTACTTATATGGGTTAGGCACAATGCTAGACCCTGGGGATATAGCTATAACCAAGACACATAGGTCCCTGCAGTCTAATTGACAAGACAGACTTTAAAGTAATTGCATAATTAGTTTAATTACAGTTGGAAGAAGTGCTATAAAATGTGCAGAGCAAGAAGTCTACTGTTTTAATCAGCTGAGATCTGAAAGATGAATAAAGATTAATTAGTTAAAAGAGGTAAAAGTGGGAATAGTGTTGCATGCAAATTGGATAGCTTGGGGGAAAAGCCTTAAAACTGGAAGAAGCTGTTGGAAAAACTGAAGTCTTCTGTGACAGAAACTGAAAGTGAGCAGGGTTGGAATGGCACGAATTAGGGGCTTGTTGATGGAGGGCCTAGGAGAGTGGGTTAAGATTTTTTTTTTATCTTGAATGCAGCAGGAAGCCATGGAAGAGTTTTGAGCAGAAATAATGTGGCATGATGTGTGTCTTAGAAACACAACCCTGGTGCACTGGAAAGAATGGATTAGAGGGATGAAAAGTGGATGGAGGGAGGCATGTTGGAAGTTAGTCTTTTCGTCCCTGGTCATTTCTGCCTGGAACATTCCACCCCTTAGTCCACTGTGCAGGCTAACACCTATTACTTAAATGTTCAGTTTAGCTGTCATTTCCTCTGGGACATCTATCTTGACCTCACCCTCCCCAGGTGGCTTACTATGTGATTCCGTAACTCCCTCAGACACTTTCATGATCCAAGTTTCACAGTTATGAGGCAGTTTGAGTATGATGTGTATTATTTTGCTGGACTGCCATAACAGTACCACAGAATATGTGGTTTAAACAACAGAAATTTATTTTCTCATAGTTCTGGAAGATAGAAGTCCGATATCAAGGTGTTGGTTCTTTCTGAGGGTCATGAGGGAAGGATCTGTTCCAGGCCTCTCTCCTTGGCTTGCAGATGGCCATCTTCTCCTTGTGTCTTTGCATTGTTTTCCTTCTGTATGCATCTGTGTCCAAATTTCTTCTTGTAAGGACACTAGTCATTGAATTGGGGCCCATCTTAATGACCTCATTTTAACTTAATTACCTCTTTAAAGACCCTGTCTGCAAATACAGTCATATTCTGAAGTATGAGGGGTTAGGACTTAAGCATATGAATTTGAGGGGGGAGGACGCAATTCAGCCCATATAAGGAGGCAAAAGTTGTCATAACTCGAAATTATTCACTAATAAACTGACTACTTAAAAATTATTTTTGATTCAAACATCTCACCCTGCTTAACATTAGCATTTTTCTGTTGCCAAAGATCTTTGTCTAATCACTGGACAGTACAGTGCTCATTCACTGCAAAGTGAAATTGCAAGTCTTGCAGAAGATGCAACGAAAGTGAAGTTGGGAAACTTCACACATTGTACACAAAGCCATGGAAAAGTGGGGATCTGACAGTTTAACTTAACTGAAAAAATCAAAGACGAGGACTCTAGACTTCACAAGAGGAAATTTGGAATATCAAAGTATTAAAAAAGGCCTTTAGGAAAACTATGAAGTCCTCAAGCATTTTTGCAAAAAGTATTCTTTGTATGATTATTGTTTTGAATAAAAGACCACAGACTCAGAATTGTAAAATGAGACTTGCCTTTATAAGATTACATTCCAGAAGGAAGGAAGAGAGTGCTCACCAGCCAGAGGCTAGCACCACCACATTCCAGTTCCTTACATCAAAATTCTTTATACACAAGTACGGTCTAAGACCCCTTTCAGAAACTGCCTTGTGGTCTTCACGGGAGGAGGGGCTGTCTCACACTCAAGTAGGAAAATTGAGACCTTGTGACTTTCTGCAGGGGTAGGAATGTGAACCTCATAGTCAAAGGTTAGCAAACTTAAAAAGGGGAGAAAGGGGACTGAACATACATTTGAAAGAGATCACAGTATTTATCCAGGAAAATATGATCTATGAAGGAGTCCTGACATTTGTACAAAGCATTAAAACATTGAAAATGTCTTTACTGGTTGAGATGTTAACTTCTAGAGTATTCATGACAAGTTCTATTGATTTTCCTCTTTGTATTCCTCTCTTTGTGGATCATCCACACTTTGACACCTGTATATATGAAGCCCATCCAGATACATGTCTTTGTTTTGTTTCTCTACCTCTTGGGCCTTTGGTCCTTCAAGGTTTTAATTGGTTGTTTGCTACAATATGACAAGCAAGCCTGAGCTAGCATAATAAATACACGGAGAGCACATATTTTTGCCAGAATAATTAATCCACATTTAATTACTTTTAAATAACATTCCATTTTATTTCCCTACATCCAGGATCTATTGGAATCAATCAAAGGGTTGTTTCTCTCTCAATGGAGTGGAGAGGCAAGACTGTTTCTTTAATTTTAGGGATATCCGTTTCTAATTGACTTTACAATGTAATAGCTTGTGTTGACAAGAGTGCAAATATCACCTTGAGCTATGATAATGAGGTCAAGTGCCATTCGATTCTGCCACAACAGATACGAGAATGATACTTCTATTTGTGTCACTTTTTGCATTCAAGTTTTACTCTAGTATTCCAGAGACAATAGCATGACTTTGTTTTGGCCAGTGAAAAGAGAGAAAAAGTGATGTGTCGGTTTCCAGGTGAAAGCTTTAAGAGCAAGTGTGAGTTCCAACACATTCTCTCTTTCCCTCTGAAACAAGGACAAACAATGCTCTATTTTCTTGATGGTCAGTGTTCTATCAGTTTGAGATCAGAGTGAGGATGACAGAGCTGAGCCTACCGCTGTCCTGAGATGAAAATACAGTATGACTGGAAACTGAACCTTATTGTATGAAGCCATTGAAGTTTTGGGGTTACTGGTTACAGCAAAACTTACCATATCCTAATCAGTACAGTTAGCTAATATTTTATTTAGGATGTATGCAATGACATTCATAAGTGAAAGGGACTTGTAATTTTTATTTTTCATATTTTCCTATTTTGGAATCAAGACTACATGAGCTTTGGGCCGGCCCCACGGCTTAGCGGTTAAGTGCGCGTGCTCCGCTGCTGGTGGCCCAGGTTCGGATCCTGGGCACGCACCGTCGCACAGCTTGTCCGGCCATGCTGAGCCCGCATCCCACATACAGCAACTAGAAGGATGTGCAAGTATGACACAACTATCTACTAGGGCTTTGGGGAGAAAAAGGAAAAAAAAATATTATATTATTTCTACTACATATAAATGTTAATTTGCAATGCAATAAAGCTTTGTGGTTGGAGAAGATAGTCCCTATGATAATGGTAACAATTCTCTAGAATTTATTCTTTGTAGACTAATATATGGTCCATTTTTGTAAATGATCTATGATGTTTGAATATAATGTATATTTGCTGTTTTTTGAGTGTAGATTTCTATATATATGTAGTCACTTCAGCATATTAATGGTATTAGTCATGTCTTCAATATTTCTGCTTATTTTCTGTCTGCTTGTTATAATGATTTATGAATGACATGTTAAAAATTTCAACTACAGGGGCCGGCCTGGTGGTGCAAGCGGTTAAGTGCGTGTGCTCTGCTGTGGTGGCCCAGGGTTCGCCGGTTCGGATCCTGGGCGTGCACCAACGCACCACTTGGCAAACAATGCTGTGGCGGCGTCCCATATAAAGTGGAGGAAGATGGGCATGGATGTTAGCCCAGGGCCGGTCTTCCTCAGCAAAAAGAGGAGGATTAGCAGATGTTAGCTCAGGGCCGATCTTCCTCAAAAAAAAAAAAAATTCAACTACAATTGTTGATTTGTCTCTATGTCTTTTGCAATTCTGCTAGTTGTTGCTTGATACATGATGGATATATCTAAGAAGTTTATTTCTCTCTCATATAACATTTTGGGAGTAAGCAGCCCAGAGCTGGTATGGTGGTTCCATGATGCTAGGAACCTAGACTTCTGTATTACTGCTTTGTCATTCCTGGGGCATTGCCCTGATTGACATGATCCAAGATGGTTCACCACCATGTCTTCTAAAAGACCAGCTCCTTCCCTTTGATGTCTCTACATGGAAGTTGCACACATTGCTTCTGTTCACTTTCCAGTGACCAGAATGTCATCATGTTAGCACTTCTAGCTCCAAAGGACGTTGAGAATTTTGGTTTTTATTTTGGTGGCTATGCACTAAAATAAATACGTAAATAAATAAAAATCAAGGTTCTATTACTACTATAAAAGAAGGGAGGGCCAGCCCAGTGGCATAGTGGTCAAGTTCGCGGGCTCTGCTTCGGCAGCCTGGGGTTCACAGGTTCGGATCCCAGGCGTGGACCTACGCACTGCTTATCAAGCCATGCTGTGGTAGCATCCCATATACAAAACAGAGGAAGATTGGCACAGATGTTAGCTGATGGCCAATCTTTCTCAGCGAAATGAGGAAGATTGGCCGTCATTGGCCTTAGCTCAAGGTCAATCTTCCTCACCAAAAAAAAAAAAAGAAGAAGGGAAAAATAGATATTGGGAGACAACTAGCAATCTGTCATAAGGTCTCAACATTTTGTATGTGATCATTCATTTAATCCCTTTCTTTTCAATATCTTTCTTCTACCCTCAACTTTCACTCAGTTCAACATCCATTTTGTTTCACCCTTTCCAGAAAATAAACTTCTAGTCTTCTATTTGATTGGGGGAGAAGAGTTAGAGGGTCTAACTGCTTCTTAAATATTTTCAACCTAACCCACTTTTTTCAGCCCTATCTTCATCCCCTACCCCTAGAGGTACCTGCTGCAACCAATTCCTGAGCCATTTGTGGTTTCTGCATTATCAGTCTGGTTGCTCTTGGCTTTGCCCATTGGGATTCTCCTTGCTTAGTCTTCTAGGTCAGTTACTACTTGTCCATCTCTCTTCTGGCTTTTGAAATTTTGTTGCTGTTGCTTCCTTTCCCATTCTCTTTGATCTGGTGAGTTTATTTGTAAAAAACAAATAAAAAATTTCTTTATTGTTATGTAGACAGGTTTCCAAAGGGAATGGATGTAAATGTATGTATTCAACTTACCGTCTTTAACTGGAAGTCCTCCCTAAATCTTGTTAAATATAATTTTTATTTTTTCCCCCAAGATAAAGTCTTATTTACCCTCATTACTTACTATGAAATCTTGGTTTCTATTTTAAATAAATATATTTTGAGTGAAATTTCTTCTAGTTCTGATTATGATTATACTATGATTGCTTTATTCATTCATTCATTCATTCATTCGTTCGACAAGTTCACTTTGGACACCCAGTATGAGTCAGCCACTGTTGTATGCATTGGGGATTTAGCTGTAAACAACATAGAAAAGTTCATATGAAGCCTATATACTTAGAAGAGAGTAAAAAAAAAAGTAAATAACCTTATATTTTGATAAGTACAATGGAAGAAATAAAGAAAGGGAAGGTAATTTTGATTGAGTGGCCAGGGAAGGCCTCTTTGGTGGAAGTAACATTTCAAATGAGGCTTGAAGGATGAATAGGAGCTAGTCATTCAAAGTATTGGGAGAAGAGCATTCTAGGCAGTGAGGTAGCAAGTGCAGAGGCCCCTGGATATGAGAAAGGGCTTGGGCATTCAGAGGAACAGAAAGGAGACCAGCTTAGTAGGAATGTGGTGAAGGAGGGGTAATAGTATGAGATAATTTGGGGAGTGGATTGGAGCCAGATCACATAAGACCTTGTAAGCAATAATAAGGAGCTCAAAATTTCTTCTAAGAGCAATGGAAAGCTATTCAAGGAGAGTGACATGATGTGATTTAAATTTGAAAAAGATTTTTCTGGAGAGGTTAAGAGGAGACCAGAGGCTATGTAATAGTATAAGTAGTAAATACTGAGAGAAGTGGATGGATTAAAAATCTATTTTAAAATATGTTATTCATAAGACTGAGCTCCTCAATGGCAGAGATCATGTCTTTTGTCCTTTAGACCTAGTACAAAGCCTTGCACATTATAGTTGCTCAGTGAACATTAGTTTAATGGATGAGTGAGTAACACAAGTTACTGAACTGGGTTTCTCACTAGCCCTAGCCCTGGCTGCAAAGGACTCTGGAGAGATCTCCCCTCCACCCACCCCAAACCTCCAGTCACCACATTATCAGACTGTGGAAGCCATTTAATGAGTGGTTAGCATGAGCCAGACACAGTGCTGATTGTTGCTAATTCTCACAATATACTTTTTTTTTTTAATTTTTATTTATTTATTTATTTCCCCCAAAGCCCCAGTAGATAGTTGTATGTCATAGCTGCACATCCTTCTAGTTGCTGTATGTGGGATGCGGCCTCAGCATGGCCGGAGAAGCGGTGCCTTGGTGCGCGCCCAGGATCCGAACCCAGGCCACTAGCAGTGGAGCGCGCACGCTTAACCGCTAAGCCACGCGGCCGGCACAACTCACAATATCCTCAAGCGGTGGAAATTAATACTGTCCCCATTTTACATTTAATCTTAAAAGGTTACATGACTTGGCTAAGGTCACCCAGCTAATAATAGGGAAGCCCACATCTGTTCGCCACGGAAACTGGCATTTTCAGGTACAGTTTTATACCCCCAAAGATTTCAACCTGCCTGAGTCTTGACAGACTGGAATAAGAATCCTGGGGACGGCCTGGTGGCCTAGTGGTTAAGTTCACACGCTCCGCTTCAGTGGCCTGGGCTTCGCAGGTTGCAGGTTTGGATCCCAGGGCGCGGACTGATGCACCGCTTGTCAAGCCATGCTGTGGTGGCATTCCATATAAAGTAGAGGAAGATGGGCATGGATGTTAGCCCAGGGCCAATCTTCCTCAGCAAAAAGAGGAGGATTGGCATCGGATGTTAGCTCAGGGCTGATCTTCCTCACACAAAAAGAATCCTCCCCAGGAATCTTTCCCAGTGTGCCTTGAACCTGGACAGAAATAAAATCCCTGTTCTGATCACTGTAGGCAAGGCCATGGTGGAAGGCAATGGAAGATGCACGAGGTGTGAGGAAGCACAACCATTTCAAGCCTGCCAGTTATCTTTCACTCAGCCAGTTGCAGTAAATGAGGCACACTGCTTTCCATAACCGACTTGTTTTGCAACTTTCTGAGCCAAGTCACACCTTCCTTGAACCTTGGTGTCTATTTCAACCAAATGGGGCTGATAACAGCGATCTCACTAGTAGCGTTGTTGTTAAGATTAAATAAGACAGCTAATAGCTTTAAAGTGTCTAAACACAGTACCCTTGCACGTAGACGAAAAGAGCTGGGAACACTAAACTAGTTCGATTTGAAGTCTGGGTAGGGCCTGAGAGGATGGCGTCAGCGGATTGGGCCAGCCGAAGGAGGCGGGCCCGGAGGGAGGAGCCAGCCGCCTCCCGCCGCAGCACTGAACTTTGAATCAAGCGCGGGTAGTTTCAGCGGCAGCCAATCCTAGAACAGCATTTTCTTGCGTCAGTTGTTGCTGAGACTCAGAGCCACGCGTCTCTCACCGAGTTCCGTTCTAGCCGTTGCTGCTGTACCCGTGCCTGGTTCTTGCGTGTCCGTCCGTTACGACTGAGGGAACTGACAGAAAGTCTCAGTCAGCTCCCCAGGTATCCAGCCCGGAAAGAGACCCTCGGCTGCTTCCTGCAAATGTGTAGAGCAGCACCAGCTTCCCCGTCTGTAGAAGCCACTGGCCGACGCCCAGTCAGGAGTTGTAGTACCAAGATTCCAGTTCTTAACGCGACTTGCTAGAGAAGCAGGAAGTTGCTTTTTGTGGGGAAGGCGGACCAGAGAGGGAAGGTACCCTGCAGGGCAAGACGGCGAGAGCGGAGGGAGTCCTTGAGCTGGACTGGGGCTGAGTCCTGGCCCTTTAAACTCGCGGGGGAGGACCCGGAAGTGGATGGGCGGGGCGAAGGGCCCTGGTATATAAGAGGGCCCAGCCGCGCGGGGTCTCCAATCTGCCATTTTCTGTCCGTGAATAAGTCTCTGGCGTCCCAAATTCCGTGTTTTCCTCACAGGCTCTATTCCGCCCGCTGGTCCACCACCTCAGGGGAACGATGGCCGCAGAGTCCACAGCCACTGCCGCCATCGCCGGGGAGCTGATTTCGGCCGACAAGTAAGCGGGACCGTGGAGAGCGTGAAGCACTGGCCAGTCCGCGGGGAGGGGGTGGTGGACGGGGACTCCTCGGGACGGATAGACCGGTGGGTGGGAAGACTTGCCTCCCAGTGAGCAACCGTCGCTCTTCGGGAGGGCCCGGACACTGGGGGAAGCCCACCTTTTGCAGAGAGCCTCGCGCATTAGCGGTAACGCCGTTCGGCTGGCGCCCCCTGCCCCGCTTTTTGCGGCCGCCATCTTGCCGGGGGCAGCGGCGGCTGTCTCCGTCGCCTGCCCCTCTCCTTCCTCCCCCGGCCCGGGGCTATCGGCGGGCAGGCGGGACCACAGCGCGCCGGTGACCCTTCACGCCCCTACTGTCTCCGCACTCCTGAAGCGCGTCTCCAGTAGGCTCCCCAAACAACCCCGGAAAATAGCCAAAAGAGATTTGGCGCCAAAAAAAAAAATCGTGCACGAGGGAGGAGGCTGGACCGGTGGGGTCGGAGCGGGCGGGGCCTCTCAGGGGGCGGGGTCTTGTGCGCGTGCCTTCGCTTCCCTCCGCCGCCTCTGGAGCAGGGGGCGGGGCCCTGAGGAGGCGGGAAAACTCCATTGTTTGGGGATGTGCGGCTCGGCCGGAGCCTGGGACTTCCGCGGTGCGACGCGGTGCAGCCTGTTCCCCACCGACTCATCGCTCACCTCGTGTCCTCCTCCTCTCAGCTCCCCCTGTTCTTCGGCCTGTAGTGGAGAGCAACTTGGTTCTTGGGATTTTGGGAGTGTTGGAGAGAGACTTGGCTGCTTCAGGGGCATTTTATCGGGACGTGAAGCATCTTCACGTAGCGCCGCGTCGAGATCCTCACTTCCAGCATTGTTTGGTTACGAGGTTAATGGGCAGTAGTATGCGCTAAGTGTAGTAGAAGGACTGGATGGAAGACGTAATTGCTTTGGAAGTGCTACTCACGAGACATAAGGCACAAGACATAAGGTGTTTGTTGAACAGTGAAGGGAAACACTTGGTTAATTCGAGGAAACAAATGCTCTTTTCCATCCAGTAGGTCTGACTTCCCAATCTTCCCTTGTTTTTTCAGGGGCCTGGTTTTATTTTTTTCCTTCTCTTGTGCACTTTATAAGTTAGCTTCCTTCGCTATAAAGGGAAAGGTTGCTAAGAGCTTTTCATGATTGGTCCTTTTCTAGGCTTACGCTCTGATTGTGTTAGTACATTTCCAGTTACCAGACATTTACTTATCTCTGCCTACTCACCACTTTTTGGGTCGTCGTTTCCTGGTGGGTTCATGTTGAGCAGTGGTTCTCAAACCACCTCAGAATCAATCTGGGAACTCTTGGGAAATACAATTTTAATTTCAGACTTCATTTTCAATCTCTTTACCCATTGATTTCGTAGGACTGAAATAGATTAGGCTTGGGAGTCGTTTGGTATCTATTATAAAAAGAGCTCCTTGCTTGAGATTGATGCTCAGGCGACCATTTTATGGTGCCCTAGACAATTAGCAGTCACATTCCACTTAGAGGGATCTTCACCCTCTACAATACTTAATAAAAGCTATATATTTTTTTAAAGATAAAATCATGCACCGAATATCTCTTGCATATTTTCAGGTGTTGTCTGTCTAGCCAAAGTTAGGTTAATAGTGAACTAGTCCCCAGCTTCCTGGCAGGTCATGGTCAGAGAAGGTTTATGTATGTGCCTCTGCGAAGAAAAATAAACCATTTAAGTTCCTCCTGCCTTAAGTTGCAGACTAAAACTGAGTGATTGTAGGTATTGAGTGCTTTTTTGGCAGTTGTATATATGAGTGCTTTTTTGGATGTTTTTATTTGATCCACTTTAGTGTACTGTGAAGTAATCTTCCTTTTATGGGTGAGGAAAATCAAGATTAGAATGGAGAAATAACTTACAAATTAATAGTTGGCAGAGTCTGGGTTAAACTCCAGTATTTCAAGTTTTCATTCGCTCATTCTCCACCGAAAAGCTTACCTGAGGAAATTGTGTGAAAACCTAATTAGCTACTGAGAAAATAAAGACAGCATTCCTCAGTTAAGTAAGTTGGTGGGGCTATTCAGAGGTTAAGCGTTTGAGGGGAAGGGTAAAGAAAATGACTTGGTTTTAGACTTTCATAAGAATGCATATTATAATTCCAGTATAACCATTGGAAGAATAAAAACATGTATAACTTTCAAACCAGTAGAGAGAAAAAATGGAATGAGAAATAAACCTCAATTCAGAATTGATTTTGATACCAGCTTCATTGCTTAAGGAGTGGTGTTGGACCACAGTTTTATCATCTGTAAAAAGCTTCAATTTGGCTTCTGTCCCGTCATACCATTTAAACAACCTTGCTAAACGGGGGGCCGGCCCTGTGGCCTAGTGGTTAGGTTCGGCGCACTCCTCTTCACTGTCCCGGGTTCAGTTCCCCCAGTTGGGACCTACACCACATGTTGGCTGCCATGCTGTGGCGGCGACACGTACAAAATAGAGGAGGATTAGCACAGATGTTAGCTCAGGGCAAATCTTCCTCAGCAAAAAATAAATAAATAAACAACCTTGCTAAAGGTAATTGACGATTGTTTAAATGCTAAATCAGTCCTTGTCATAGTTAGCTAACTAGTTCTTAATCTTTTTCTTTACATTACAAAAGATAAAGAATATAGCAGTTTGGGGGCCGGCTGGGTGGCGAAGTGGTTAAGTTGGTGTGCTCTGCTTCAGCAGCCTGGGGTTCGTAGGTTCGAATCCCAGGCACCGACCAATGCACCATTCATCAAGCCATGCTGTGGTGTCCCACATACAAAAATGGAGGAAGATGGGCACAGATGTTAGCTCAGGGTCAGTCTTCCTCAGCAAAAAGAGGAGGATTGGCAACAGATGTTAGCTCAGGGCCAGTCTTCCTCACACATACAGACACACAAAAAAGGCTAAGATGGTAAATTTTATGTTATGTATTTTTTTTTACCACACACAAAAGATTATAACCATAGGATGAACTAAAAATTGGCTTTTCAAATGAAAGACAAATACTTTTCCTTCTGAAAAGAAAAATTAATGTTTGGGGTCACTCAGATAAAGATTTGTAATCCTCTACTTCCTAACATTCAGTTCCAAGTTACTAACAAGGTCCAGTTTAACTGGAGTTAGTGGAAAATAATAAAATTTGCAGAGAAACATCTGAAGAAAAATAAAACTGAGCTCTTTTTTTTTTCTCGTTTAAATCTGCAGTGGAAATTTTAGTTGGCAGAAAGAAGCCAGGTCCTGATTCAAAAGAATTCTATTGATTGTAGATACCTACTTTTAATTTTAGATAGTTTTTTTTGTGTGTGTGAGGAAGATTAGCCCTGAGCTAACTTCTGTCACCAATCCCCTTTTTGCTGAGGAAGACTGGCCCTGGGCTAACATCCGTGCGCATCTTCCTCCACTTTATATGGGACGCTGCCACAGCATGGCCTGACGAGCAGTACATCGGTGCGCGCCCGGGATCCGAACCTGCGAACCCCGGGCCGCCGAAGCGGAGCACGTGCAGCCAACCACTACACCACCGGGCCGGCCCCATAGTTTTTTAAAAAACATTAAACTCTTTTAGGTAAAAGTACAAGGCAAATCACTGAACTTTTTAAAAATTTACCTGCCAGTTTTTCAGTACATTTTATTGAAGTATAACATAATACAAAAAGTGTACAAATAGTAAATGTAGTACAGCTGAGTGAATTTTCACAAAGGGAAGTTAGAAACAAAGCACTTATGTGGAACCCAGAGCTCCGCTTTTAGTCACACTCCTCCCATCAAGGGTAGCTCTTCTGATTTGTAACATCACAGATTAGTTTTTCCTGTTTTTGAACTTGATATAAATGGAATTGTTCCGTATGTAGTTATGTTTGGCTTCTTATGCTTAACATTATGAGAATCATCCACCTTCCATGTTCTTGTAGTGATTTCTTTCTTTCTGCTGTATAGTGCTCCATTGTATGAATATGCCCACACTTTATGCATTCTATCGCAGGTGGACATTGAACTTGTATTTATTTGTAAGCGTACTTTAAAACTTTCTAGGGGAAATGATAGATGATGCTAAATTTCTGTGATGACTAGGACTCGGGAAAACTGGATTCTGTTTCTGGCAGCCGCTGTGGCCCTTGGTTTTCTCATTTCCCATGATGGCAGTAGCGGGGACAAGTTAAGATTCATTCTTTTAGGAAAATTTTGTGAAGCAGTTTTCTTTCCTCCCAGGTTACAAGCATATTTTCACTATATTTATTGAGCATTTGTTTTTGTTACTAGAGGTACTGTGTTTAAGGAGACAGAAGAGATCTCTGTTCTCAAATGGAGCTTTCATTATTGGGGTAGAGACAATAAATATATAGATTTGAGAATGTCAGTGATAAAGTGCTATGCAGATAATTATTTTAATTTGCCCTATTTTAAGGTGATGTGAGAGTAACTGGGTGCTTACTTTAGATTGGGTGGTTAGAGATTGCCTCAATGAGATGAATGACAAGGGACCTGCTATATGAAGATTTAGCAGGGAAACTTCATGTAAATAGGGATAGCAGAGGATATGGGTACCGATGCAAACAGGTTGGTAGGTTTGGTGGTTGAGGAAGGGAGACTTCCTAATTGTTCTTTTTGCTCAATGATGTGTGAGGCAAGATCTAGAAGTGAGGGGGAGTAGAGTACGGTGTAGGAGATTTGAGGAGAGAAATAGTCATTTTGGAGACTTGGACGACAGATATTCTAGGAACTGTGGTAGGATTGCCAGTGTTGTCCTCGTTTTAGATTTGTTTAGGCCAAGAATTTAAAATGAGTCCAGTCAATGCTGTGGTATGTTTTGTTCGAATGTTCATTTAGCTGCTCTGCTGTAGCGGACACAGAATAGATGGCTGGAGGGTTAAGACCTCTTGTGGAACTTAAAATTTGTTTTCCAAAAGAAAAATCTGAATAGAATACTTTCTTCAGAGTGAGGGTTTGTGTTAAAGAAAAAACTATCTTGAAGATAAAACAACTGGAGATTTGCTTCTTTTTTTTCATATCTAGTTCTCCAGAAGCAACTACCTATTTTTGGTCTCTTGGTGCTTCCTCTCCTTCCAGTCAGATAGCAGTGTCTCCTCTGCATTCAAACATCCTAAAATGGATGCATTTAAAAACATTTTCTCTATCATATATCTCTGTTTAGCTACTGTCTTTGGTTCTTCCCGTCATAGCCAAACTTCTTTAGATAAGAGTCTGGATTCTTAATCTCTATTTTCTTCCCTCCTGTTTGCTTAATCTAACAAATGTATTTAATATATATTTTAGTGTATTAGGTTTTAGAGATACAAAGATGAATAATATCTCAGTTCCTGGTCATAGATCACAAGATTAGGACAGATGTGTACTGAGAGTATACACATTTGTTCAACCTGCCTCAGTCTGGCTTCTTTTCGAAAACTTCATGCCATGTGAACAACATTGCTAAAAGGAATCATTGATCATCTAAATGCTAAATTAGTCCTTATTGTTCTTAGCTTTCTAATTAGTTCTTAACCTTTCTGCTGTATCTGGTACCAGACACTCGCTCCTTAATTTTCTTTTCCTTTGATACTACCTCCATTTCTTCCCATCTCTGTTCTTTCATTGTTAACAATTGCTAGAATATATTGATTCTTTATGTGTCAAGCATTGAACAAAGTCTGTTGTGAACTTTCTCATTTAATTTGCAAAAAAAATCCTATGAGATAGGTACTGTTAATTATAGTTGAGGAAACTGAGACACTTCTCATGCTAAGTGGCAAAGTCACTTGTCCTAATCATACCCTAGTGATTCAGAACTGATCACTTATTTTAGCAGATAATTGATTAGGTGCCAGGCCTTGTTCTTGTTGCTAGGATACAGCTAGGTTAAGATAGACATGGTTTCTTTCCTTAGAGCTTAATCCTAATGGGGAATACAGAAAGTCAATAGGCAATTGGAATAGAGTATGAGTTATGATTGGGTCATATAGGTTACTAAATCATGAGTGTAATTGGGTAAGTTGCTTCTCTGTGAAATAGGAATATAGGAATATTGCCACCTGCCACAAGTGGTGTGTGTGTGTGTGTGTGTGAGAGAGAGAGAGAGAGAATTGAATGAAAATGCAATAGGTACTGCATGTGCTATGTCTGACAGTCACATGTTTGCTCTGAATTGCCTGTTGAGCATTATCCATTTAGGTGTTTCTCAAAATCAGCTTGTCTTAATACGTAACCCCCTCAGTTTTCACTAATGAATCTTGTTCTTTTACCTTATTTTGGTTGGATAGCACTCAGTTTCCCAACCTCACAAATAAAGATTCTGGACTCTCCCTCTTTTCTTTTCTAATTTCCAAAGAGTCACCAATATTTAGCAGTTTGGTGTTCTGTAGCAGTGCTTAGAAATATTAAGCTTTGAGGGCTAGATAGGAAAAAGTGAAGTGGTGGGGACTGTGGTGAATTCTCCTCCCTTAAAGTGAGTGGTTCCTGTTCAACTTCAGCTGATTGTGTGAGCATGTAGGCTATATTGGTAGATATTCCAATTTTTTTTAAATTTTTTTATTTGATGTCTCAATAGTTTATAACATTGTGAAATTTAGGTAGTACATTATTGCTTGTCAGTCACCATATAAATGCCTCCTTTCACCCCTTGTGCCCAACCCCCAACCCCTTTGCCCCTGGTAACCACCATACAGTTCTCTCTGTGTGTTGGTTTATATTCCACATAGATATTCCAATTTTTTAAAAATATTTTAATTATTTTTTTGAATGGGAAATACATTCCTGGTTCGAAATCCAGAAGAGTTGGTATACAGTGAAATGTCCTTCCAACCCTTATTCCCTAGTCACAGTTTTTCTCCTCAGCGTCTACCAATGTAAGGAATTTATTACGTATCCCTCAATGATACCTTATGCATACACAAGCAAATTGTATGTAGTTATTAATTCTACGTTGTATATAAATGGTAGCCTACTTGACACGTTTCTGAATCCTTATCTTGGAGATCACTCCTTATCAGCGCACACAGTTTCCTTAATTTTTTTTAATGATCTTGTCTTTTATTAACCCATATACAGTTACTTGTGTTCTGGTTTGTTGAAACAAGAGGTCAGACAACACTTGCCACAATAATGTCTGTCAAAGTGGCTGGCCATAAAAATCCAGCACCACCTTCATCTGAAGGGCATTCCTGACAAAGCAGACTGATTGTGCCGTTCTCATCCACCTTATAGTATTTCAGGACAGCCAGCTTAACCTTCTTTCTCTTATGCTTATTTTTGGGACCACCTGGAAGTCTCAACACAAGATGAAGAGTGTATTCCTTTTGAATGTAGTCAGACAAAGTACATCCAGCTTCCAGTTGTTTGCCAGCAAAGATCAGTCTTTGCTGATCAGGAGGAATTCCTTCCTTATCCTGGATCTCAGCCTTTACATTTTCTGTTGTATCCAAGGGTTCAACCGTGAGAGTGGTGGTCTTCCCCAGAAAGGTTTTCATGAAAACGTGCATCTTGGCAGTGGTTCCACTGCAGGCGGCGGATCTGAACGCTGCCTAATTTTTTTATGGCTGCCTTGTATTTGATTCTGTGGCTGTCTCATAACAAGTTCCCTATTGATGGACATTTGAGTTGTTTCCAGTGTTGACTTATTACAAATTGTGCTACAGTGAATAACCTTGTAATAAACCGTGGACTAGTATATCTGTAGGGTAAATTTCTACAAGTAGAATTGCTGGATCAAAGAAGCTTCATTTGTTATTTTTGGTAGATACTGCCGAATAGACCTTCATGGAGGTTTTGTGAATTTAAACTTCTGTTAGCAATATATGGGAGCACGTGTTTCTTCTACATCCTCCTCATTGACTACTGGATGGGTAAAAAATGTTTTCTCATTGTAATTTTGTGTTTCTCTTAAGAATAAGTGTGAGCATGTGTTCAAATGTTGGAGCTGCTCGTGTTTTGTTTTCTGTGAATGTGTTTATATCCTTTAATCTTTTCCTGTTGGGCTTTTTTGTCTGTTAATTGTAAGATTCTATGTGTATTTGCTAAGTTAACCTTTTGTGAAATGAATTAGATGGAGTAGGGCCGGCCCCGTGGCTTAGCGGTTAAGTGCGCGCACTCCGCTGCTGGCGGCCCGGGTTCGGATCCCGGGCGCACACCGACGCACTGCTTCTCCGGCCATGCTGAGGCGGCGTCCCACATACAGCAACTAGAAGGATGTGAAACTATGATGTACAACTACCTACTGGGGCTTTGGGGGAAAATAAATAAAAAAAAAAAAAGAATTAGATGGAGTAGAACGTATCGATCTTCCATGGTTTCTGAATTTAAAAAGGCGTTCTCCAGGTGGGTTACAAAATAATTCTCCTGCGATTCCCTCTAGTACTTTTCTGGTTTCATATTTTACATGATGATTTTTCCAGAGAAGCAGAAATTCAAATTTTTGTCCGATCTCTTCATAGTTTTAAATGTAGTAACTACCATAATTAACTTTTTTTTTTTTTTTTGTGAGGAAGATCAGCCCTGAGCTAACATCCATGCCAGTCCTCCTCTTTTTGCCGAGGAAGACGGGCCCTGAGCTAACATCCTTGCCGATCTTCCTCCACTTTATGTGGGATGCCACCACAGCATGGTCTGCGGAGCACGTGCACTTAACCACTATGCCACGGGCCTGGCCCCCCATAATTAACATTTAAAAATAACTGGATAAACATATCTATGGCCCAGATAAGACATGAACATCAGTTTTTAATTTTTGTTCTAACCCAGTAGTTCTGAGAGTGTGATCCCCAAACCAGCAGTATCAGGATCACCTGGGAAGCTGTTAGAAATGCAAATTCCTAGACCTCATAGACCTACTGAATCGGAAGCTCTAGGGGGTAAGGCTCAACAATCTTGTTTTAACACATTCTCCAGGTGATTCTCATGTAGACTGAGAACCATTGCTTTAATTCATCTTTTCTCCTGACTACTAGTACTGCCTTAGTTCAGGCCCTTTTTATTTGTCTAGCCTGCTAAGAATGGAAGTAAATTTATCACTATTGAGTGCTTTACAATGCTATTTAGTATTTTTACTGATTTCCTTGTTTGTAATTTTACCCACTTCAAACTATCTTTTGTACTACAGTCAGGGTATATAAAAAGTAAATTTGATCATATACTTCTGCGACTCACTTCAGAATAAAAATTTAAAGTCTTAGATTGACACCAGAGCTTTTGGCTCCTGTATACCTATCCAGCATTGTTCCTGTGATATCTTGTGATAGAAACTGGGGAGAAGGAAGGTTACAAAGTTAAAAGTCCAGTTCTTGGAATTTGCATTATAGTTAGAGCAAGTGTTCTCCAAAATAGGGAGGAATTAAGCTTTAATAAATGACACAGAGGGGCCGGCCCGGCCTGGTGGCGCAAGCTGTTAAGTGCGCGTGCTCCACTTCGGCAGCCAGGGTTTCATGGGTTTGGAACCCCGGGTGCGCACCCGATGCACTGATTGTCACGCCATGCTGTGGCGGCGTTCCATATAAAGTAGAGGAAGATGGGCACAGATGTTAGCTCAGGGCTGATCTTCCTCACCAAAAAAAAAAAAAAAAAAAAAGGAAGAAATCAGTGATACAGGGATTGACACTCTGACAGTTACCTCATTTATGACTTTAAAAAAAATTACGATGTTTTTATTGAGGTACAATTGACATATAACTTTATATTAGTTTCAAGTGTACAATATAATGAGCCAATAGTATATTGTGAACTGATCACCATAATAAGTCTAGATATGACTTATTTTTTCCAGTTTAAACTAGCTCTTACAAAGACAATATATCTTTAAAAGATTCCTGCTTAGAAATGTTGAGTTGAAAATGATAATGCAAGCACAAATAGCGAGAAAATAGAATTGACACTTCTATTTATAGCTTCTGCTCCTAGTTCTGTTAGCCACATTATGAGGTTAAAAACAATGGCTGTCAGTAGTATGCCCTCTAGCAGATATTTTGAAAAATAAACAATCTGTTGGTTCAAGATAAAGTTGATACTTTGATGAGTGAGAAAGTAACTGCTTTTCAAAAGAAGCATGCTATGGAGAGAGCTTTTTAAAAATCAGTTATTTAGAAATATTTTCATAATGTGATTTTATTGCTAAAATATTTGTATGTTAATAACTTGAGAATGCTTGTTTTTGCTTCTAAAATCTTCCAGACACCTATGACTTGATTCACTTTTCAGTCTACTGAAAAGAAATGCACAGTTGTCCACCAGTATACATATACAGCAGTGTTCACAAGCAGCTATCATAACCACCAAAAACTAGAAAAGGGACAAATGTTCATCAGCAGTAGTATGGGTAAATAATCTATTTGCATAATAGAATACAACAATGAACAAACTAGATTTGGATGAATCTCACAAACATCAAATGACGCAGAAGAAAGACATAACATGATTCCATTTATATAAAGTTGAAAGAAAAAGATAAAAAGTAAAAAATATTTTATATTTACCGTTTTCGATGTTTTTTGAAGATTTTATTTATTTATATTTTTCCCCCCCAAAGCCCCAGTAGATAGTTGTATGTCATAGCTGCACATCCTTCTAGTTGCTGTACGTGGGACGCGGCCTCAGCATGGCGGGAGAAGCGGTGTGTCCGTCCACGCCCGGGATCCAAACCCGGGCTGCCAGCAGCGGAGCGTGCGCACTTAACCACTAAGCCACGGGGCCGGCCCTCGATGTTTTCTTTTTTTTTTTAACATTTTTTTTTTTTTTTTTTTTTTTTGTGAGGAGATCAGCCCTGAGCTAACATCCGCCAATCCTCCTCTTTTTTCGCTGAGGAAGACGGCCCTGGGCTAACATCGGTGCCCATCTTCCTCCACTTTATATGGGACGCCGCCACAGCATGGCTTACCAAGCAGTGCGTCGGTGCGCGCCCGGGATCCGAACCAGCGAACCCCGGGCCGCCGCAGCGGAGCGCGCGCACTTAACCGCTTGTGCCACCGGGCCGGCCCCCCTCGATGTTTTTTGTTATTTGTGTGGATCCAAATTTCTACCTGGTATTATTTTCCTTCTGCCTAGACTTCCTTTAAAACATTACTTCTAATGACAGTCTAATGGTGATGAATTCTCTCTGCTTTGATATGAAAGAAAAGGCTTTATTTCACTCTTATTTTTGAAAGATAATTCTCTAGTATAGAATAGGTTGATAGTTTTTTTTCTTTCAGTACTTTAAAGATACTCCTTTACTGTCTTCCAGCTTGCATTGTTTGTAACAAGTTGGCTGTCATTCTTTTTTTGTTGTTGTTATTCTGATTCTGTATGTAAGGTGTCTTTTTTCCTTTGCCTGATTTGGTTGGGGGGGGTTCTATCACTGGTTTTCAATAATTTGATTATGATGTGCCTTAGTGTGATTTTCTTGATGTTTCTTCTGCTTGGGTTTTGTTGATTCTTGGATCTGTGGATATATACTTCTTATCAAAATTGGCAAATTTTCTGCCATCATTTCTCTTTTTTGTTTTTGCCATCATTTCTTGAAATATTTTCCTTCCTACTCCATCCCCCACAATCCCTTCAGGGAGTCCAGTTAGCATGTATATTAGTCTGCTTAGTGTCTCACATTCATAAAGTTCTATTTTTTTTTAAGTCTTTGTGTATTCATTTTGGATAGTTTCTTTTGCTGTATCTTTAAGTTCATGAGTCATTTTCTTCAGAGTCTGATTATTGTTAACCCTATGAAGTATATTTTTCGTCTCCAGAAGTTTGGTTTGGATCTTTTTTTAAATTTTTCATTTCTTGCATCATCATGCTCAAGAATGTAAAGGAAACCATGAGTATGTGGAATATATTTAAAATAACTGCTTTAATGTTCTTGTCTGATTCTATCATCTGTATCATTTCTGGGTCTGTTTCTGTTGATTTCTTTTTTTTTTTTCATTATGGGTTTTAATTTCCTGCTTCTTTGTTTGCCTGATAATTTTTTTTTTTCTTCCTCCCCAAAGCCCCAGTACATAGTTGTATATTCTAGTTGTAAGTCCTAGTTCTGTGAGCCGCTGCCACAGCATGGCTACTGACAGATGAGTGGTGTGGTTCTGCGCCTGGGAACTGAACCCAGGCTGCTGAAGGAGAGTGTGCCAAACTTTAACCACTAGACCATCAGGGATGGCTTGATAATTTTTAATTTATATAATTTATCAGATATTGTGATGTTTGTTGGATGCAGGATTTTTTTTATTCACTTGAATATATTTTGACTTTGTTTGGGATGCAGTTACTTGGAAACAGTAACAGTAACTTCAGTCCTTTTGAAGTTTGCCTTTAAATTTTGTTAGGCAGGTCTGGAACAGTCTTCAGTGCTAATTTAACTCCATTACTAAAGTAGTATTTGATGCCATGTGTGGTAGCAGGTCTTCCTACTCTGGCTATGAGAACATGAGTTATTCCAGACCCTGTGTGTGATCTGTGAGGATTGTTCCATGTACTCCTTTCTTTCCTAGGTCTCAGTTTTCTTATGCATAAGCAGATCAGCACTTAGCTAAAGACTGGAGGGAACCCTCTGCAGATCTCTAGAGCTCACTCTCTCCTCTCTTATTTTGTCCTGTAAATTCTAGCCACCTACGCCTCCCCAAACCTGGAACTTGGTCTCACTTTTGTGAGATGGACTCTGAGTTCCTCCTCTATCTTGTGGACAAAACTCTCTAGGCAGTAAGCTGGGGACACTGGTAGGGTTCACCTCATTTGTTTCCATTCTCTCAGATCACTGTGTTGTGCTACTAGTTGTTCAGTGTCTGAAAACTGATGTTTCATGTATTTTGGCTGGTTTTTTTCAGTTGTGTGAGGTGGGAGGGTGAATCTGGTCCCTGTTAACTTCTACCATGGCTAACAGTGAAAGTCAAAGAGTATTGTACCTCACCCCTCACCTTTGTGGGGTACAAAACATTTTATTTATTCCTGTTGCCACTGGTGCCTGAATGTTTGTAGCATGTATGTGCAGCACTAATGTGTTTACTTTTAGTACTCATATACTCTATTTGGACATTTCTGTTAACTACCACATTGTGTGGTCCATAAACTAGTGTTGGTTTCTGAACTTTTTGTTACTGGTCTACAAAGAGATAAGTATAAAAATTTGGAGTCAGCATTTAGAAACAAAGAAATTTGATATTACTCTGACTTTTATTTTACGTAACAACCCATCTGTTACATGTTGGAAATAAAAAATCTAGTCCTTCAATCATAGGTAACTTGAGAAGTTCTGTGATGGAATTTGGCCAGAATAACCCCTTAGTGAAACTATATGAACATAACTGGCTATGCTAGAAAGTGTTTGTAGATAAGGATCCAAGGTCATTCCAGGGTTCTGGGCAGATTGCCTACTTGCTTACCTGCAGCTGAAAGCACTACCTTTTAAATTGTACCTCATCCTTGTGGCTCTAGCTGTGAAGTCTCTGCTTATTTTCAACTCCATTTTTTTTTCTTATTCCTCGGACTTGATCCTCAAACTTGTAGACCAGTATAATATTCACAAAAGGATTAGGAATTGGGAGCAAAGATTTTGGATCCTGCTGAAAGTAACTGACAACTTTTTATCTCTAAAGCATGTTCTAGGACTCAGACTCCAATATAGTTCATCCTCACCTGTCATTTAATCTCCTCTACCTTTCTCTGCTTCTAAACAAGTTCCCTCTGCTTTAACTGTTTTGTTGGAGACTGTCTCCAATGCTTAGCACATTGTAGGTACTAAAATGTCTATTTAACTAAATATGTATTGAATTGAGTAAGCTACTTTTTCATTGTTCATTTGTTTTGTCCATATTGCATATATTACATATCTATTTTCATAAATTTGGTATAGCTAAACAAGAAAGTCCAAGTGTGTAAAACTGATCAACTCTGTTCTGTTTGTGTGTGTATATTTAACCTTTTGGGGGAGTTTTCAGTAATTGTCTATACTGGAAAGCTCTTTTAGCTCCTACAGCTTATTCTCTCTTACTTCTAGCTCTCTTGCTGTATGTACTCCAATTCTAATTTATTCCTTCTGAGGTGTTAGTACTTGGTAGTAAAGTTGCCCCTTTCCCCACTGTTCTTTCCTTTTCTCTATTTCACCACAACTAACAGCATTCTCAGCTGAGAGGTAATGGTTCTCGATTTAAGCTCTGGTCTGCTTTGGGGGCACATGTATAAGTAATATATGTCCTTATCTAAATGTTGCCTTTGGAATATAGGTGAAAACCGATGATGGAGCAGGTAAAAATGGCAAGGATTTAAATTACAAGTGCATGGTGTTGTCAATCTGTAGGGTTCTTATGTAATAACTTAAGTCAACCCTGCCTTAAAACCTACCTAAGGTACAATTGTATTGTAAAGAAAAGGTAAACTCTTCTTTCCCTTTATAATTTTCAAAATAATGCAATGGTCTTCTATCTTTCTCCAAAGATAACTAATGATTTTTTTGTTTTTGTTTGTATCATTGAGAACTCATTGATTTAAACATATGCGAAGTTTTTCAATCCGTGGTAGTTATTATCTTTGTTGATGCTCAAATTGACCCTCTTTAGGCCAGTGGAATTTTATTCGGATTGGCTCCTGAGAATGTTTTTGTAACATTTTTGTGAATTATTATGAAACATGTCAAATTTATAGAAAAGTTGCAAAAAATAGTACAAAGAACTCTTCCTATGCTTTTCCCCGGATTCTCCATATTTGCTTTATAATTCCTTTTGGCATGACCATAAGTAGTTATGATCCTAAGTAATATTAGATATAGCTTTGTTGCTTTCTGGCATGAAATTGTCCCAGACTCTCCTTTGGACTTCCCCTGCCATGGCGTAGAATCAATTATTTCTCAATAATTGGTTCCTTTTAGTGGGAAATGGATTTTCAAGAACACACTCTGGATGCAAGGGGGTACTCATTGCTACTGAGTTGGTAATTATTTCTAGACCTTTTCAGTAAACACAACTATGAAGTGTTGTTTGTTTGTTTGTTTGTTTTGTGAGGAAGATCAGCCCTGAGCTAACATCCGATGCCAATCTTCCTCCACTTTATATGGGATGCCACCACAGCACCGCTTGACAAGCAGTGCGTTGGTACGCGCCAGGGATCCGAACCTGTGAACCCTGTGCTGCCGCAGCGGAGCACGCACACTTAACCGCTACGCCCCGGGTCGGCCCACCTGTGAAGTGTTTTAAAGATATTTATTAGAACTTTTCAAAAATGAATGTTCTGGGAAACTTGACTTCTTCCTTTTTTAAAACCATAAACCTTATATTTACTGAGCAGTTGTACAGAATGAGATTTTTCAGGAATGCATATGTTGCATTATAACAAAAATACTTCATTCTCTTGCATCTGATCATAAACCTAAAGCTAGGATGTGACTGTCTTGTTTATTGTAGTATACCTCATGCCAGCAAATAAACATTTAACAGATATTTAATGAGTGAGGATTAAATTTGATAATGTAAGTAAATATTACTTTTAAGATCTTAAATCACATTGGGTATTTAATAAATAGTAGCTCTTTTTATGGCTTTATATTTTTCTTTATTTATTTAATTTCCAGGCTTAAAATAGCCTCCATTTTTACTTTTTTCCACTTAATTTTTCATTACAGAATTGAAGATGATGCTCCTGCTCCTTCTACCTCTGCAGATAAAGTGGAGAGGTAAGATTATTTACATGGTACAATTTTAGATTTTTATCTGGAATATAAACTATATAACTTGAGGGCAGTTAGTTTCATTATATTTAATAGGTAACAAGAATGAGTGAATGTTAAGGTACTTGTCTGTAATTTAAAGTGTGGAGTCCTGGCAATTGATGTCTTCAGGGTTTTTGCATTTGGTTAAAAGATTAGAATTGAAAGTTTAGTTACGCAGTACATGTCTGGCAAATGCTAACCTATTCTTTCTTTGAATGCTTTTACTGATAAATTAGATCACTATTTTGTAAGATTGCCATTTTCAATTTTGTTGTTATTCTAGTTTAAAAGTTTTAAATTTTATATCGAGCCAACATCTACGTAACTTCCCCATCTTGATGTGACCAAAGTTATTAACCAGAGGTAAGCATAATTAACTAGAAAGTTTATCCAAAAGCTAGATTCCTGGGCTGCATCCCTAGAGATTTTATTTAAGCTTGAGATAGAATTCAGGTTTGTGTGTTTTAGAAAAGTTTCCTGATAATTCTTAAAATCACTTAGGTTGAGAATCACTGTTCTAAATTCTGTTTAATCCTTCTGCAGAATATCTGCACATCTGTTTTTAAAGGATCTTTAGGTTTTTTTGCTTGTTGGTTTGGTTTGGTTTGGTGAGGAGGACTAGCCCTGAGCTAACATCTGATGCCAATCCTCCCCCCCTTTTTTTTTTGTCTTGAGGAAGATTGGCCCTGAGCTAACATCCGTGGCCATCTTCCTCTACTTTATATGGGACACCGCCACAGCATGGCTTAACAAGCGGTGCATCAGTGCGCGCCAGGGGTTCCCAACCTGCGAGTCCCAGGCCACTGCAGTGGAGCGCGCGTACTTAACCACTTGCGCCCTCTGGCTGGCCCCTGTTTGTTTTTTTATGTTATGTTTTTCATGTTGTGGTCTTAAATCCTCTTGTCATCTTGGTTATGTAAACTGTGACTTCTAAAAATACTACTTAATGATTTGTGAGTCAGTCTGGTTTTTGGGTAGAAGGAGTACCACTCAGGATTGGTCCTAAACACACATTCACATGACCATTTTAGAGGGTGACTCTTGGGATATACCATATTTAAATTTCTGGACTAGGCATAAGTAAATATAGCTAAGCTATAAATGTAGCTAGGCTGCCTGACCCCTGCCACACAGTGCTGATATGTGATTATCAGTATTATAAGCAGTTATGATTTTTTGAAGAGGACGATACTCGGATTCTGAGAGAAACATGAAGGATGGTTGCGTGACTTTTTCCAACCATCATAAATTCTTAACAGTTGACCTGAAGTAGATATTTAGTATTATCTGGCAGTTATAACACGTTTCCCCAGTCAAGTTATTTTCCCGTTCTGCTGAATAACTTTTTCTTAACATTTTCTTAAATCTTCAACACCATCACCTCTCTTCTTGCTCTTACTTGATAGTTCTACTTTGTTTGTGTTTGTTCCGTGAATAAGCAATAGGAAGAGAAATTCCTTAACATTCTACGATAAACCTGTACCTACATATTCTCATCTTTTGGATGTTGGTCCATGCTCTTATTCAGCAGTTCTCAATGTATAGTCTGTACACCCTTGGGGTCCCTAAGACTCCTTCAGAGAATCTGCGAGATCAAAACTATTTTCATAATAAGAAGACCATTTGTTATGGGCCGGCCCCGTGTCTTGGTGATTAAGTGCGCGCGCTCCGATGCTGGTGGCCCAGGTTCAGATCCCGGGCGCGCACCGAGGCACCACTTCTCCGTCCATCCTGAGGCCGAGTCCCACATACAGCAACTAAAAGGATGTGCAGCTATGACATACAACTATCTACTGGGGCTTTGGGGAGAAAAAAATAAATAAAATCTTAAAAAAAAAAAAAAAAGACCATTTGTCTTTTTCAGTGTGTTGACATTGGCACTAATGGTGCAAAAGCAATGGTGAATAAACCTGCTGGCGCCTTAACATAAGTCAAGGCAGTGGCACCAAACAGTATGAGTAGTTCTTTTGTTGTTCACTAGCAGTTTCACTTAGGAATGTCCATGATATAAAATACTACCAATTTCACTTAGGAACATTCCTGATGAATTGCTACAAGCTAATAAGTTTATTCTCAGCCCTTCACTATGTGGCTTTATAATATTCTCTGTGACAAAATGGGAAGTATGGCTACTACTTCTGCATACTGAAGTAGGAACAATGGTTGTCTTTAGGAAAAGCACTCATGTGATTGTTTGAATTTTTGATGGAAATTTGGATTTAATAGTTTGTCTAGTTTATTGACCCCCCCCTCCTTTTTTTTTTTTTTTCATGAGGAAGATTAGCCCTGAGCTAACATCTGTGCCAGTCTTCCTCTATTTTGTATGTGGGTAGCTACCACAGCACTGCTGATGAGTGGTGTAGGTCCAAACCCACAAACCCAGGCCGCTGAAGCAGAGCATACCAAACCCAACCACTACACTGTGGAGCTGGCACCAATTCCCCTCCTTTTATTTTTTTTTTTTTTAAAGATTTTATTTATATTTATTTTTCCCCCCAAAGCCCCAGTAGATAGTTGTGTGTCACAGCTGCACATCCTTTCAGTTGCTGTATGTGGGACGCGGCCCCAGCATGGCCAGAGAAGCAGCGCGTCAGTGCGAGCCCGGGATCCGAACCCGGGTCGCCAGCAGTGGAGCACGCTCACTTAACCACTAAGCCACGGGGCCGGCCCCCCTCCTTTTATAGTTTGTGCTTTTTCTGTCATATTTAAGAGGTATTTGCCAAACTCAAAAGTTAACAAGATTTTTCTCCTATATTTTCTTCTAGAAGTTTATGGTTTTAAATCTTACATTTAGAAAGTTTATGATCCATTTCAAGTTAATTTTTGTATATGATGTGAGATAAGGGTTGAGATTCACTTGGCTTGCATGTGGATATCCAATTATTCCAGCACCACTTGTTGAAAAGAGTATTCTTTCCCCATTGAATTGGCTTGGAACCTTGGTCATAATTTCAGTTGGCCATGTGTGTGGATCTGTTTTTGCATTCTGTTCCATTTGATCTATTTGCTTTTATTTATGCCAGTACCACATTGTCTTGATCTTGAGATCACTGCCTTTTGCCCTAAATGTTTCTTGATTTAATTTTTCTTTAAGCTAGTACAGCTTGCTATACGAATTTATGGTTCTTTTATGATTCCTTTTTTATTTGTTGCTTAATTAGCAAATATTTACAGTAACATACAATATAGACTTTGTGAGTAGGTAAACTGTTAAGAGAAAATATTCTAGTCAAACTCGGAGAATGTTGCCTTTGAAATTTCTTTTGCTTTTGTAGTGATAAATAAGTGTGAGTTAGCTAAGCCTTGCCAGAGTAGTTCAAAAGTTTAAAGAAATTAAAGGAACAATTATGGTTTAAATGTAGCAAGTATTCAAAAAGTGTTGGTTTAAAAAAGAATTTGACATTTGAAAAGAATCTTTTTCTTGCAGTCTGGATGTGGATAGTGAAGCAAAGAAACTACTGGGTTTAGGACAGAAACATCTGGTGATGGGGGATATTCCAGCAGCTGTCAATGCATTCCAGGAAGCAGCTAGTCTTTTGTAAGTACTGTGTTTGCCATGATGTGATACTATGTTCCTAATAAACTTGAGTCATAAAAACTTGTTTTATGGGGAAAAAGAATGAAGCAAGAGTTTAAAAGATTTGATTATTTTTCATGTACGAGTTTATTCCTGTAACTAACTATAAACACTACATATCACTGAGCAATTTCAGCCTTTGATTTTTCCTAAATAAGGTAATTTGTTTTCTAGCCACCACTAATTAGGGTGACCAACTTGTCCTGATTTGTTCTGGGGCTTTTCCAATTTTAACACTTGAAGTTCTGTGTCTGGGGAAACTCCTTAGTCCCAAGCAAGCCATGATGGTGGTCACCCTACCACTAATGCTATTATTAGCACAGTATTTTTATAAATTCTTAAGCTACTTTGTTATCTGGTGCAACTGCTGGGAAGTTGGCAGTTACTACCAGGTGGCCATATATATCTATATCTTGGGGGGACAGGTTAGTGTTAGTGCCTCAAAAGTGACTTACTTTAACCAAAGACTTTAATGTATCTCTGGAGCTGAGAGAGAAAAAGTGTAAGTTAAATCTTTAGCGGTAGCCTTTCAGCCTATGACTTAGTTTGAGCTAGTTTTCCTCTAAGATACTGTTACCAATAGCAATTAAAGTTAGTCATAGTTCCTACTTAGTTGATTACACTATATACAGTTGAGTTGAAGGGATCTTCCTTAAAAAAGAAATGCTTATAATAATTCTGGGTTTCAGGTTTGAGGCTCACTATGGTTAAAAGCCTCTGGCTTCTTTATTTCCTCTTTTTAGTCAGTCAGGGTAATATCAGCCCATTCTTTTCCCAGCCCCCACTCCCTCTCCCAACATCTAGAACAGAATCTTATTCCTGGATGTCTGCAGTAATCTCTTGTCTGATTCCTGGCCTCTGCTATCTTTGTTTGTCACCACCTGGGCCTGAAGAACTGGGGCTCTGATATTCAGTGGTGTGCTAAGAATAGAGCCCACATTTTATCTGATGCTACGTATTTAGGTATCTTTATATAAAAATGTATGATTATCTTATAATGTAAAATGTTAAAATCTAAGTTTTTGAGATTAAGCACAAGTAAACACATTCTTAGCTTATTCTTACCAAATTCTCACTGTCCTACCATTAAGGGTATTTAGGGGGAAGATTTGAGATGCACTGTTTTAATCTGGTAGGCTACCCTTAAACATGACCCTCATTGCAATATATCCTGCTTAGTGTCTCTAGTTACTCTCACTAGACTCTCAAGGCCGTTGATTGGCATGACTTTGTGTGGACTTAGGCCAATCCTTTACTCCATGAAAGCTGGTCTCCTTGCTCCACATAGAGTACCTCCACCTTCCCATTTATCACACTTGTGTGATTTTTTTTTTTTCCCATCCCTCTTACTTGTCTAGATATTAATAGTTAAAACATATATAGTGCTATCTGTATTTCTAAGCATTGTTTTAAAGGCTTTTATATACATTAACTTTATGCGTTGTTTCTTAAAGTCCCTTTGACCTTGACTTGAAAGCAAGAGGATAGGAGTATTGGTTTCCTAGAAGGATGTGTTACTGAAGAAATGTCATTTTATAACTAAAGAACCAGAAATAAATGTTTTAGACTAGATGTTAATTCAGATCTTAGATGTTTACTCTCTTTATAGAGGTAAGAAGTATGGAGAGACTGCTAATGAGTGTGGAGAAGCCTTCTTTTTCTATGGGAAATCACTTCTGGAGTTGGCAAGGTATGTCTTTCAAACCACAGTTTATAAGTAGGATGTTTGTATCACGTTGATGGTCTATTTAAAAACTGTTTCTTTGGGGCCAGCCCAGTGGCGCAAGCGGTTAAGTGCGTGCGCTGCGGTGTGGCGGCCCGGGGTTCGCCGGTTCAGATCCTGGGCGCGCACCAATGCACCGCTTATCAGGCCATGCTGTGGCGGTGTCCCATATAAAGTAGAGGAAGATGGGCATGGATGTTAGCCCAGGCCAGTCTTCCTCAGCAAAAAAGAGGAGGATTGGCAGACGTTAGCTCAGGGCTGGTCCTCCTCACAAAAAAAAAAAAAAACAAACCAAAACTGTTTCTTTCTTTGCTAAGATTGTTTCCCAGCTTTGAGATTTCACATGAGCTATGTGAGACTGGTTTTACTTAAGAAAGGAGGTTTAGAAGGACCATGAAATATTGATGGAAGTTTTAAAATGAAGTTTCAAAATTTTGATGCAAAAAGCAAAGTTATACTTAGGTTTTGACTTTTGGGGTCATTAGAAGCAGAGGTCTTTCCATTAGTGAATGGTCAATAATTTAACAAAGTCCAGTATACAGAGAGAACCTTTAAAAGCACTCTCAGCTACCCCAAAACAGTCATCTTGTTTAACAAGGATTGAGTGAAGGACAATTTGAAAACACTAGCATGTGAGAATGTCATTTTAGTAAATAAGACTCACAAGTAGTCTTAACTATTGGAAAGTTGTTGTGTATTTTCCACCAGATTTTATTAACCAGAATAAAATATATTGAAGGTACACAACCTAGCAAATAATCTGTGATCAATTTAATCTCAGTTCTGGTAGATTTTCTAATTTTGTAGAGCATTCTGATGATTTGTCATGAAAATCTTGCCAGAATCTTTTTGACCATGTGGAGAAATGTGGGTGGATGTTAAGTTGGGGAAATATGGCCTTATTGTAAAGGGAATATGTACCGATCTTGTTTTTTTTTTGACAAGAGTCATCAGTGCTTTTCAGGTGGCTGGATGAAGGTATGCTTCTTTCCTTCATTGCTCTGACAGCCTTGATTTATATTAGAAGTTTTGATCATTGCTTTTCTTGCCATGAGTACTTGTAGTTTCCATTTTCTGCATGTGCTTACTCTTCTGTTGTTTTTATAACATAGGACTACAGTTTCTTACAAAAATTGTTAGGTTCTAACCGTCATACCTTTGGTGCTTTTCTCCTTTTGTTCTTCTAGAATGGAGAATGGTGTGTTGGGAAATGCTCTGGAAGGTGTGCATGTGGAAGAGGAGGAAGGAGAAAAAACAGAAGACGAATCGCTGGTGGAAAATAATGATAACATAGATGGTATGTAGAGTTGCATGTGACATTTAAGAGATGCGACATATATTTCTTATGTACAAGTGATGGAAGTAGGCCTCTCCCTATCCCAGATGGTCTCTCCTAAAATGCCAGGGGTGACACCTGCATCTGGTGGAGACTGCAGTGGAGGTAGCTGATTACTGAAACTGACAGTGGGTTTTTGTAAGAGGATAACTTAATTTCCCAAATAAATCTGGCTTTATTTAAATTGATGTTTTAAATGTTATAACAACCTTAAATATTTTTATGATGCAAATTTTTAAAAGTCTGTGCAGCTCATTTATTTTAATAGCAATGCTTTTGGAGCCCTTTTACATTTTTTGTGTCTAAGAAAATTAAATGTTAATTTCTAAACTGCGTTTGGCCACTAGAGTTTTACATATCAGAAGGAGGTCTATAATGTTGAGAGGAGAATGTAAAGCTTGGCATCTCTAACCTAACTGATAGTCAGAATGCTCAAGTAAAACGATATGTAATTTAAGGAGCTTGGGTTTCTTTTGCAATAAGTTGCTCTGCTGTCTGGGACTTTTCCCTTTGCTTTTCTCAAGGGTCCAGATAATTTTTAGGCCATCTGCTAAAACTTAAGCCAGGCTGTTTGAGAGTTTAAAGGGAATGTATTTTTAGTTTCCATTTATGCCTTTATCATTAAACTCGAAGACATGTTTATGCTTCATGTTCTTTAACCATGTAGAGGAAGCAAGGGAAGAGTTGAGAGAACAGGTTTATGACGCCATGGGAGAAAAAGAAGCCAAAAAAATAGAAGACAAGTCTCTGGTAGAGCCTGAAACGGAGAAAGAACAGGAGACTGAAACGGAGAAGAGTGGAAGAGAAGATATGGATGTAAGTGAGCCTGCAGAGGAACTACAGGAAAAAGTTGAATCAACTCCAGATCAGTTAACTGAAACCACTAAAGAAGCAAAAGCAGCAGCAGCACCAGAAGGACTAAATGAAGCTGGGGTCACTTCTGGGAAGCCAGAACAGGAAGCACCAGATGCTGAGGGAGGAAAATCAGGTTCTGGAGCTGACATCCAAGAAGAGGACACAGAAAAAGGAGGTCAAGAGAAGCAGGGAGAAATAATTGAGAACGTAGAGGAGGAGCCAAAAGAAGCTTCAGAGGAGCAGCCTATTGTGACTCTAGAAAAGCAGTGCACTGCAGCGGAGGTAGAAGCAGAGCCTGTAGATCCAATAGCCAAGCCAGTGGATGTGGGTGGGGATGAGCCAAAGGAGCAGGTAGCTGCCTCTGAAAATGAGCCAGGAAAGGCTGTTCTTGAGCAGCTGGTAGGGCAAGAAGTGCCTCCTGCTGAAGAGTCACCAGAGGTGACAACAGAGGCTGCAGAAGCTGGATCAGAAGTCTCTGAGAAGCCTGGGCAGGAGGCCACAGTTCTCCCTAAGGATGGTGCAGTCAATGGACTGTCAGCTGCAGGAGATCAGACTCCTGTTGAACCACAGACTAATGCAGAAGGACCAAAAGAAACAAAAGAGGGCTCAGGACTAGAGGAGACAGTCAGGGTAGAGTTGCTTCCTAGCCAGGAGGAGACTAAGCTGTTTATGCAAGAGTCTGAGGCAGCTGGAGATGGGGTTGAGACCAAAGTAGCCCAGCGGGCTACTAAGAAATCCCCTGAAGACAAAGTTAAGATAGCTGCTAAGGAAGAAACACAGGAGAAAGAAGAACAGATGAAAGAGGGTGAAGGTAACTGGGATATTCAAGAGCTACAGTGGGTGGAGTACATTCTGCATTTGACTCACTAATCCTGGGTAAAAGTCAGCCTTCCATTCAGGATTTTCCGTCTGCCTTTGGATTAGGAAAGGGCTAAATGAAAATGGGGGTAGTTTAAGAAAGTTGTGATAAGTTGAGAAGTTAAATGAAAAGCAAGTCATCTTTAGCTGGCTTATAAACTAACGCTTTTACTAACTGCAAAATAGGCCTTCTCTGTGATTTCTGAGACTTGGCTAGCTGTCAGTAACTTGTTGCACCATACTAGCCAATAAAGGTGGCTGGGCGGTGGGGTAGGTAGGGAAATAGTGGGCTAGGCCGGCAGAGAATGCTGAATGGATGTTCACTTGCATGCCTCTGGATTTTTTTTTACTTACTGTTCACATGCTTCCTTTTCTCTGCTTTAAGAAGCAGGATTAGAGCAGTAGAATCCACTGAATTGGTACACTTAAGCAGGCATGCCACTTAAATGAAGGCAGTTAACCCTTGAATGTCCTATCACCACAACGAAAGAATTCTGGTGACTCTCTTTACTTTTAGTCTTTAGGAAGTGTTTAGAGGCTTATTCACATTAGTTAAATTAGCCCACTCCAAAAGATAACAAAACTTAACCATTAGCCCTCTTGCTGCTTTCCTCCCCTCCATTTCATGCTTGCTTTGGCTGCTAAACTGGTTTTTGTTACGCTATAAAGTGTGGATGCTTTGTATAGGATTATTGGTCTAATTGTGATTCAATTTCATCAAGATGTATAAGCCTCTAATTAGTAATTACATAATTGGCACGTCTGACTTGAGTTGTACTATCATTTGAGGATTCTACTGTCTATAAGGTTCATCTAACATTGATATTAATAACAACAGGTATATTTCAGTTAATTGTTATTACTTAATATAATTGCCAGACTACTTAAGAGTTCTCTTAAGTTTTAGATTTTCAAAGACCCATTATCAGTATTTGCAGCTCATTCTGGTAGAAACTTCCTTCTACCTATGTGCAGGTCCCTGCACTCCAGCCAGCACAGACATGGTAACCAAAAGTGAATTGGCTAAATAGTAGCACCACTGGGCTGCTTATTGGGGCTTTAGGAGTTCTTTATGGAAAAAGCACAGAAGTGAATTTCTCAAGTTTTTAAAAAACTCCATGTCTTGATCTTTAATGATAGTGAGCAAAGATAGTAAAAAGCTCTGCTGGCTCTCTTAAGTTGGATTTTGAATAATAAGCTACAGTAGAGTTGTCATTTCTCCACAGTTTGTTCAAAAACTGTTAAATTGGGTCACAAGTAACATTGTTAGAGCTCTCTCACATACATTAATACTATGTAGTAGGTAGTGTAGTATTATTCCAGTTATAGCAATGAAGAAATTGGAGCTTAGGAGTTTTGTGACTTGTTCGGGGTCAGATAGTAAGTTCATAGTACTGGGATCCAAACCTAGATCTGACTTAAATGTATCGTTCTTCCCAAGCTACCTCACACTGAGCAAGGCAACTTTTTTTTATCTCCTCCCTTAACCTACCTCTTACCAGAAATTTCTTGGTCACTCTTTTTTTTAAATTACGTATAGAAGCCCTAGGAGTTGTCAGTTGAATTTTTTTAGTGTGTGCGCCAGGTGCTCTTCTACTTACTTATAAAGAAGTTGCAGTTTTCCGTATTTTACGGATGAAGAAATGGCAGAAAGAGGTTAAGTAGTTTGCCTTAGTCACATAGCCAGTAAGGGGTGGGGGATGGGGGGTTTACCCAGACTGTCTGGCTTTAGGGCCCAGGCTCTTCCTTTCAGGGCTTTATCACTCTTTCTGTGGCAACACCCACTAGCCTGCAGGAATCTTGCTAGTGGTTTCCCTTGACAACCCATTTCCTACCACCTCTTGGGCTGTCCATATTCCTTACAAAGATAATTGGTCTGTTCTTTTCTTTTTTTCTTTTTTTTTTGTGAGGAAGCTCGGCCCTGAGCTAACATCTGCCAATCCTCCTCTTTTTGCTGAGGAAGACTGGCCCTAGGCTAACATCCATGCCCATCTTCCTCCACTTTATATGGGACGCCGCCATAGCATGGCTTGCCAAGCAGTGTGTCGGTGCCCGCCCAGGATCTGAACCGGCGAACCCCGAGCCGCTGCAGCGGAGCACGCACGCTTAACCGCTTGCGCCACCAGGCCGGCCCCTGGTCTGTTCTTTTCTAATTGTCATGCTACATGAGACTGGTAAGTAAAAAAAATTTCAAAATTTTAGGCATGAAGCTTGGCCACGCTCAGATTATACGGGTCAATCTCTAGTGGTTACCTGACTTGATCCTGTGGGAGTGCTGGAATAAGCAGAGAATCAGAAGACTGCCTTTACTTTGCCTTTAAGAATCATTCTTCTTGAAGGCTGGCCTGGTGGCTTAGTGGTTAAGTTTACGCGCTCTGCTTTGGCGCCCTGGGGTTCTCGGGTTTGAATCCTGGGCACAGACCTGCGCACCACTCATCAAGCCATGCTGTGGCAGCATCCCACATACAAAATAGAGGAAGATGGGCACAGCTGTTAGCTCAGGATCAATCTTCCTTGTCAAAAAAAAAAATAAGAATCATTCTTCTTGTTTGTACTACTCTGTGCCCATGTTGTTTCGAAGAGGCTGTGAGATCAGAGAAATGGAATAAAGTAGTGTTACCCTTTCTCTGAAGAATGGTAATAGGCATACCACAAAGAAGATTCCATTTTCCGAGAAGCTTGGAAAATATTTTAACAGATCTCTTTACTGAGGATATCAGGGCATTCCCATTAATACCTGGGTACAGGTTACCAGCTTGGAAAGTATTGTTTTAAAGTAATGGCTTTCTCATTAACCTAGCTCCCTCTCCATCATTCCATGAAGGTAGTGCAGATTCCTTAAAAGAAACCAGTATTTTTCTCAGACCGTCATAAGAATTTTAGTTTAAAAATTTAATGTAAAACTCCAAATATTTAGATATTTTATGCCAAATTAGATGTCACCTTCTAGCATTCTTTTTTTTTTTTTTTTTTTTGGTGAGGAAGATCAGCTCTGAGCTAACATCCGATGCCAATCCTCCTCTTTTTTGCTGAGGAAGATTGGCCCTGGGCTAACATCCATGCCCATCTTCCTCTACTTTATATGGGACGCCGCCACAGCATGGCTTGCCAAGCAGTGCGTCGGTGTGTGCCTGGGATCTGAACCTGCGAACCCCTGGCTGCCGAGGTGGAGCACGTGCACTTAACCACTGTGCCATGGGGCTGGCTCTCTTCTAGCATTCTTGTATAAGTAGGAACAGATACCAGATAATTAAGGATGCAGAAAATAACCATTTTCTTAATTTTTCCTGCGAACTGGGAAGATAAAGTGTTTATTTTGGGGGTCTCTTATGAGAAATACATAGATTTACTTTACCTGTCTTGCATATTCTCCTGGACGATGGGCTTCATCGTCAGAGTCAGTAAAACCACCTATCTAGTCTAACATGAGGGAACTAAGTACACAAACCACTTAGAAATTTGGACGTGGAAAGATAATGGTGTGTGATGATGGGTATTTATATTTCAGAAGCACTAAATTACATGGTCAACAGGAGAAAAGTGAGTCACTTGATAAAACAGGGTTTGCTACAGAGGTTAATTAGCTTGTAACTTGTAACTGGTTCTTAGAGGAGGACTTTAGTTTGTCCTACTAATTTATAATATATAGGAATTTTCTGTGCCTGTTTCCATCCTGAAGCACTATTGCTAGAGAGAGAAAAGTCCTTTAAGCTGACTTCATGGCTTTAAGGCCTAATTGCCATATTTACATTCCCATAGTAGGTTGTTAGACAATATTTGAGCTCTTGTTTTGGAGTTAAAAATGCTTAATGAAAGATGGCAGAGGTAGGCACATTATACCCAATTCATGAATTATTTGTATCCCCAAAAGTCCATTTTAATCACTTGACATTCTGAACTTTAAGTGGTGTATGAAGCTATTTATTAGCAGCCTGTCCTTATAGGCAGTTGACTTGTGAGTGTATATCAATATGGTATCAGTATGGCTGCAAATTTTAACATGGTACTGGAGTAAAACAACTGGTTGTAGTAGTGCTGGTTCAAATTCTGTATATGCTAGAGCTGGCTGGAGTCTGTGGCATGCTCATTGGTGAGAGTTGGTAAGGGCTATGCTTTTCTCTCCACAGCTGTGTTGTGGGAAAGCTAGTCTCCTCGGGCATTCTTGCTCTGAATGGACTGGAGTAATTTAACTTTTGGTACTTTCTCAGCCTGTTAATAGTATCTGGCAAGTGGCTTAAAGACACCAAGAATGCTGGCTAAGGCCTCCGACTGCTTCTGGCTGAGCCAGATGGGAGCTTCTAGTGAATAAGAGGCAGTAGCTAATCTTTCTTGATCTGAATGATCCAGATTGACTTTTAGAAGAAAAATACTCGGCCTTTGATTGTTGAAGGTCTGAACCATAGACACTATAAGATTATACAATCTAAGTCTAGATTAGATTTGAATTAGACTGTAACCACTGGCTTTATATTTATATCCAGTTCAAATGTTAACTGACTTATCTTAGCATCTGGCCTGTCCTACCTCAGAATATAGATTATTTGACCGATGTTTATTGGAATTTGACTAGTCAGGAGATATCCTTAGTATTCTCAATACTGAGGAATTTTTGTTTGCAGAAACCGAAGGCTCAGAAGAAGAGGATAAAGAAAATGACAAGGCTGAAGAAGAAACACCAAATGATTCAGTTCTTGAAAACAAGGTAAATTACTATTTGTTCAGTATCGTCATCTGCTTTCTTATTGTAGGACTGTGGCTTACTAGTGTAGGCGTGGTTGTTATAGACAGGTATTTCTTGGTTGGGGATTGGGGACCCTTTATTTATGCCTAGAGTAGACAGATCATTTGATCCTAACAGACAGGACCCAACATATCACTGACATAAGGGGATGACTTGGGATAGGAACTTTGTAGGGACCCGTTCTGTAGGTTTTAGGGAGAAAGTCCAAAGTTTGAATCCTATATCAGGGTGTTGTTTTTTTTTTTTTTTTTCAAGCCATACTAAATTATACATTTAGATTTGTAAAATGATTTGTAAAGATGCCTGCCATGTATTTCTGCCTAATACCAATGATTTGGATATACTTTAGTCTCTTCAAGAAAATGAAGAGGAGGAGATTGGGAACCTAGAGCTTGCCTGGGATATGTTGGATTTAGCAAAGATCATTTTTAAAAGGTAAGACTCTTGGTTCCTCTAGGCTCAGGGTGGGAGCTTGGTGGTTGAAAATAGAAAGCAGTTAGAGGTTGGACAAATGCTGTTATGGTTTTCTGATCACCTTTCCTTCTTCTAGGCAAGAAACAAAAGAAGCTCAGCTTTATGCGGCACAGGCACATCTTAAACTTGGAGAAGTTAGTGTTGAATCTGGTAATACATTTTCCATCTTACTCTCCTTACCTCCCACCCCCAATTCTTCCTCTAATTCCTTAAAATCCAGCTTGACTGATCATAAGTTGTAGACAGTTGGCTCTAAAAGGACAGTAGGTTTGGGTTCTCTACACTCCCTAGAACAATGAACAATCTCACTGAAATTCTTTCAGTAGATTTTCTTAGTTTTGAAATTTTTTATAGTCAAGGGTCCTGGAGATGGCTACATAGAAAAATGAAATGTAAAATAGGGGAGCATTCCTACAGAATGGTCTGAAATTCAAAAGTACTATGTATTAATGCTGTCCATTGCTTGCTCTTCTTTTTTTTTTTATTAGAGAATTATGTCCAAGCTGTGGAGGAGTTCCAGGCTTGCCTAAACCTGCAAGAGCAGTACTTGGAAGCCCATGACCGTCTTCTTGCCGAGACCCACTACCAGCTGGGCTTGGCCTATGGGTACAACTCTCAGTATGATGAGGCAGTGGCACAGTTCAGCAAATCTATTGAAGTCATTGAGAAGAGAATGGGTGAGTGACCATCAGCTGTTTTCAAGATCTTGGTGGATCCAGTAATTGACAAGGTAAAAAAGGTGGATCCTTTTGTGGTAGCTATTACTGATCACTTCAGCCTGTTCTTTGTAGCTGTACTAAATGAGCAGATGAAGGAGGCTGAAGGATCACCTACCGAATACCAGAAAGAGATTGAGGAGCTGAAGGAACTGCTACCTGAAATTAGAGAGAAGATAGAAGATGCAAAGGAGTCTCAGCATAGTGGGAATGTAGCTGAATTGGCTCTGAAAGCAACTCTGGTTGGTTTGGTTTCATTTTAAAGTTTTGATAATAGCATGTTTGATATTGTTGAAGGTACCATGGTATTAGTGTTCCATTTGCTAGAAATCTTAGTCATGACTTGATTTCCAGGGAGTTGGTCATCAGAGGGAATGTGAGGACTCATTTAATTATTCTTATCAAATAGTATAATGCTTAAGAGAATATACTCTGGAGCCAGACTGTGTGGGTTTGCATTCTATCTCTGCTGCTTACTGTGTGTGACAATGGGTATGTTATTTAACATTTCTTGGCCTTAGCTGACTCATCTGTAAAATGGGGATAATACTACCTGTATGTTAAAATACTTGTGACAGTACAAGACAAATAATATTTGCCTAACAAATGTAAGCTGTTATTTCCATCTCTGAGAACTCCTCTGTATAGATTAGTGAGGTATTGAAGGCTTTTAACCCCAGATTTCCTGGCTCTGCTTTTGGCTGCTGTAATGTCAGGGAGCTTTGTACCCTGCTGATGATGACATGGTATGGAGGGTTTAGTTTCGTATCTACACTCTGCCTATGCCTGGGTGGGGGGTGGGGGGTGCAAGTAGAGGGGGTGGATAATGTTGCTACTATATGGAGGTCACTAGTATTTGAGGTCTTAATCAGCTGCTTGGATGGTGGGTACCTGTTGTAGGACTCCGGGTCGCCTGGCGGGTTCTATCCTGGGACCCACTTGGGTTTGTCATCTCTCACAGGTGGAGAGCTCTACTTCAGGTTTCATGCCAAGTGGAGGAGGCTCTTCAGTCTCCATGGTGCGTATTTAGGTGATTTTTGCTTCACTTAGTATTAGGCTTCAGTGTTTGTTTCATACACATTGCTAACAAAAGCTTCCTTTTTGCCAGATTGCCAGTAGAAAGCCGACAGATGGTGCTTCCTCATCAAATTGTGTGACTGATATTTCCCATCTTGTCAGAAAGAAGGTAAATCTGCATGCAGTCAGTTCTTTTCTATCTTCCCAGTCTGCATTTTTTTTTCTCCAAATGATACATGAGGAATACCTTTCCTATAAACAGTCCTAATACTTGGTGCAATAAGACATTCATTTTGCAAAGGTGAGGATTTGTGAGTGAAGATAGTTTCACTTGAATACCTCTTCTCGCAGAACTCTCCTCTCAGGAAAGCTGCTGTGGAGGATTGGTCAGATCAGCCCACTGGAGGAAGCTGGCAGTTTTCTTTGATAGTAGTTTAGTCATTCAGCCGCAGACATGCTGATACTTAAACTCCTGTGAGTCTGCCTTCTGCCTGTGGTTGCAGTAGTTTTTTTATCTCTTGTGGGGAGTGGGAACTCCTGCTTTGTTTCCTGTCTCAAATGCAGGAATTCAAACCTGTGTTGGACTATTCAGATCTACTTCTCACCCCCACCCCACCCTTCCATTCAAGAGGCTGAATTGGTATGTTGGGGCAGACCAGTTTGTTCTGCAGAGTACAGGTTGGCACCTGCATCACGTGGCTAGGGAGAGACCCTTAGAACTACGAATCCTGGTGTTCAGGATCTTTGCACGATGGCTGAGAGGAATTGTTAAGGAATTGTTTTGCAGTTGTCCTTTTAAAAACATTAAGCATATTGTGAAGCCTTCACAATTATATCTTTAGAGGAAACCAGAGGAAGAGAGCCCCCGGAAAGATGATGCAAAGAAAGCCAAACAAGAGCCGGAAGTGAATGGAGGCAGTGGGGATGCTGTCTCCAGTGGAAATGAAGTTTCGGAAAACATGGAGGAGGAGGTGGGCAGTTAAGCAGGGCTTGGACTTTTGCCTCATTTCCTCTTGTTCTCAGGGCCTGGGGAAACCAGTCCTCCCAAGTGCATGTTCCCTACCTTGAGCCTGTTTGGATTGCTTGAGTGCAACCCTCATAAAAACAATGATTGTGCAGGAAACAGTTATGGTTATGGACTAATGGAGCCTATGCACATACCACAGACCCCCTGCTAATGCACGTATAAGGAGGCACTCGATTGGCAAGACCGTGGGGTCACTTCTGCTTTCTCCTTTCCCTGTAACATCTGAACAATGGCTCTGTCAGCTCTGTTACAGAGAGTTTAGGAAATGGCTTACGCTTTGTGGTCATTGCCCTGTTAGTGTAGAGAGTGAAGCAGAGTTTGGGGATTCTGTGTTTACTTCCTCTGACTGAGGCCTGCTCAGTTGTAAAAGATAGAATGGCTTAAACTAGGGTCACTTATGCCCAGGCTCCCTGTTTATCTTCCAGGCTGAGAATCAGGCTGAAAGCCAGGCAGCAGTGGAGGGGACAGTGGAGGCCGGAGCTACAGTGGAAAGCACTGCATGTTAAGAGAGGGAGCAGAGCCTTCCTTCTGAGGGAAAGTGTTTTTGTATATAATGTATTTTTTCACTTTTGGGGATTCTTTTTGTATAACTTCAATAAAGATTGTAAGCAAAGGTTGAGGCTTTGATGATTTTTTTCTTAAATTTTGGCTGAATCTGTGCCTTGGAGCACTCTGGGTTTTATATAGTGGCCAAAGGTACTTTTTTTTCCCCTTTCTCTGTTGACCTCTGTGTTGGAAGTTCTAATCCAAATTCCTGTCTGTCTAATGTGGAGGTGATCAAGTCAAGTTTGGCTGTGGGCACATTGTCTTCCAATGGTGCTATAGTTTTTCCATTTTAAATACTTGATTGAACCCAGCCGTCTTGCAAACCTGCAGTGGTGCTGTCCCTGGATGGGGGCTACAAAAATAAGACTTGGTGAAGATCTTGCTCTTTGGTGCTGATACTGTTGATGGACTTTGATTGTGAGCTGGTAACAGTCTCTCAGGCAGGCCTTGGGTGGTACCCGTCTTTTATCCACTTAGTTTCCAGCTTGGGCCATAATCCTGTCCTGGTAAAAGAGCTAAAGAAAGCTTCAGGGCGGGTGGTGATCCTTGAGGAGAACTGGTTTGCGAATTGTACAGAATTGAGTTTTCTGGTTTGAAAGTGGCTAAAGGACTGACTGATGGACACTTTGGATGTGATTGGAAGAATATGTGGGGAGGCTGGCTGGTTAAGTTATATTTGTTATTTTCTGTACAGAAAGGTTGAAATATATCAACGCTTGGAATTGTTACCCATCCCCAGTTTTGACTTCTCAAATAAAGATGCTAATAAAAGGCTCCTAGTCTGGACTTGTGTTTAAAGATCTTATAGCAGGATTCCGTAAAGATCTTATAGCAGGATTCCGAGGTGTCTGGAATATCTCAGCTTGGGATATGGGGTTGAAAGGCGGAAACTTGCCCAGCAGTTCTGGATGCCCAGTCCAAAGGTGCTGGTGCTCAGGGCACTGGCACTAAAGCTATCCCTTTGGGCCCTCAATGATGTCCAGGGTTCAGGGCTAGTGTGAGACCCTGATTGAGCTGCCTCTGACCTGACCCTTAGTTTAAGAACCTGCTATGCACCAGGGCCGGCCCTGTGGCTTAGCGGTTAAGTGCTCGCGCTCTGCTGCTGGCGGCCCGGGTTCGGATCCCGGGCGCGCACCGACACACCACTTCTCCGGCTATGCTGAGGCCGCGTCCCACATACAGCAACTAGAAGGATGTGCAGCTGCGACATACAACTATGTACTGGGGCTTTGAGGGGAAAAAAATAAATAAATAAAATCTTAAAAAAAAAAAAAAAGAACCTGCTATGCAGCAGGCACTGTTTGGATCTGAATTCTATTTTTATTTTTATTTTTTTGGTGAGGAAGATCAGCCCTGAGCTAACATCTGCCAATCCTCCTCTCTTTGCTGAGGAAGACTGGCCCTGCACTAACATCCATGCCCATCTTCCTCCACTTTATATGGGACGCTGCCACAGTAGGGCTTGACGAGCGGTGCGTTGTTGCGCGCCCGGGATCCGAACCTGCAAACCCCTGGCTGCCACAGCAGAACGCGCGCACGTTTAACCGCTTGCGCCACCAGGCCGTCCCCTTGGATCTGGATTCTAAATGGTGCCTGCCCTATGTTACCTAAAGAGATTTAATAATTCTGACACCCACAGGGCTGCTTTGCTGCACTGGACAGACAGTAGATTAGACCCTGCTGTTTGAACATCCAATGCCAGAGGCAGAGGGAGCTCTGCTGACCCCCAAGTCAACCCCATTTTTCACAGTTTATATTTGTTTCTCTGAATAAATACAAGAGAAAATGGTTGGAGTTTTTCTGGGCTGGTTACAGTAACGTGGCTGCAGAATCTTGGCTATGAACTTCCTTCCTGAAGATGCCCTTGTGTTACATGTTCCAAGTCCTGAGGCTTTCTTTTTGTCAGGCCAACACAGTCATGACATACTTGACTCCCAGGCCTTTGACCATGGGTTGACACTAGGGTTTGGGGCCAGGCGTAATATCAAATTTCAGCTAGAGTTCACATGAACACCTTCCCCCTTGCCCCCACCCCCACCCCCAGCTGACTTGGGAGGAACATTATTGGGTTGGGGCCCTGTCTTTGAATCTGTACATACATAAGGCTTCTTGGAGGATGTCCTTGAGAAGCCTGGAGGCTTCCTGAGAAAGCTTGGATTTGAATGAAGAAATGTGGCAAATAAGATTGGCTTCAGCAAAAAAACAGGTGGGAATGAGTTTATCAAGTTCCTTTAGCTGGAATTAGAGTTGCCCCTAGTAATCGTTCAAAGAACTTCCTATATACCAGGCAGTATTACAAATACCTGACATTTAATCCTCACATCAATCTGTTTACAAAAGAAAAACAAGGAAAGGCCAAGCACTTGTGGAAGGTGGTAAAGCTGCGGTTGGAGCTCGTAGTTTGTGCTCATATCTGCTATTTGCCTCTGGACCCTCTGTCAGAACATGGAGTAGTAAAGGGGCAGGTTTGGGAAGAGAACTCAATCTAGGCCCTAGTCCTGTGCATGTTAAGCTACTCATACCCACATTCTCCAGGACTCAGAAAGCCAGTGGGGGTGGGTCAAAGCCATGAGGGCCCAAACCCTCATCTCTCTCCTTGACTCTGCTACTGAGGGGCTCTTCTGCAGGAGGAGGGGGGTCAACAAAGCCAGCTCTTGGGGCAAGGGAGTTGGCTTCCAGTGAAGATGAGCTGGACACCTGTGGCACAGGGAGAAGGCAGATCTTTAGCAAAGGGTTTATGTAGAGGTTAACAAACAGCACAGGTTCGGGAATCAGACTACCTTAGAGTCTTGACTACTAATTGTGAACCAAGTTAGCCTCGTGTGCTCATTTCCTTATCTGTTTACGTAGTACCTAGCTAACAGGATGTGTGAGGGTCACAGGAGTTAATCCACAGGGAGCATTTGGTAGTGACTTGACACAGGGGTCAGCAAAGGCTGGCTATTAACCACACTGTGATGTCCCTAGTTCTAGTTGGGCCCTCACCGGAGGTGGGTACTGGTACTTGTGGGCACTTGCTGGATTGATCTCTGCCAGTGTCTGGACACCTGCATCTCTTGCATTCACCAGCCGCAGAAAGAGCTCAGCCTGACCTACCTGGGGAGAGGTGAAATGGTACTGCATCTGGACCCTGGAGGAGTAGAGCCAGTCCCCGTCCTCCACACTCACCTGGGGAATACCATTTAGCTGCCCAAGGCTAAGGCTGGAGTCCAGAGGAAGGGCTCGAAGTGGGAGACGCCAGTGGCCACTTAGCACCCTCTGATCCCGGTCAAATAGCACCAGTGAGGCCCAGGCCTTTGGCTGCGGTGCCTTAGCCCATGCCAGCCCCTGTGAGGCATGTAGCTCACAGACCAAGGATACTGATGGTGAGGGTGGTAGTCTAAAACAACCAAAAATGTGTCAGAAGCCAGAACTGGCTGTACTCTCTTCCTAGGATTTGGCCCTCAGAGCCAGCGGCTATGTATATACATAGAAAACTTAGAAGAATGAAGGACAAGCCTCAATTGTGGCAAAGAGCCCCAAAGTTATAATCCCCATCTACTGACCTGGGTACAGGCTGCCTGCTGGCAAGGATGGCACAGTTGCCCATGGGCCCAGGAGCTGGAGGCGGGGGCAAGCAAAGGGCTGGGGGCAATGCTGTGGTCCCTCCTGTATTCTGTCCATCTCGGGCCAAACCAGTCATTAGTTGCACCCAAATCCAAGAAGCTTCAAGGCCCCGCAGAAAGTCATAGAAAATGACCAGGCCAGCTCTGGGGAACACAGATCTCAGTGGACACCTACACACACAGCCCAATTCCTCATCTCCCCAACCCCCAGCCAGTTCCCCAACCCTAGCTGGCCCTGGTGGGCCTCCTTAACCAGTGGTAGTGACCAAGTCACAGAGGATGTCAAAGGATGAAGCAGGCCTCACCCTGGGTCATAGGGTGCAGGGCCCAGAAGGTCAGATCTGGGCAGGAGGAAGTGTGGATCCAGGCCCAGGTTCCTGGTCGTGGTTCCAGAAAGCTGTGGCTGGGCAGAGGGGGAGGGGTTGAAAACTCCAGACAGCCTCCTAGGTGCTTATGCTCCCCCAACTGCAGACAGAGCTGCCCCTGCCCCCACCCCTGGGTCCTCACAGACTTCTCGGCGCGACCCAAAAATAGGCCGCCTGTGGAGAGTGGAAGCCGTGGCAGAGGGGGAGCCACCGGTGGCAGGAGGCGTGGGGGATCTTCCCTCCTCCTCAGGCATGGGCTGGGATTGGCCACACGTCTCGGCTCCCGGGGCCCTAAGTGCAGAGGAAGAGTAGGGCACCCATGAGCAGGATGCAGCCAGTAGCTGGGCTGAGATACCCCTCCCCGGAGAGCCTAACACACACACACACACGGACACCTGGAGCTGCGCGTGGACAGAGGGACGAGGCACAAACACACGTCTTATTCTCCACGCACAGTCCCTCTAACCCCTTCCTCTGAGCCCGGCCTGCTGGGGAGGGCTACACGGGGTGGGAGTGGGGTGCTCACTGACCCCAGGGCGCTGGGCCTGCGCCCCTCTGCATCTGCAAAGCCAGGATTTCTGCCTCTAGGCGCCGGTTTTCGGCCTCCACTACTAGAAGCTCGCCGGATGGGGCACCTGCCCGTCTTCCTGCGATGAACAAGACTTACCTGTCACCTCTGACCTCTGGTGACCAGCTGGTCCGGCTCTGAGCAGGTCTCCAGCCTTAGGACTCTGGACAAGGCTGGACTTGTCATCTAACATTCTAGCCACAGCCACAAAGACCACCCAGGTTTTCTACCTGGGGGCTTTTGCTTAGGTGGTCCCCTGCCAAAGATGCCCTCCCTCCCTGCCCTTTTCTCCTCCCAGGTCCAAGACCACCGCTTCCGAGAGGCCTTTCTTGTTGGGCCCTCTTGTTTACCCCTGCGGGCCCGCGACCGCTGAAGCTCCAGAGCTGACGCCTCCACTTGCAACTGCCATATCTGGCCCAGAACGCCGGGGTCCCGGCCCCCGCCTCGAATGTAGGCCTCACGCAGGGCCCTAGGGAGTAGGGGACAAGAAGGCAGCAGTGTCTTTCTAGAACTGATCAGCGCTTCGCCCTCATGCCCGTCCCCGGGCCCCAGACCTCACCCGATCTCGGCAGCCAGAGTCCCTGGGTTGGCCTGTAGCACCGGACAACAGAATTCTGCCTCTCGCAAGGAGTTCAGCCCGGTCCTGGGGTCGGGAGCGACCCGGGCGTAGAAGTCACTGATGCAGACCTGGCCTCCAGCAGCCCCGCCCCTTCCCGACCTCAGGGGAGCGACCCTCCAGCAGGTCCTGACCGACACCTCGTGCGTCCCGCCCCTCGCCGAACCCGCCCCTCGTGCCGTCCCCACGCCTATTCCGTGGCGCTCCGGGATCCCGCCCGCGGGCTCACCCACCCGGGCTCGGGTAGTAGCTGCTGAACGTGCGCCCCTAACTCCTCTAGAGCTCCCCGCGTTCGCCCGGCCTCTGTCCGGAGGTCTCGAAGCTCCCGCTCCAGGCCAGACAGGCGTGACATCCCGCCCCGGGTCCGGGCCAAACCTTGGAGGCGCCGGCTCAGTTCTGCGGGGGTAAGGGGCCAAGTGAGAACCGGTCTGAGCAACCTCATGCCAAGGGGCGAGGGCCGGGGCGGGCCCGTAGTCCCCACCTTTCCCCTTACCCTCGTCGCGTCGCGCCAGAGCCCGGCTCTGTGCCTCCGTCTCAGCCACGCGCCTGGCGTGAGTCCCGTGCAGCGCCCGCAGCCGCTCGCCTGGGCTCCCAGCAGCCTCGGAGGTGGGGCCCTGAGTCGGCGCCTCTGAACGCCTCCAGGGCCCCTCTGACCCCCTGGGGACCTCTGTTATCTTGGGTCGCATTTCCTGCAGGTACAGCCGCAGCCGCAGCACCTGGAGGTAACGGTAACCCGCCATCTCTAGAGGTGTTGGGGTAATCTGACCCTTGCGTGATCTGTAGACTTGGAGAGCATGCTCAGTTTCGAGCCTCTGGGGAAAGCCGGTGTACCTCCTCTGTTAGCCTCTTGAGAGCCGGCTTGCTGGCCTCCTGGTCTGGGAGGCCCTGGTGTTCTTGTGGCACAACCTGGGGACAAGGTGTGGGGTGAGGAATCCTGAGGGTCAGGGTCGCTTGAATACACACCCATGGCCATGGAGGAGGCCCCTTACCGCGGGGGGCCGTGGTTCAGTAGCTATTGAGGGCTGTGCTCCAGGTGTCACCTCCCGGGTCAAACGGCCAATGCAGAAGCGCTGAGTGTGGGTGGCCAACAGGGCCCAGGAGCGGAAAACCATGTCACAGGACCCACAGGGCAGGAGCCCTGGCTCCCCAATGTGAGAGGCCATGGGATGGGACCCCTTCCCTGACACAGCCAAGACCTGCAGAAGACAGGAGAGAGGGCAGGGGAAAGGGAGAGGAGGATGAAACAGACAGAAAGCCAGAGGCAGAGAGGAAAGGCCAGGTTTATTGGGTCTACAAGATCGAGTTTATGTTTGGGGAGGAGACTTAGCTCCCTGGGCAGCAACTACAGGTCTGGGCAGGTCTGAAGAATGGGTGGGGAAGACTTGGTCACCTTTGGGAGGGGCCCTTGGCTTGAAAAAATGTCACAAAGTCTGTTCCACCTCATTGCACGAGCATGGGCAAGTCTCTACCACACCTGGGTTTCTCTGCCTATTTGTTAATAAAACAAAGGGGATCAAACAGCTGCCTCCTAGACTAGCTGGGCCCGTATCACGTACTCCATCACTGGTCATTAAATAGCCTCTGGCAGGTAAGTATTATGTTCATTCTTGTTTTGCCCAAGTAGATGTAACCCGAGTTAGTGTCCTTCTCCATTCCAGGGAACACCTGGCAGGGGAGGCCGTCTTCCCTTTTCAGCATTCTGCCTGGAAACCATGTCTTTTCCCTAGACTGAAAAGCTCTTCCTTGCACTGCGCCTCTCTGGAAGCAACCACAGCTTTTGCATAACAAAGTCACACTGAGGTTAGTGGTCTCTCTTTAACTCCTGTTCCCTGATTCCTGTTTTTTCGGCTGTAGAGGAAGGATAATAAGCACAGCCCAAGGAATGAAAGTTCTGGGAGAACATAATGAATCCATCAGAAGAGGGAATCAAATACAGAAAGGCACCCCTTCACTTGAGACTGGCCAGGGGCGAGGCAGGCCCTTTCCTGCTGGCCAAATCTCCCCACCACCTCCCTAAAGATATGCACCCACCAGAGGCAGGAGCTCTGAGCTAGGCTCATGTTTCTAAACAAGCCAGGGACTTCCAATATCGACCACCCTTCCCCTCCCACTGGTATGTAAGGCCAAAGTACCACTAGCAGCAGGTTATAACGTGTTTCCAAGTATGTGCTCTCAGTCTGGCTTAATTCCAAGTGAGAAAAAGGGTACATTTGAGAAATTTGTTCAGAGAAAGCTAGTAAGTGGCAAAGCCCAAGGCCAAACAGGTGCCATATCTCTATCTCAACCTACTTTTCATTTCCAGTTTAATACTTTTGCAATTTGGTTTATTTTATAGTATTTCATTGATTCTAAAATGCACATTTCTTAACAACACTGAAATCAGGATTCACAATTAATGGAGTGTCATAATTTAACAGGAAAGTTTTCTTTTTTTCTTGGTGAGGAAGATTAGCCCTGAGCTAACATCTGTTGCCAATCCTCCTCTTTTTGCTGAGGAAGATTGGCCTTGGGCTAACATCCGTGCCCATCTTCCTCTACTTTATATGTGGGACTCCTGCCACACTATGGCTCCATGAGCAGTGTGTAAGTCTGTGCCCGGGAGCCAAACCTGCGAACCCCATGCTGCCGAAGCAGAGCACGAGAACTTAACTACTACGCCAACAGGCCAGCCCCCAATTTTTTCTTCTTAGTACATAAAATGATGTCTTAAAATATATTGAATGAAATATGAGTTATGGTTCTTACTGGTCTATCTCAACCGCCATTTCCACAGTTTGCACATGGACTGCTTGTACCACGAGCAGGAGAGACTATAACACAGTGTGGCAGATAGGGTCTCTGCCTTCCTAGCCTTTAGAATCTAATCTAGCAAATGTCATACTGGTTCCTCTGCCTCTAGCCTCTATCCCTCTGGAACCCACACTACAAGTCAGTTATCTTTCTAAGATGCAATCAGGCTTGTTCAACTCCTCTGGCTTGTCTCCCATTAGAGTATGATCTTGGAACTCTACATCCATTAGAGACTACGTCTCGTAGCGATGGACAGAGTGCTAGTGTCAGTAAATACCTCTTGTTTCATTTAACTTCTACTTGTCCATCAGATCTTGGCCTAAGGTTTCATTTTTAATGTGTTTATTCTCTTCCCTACAGGGCTGGGCACTCCTTGTATCCCCAGAGTCTTGCACAATGCCTGAGACACACAAGAGCTTGGGAAGTATTTGCTGAATGAAGAACCCTGTCTCCTCCACTGGTCACCCAGCCAGCACTGGCTCCAACCCTACCCCCCTAAGTTCTTACTTAGCAGGAAAACTGAGGCACAGACCTTCCTTAAAATATGCACATTGGTAAACACACCGGCAGCGAAAAACAGTTGCGGGAAGGAAACTTGGGTTTCTGGTTTTATTACTGGTAATTTATTGCACAGGCTTTTCTGCATCGAAAAAGTATCTGCTATAAGGATAAACAAGTGTGTCTGAATTCAGATTTCCCTCAGACTTCTAAAAGCATTTCCCCTAAAAAAAGAATTCACTCATCTAATTTTAAAGAAAATATATTCTTACACAAGACAATCCAAACTGATGCAAAATATTTATTCCAAGTTAGTTATTTTATGCAGTAGTTTCCCCTCAACAGACTTGTGATAACCACATCTTTTAAATCTGTAAATAATGTTATCAAAATAATCTTAATCTTTGAAATCTCACAAAAATTTATATTTTACAATCCACCCTGAATATCAAGGCTGCAAGAATAACACAACATTTCCTATATCCAAATATTTTACAGCTGTACCCAAAAAGGAAAAAAAAAAGAAAACCACATATGCTTGGTTAAGGGCTAACGTTACCCGAGCAGCCAAAAAGAAAATAAAATATCCAAATTATTAGCATTAATTTAATACAATTATAACTTCAATAGTCACTTTGTCATTGACAATGATTGCTTGAGCACAGGGGTGAGTGCCCCAAGGGCTGGTAGTAGGAGCTGTTGCTGCAGACCCGTGTCTCCTCCACTCTGCACGGCCAGTTCCTACCTGTGCATCGCCCCTTATATACTGTGTGTGTGTGTATGTGTGTGTGTTTATTTTAAAAATCTTTCCCACCACACAAACTTCTCTCTATTAAGCAGATAACAGGGAAGAACAACAACAACAAAAGCTAAACAAGCCAATCGCTCTCTCTTTGGGATATGATTACTTCCCTTGTGCATGAAGTATTCAATAACAACATAAGAAAAGGAAAAGAACGAATTCTTCTGTATACTTCCTAAACACACAAGCTGAGTTTACTGGGTCAGATTTAACTGTAAGCATTTATATGCCTACTTCCAAGCATCGTCATCTGATGTTTCACTGCTACTGGTTTCCGTGTCTGAGTCCTCAAACTCTGCTTTACAAGTGCTTCTCCAAGGGGAGAACAGGCTGGAACCACGGCTCTGTAAGAAGCCATTCTTCCCAAAGCCATTTCTTCTCAGCTGTGGTTAGCAAGGGAAAGAAAGAAAAAAGAAACTATCAATAACTACACTGGCCCATGGGACCTGGGCAAGGCCAGGCCTCAATTTGATTCTAGAATGTAGAGGGGGTGCCCTTCTAAGAGATCGAAGATTTCTTTAAATTATTTATTTATTCCCCCCTCCCAAAGCCCCAGTAGATAGTTGTATGTCATAGCTGCACATCCTTCTAGTCGCTGTATGTGGGACACGGCCTCAGCATGGCCAGACAAGCGGTGCATCGGTGCGCACCCGGGATCCAAACCCGGGCCGCCATCAGCGGAGCGCGCACACTCAACCGCTAAGCCACGGGGCCGGCCCCTCGAAGATTTCTTATAGCAGTGCTTTTCAAACTTTAATGTGCAAATGGATCATCTTAGGATCTTAAAAATGCAGATTCTGATTCAGTGTTCTGGGGTCGGGTTTGAGATTCCCTAGTTCTACAAATTCTCAGGTGATGTCAATGATCAGGGGAAGAGTTTTTTTTTGTGAGATCAGCCCTGTGCTAACATCTGCCAATCCTCCTCTTTTTTTTTTCTTTTTTTGCTGAGGAAGACTGGCCCTGGGCTAACATCCGTGCCCATCTTCCTCCCTTTATATGGGATGCCACCACAGCATGGCTTGACGAGCAGTGCGTCGGTGCGCACCCGGGATCCAAACCGGCGAACCCTGGGCCAACGCAGCGGAGCGCGTGCACTCAACTGCTTGTGCCACCAGGCCGGCCCCAGGGGAAGAGTTCTGAGTAGCGGTCTGTATGTCAGCCTGTACTTTCTCTTTATAGGACTTAACACAATTGTAATTTATGCTTTAAATACATATTAACAGAAGATAAGCTCCATGAGGTATGTAGAGACCCACTTGTCTTGTTCATTGCTGTAAACCCTAGCATCTGGCAGTGTTTTACTTAGAGAAAGAATCCAAGCATTTGTTAAATAAATTCAAATAGGCCATCTGACTTCTTGGCTCTGGCCCAAGTACCAGAGGAAAACCAGAGGGCTGGAGACAGAGGAGGGTGAGCCTGCTTCCCTAGAGACCAAGGGCTCAGCTCCTAACTCTGGAACACAGCCTTGTGATTCTGATAAGAGGTTAGAGCTTCCGGGAGGAAAGAACATACTACTTTCTGAAATCTGCTAACAACTGACGTGATTTTTGTATCCACCACTGAAGATCCCTATTGCCCTGGCAGAATGAGATCCTCCTCCATATTCCTCCTATGGCAACTTACTTTATATTTTCTTTTTCAATGTCCTTCTCTCATACTAAACTGGGGCTCCCAAAGGGCCACGACTGTCTTGACTCATCTCTCTCCTAGTTCTTAACTGTCTCCCGGAAAAGTTTATGACATACCTGCTCTGTCTTCATGTGGAACTCTCTGAGCTCATCCTCTGTGAGGGGGAGGCAATTCTCATCATTTTCAGGATACTCCTGCCATCCCATTGCTTTCAATAACCTGGTGGAGGCAGGTCAGGCAAAGAAAATATGACACCTTGAAATGTAAGTGGGAAGCCCACAACTTTCCATAGAAACCTTTCCTGCCCAGAGGAACGGTACCCACATGGATGTTAGAAAAGAAACTTGGTTTTTCTTTTCTCCTCACTGGAATAAGCTTTAATTATGGCTACTTAGGTGCTTGTAATTAAATGGGGGATCTCCACAGTTGAGAGCATAAGAGCTTGAGAGAAGAGACACTAGAAGCAGCAGAAAATAAGACAGCATAGACAGAAGAGCTGAACTGCAAAGCCCTCTCTGTCCCAGAGACAAAACAGAGGAAGAAATCTCACTTTCGTTTCTTGTGAGCAAATTAGCACACTCCACAAGTGCCTAAGTTCTCTTTCAATTTCATGGCATTGTGGACTCCTTCATAATCTTGTGATCTTGCTGACTCCTACAGCTCCTCTGGACGAGAGCCTCCTTTCAGAAAAGTACTGCCATACTGGGCAGGCCCCATCTGCCATCCTGTTGCCCAGACAGCTGGCTGCTCTGTGTTCAAGGCTCTCATTTAAGGAACAAGCTCCACACACGGGGGTCTCATGCCTCCCAAGGCTCCTCAAAGGGAGTCTTATGGTAACTGCTTACTTGGGCCAGAACAACAGTCTCAGGAAACAGGTTCCCCTCTCCCCTCTCCAACTGGAGCCATAAACTGAGGCTGAAACTAAACTACACAAAAGCCTTGGAGAGAAGAGTGTGAAAAAGCTGGCTGAGTTGATAAAGGAATGCCCAGTGGGCAACAGGCCAACCTGGGGCACACAGAGAATAAGTTATGGTGCTTGTGTGCACTTTTCTCTGTATGCCGGACTCAATCTGAGATGTCTTCGTAAGTATGTTTAAGCTCCTTGCAGGCCACACACACCAAGCCCTGTAATCCAATCCTCACTCACCTGTGTTCTGCTTCCAGAGAGTGTGAGAGGACTTCCCCTTCCTCCTCTATAGGGAGAGCAAGACCATTCTGATGACAGCCTTCCTCTCCATTTTCCTTTGGTTCAGGTGTGCTGTTGTCCTCCAACTGAAGTAAGGAAAAGAAGGACACACTTGCTTTAATGATCTTTTGGGGCAAGATAAGCAATCTACAAGACTAAGGAGTCCTAACCCAGGACAGTGCTTTCCAGAAGAAAACCTCAGCCCATACGTTTTCCCCCATTTAAAAATGAGGACTTGTTCACCTTGTTAAGATTTCCAAAGGATACCAACTGGCTACCATCTTAACTTCAGATCATGTCAACTGTGGCAGAAGCTACTAGATGCCTGTGCAATATCAATTCTCTTTTCTTCCGTACTGATTTGGACTAAGGAACTAATGCACTCAGCTTTAAAAAGTTCACTTTCCTAATCTCCCTTGCAGCTAGGAGTGGCCATCTGACAGCTGGCCAATGAAGTATATGTGGAAACTGCATGATGGGGCTTTTAAGAAAGCATTTTAATAAGGGGCAGACATCCCTTTTCACATTTTTGGCTCTCGGTCCTTTCCCCACCTAGAATGTGGACTGGAAGCCTAGAGGTGCATAACTATCCTAGTCCAAGGTGACCAAAAGTTACAAGTTCCCTGATAATACCAATGAGCTGCCATGACCTCTTGGACTGTGTGACCTCTAACCTTCCTGGTGCAGGATACAAAAAATTCTTGTTTGATAGTTCTGTTTGTCAGATTTTCTTATACTGCAACTAAATATACTACTAACTGACAAAAGCTTCTGTAATTTGTCAACTTCGACAGCAGTGACCAATTCAAGACTTACTGGCAGTGCTGCCCTGTTTAAGAACCCTGAGTCCCAAGGCCACTATCACCAAAATAAGCCCTAACTTGAAATCTGCTGAACAAAGGATTAAACTCACTTTACCACAGGCTCTTACTACTACAGACAAATCTCTGCACATTTAAAAAACTAGCCATATCTTTCGCCCTCAAGAAGAAAAAAAGCACATATATAACACAGGAAAACACCTAAGTTGCCCCAGAAAAACCCTATGTGCTTACCTCCTCCAGCTTGTCACAGTCTCTGTTCTCTGAGAAGTCTCCAATCCGGTCATCCTTCAGAGTCTTCAGGAACTCGCTCTTCCTGTCGGTAGTTCGGCGGGTCAACTTGGTCAGGCGAGAGCTGCTGATCTCAATTGGAGGAGTGGTGCTGGAGGGACTCTAGGCAGATACCACAAATAGGTTGCTCCTGACAGCAAAGAGCAAGAACTGGGATTCTCTGGGTTACTTTCACATGGTACTGATTTCCAAAATCTGGGAGCCTATTCACCATTCTGTCTTTTACCAAAAATAAACTATCCTTTTCATTTAAAGAGACTTCAGCTTTGCGGGGTTTTTACAGTTAAGACTGGATGGCTTATACAGACACTAGCATACTGCCAGTCCAACACAGAGCAACCTTGGTCTACCACAGAGCAACTACCCGACCTGGCTACTGCCCATCTTTGGATGCTAACAGGAATCGCCAGTAAAGAAATGAGTCTGAGCTAAGCACAGCTACAAAGGAAATGGAGTTGGAGCTGTACAAGTCACACGGTGTGTCTTAGTGTAAGTAAACGGGAAATGGCAACTTTAGAAAAGGCTTCCCAGCTTTATCCTCACTCACCTCTTTGGGAGAGCTTAAAACTGCGCCACCAGCCAGTACTACTGGTTTGGTTACAGAGATTGGACTGGTAAAAGCAGACTCCCGGCTAGAGGAAAGGGATCCTGATTTGTGTTCCATTCTGCTAGCTTTCCACGCACTGGGCTACATGGGAAGAAAGAAGAAATCAGTCAGAACAACATGAAGACAGAAGCTCAGCTTGTAAGATCATAAAGCAAAGAGTGAAATGGTTATGTGGGAACATGAGTTCCCAGAGCTTGCCTGTCTCAGCATGTTTGGGAGGTATGCAACCTCTTTCTGAGGTTAGGCACTTGACGGAAAAAGGCAGATAGGAACCAGAAGGGCTATAGGATACTAATCGGTATTTCTCAAAAAGAGAGCTCTAGTTCAATAAGCTGGGAGATGCTGGGGTGAATAAAGTTCAACAGATTTCTTTACTGTGCTATTTCTCAAAGCATTTAACTGTACATGTGATTCTGGGAGGCAGATATAATATACAGCATTTTCTAAACTTATTTGACCCCAAAATGTTTTCTTTTACAGTGTGTTTGTTAACCTCAGATGTACACCTGATACTCTTTAAAAAAAAAAAAAAAAGCACATCAGAAAAATGCTGTTTTCCTTCGATGGCAGGAACTTCAATGGCAGGAGGCTAGTTCCAGGCCAGGGTGGGCAATGCAGATGGCTGGACAATCCCGATTTAGTCCAGAGGCCCTTCTTTTGCTCAGCTTTGTGGGGTCTAGGCCCATTCTGTCATTCTGGCCCTGGCCCAACTGCAATAGCAGCACAGTGTAGCTGGAATACTCCAATTTTTTTTGAGTCAACCACACCGTTTCAGGAGAGTATGGAAGATGAGGTACATCAATGGAGTGAGGCTGAAGTAAGTGAAAAACATCCCTTTTCCCAGAATGAAACAATTAGAACCATGAGACTTTCAGGACAAAGGAAGGGTCAGAGTGAAAATAATTTCTTTCTCGGTATTAAAGAGGATACTATAGGCTTCAGGAGGGGAATTAACTGAGTATTTACCATGAACTGGATGCTTTTCATACTGTTTTACTTAATTCTTAACCCATTCAGGTATAATTATTATGTCAACTTTTTATAGAGAATGACACTAAGGTTAAGAAAGTCATGCAATTTGTTCAAGGTTACTCAGCCAGTATGTGAAACTGTACTTTCACAATGCCTCCAAAAAGAACAGACAAGCAGATACAAGATACAATGACCCGAATGGAATGGAGATTACTTTTTTTCTTGTACTGATGAAAATCTAAAGATGGCTGCTTATGTCAGGCTAACTATCCAAGATGATAGTTCCCCAGTGGCTTCCCAAGAGTTGAAGAGGGTCACCAGATGCCTTGCCTTTCTTTTAACACTGCCACCTCGGCAGAGAAACACTTGGGTTTCTGCCAGAACAGTATGAAAGGTTTAACAGACAGTGTTACATGCAACAGGATACCTACATCTCTGCCCAACTTTATTCCAACTTAATTTTAATTTTCAGTTAACTCAAACTCTATGGTATACAGCTTGGTTGCTCATGGAGTAAACCATTATGCCCCACATCCCCTTTTTATTAGAGGAATTATATATGTAGAAATCCATTAAAGTGAACCAAGATCAACCAGTTTTCTTTTTAAGATGTCGTTTCCTTTCCTTCAAACTCCAAATCAACCCCAATACTCTCCACCTCAGGTGATCTTGCCTTCTCCTACTGGAGTAAGTTGCAAGTCATTGGATCCAAACTTACCCCAATTCCCTCCTTTGCACCTCAAGTTCCTTCAATAGCTTCCTCCTCTCTTTCTACCATTCTACATCTGTTCATTCTCTTTCCTTTGCGAATTTACCAATTATTTCTGCCTTGTATCTTTAATCTCCTTCTAATTAAGTTCTTCTGTTTTATCTATAAACATGCTAAGCCATCTTATTGAAGCTAGAGGAGGAAAACTAAATAGATTTATTTTCCTTTTATACTACCATCCTTTTATTGCCAAACTTTTCAGATAAGTCAGTATCTGCTGTCTTTCAGTGCTCATTATTACTCAGTATTTAATTCCCTGCAATACTCAGCCTCTATCTATCCCCATTTTAATAAAACAGTTCTTTCAGTAAATAACCAAAAATCTTATCCTCATCTTACATTCCAAGGCCAGCTCTTAAATATCTGTTTTTGCAGAATGAGAGACTGCTCATTACCCATCTTTTGTGAACCTGTCCCTCTTTCTCTTCTTGATCCCTGATGCCTCACTCTCTTTACCTCCTGAATTCTTTCCCGTCTTTTCAGTGGATGTAGGCATTCTCCAAGATTCTAGTCTCAGTACTCCTCTTCTGCTGGAATCTGTTCCTAGGTGAACTTCATTAGAAAAACTAGTTATCCGTAACTGTTTAATCGTTAAAATCATGTAAATAGTATGTAAAACTGTATCTCTACCCCTAACCTCTCTCTTGAGCTTTTATAAAGACCTCCACGATTTGGCTTTAGTCTTACTTCCCAACTACTAGCTGTATTTAACCACTTGTCTTTCCTCAAACATGGCATGTTCTGCCTCCAGATTTTTGGGGTGACATAGTTCATTCTGCCTGGAATGCCCACCTACTTGCTCTCTAACAAATTCCTACTGTTTTTTAAAACTACCATTTACTGACTACTTAGGATTTGCCAGTAATATATTCCAAGTACGTTTAAACCTTTAATTTCATTCTTTTACCACAATTATATGACAGATATTATAATTAGCTCCAATTTATTTTTAAGGAAACAAGTTTAGCAAAATTAAATAACTTGCTCAAAAATCACAGCCCTAGAGAGTGGCATGAAGTCTGACTCTAAAATCTGAATTCTCAACTTTCTCTCTCCTTGTTATCCTTCAAGATGGGAGGCATTCTGCGGCAGTGGAAAGAGTCGTTTAAGTCAGACAAACCTGGTTTGAGAGTCCTGACTCCATCACTTTATTAGCTATGTAATTGCATATTTCACAATTTTCTATATCCTACGCTTAGAGGAGTAAATGTTATGAAAAAAATATGTAAGGGGGCCAGCCCAGTGGCGTAGTGGTTAAGTGCGCGTGCTCCGCTGCTGGTGGCCTGGGTTCAGATCCCGGGCGCGCACCGACACACCACTTGTCAAGCCATTCTGTGGCAGCGTCTCATATACAGTGGAGGAAGACAGGCACGGATGTCAGCCCAGGGCCAGTCAGCAAAAAAGAGGAGGATTGGCATGGATGTTAGCTCAGGGCTGGTCTTCCTCACACACAAAAATAAATAAATAAAACATAAAAAAAAAAACGTAAAAGGCCTAGTTAATGTCTTGGAACACAGTAAGATGTCAACAAATGGCAGTTCTCTTTTCTTTGCTATTCAAAACGCAGTTCAAACATGATCTTATCTGTAAAGACTCTGAGGACCCTCTCCAGGCAGAGGAGTACCGTTATTTTTTATATCTGTCTCTCAACTAGACAGCGAACTCTTTTAGATTATTTTGTGCCTCTAGTGACATACACCTTTCAGTACATAGATACTCAAAGTTTAATAATCGTTGAATACCTAGAGGAAATGGATGCACAGATAAATCCACATCTGCTTACTAGTCATCTCACCTCTTCCTTCCTCTAACGTCTCACATTTAAGGTACCCAGAAGCACTCTCACCAATTTTTCCTGAAAACTCATCTTTCTCTTTTCTCTAACTCTATGGAAATGGTTCCATAGCTATCCCAGTTTTCCCAGGGAGGAATGCTCAGTGTCCTCTGTTTTCCTCCCCTGTCTAATCTGCTCCCCACTATGTGCCATCACCACATCCCTTCTCTGCCCACTTCATCATCCCTGTTCAAGCTTCATTACCTTTTACAAGGACAATAACAGCAGCCTTTACATTAGTTTTCCTATTTTCATTTTATCCTCAACTCAGTCCCACACAACAGGGCTAAGTGATCTTAAGCTCTGTGTCACGACTTTTATCCTTGTCACTTCTTCACCCCCAAAAGATTCTGGAGATCCTTGAGAACATGATATTATCTTACTCATTTCTATACTTTCTATAGTCTAACAGAATGCTTGCAGACAATTCAATGAAGTAACACTTATGAAAACTCTTTATAAACTCTTAAGGAATGCCACAAACATAAGGTGTGCTTGCATGTTGACTCTAATAGCTACCATTTATCAGCACTTACTATATGCCAGTTTTAAGTACTTCATAAAATTTTCTCACTCCTCATAAAACCTTAAGAGATAGGTACTATTACACCTCCATTTTATAAACTATGAAATGGACCCTTAGAACTTAAGAAACTTGCCCAAGGTTATATCACAAAGAAAGTGCCAAGTAGAATCTGTCTACTCCAAAGCCCTGCAGTTAATTTCCAGGCTACACTGTTCCTTTAGTAGTTGCTCTCTTGACGTCAATTCCTTCTTTCTCTTCTACATCAGGGGAAAAAGTATCCTAAAAGCCTTTTTCAAAGATAATTCCACTTGTCAATCAGTTTTATTCCCATTCATTTCTTCTTGGGCTATGATCCTTTAACGACCTCTTTCAATTATATTTCAAGTTGCCCCCCGGGGCTTCTTCCTACAGATTTTCCTCATCCTTTCTGTGATAGCATACCATTTTTTCTATGTCTGAATTACAATTTTTCAGTCCTATTGAGTATGTTGTTATTTTCCTAATATTTATGAAACATTAAATATCTCTCCCCCAAGTCTTTTGTGTGTGTGTGTGTGTGTGTGTGTGAGAGAGGAATATCAGCCCTGAGCTAACATCCATGCCGATCTTCCTCCACTTTATATGGGACGCTGCCACAGCATGGCCTGACAAGCGGTGCGTCGGTGCGCGCCCGGGAGCCGAACCGGGCCGCCAGCAGTGGAGCGTGCGCAGTTAACCGCTACGCCATGGGGCCGGCCCCCTCCCCCAAGTCTTATTTTCCCACTCTTGACTCTTCTTCTATCCTCTTTCCTCAGAGATCTAATCTACCCTGAAACCTTCATTATCACTAGGATAATGACCCTCAGTCCTGACATTTCTCCAGTGCTACCAGGAATAATTAAAATAGTTCATTCACTATCCCTCAAATATGCCTAGTGTTTTCTAGATTCAGAACTTATTTAACCATCTCTTCTTTCATCATTTGCAATACTCTCCAGACTCTTCTGCCTATTCAAACCTGGACCATCCTCCAAAGATGAGTTCAAATCAGTTTCTCAGCAAAATTTTCCTTGATGGTCATAGTCTGAGCTGATCTTGCTCCCCTGAACTGTGTTTAATTAATTTAGCTGTTTCACATCTGTTTAGGATTTGTTATTATTTTATTTCATACGCAATCATAGGACCTTTTATATTGTCATATCGTCATCCCAATTAGACTATAAGCTCATGGAGGTGCGCGACTGGTGTTGTACTTCTTCGTATTGCTCATAAGCACCAAACACAGTGCTTGCACACAGAGGAAAGTGAATTAATGCTCACTGGTTTTTCTCCCAATAACACAGTAAATTCTAAATTTTTGTTTCCTTACAGTGGCTGGAATTCATTCAAGCAATTATTATGTGCTTTAGTCAGGGTTCCAGGAACACAAATATGAAAAGGAACTGAAACCTGCCCTTAAGGAGATTACAACTGGGGCCAGCCCGGTGGCGCAGCAGTTAAGTGCGCACACTCTGCTTCGGTGGCCCGAGGGTTCGCTGGTTCGGATCCTGGGTGTGCACCAAGGCACCGCTTTGTCAACACATGCTGTGGCAGTGTTCCATATAAAGTGGAGGAAGATGGGCACGGATGTTAGCCCAGGGCCAATCTTCCTCAGCAAAAAAGAGGAGGATCGGCATTAGATGTTAGCTCAGGGCTGATCTTCCTCATAAAAAATAAAAAAATAAAAAAGGAGATTACAACCAAGTGAAAAAATAAATAGATGTAATAAAGTGCTTTAGATATTGCAATAAAACAGAGTGCTCTTCAATTATAGAGATATAAGAATTAATTAGATCTTTAGATGTATGTGATAGGAAAGGATTCAAAGAGAGAATGACATGAACTTGAAGGATGAATAATTTCCCAGGTAAGAAAAAGAAAGGGCAGTGAAATGTAAAAGATGGATTGGGCTTAGGCTATAAAGAATTATACATAACACTGCCAAGGAGTTTGGACATTGCATTATAAAATCAGCAAGCTACAACTCGTGGTCCAAATCTGGCCTGAGGCTATTTTTGTATGGCCCATGAGCTAATAAAGTTTTTTACATTTTTAAAGGGTGGTTAAAAAAAAAAAAAACAAAACAGAACAGAACACGTAACAAAGACCATAGGTCATATGTGACCAGCAAATCCTAAAATATTTATCATTTGGCCCTTTACAGAAAGTTTACCATCCCCTGCTACAGATGGTTTGGAACCACGGAAGGGATTTAGGAAGTGACGTGATATATGCAAATTGTTTTAAGATAATCATTCTGGCTGTTCTGTGGAAAATGAGTATAGAGAGATGAGGAAAGAGAAGGCTACATTACACTAAATCAAGGGCATAGAACATCACAGGGGGGGATCCGGCCCCGTGGCTTAGTGGTTAAGTGCGCGCTCTCCGCTACTGGCGGCCCAGGTTCGGATCCCGGGCGCGCACCGACGCACGGCTTCTCCGGCCACACTGAGGCCGCGTCCCACATATGGCAACTACAAGGATGTGCAATATGACATACAACTATCTACTGGGGCTTTTGGGGGGGAAAAAAAAGAGGAGGATTGGAAATAGATGTTAGCTCAGAGGCGGTCTTCCTCAGCAAAAAGAGGAGGATTAGCATGATGTTAGCTCAGGGCTGATCTTCCTCACAAAAAAAAAAAAAAAAAGAACATCATAGAGGGAATAACTGACAGAGACTTTATAACTGCTTGGTAGAGGGGAATGAGTAAGGATGATGAGGAGGAGGAATGCAGTAGCCAAGATATTCACTAAGTGATCAGATGGATGTTGATGCTATTAATGGAAACAGCAAATCAGAAGCAGGTTTATGAGATGAGGCTAATGAGTGTGAGAAGCCTACTAAAAATCCAGTTGGCAACAGTATGAAGTTTGGAGACAGAGTATAATACTATACACATAATAGGCACTGAATGAGTATCTGGTGAACGATTCAACAACAAAAAATAAATTTACTAAAATTTTTCTATGACTTATTCCCAAACATATGCTATACAAAGTTCTTACACCGATTCCAAATCATACCTTGGAAGGAGGTGGTGCAGGCTTAGGAACCAGGTTCTTATAGACACTTGGAACCATGGTTGACGATTTGTTCCCATTTGCATGGTGAGATCCTGGTGAGGTGAATGCAGCAGAGAAGGCAGCAGCAGGATCTTCTTTGGAAACTTTTTTGATGACTAGCATTTTGGAGGGTTGCTTGGCACTAGGTGGGTTTTCTGTGAAATACAATAGTGGAGAGACAAAAGAATGTCAAACCTATTGGTTAACATGAAGCATAGTTTATAGAAAGGCTTCACTTTCAACAAAGAGCTAACAGTTGAGTTTGAGGGACAAACATTTCCTGGGGTGTACTTAACAGATACTCTCAAATGTGACACTACTCAGGAACTGTAGGAAAAAAGGCAGCATGTGAAGCACTTGATTCTAAATTCATAAATCAAACAGAAATCTCAAAGATGTTAGTAGTCCTTCAGGGATATAATACGCCTAGTGCATGGTGTGATCACTCAGGCACAGACCAAAGAAGAATATATCCAAGGGTGGGCAGCTCTTGTCAGCATGGGAATGGAGAGAGATGAGGAAATTGGAGCAAGGAGTCTGCCATGAAACCTTCTGATAAGGCAAACTAGAGCAAAGCTATATACCATTAATCAAGGGGAAATAGTACAGCAATGACCAATAATCCTATTAACTCAAGATCTAAACTATATTGGGATATGCTAAAGCCTTCCCAATAAGACATCTGGCTAGTGAATATGTCTAATGTAGGGCCTAGGGCATTTGTAAATGCCAAAGATCTCAATGCCACAGATCAGGTTTGGTTTGAAATACACTGATTTGTCTGCTAATTTTTTATAAGGCTAGTTATTCCCAATATATACATATAAATGTGTGTATTTATATGTTCTCCCCTTGCCCTATACAACAAGCATCAATCATAATTATGCCAAAAAACTCCCCCAAAACAAAAAAACTCAACAATTGGAACTTGGTAGAACAAAATGGTCTATAGGATGTGGTAATATATGGCCTTTCAAAGAACACTTGAGAAGATTATTTAGTAACATGGAACAATGTTTAGAATATATTGTTATGTATGCCCACCAAAATTTAGGAGACAACTATAATGCATAAAACTCCATTTGTTACAAGCGAATTAGTAATGTTAATTAAAAATTACTTCTTATGAGCTTTATATTATTCTCCCTTTGCTTAAAATCTGCTTCCAAATTCAAGGCTCTACAAGCTGTCAATTGTCTTTATTCTGACTCCACTACCATTAGTCATGCATCACCTAACAACAGGGACATATTCTGAGAAATTCATTGTTAGGCAATTTCGTTGTTGTGCAAACATCATTGAGTGTATTTACAACAACCTAGATGGTATAACCTACCACACACCTAGGCTATATGGAACTTATCTTATGGGACCACTGTCGTATATGAGGTCCGTCATTGACCAAAATGTCATCATGCAGTGCATGACTGTACATTTCGATGGTATTTTGGGGTGGAGAGTAAGAGCTAACAGGTGTTAGTTACCATGTGCAAATGGATGAATTGAGAAACAAGAGATAAAGAAACAAAGAGATAAAGAATTTTTGCTTCTCTCCCTGCTAAGAAAAATTTAAAATTGTGCCTTTAAAATGGCAAAATCTACCTACCCCACACTCCAGAAGGGGTCCCAATAGGTCTGCATGGCTGATTCTGTTTGCCAGCTTCTGGATTCAAAGAAGGCTAGGAAAAAAGGGATATTAATGGTTCATACAGAAAGCTAACCATTTTGGCACTTTTGGTAAAGTAGCCATTATCATGGCACCTATCAAATAATTATGTATCAGCAGCACTTATTTAACGCTGTACTCACAATTAACAAACAGATGTTGAAATACAAAATCAATAGGTCTTATATCAATCATAGGTTCTCTTGGGTTTCATTTCCCTTAATATAAGAGGATTTTAATTTTTTTCTTTTTTAATAAACAGACTAAATGTGCAAGTTCTCACCTTCCTATAGGATATGTATGCCAAATAAGGAGGCACAGAAAGCTGAATGAACAAGAATGTGGATCACTTTTCTCACATTTAAGGACAATCTGGTCAGCGAAACCTGTCATATTCACAGCATTTCTAAGACTGCTTTAGGGCAGAGGCAGACCATGTGCCAGAGACTAAGCTAGGAATACAAAGGAAATGAAGACAATTAAGAAGAGTGTCCCTACAAGGGTAAGAGTCTCACTACAAAGATAACCTTATGACAAATAAGTACAATAAAAGGTTACAGCGACTATGATAAAAATTCACATTAGGAAAGAGGGGTACCAAAGAAGGAATAGTCAATTACACTCGAAAGAGTAGTGCTATCAGAAAAGGTTTCACGAGAGGTGATGACTAACAAGAGTCCTTAAAGATGAATTCTAAAGCTGGCAAATGGTTGCTTCCAGCAACAGAATGCTCAATAAACATCAAGACAGGAAAGCATGGAAAAGAACATTCAGAGATCTGCAGACAGTTCAGCATTAGTGCTAGGGAAGGAGGGGACCCTTCTGTGGGGAAATAGATGTCTGGCAAAGTAGGCAAGAGCCAGATTGTAACGTATTTCTTAGAGAGACTGAATTTTATCCTGTAGGTAATGGGGATCCATCTCGCACGCTCAGAGTTAACATGATCCAATCATTAGTTTACCACAGTCTGGTAGTAGCTTGAAGATGTATTTGAGGAGTTGAAACATCAACTAGGAGACCAATTCCATAGTCCAGGAGAGTAATGAAGGCAACAAGAATAGAGGAAGAGATGAGGGGAAGGATGGAGAAGTATTAAGGTAGACTGGACTTAACACTAATTGCTTAGGAGGTATAAGGATGACATTGGTGTCCAAGCCCAAACTTTACAATCTGGTAAAAGAGCAGGAAAATGGCTTTTCAGCACAAGTGCCCATGGAACATTAAACAAACAACAGAAAGATGCCCAAACTCCACTACAGAGCTTCCGAATCAAAATCTCCAGGGGTGGGGCCCCAGCAGGTATCTATTTTCAACCTGTCAAAATGAGAACCACTAGCATAGCACAAGCAGATACAAACTGAACTACCAATTCACTATATAAATGGACAAATCAGTGACAGAGTAGGAAGGACAGATAAACACCCTCCTCTGGATGGAACAATATAGGTAGGAGTCCCCACGAATAAAAGCTATGCTTTCTTGTTTTGTTGTAGTAGGCCCGTGTTCTTAGTCACATTCTATCTAGGGTATTCAGAGATACTGATCCTATTTATGTGATATCGATCTCTTTCCACTGATTTTTAAAAATAGTAAAATATAACACACACAGAAAACAAATGGGCAAAAGTTCTTGTAATCACCACTCAGTTTAAGCAATAGAACATTACTGGCCAAACCAGAAACATTTTATAAGCCTTATTCCAAAAATAAAAAATAATCCCTCCCTCCCCTTTAAAAATAATCCTGACTTATGGTGATCACCTCTTTGCTTTTCTTTTTACCACCCAAGTGTGTATCCCTCAAAACAATAGTTTTGTCTCCAAAAACATCTCTTAACTCTCTTAATCTATAGGTTACTTTAAAAAAAATCTTATACCTCTATATTTTCTATAAATTGGTAGTTGGTTCTAGAGGCTACAGAATACCTCCTTATTTTGGCAAGGCAACTTCTTGCTGGTTTCGTCTTCTTCCATTAGGAGACATATAATGTCTGGTTGTGCTTCTTTTTGTGATGTTGGTAGACACTGATGCTCACAGCCTAAAACTATGAACTCACTACATGTTGCAAAACAATGATCTAATTTTATTATTCCTTCTTTATTAGCTAGTATATTTCCGTAAAAAGGAACTTCCTTTCATCTATTTGGTGACAGTGTGGTACGAGTCATATGGAAAAGACAGAATACATGCTTGTTTCTAAAGTGAGGTATCATTGTGAACTCACAGATTTAATCATATTTGATGTGATTCAAACTCTTGTAGTTATCCTTAACTGCATGAAATATCCCACGTTTGGCCAGTGGGAACCTCTTCAATTAGGCTTCTGAATCCTCTTGATACAACCCTAGTAGTCTTTAATCACTTCTTTGCTATGTAGTATGATAAAATATTCCAAACTTATCTTGTAAATATCCTGTCCAGAAATGGTATTTCAAGACCACAATCTGGGCACTAGGGATGCTCAGTGCTATGGGGTTGGTTACTGTTTTCAGGTCTTTTCAGTAGACAGAGCTTGAATATATATACACATTTTTTCTTTTCTTTTTTTTTTTTTGAGGAAGATTGGCCCTGAGCTAATATCTGTTGCCAATCTTCCTCTTTTTTTTTTTTTTTTCTCCCCACAGCCCCAGTACATAGTTGTATTTCCTAGTTGTAGGTCCTTCTGGTTCTTCTATATGGGATGCCACCTCAGCATGGCTTGATGAGTGGTGAGTAGGTCCGCGTCCAGGATCCAAACCAGTGAACTTCAGGCCACCGAAGTGGAGCATGCAAACTGCTACGCCACAGGGCTGGCCCCTATATACACATTTTCAAAGATAAAATACCTCATGACTTCTTATTGATATTTCTAATCCAAATTAAGTATCTGGGTTTTTACTGAACATCTCATATCTGTATTTCCTTTCCTCTATGCTGAGAATTCTGATTTTCAAGGACACAAGGTATAGGTTATCATATTCAATTGCTTTATCCCATATTACATACAACAGTCTCAGAATAACAATATCAATATTACACCACCAATATGATTAATACAACGTTAATTTCTTGGCACATGCTCTCCCCATTAAAAAATAGTTATGCTGTATCTGGACTGTTAGAACCCACAGCTATTACATGCTATACTCTCTTTTAATTCTTATTTATTCTTAGTTCTACAATTATATTTACCACCATTCCTTTTGTTATCTTTCTAGTTAGTTTGGTTATCTAAAACCTGTTGTGTAGTACTTTCCTCAGAAAAAGTCTTGGGAACAATATTCCAAGTTCTTACACATTGATACTTCTCTGTGACCTTTACAACTGAAGATAAGTTTGACAGAGTATAAAAACCTTCGGCTCACATTTTCTTTCCTTGAGCATGTACTGTCACTCCATTGACTTCTGTTATAAAGCTTTGATATCAAAGTCTATCTGATTTTCCTTCTCTTATAAGTCACTTGGTCTTTACATCTGGATGCCTAAAGGATATTTTTCTTTTTTGCTTGAGTCTAGTATTTTATAAGACTATGGAGGTGCTGACTTCTTGACTGTCCTTTCAATTTGTAGCTTCAAATTCTATTGTATTTCAGGAAATTATTCCTGAATTATAGTTTTTAGCATTTAAGCTATTCCTTTGTTTTTTTAATGTGTGTGGGGGGAGGGGGAATCCCATTATACATATATCGGATCTTTTTTGCCAAACTTCTGTATTACTTTTTCTCAATTGTTTTGTTTATCTATTTAAAAAGTCCCGTCTTCTGATTCTTGAAAAAAAATAGTATTTATTCTCTTGTGTTCCTTGTTTAGTCTTCCTTTTTCTGAAATCTTCTATTACTTCTTTCCAGAGTTCTAGCACCTTGACATTTTCTGGTTTATGTTACTTATACTATTTTCTTAGTATCATTTAGTTAAATTTTAAAATAGCAGGCTATGGTTCTTAGCTGTTTTGTGGACATGTCTCACAGGTATGCTTTGCATTGCCTGTAGGGATGCTATCCTGACCCTTATTCTCTTGATCCTACATGTGATTAATTTTTGTGAACATGGGTCAAGAAAGCTTTTCTAACGTCATGCTTCAGAGCTCTCTCTTCTGTTTTCATTGTTAAAAAATATGGTGGCTTACCTTCTTTGATGACCTGGCTGACCCCACGGCCCCGTGTGAACCTTCTCTTTCCTTTGTCTCTATTGTCTCCACCTCTGTAGCTCAATATGGATTCTATTTCCAATACTTTTGTCCTCAATGAGGGATTTTTGTTCTGGAAGGGAATACTGGCTCCCTAGTATGAACAATGACAGACCTTGTGCTGGTTACCAATTTATTGCCTCAGTTCCCAGTCATCCCTTCTGCTTGCTCTGTGTAAACATATCTGGGCACGTTAAAAATTTTTCCTTTGTAAGCTGGCATATTAACTCTTATCGGTAGAGAGCAATGGTGAGAATTCTCCTTCTTGTTCAAGTGTGCTAACTCAGCAGTCACCTGTAGCACCCAAGTCCTGCTAAGGCAGGTTCTAAAGTGGAAATGAGTTCTGACTTGAGGAGTTTTGTAGCAGAGTGACATCTCCCATGAACAGCTTTACCAGGTACTCTAGAGGGGAGATTTCTAACTTGTTCCTGGGAGAAGCACCTTAGCAACTGCTCTGCCATTTAGTGAGCCACAGCTAAGCCCTTTCCAAAAAGGTCTGGATCTCAGTCCTGGGATGGTGACGGGGGGATGAGGGATTCTTCCTTGGGCACTCTATATTAGCCCTAGGGTTAGGGGCTGCTCCTTATTATCTGCTATTTCTATATCCTTTAGAGTTCTTTTTACTTCTTACCAGCCAATCACTCATTACCCCAATCCTGCGATAGTCAATAATTCTTTATATTAACTTTCCTTGTCAAACTATTGTGTGGTTTCTTTCTCCTGACTGGTCCAATCAGATCCTTCATATTTTATCCCAGAACCTCTGTATTTACTAGTTTTTTGAATATAGAAAGCCACTCTTAATTTCTAGTTGCTGCTCTGAAATGTGCCCTCTAAGCTTTCTAGAACAAATGTTAGCTCTTTTGGGAATCTTGGGGCTGTCAAATGCCCTACTGCTTCCTTTAATTTCTCCTGCACAAATGCTACTACTACCCAGGTCTTATAGCTTTTGGTGGTTTGTCCCTATGTTGTGACACTTTACTTTGTTTTGTTGTAGATGATGTTCATGGGTTTTCTGGTTCTTCAATCCCATTTGCTTTGTGTTCTTTCTTCATCTATTATTTTGAAATAATTTCATTTACAAAAAAGTTGCAAAAATAATACAAAGAATTCCTGTACATCCTGCATCTACAGTCTCATGTCAGCATTTTACCACATTTGCTCTACCATTCTCTGTAAATACATTTTTTTTCCTGAACCATCTGCAAGTTGAAGGACTTGATGTCATTTACCCTTAAATACTTTATTATATATTTCCCTAAAAGAATATTCTTACATAATCATAGTACAATTATAAAAATCAGGAAATTAACATTACATATACTATTATCTAATTTACAATCCTTACTCAAACTGCAACACTGATGTCTTTTATAGCAAAACCAAGTTTAAAAAATGTTTTTTCCTCAACCAATATCCAATCTAGGTTCATATGTTGCCTCTAGTTGTCCTATCTCTTTAGTTTTCTTTAATCTGGAACTTTTTTTTTCACGATCATAACATTTTTAAAGAGTACAAACTAGTTCTTTTGTAGAATCTTTTGTGGAAACCTCGATGTGTTTGTGTGATGCTTCTGCACGGTCAGATTCAGGCTATGCATTTCTGGAAGGAATTCACAAAGGTGATATACTGCATCCTCCGTGCATCACCTCAGGAGGCTTATGATATCTATTTGTCCCATGCCTGGTGATGTTAATACAATTTTATTATACAAAATAAAATTTACATAAAATGAAATGCACAAATACTAAGTATACTATTCCATGAATTTTGAAAAATGCTAACACCTCCCCCACTTTTATAAAGATAAAAAATACTTCCTACAACCAGAAAGTTCCCTCATGCCCTTTCCCAGTCAATCCCCACTTCCCACAGGCAACCACTGTTCTGATTTTCTTTCTCATCTTAGATTATTTGCCTGTTCTAGAATGTCACATAAATGGAATTATACAGTATGTACCCTTTTGTGTAAGGCTTCACTGAGATTCATCATGTTGTTGTATTAGTCATTCCTTTTTATTCCTGAATAAGTAGTCCATTACACGGTTACACCACAACTTTTCTATTCTTGTACTGATAGCCATTTAAATTGCTTCCAGTTTCGGGCTATTATGAATAAAATTACAATAAACACACATATAACTGTCATTTCTCTTCAGTAAATACCTACAAGTGGAAGTGCTGGGTCATAGGTTAGTTTTATAAGAAACTGCTAGACCTTTTCCCAAAATGGCTGTACTACTTCACACTCCTACTAACAATATATGAGAGTTCCAAATGCTCCAAAATGTCCCCAAATTTAGTGTTTTCATACTTTTAAATATTAGCCATTCTGGTGGGTATGTAGCAGTATCTCAAAGTGGTCTTAATTTGAATTTCCACATTTCCTTTATGACTAATGACACTGATCATTTTTTTCATATGCCTATTGGCCATTCATATATCTTCCTTTGTGAAGTTTCTACTCAAGTCTTATTCATGATTTTTTTAAAAACTGAGTTGTAGGAGTTATTCATATTATGGATACAGGTCCCTTTTCAGATACATGTTTTGAAAATATTTTCTCTGAGTCTGTGAGATAAGTAGAAGCTTTAAATTTTGATGAAATCAATTTATCAATGTTTTCCTTTACCATTATTGCTTCTTATGTCCAAAGAAATATTTTTCTATCTCCTAAGCCAGAAAGATATTTCTTCTAAAAGCTTTACAGTTTTAAGCTTCTAGGTCTATTTAGGAGCCTAGGATGGATTTAGGTCTATAATCCATCTCAAATTCATTTTTTTGTATGCTTACGAAGTAGAGGTAGAGGATATATACATATATAATGTGATATTATCTTGATTACTGTAGCTTTATACTAAGTCTTCACGTTAGGTTGTTCTTTTTCAAGATTGCTTTGGATATTCTAGGTCTTTTGCCTTTCAATATAAATTTTTAGAATAACTTCGTCAATTTCTATAAGAAAGCACACTGGTTGGGGTTGTGCCGAACCTACAGAATTGATGTCCTCTGTTGAGTCTTTCAATTCAAAGCTTTCCAGGCAAAATGGTGTCTCTTTTCTTTTCTTTAGATCTTTAATTTCTCATGGCAATATATATTTTTTTGTGTGTGAGAGGAAGATTAGCCCTGAGCTGACATCTGACACCAATCCTCCTCTTTTTGCTGAGGAAGACTGGCCCTGGGCTAACATCCATACCCATCTTCTTCTACTTTATATGGAATGCCGCCACAGCATGGCTTGACAAGCGGTGCCTTGGTCCGCACCCAGGATCCAAACCTGTGAACCCCAGGCCACTGAAGCGGCGCGTGCAAACTTAACCGCTATGCCACTAGGCCAGCCCCTCTCATGGCAATATTCTGAGGTTCAGTATAGATGTCTTTCACATCTTTTGTTAAATTTATTCCTAAGCAGTTTTTTTTTTGACTTTACAAAAGGCATTTTATGAAACTTCATTTCCCAATTGCTTGTTGCTGGTATACAAAAATAAGATTTATTTTTTTATATTGACCTTATATCCTGAAAGCTTCTAATTCTTTACACAGTCCTTAGGATTTTCCATGTAAACAATCACATCACCTGCGAGTAGTTTTATTTCTTCCTTTTAATTTGTATGCATTTTATTTCTTTTTCTTGCCTTACTGCACTTGCAAGACCTCCAGTACAATGCTAAATATAAGTGGTGAGAGTAAATGTCTTAACATTGTTCCTAATATTAAAGGGAGCCCTGCTTTTACTGGAGAATTTGGGGAGATTCAAAAGTTATCGCTACACTGTTGCCATCCTCTCAGGATCCCTTCTCTGTATAAATTTCTTACTCCTCAGGTTCCAACACATTCAAGTCTCTCAATCTTAGAAAACTCTACACTCACAACTGGCTTCTCTTTCTTCAAAGAATAGTACACAATTCATCACTGACTCATTCTCTAATGCTTCCAACCATGCTCATCACTTTTGAAAGTGACATTTGAAAGGTCACCCCAAACTGCCAAATCCAAACCTCTCTCCCACATTTAATAACAGTTACCATTTAAAAACCTACGTGTGTGGGGCCGGCGTGGTGGCGCAGCGGTTAAGTGCACGCACTCTGCTTCAGTGGCCCAGGGTTCACCAGTTAGGATCCTGGGCATGCACTGATGCACCGCTTGTCAAGCCACACTGTGGCGGCGTCCCATATAAGATAGAGGAAGATGGGCACGGATGTTAGCCCAGGGCCACTCTTCCTCAGCAAAACAGAGGAGGACTGGCATCAGATGTTAGCTCAGGGCTGATCTTCCTCACAAAAAAAATAAATAAATAAAATAAAAAATAAACTATTTCATTAAAAAAATAAAAAATAAAAACCTATGTGTGAAGGTCTGTGTTTCACATACATCATTCAACATATGTGATCTTTGCTCCCTACTGCAACGTTGCAAGGTACACATTACTATCTACCTAACAAATCTGGGAAAATCAGCGCTATTTAACTTGTCCAAGGAAACAATATAGGGCTGTTAACTACATTAAACTAATACTATTTTAAAACAAAAAATAACTTTCTAATTATACAATGTACAATATAGAAAAAAATAAGAAACATAGAAAACCCACTGTAAACAATTAGGTCCCCAAATACCTTTAATTTCTTATTTTTGACTATTCTTTCTTGGTATACCCCTTTCTTCTTCAACGAATTACTTCTCGGCTCCCCTACTGCTATTCCACAAGTTCTGCTCTAGGCCTCCTCTCTATATATAGTACTCTCCTTGGGTCATTCTATCCATCCACAAACCTCAACTATTATTTCTACTTCCATGTGCATATCTCTAGATCTCACCCATCTCTTTGGTACTAAGAATTTGTTATCTTCTCCCTACAATTCTGCTCCTGTGCTTCCTTTTCAAATTAATTATTACTCATCAACTCGTCTTGGACAGAAATCTTACTTTTGACTCTTCTTCCTCCAGTTACAATACCTCAGTTCCAATCCTTTAGATTTACTGTCCAAAACAAGACCTTTTCCAAACTAAATGTCTGTCAATAAGAAAATGGATAAATAAATCTAGTATATTTACCATATAGCAGTGAAAAAGATATAGAGCTGGGTTGCTCAACGATGGTACTACTGACATTTTGGGCTAGTTAATTCTTCATTATGGGGCTGTTCTGTGCGTTGTAGGATGCTTAGCAACATCCCTGATCTCTACATACTAGATGCCAATAGTACCATTCCCAGTTATGACAACTCAAATTTCTCTAGAGATTGGCAAATGTGCCCTGGGGGAAAACTTCTTTCTGGTTGAGAACCACTGATCTAGAGCCATATGTATCAATACAGATAAATCTCAAACAATTTTAAGTAAATAAAAAAAATTACAATATGATCCTATTCACATAAACACCAAAATCAGGCAAACTGATAATACAGATTATTTACGGATACATACATATAGTAAAAGTTTCTCAAAAACACGCATGAGGATGATTAAAAAACACTGAAATCAAGATGGTGATTACCTCTAGGGGAAAGTGAGGAGAATAGGATTAGGGAAGCTTTAACTACATCTGTAATATCTTCCCTCTTCTCTAAGAGAATGGTCTAGGGCATATTTGGCAAAATGTCAATACTTAAAAAGCTAGGTGGTGTGCATACTTGACCATTTTTCTCCATACTTTTACATATACTTAGAATATTTCATAAAAACATAAATGCAAAATAAATTTGCCCTTACTGACCTTGTTTAGGTTTGATTTGATAGCACACTTCCTTGTAAATCACTTAGGCGAAAATAACACTACCTTAATATTTATCTTTCTGCTGTCAATTCATTGCCCACTGGGAATGCCACAGAACTGATAATGGAGTAGTACCTAGTTTAAAAGGCACTCTAAATAACTTCCACTTTATCCCACACTACTTATTGTTTGTTACAATCTCTTTTTTACCAAAGCACATAAGAAACAAAAACTATTAGAGAGACTCAAACTTGTTTTCTATGTGTCCATTGGCTGTGGTCAAAATATAAGATGTATTTTAGATCAATATTCATGTCAGATATAAATTGCAATTACAGTGAGTTTATTTAATTAATTATGTGGAATAAAAGTACAAAAAGAAACTAATTTTATAATAGGAATACAATTAAACTTTTTTTTAATTGCTGGTTTAATGAGGATTTCACCGAGTTCCCAAAGTGTGATAAGCAACAGAGATTTTGTTTCTTAATCACTCCCGCTGGTCTTTCTTCAATGTGCGTATAAGTTTACTGAATAAAGTTATAATTTAGTGTCACAGTAATTTCTGGACTATTGGATATCTAGAATGTTCCGGACAAATATTCAATATGTCAGGGCAGTAGAGAGCTTCCCAAGACTCAAGTTTTGAAGGATAGGTGCCTGGGGGGTAAGAATCCACATTAATAAATAACATTTAAATCAAGGACCCCCAGGACATTTGCTAGACTTAGGAGAAAGGGGGCTGATGCCCATATTTAACACTTCTTTAGTTGGCTTTATTAACATATTAAATGGCTATCAGAGAAGTGATTGCTGATCTAATGTGCTACTTAAAAATAACTAGAGCTGTACTACCCAACATGGTAGCCACTAGCCACATGTGGTTGTTGAGCACTCAGAATGTGTCTAGTCTGTACTGAGATGTGCTACAAATATAGAACACAAAGGATTTTGAAGACCTAGGACAAAAAATAATGCAAATTATCTCAATAATTTAAGATACCAATTACATGTTAGAATTACAAGAATTTGGATATATTTGGCAAAATAAAATATATTATTAAACAGGTTTTTTTTTAAAGTTGCACTAAAAATTCTACTTTTGGTTTAGAGGCCAAAAGGCACGTAATTCAACACACAACAGCATCAAGTTTTACTGAATATATTTTTGTTATTAATGCCATTAAGTCGATTCCGACTCCTAGTGACCCTGTGTACAGCAGAGTGGAACCCTGCCTGGTCTTTTTGCCCCATCCTCTCATCTTCTGCTGCTATATCAGACAATGCTCTGCTGCTATTCATAGGGTTTTCATGGCCAGTTTTTTTGGAAGTGGGTGGCCAGGCCTTCTTCCTAGTCTGTTCCAGCCTGCAAGTTCCACTGTCACCTGTCCACCACATGACCCTGCTGGTATGTGAAGTATCAGTGGCATAACTTCCAGCACCACAGCAACACGCAGCTGCCACAGTATGACAACCGACAGGCAGGTGATGTGGTTCCCTGACCGGGAAATGAACCCAGGCCACAGCAATAATAGCACTGAATCTTAACCACTACACCACCAGGCCTGGCTACTGAATATACAGACAACAGCTAAAAGACTTCTAATTGCATGTTTATAACTTATGACAACTGTTTTATATAAGTGAGCAAAAGCAAGAGAAAAAACCTCTTATGATAGTTGGGGAAAGACATTTAACATGCAAGACTACATTTTTACATAATTATATTTGAATACTGAACCTTATAAAACTTAAGGGAAATTAAGGATTTTTTTAAGTTCCAAAAGCATAAAGATGAAAAACATGAAAATTTGCTAAAAGTTACACGGGAATTTTGGTCATCATCTTCATACTAATCAACTCCTGCCATCTAAAAACAATAAAAATCTAAACTTAGAGACTCCCTTTTTAGTAATTTCCGAAATGTTCTCATTGCTAACAGGGTCTTATATTTAAGATATTATTTGTTAAGTTTTAACTACACATCTAAACCTTCATACTTACGAAGTCTTCCTCTTCAAACTGCAACTTTTCCACCTTGTCTTCCTTCTTTTCTTCCCTAATCTCTGTAGGTGGCTTTTCCTGAAAGGCACAGCCTTTCCGGGAGTGGAAGCTGCCATTCCAGTGACGATGGTTCCCTGTGCCACTGCCACTACGCTGGCTCATGCCATCATGACCTCGGGAAGAGCCATGCCAACCAGACAGGTTCCCTGTAATTCCAGCACATGCTCCCTTAGAGACACCCGAGTCCACAGAATCATGGCGGAACAGGGAGGGCTGATGCCAGGAATCTAGAATAGTAAAGAAAAGTAGCACATTAGATTGTTTGCTCCCTGGAAACTCAGAAACAATTGAGCCAGATGCACCCTGATCTGGTTTATGGTACTGCCAAAAGCCCTTCAGGGGACCTTTATAATAAAAGATTAAGTCCACAAAAAACAATCACAAAATACATCTTTTTCTTTTAGATAATTTCTATATGAGTTCTTCAACTGAATAAATGACTGATGAGAACATAGGAATGTTAGGTTTAGAAAGCCAATGTATTTGAGTAATGACTACTGGAGGACCTAACTAAGAACTATTTTTACAAAGGATCGTTATTTCGAGATTATAGACATGCAACCCCAGCCTGGGCTTGCCCTGAGTAGCTTATATAGAGTCACGGAAGTTGGGCATGGCTCACCTCCTGTAGTTCGTAGAGGTCCATTGTTGAAAAAGCCATCAGAGGAATTATGACGACGACGGCTTACTCCAAATCTACCATCTCCTCGGGGTAGGTGCTCTCCGTGTTTTTCAAAGGTGGCTGTAGGTGACTAAGATGATAAAGTAGAGAGAGGCAAACAGATAAGTAGCTATCAGTCTCTTTCAGTATCTTAGGTTTTGCATCAGGCTTTTAGAAAACAAGTAATAATGGTGGCAGAAACCCCTATTATAAGCATATGGGTCATAAGGGTACCACAAGCCTCCCAGTTGCATAAGTCCTAGGTTACATATTCAATCATTAATTCATTTCCTTTATCTCAGAAGGAGAGAAAAGGCAGCTGCTTCAATTGTTTGCATGAGAGAAGGGAAAAAATCCTGTCAATATCCATAAAGAATAAGGCCCAAAACTTTACACTTAAAAATACTAAGTTAGGACCGGCCCCGTGGCTTAGCGGTTAAGTGCGGGTGCTCCGCTGCTGGCGGCCCAGGTTCGGATCCCGGGCGCGCACCGACGCACCGCTTCTCCGGCCATGCGGAGGCCGCGTCACACATACAGCAACTAGAAGGATGTACAGCTATGACATACAACTATCTACTGGGGCTTTGGGGGGAAAATAAATAAATAAATAAAATTAGAATTCATAAAAAAAATACTAAGCTAATCTTGCAATAGAAAAGGAAATACAAGATGCTTGCTTAAAAAAATTCTAAACAGCTTTTTTTTTTTTTAAAGATTTTATTTATTTATTTATTTTCCCCCAAAGCCCCAGTAGATAGTTGTATGTCACAGCTGCACATCCTTCCAGTTGCTGCATGTGGGACACGGCCTCAGCATGACCGGAGAAGCGGTGCGTCAGTGCGTGCCCGGGATCCGAACCCGGGCCACCAGCAGCAGAGCGCGCGCACTTAACCGCTAAGCCACGGGGCCGGCCCTAAACAGCTTTATTATTTCTGTAAATTATTCTAGAATTGGAGAGAAAGGAATGGTTTAAATACCACCTTGGTAGGCCATTAACAACTACAGAGTTTTTTTTTGTTTGTTTATTTTATTTTTCCCCCAAAGCCCCAGTAGATAGTTGTATGTCATAGCTGCACATCCTTCCAGTTGCTGTATGTGGGACGCGGCCTCTGCATGGCCGGAGAAGCAGTGCGTCAGTGCGCACCCGGGATCCGAACCTGGGTGGCCAGTAGCGGAGCACACGCGCTTAACCGCTAAGCCACAGGGTTAACCGCTAAGCCACAGGGAAACTATAGAGAGTTTTTATAGTTTTGTAAAACACTTATTTCCAAACATTACTTAATACTCATAACAATACTATAATTTGGTATCATGCCCATTTTACTCATTAACACACAAGGAAAGAGGTCAGGGAGAATAAGTCTTGAAGTTAACGACTAAAAGGAAGCAGTTTGAGAAACACTATTATAGATGAACTCTAATGTCCCTTCCTATTCCAAATCAATTTTATTCTACACCATTCTTTTTTATTTATTTATTTTTTTCGTGAGGAGCACTAGCCCTGAGCTAACATCTGATGCCAATCCTCCCCCACCTTTTTTTTCCCTTGAGGAAGACTGGCCCTGAGCTAACATCCGTGCCCATCTTCCTCTACTTTATATGGGACACCACCACAGCATGGCTTAGCAAGCAGTGCATCGGTGCGTGCCCGGGATCCGAACCTGGGAACCCCGGGCCACTGCAGCAGAGTGCGCGCACTTAACCGCTTGCGCCACCGGGCTGGTCCCTCTACAACATTCTTTAGTCTCAAATGACAGAGGCCAACGTCTAAAAAGCCATGAAAAGTACGAGTATGTTTGACAAGAGCTTATACCAAAACTATAGGTTGGGGCACAGACATCTTTACATCTATTTTCTTTTTTTTTTTTTTAATTTTATTTATTTATTTATTTTTCCCCCAAAGCCCCAGTAGACAGTTGTATGTCATAGCTGCACATCCTTCTAGTTGCTGTATGTGGGACGCGGCCTCGGCATGGCCGGAGAAGCGGTGCGTCGGTGTGCGCCCGGGATGCGAACCCGGGCGGCCAACAGCGGAGCACACGCACTTAACTGCTAAGCCATGGGGCCGGCCCCTATTTTCTTATTATTAATATCTTCACCAACTCTTGGTATTGTCAGTCGTTTTTATTTTAGCCATTCTAGTGGGTTACAAAGATTTTCTCCTATTCTTTCTTCTACAAGTTTTATGGTTTTTAGCTCTTTAATTTAGGTTATGATCCACTTTGGGTTAATTTTTATGTATGATATGAAGTAAAGGTTGAGGTTCTTTCCCTTCCCCCAACATAGATATCCAGTTCTAGAACTACTTATTAAAAAGACTATCACTTCTGCATTGAATTACCTTGGCACTTTAGTCAAAATCAACTGATTTTACGTACAGAACTATTTTTGAATTCTCTATTATATTCCATTGCTTTAGATGTCTATCCTTACGCCAATACTACACAACTTTGCTTACTACAGTTTTATTGGAAATATTGAAAGCATATTTCCTATTTTTTTTAACTTAGTTCATTGTGCTAAATCAATGATTCTTTGCAGATATAACATGAGCATATTTTTAAATGTTTTCCTGGATCTCATATCTAATCCTTCAAGCCCACCACCCCCAAGCCTTGGGTCAGATTATATAAATTATGAGATTTTGGGAATTTCAAAAGGGCAGTTCAAAATGAAGCTTAGAACAAAAGCTTATAGGTACAGATAGATGAGGACCATCTTCCCCCAAATTCACATTCAAAAACAGGGAAGGTAGGCTATTTCTTTTTGAAACTACCTATCAGCTTTGGCCCTCCTCTAATAGTTGGCAAAGTTGACTAGTTTCCCAAAGGTTTCCTTCATCAATAATTTAGGCTGTTCTGTGTACTGTGACTAGGGCTACTTTACTCTACATGAAGTAGACGCTCCATCTGTCTTTATCCCTAACACAACACACATTTTCCCCTGAAATCATTCAATAGATTATTGCCTCTAAAATAGCAATTTAAGAATTTAAATTTCTAGGATTTAATCTGAGATCCACGTAGTAGTCAATCAATCACTGTCTCACCTTTTCCTTCCTCCTCATCTACTACTATTGACAAATGCACATACATTCCAAAGGTCCATGTCCCCAAAAACCAATTCCCTTTTACGCCTGCCCCTCTGTCCTCAAGCACAGGTTTAGCAAGTATGTTTTAGTTCCAAAGTGTGCAGCAGCTAATACAGGAAGTCTTAAGTGTGCCACGTAATGAGAAAGCTTAGCATGGGTAAGGAAAAAAATGGGACACCTGGCAGTAATAGGGCACACACTGACTTAGATGCCTAAAAATGTATATCCTATTAAAATAAAGGTAATGTCTATGAAAACATATTTGAAATCCTCAGGCAAGGTTGAATATACAAAGCACACCTCGAATGTAAAACAGAGGCCATAGACCAGTTGGGAATGAAAAGAACTGGTATTTGGATTATTACTACAGGAATAGAGGACAGTACCTTAGCTGACTGTGGTGTTGAGAAATTTAGCCAAGCAGGAACAAAGTCATGCTGCGCCATTTAGGTCCAGTGTCTCTTTTCAGCAAGGTGAGGCATCCAACCTCATGGCCAGGATCTGAAAACGAGAAAACTCAAATCACTTATGCTTACAAGAACCTGATACCAATGTGTAAACACGTCTGTGATTACTTTAAGATACGCTCTTTACAAAAAAACTTGCCCTCTGAGCCTCTCTAGATTACTTATCAGGCTCTATTCCTCAGAGAAGTTCTAAACAAAAACAACAGTCTGTGAATATGACTATGAAAAACACATAAACAGAAAAATGTGACATAGTTCTGGAAGGTTATATGAAAGAAGCTAATGAATTCTTGAATTATATCAGAACCTTAAGAATGAACATCTACTTAAAGTTACAGATACTTATGAAGAGAGACTAATCTGCTTCAAGTACTCAAGTAACTTCTGGCAAAAGCAATACAAAAGATATTCCTAGAGAAGGATGATACAACCTCTCAAGAGTTTTTCTATTTAGTTCACATTAATTTCCTCAAACATCAACTAGCATCATTTTTCCTGAGAGATCTACTGTTGTCTCCAAACCACTCCACTGATATTCTTCAAAATTAAATACATCAGAAAGCAGTAGATATTTTCCATGATATATACGTACACAGCCTTCTTCCAAAGTTAGACATAGAAGCATATTTACCCCAGAGTGCAACCTCTGTGGTCCTGTTTCTTGAACTCGTTGAGTCGGCCAGCTGGATTTCCCACGAGGTTCTCTTGTTAAAAGGGTGCTTAATTAGGCTGGCCAGCAGCACACGTTGTGATGAAGCACAAAGAAGCCAGGCTCTGTGTGGACCGCTCTCTCAGTCCCCTTAATTGCTCATCTTAAACTATCTAGTTCCTGACACGTTTCCAAAAGGGGGAAGGGGAAAGGGGAAGGGGGAAGGGGAACATAAAAAGTATTTGTTACATTTAAAAAATGGGGGGAAGGGGAAAGAGCTATGTCTATGTTCACCTCATTCAACTTCCTTGAGTGATGGCACTATGATGCTGCTTAAATAGATAATACATGGACATTTGCACAATGAGTGCAAACACTGTTCATAACAAGGTCACAGCTAGAAAGACACGTGAACTCATGTGTGGGCAAATAATGACATCAAAGTGACAGATACAAAATATAACATTAAAGAGCTATAAAGGATCTTCTGAGCAGTCAACTCCAGTGGTAAAACACCCAGGACAAATCCTTTAATTTACAAATCTCATTATTCTTATGCAGCTGCTAAAAAGTGTGTGCAGATATGTATTTATATTTTTCTTATCCTTCAAAATCTAAGGACATAAGAAATCTTGCTAGAAAAAAAAAATCAGACAGAAACTTGATATACTTTTCCCTCCAAAGAATAGCAGCTTTCAAGGCAAATTTCTTGGTATAAAGCTCCCAAATGTATCTTCTATTTCTTTGGTCTTCACTATTTATAAATTCAGAGCAAAATTAAAACAAGTAGAAAGACAGGGGCTAAGGGGTAGTCAAAGAGAAAGTTCCAAAGTGAGGTTTTCCTCTCCTAGTTTTCTGTATTTCACTTATTCTGCCTGTTCCTGAAGACTGAATTGAGCCACTGGAAGGTGATATGAAGAATCTTCTACTGCTTCAGTAGAGAAGTCACGTATTATTTTGAATCCATTTCCATCATTATTCAACCATTTAAAAGGCCACAGGAATCACTATAAATAAAAAACCAAAATAACACATAGTATCACAAGAGGCAAATCATTATTATATATAATTGCTAAAATGAGACACAGTCAAATGATCAATCAAATAAAGGTCCTAAGAAGTCAAAACTCTTAAGACCAATTTAGACATTAATTTCATGTGTCACCATCTATAGCAACATAACTGGCTATAATTCTTTTAAGGGTTTTTTTAAAGGATTTTAGAAAAGTCACCTGAATAGAGAGTTTTCTTTTTCTCTTTTTGTTCCTGAGGAAGATTCGCCCTGAGCTAACATCTGTGCCAGTCTTCCTCTACTTCATATGTGGGTCGCCGCCACAGGATGGCTGCCGCTGAGTGGTGTAGGTCAGTGCCCAGGGAACTGAACCTGGGCCACCAAAGCAGAGCGCGCTGAACTTAACCACTAGGCCACGGGGCCAGCCCCAAGAGAATTTGCTTTTTTATTTAACCATTTCTCCAATTAGCTATCAAAGGTAATTCAGAAATGCAAATTAATGAGTGTTAGATTTAGATTTTCTCTCATACATGGAATAGCTTGCCATAAGCAGTCAAAGAGCCATATAACTTTCTGGTTTATTACCAGTCATCAACTACCTAATTATTTAATATTAACCACAGCTAGATCCCTTAAAAACAAAACATCTGTCATAGCATTCTTTACGTATTTACATATTTTTAGAAATCTATCAATTAAGAGACTTAAGCTCTTATGCTGACTTAAGATATGCAGTAACAGATAACACAAATATTTCTTTGGCAAATTCCCAACATTCTTCCAGGGGCTAGAAAGTTTTCTGATATAAGAGAATGCTTACATCTGTGGGCAATTCTACTCTATGCTAGTAAATTCTAGTTTGGAGGATATTTCTCATATAATCAATTGGCAGCCTTGCTCTACTGCTTTAAGTTCATGGGAATAACAAATACCAAATTCAGGATAGTAAATACCTCTATGGGGAAATGAAGGCAAAGGAATCAAAAAGAGGTCTCAGGGGACTTCAACTGTATCTGTAATGCATTATTTCTTAAATTGAACGATGGGTAAAAAACTATTCACGTGTTCTCTACTCTTTTTATATACTTCTAATACTTAAAAGAGTATTAATAGAACAAACATATACAGAGTTAGGTAAAAGATTTGATTCATGTAATTTATAAGTTGAAATACACAACAATCACACAGAGTATATATATAGTCCTTGAGAGCATAAATGGAACAGTTAGAAAAACTGTCAGAAGTTAGAAGTTATACTAGTTAGAAGAAATCTCAATTAGTTCCAAAGCATAAAACATTCTATGTTCTCTGATCACACTGTATTAAAATTAGAAAACAACTTTCACTTGCAGTTCCTACTCTCCCTCCTCTTCCTGAAGAAATCCTGTCCAAAGCCATTACATGAGGTCAAGCAAGGTAAGGATGCATAGGTAGCAGAGAGGGAGTTGCAGAGGCCCAGAGCGGGGTGCTAGGACCCAATAGGATGCGAAGGGTGTCCATGTAGAGTAGGAGATAGAGAAATGTGTGTGTCTGTATGCCAGCAGCCCAGTGCAGGATGTCAGAGCCTGTTATGCAACGTGAGTGAGTATCCCATGGGGAAGGCAGCCCAATGCAGAGTATGGGAGCCTGAGTGGAATAAAGAGGGCATCCTGGCAGAGAGACAAGGCCAAGCAGGTTGAGGGCTTCCATGTAGCAAGGTGCCTTGCATAGGTGTTGCAAGCTTGGTGTGGTGAGGAAGGAATCCACGCAAGGGAGGAGGTGGTAACTGGAGGCTGGTTACATAGTGGGAATTAATCAAAAAGTAAAAAATACTAAGGTTATATATTTACAATATAACAGATAGAGCAGTACTTAATGGAAAATAAGCTTTGCAAACACTTTCCTTATTAAAACAAGACTAAAAACAAACTAACCTAAGCAATTTTACCAAGATGAAGGGAAAAAAGCAATAAAGCACACCTATTTATTAAATAGAAAAAAGCACAAAAAAGATAAGGTCAGAAAAATAGAGATGATTAAAAAAAAAGTAATTCTTTTGAAAAAGATTTTTTTTTTTTTTAATTTTTACTTATTTATTTTTTCCCCCAAAGCCCCAGTAGAGAGTCGTATGTCATAGTTGCACATCCTTCTAGTTGCCGTATGTGGGACGCGGCCTCAGCATAGCCAGAGAAGCGGTGCGTCGGTGCGCGCCCGGGACCCGAACCCGGGCCGCCAGCAGCAGAGCGCGCACACTTAACCACTAAGCCACGGGGCCAGCCCCATTAAAAAAAAAAAGATTTTTAATAAGAGACAAACTGGTAAAACTGCCTGGGAATAAAAGATAGAAATAAAGAAGACAGTGAAAAAGGGTAAATAAATACAACGGATTAAGAAATATTATGAGCAAAACAATATTAAAAGCAATTACATGCTAATAAATTTGAAAATCTTGAACTAGATACCTATGAAATGGCAAAATTGGCACAGTAATACTAATAAATTTGAAAATCTTGAACTAGATACCTATGAAATGGCAAAATTGGCACAGTAATAGAAAACTTGATTTTGTTATTACAGAAAACTGCATTATGTTATTATATACACCATGGACACTTAAATGTGAATCAGACAAACCCTGATCCCCCCCAAAAGTGTCCCAGGTGAAACAGAGAAGCTGAATCTCTGCCTATAATTTGCTCTCTTGGGCAGCAAAGACGTGTCTTGTTAGTGAGCTAGGACTGAGTTGGTTAGCACTTTGGCCCAGGCCTGAAGTTCAGGGCCAGCCTACACAAAGAACAGTTAGCTCAAGGATAATCCCTTGATATTGGTTCTGTGGTCCAGTCCAGAGATTTTTAAAATTACAACTGATCGCAGGATACACTCTGGGGAAGACCAGCTTTTAATATAAACAAATTAAAAGAAGCCAATTCACAAAATATTTAGGAAGAAGTAAAATGAGCAGGATTTCACAACTGATGGGATACTGGGGTTAAAGGAGAAATACAGGTTCATGTTGTGATTTCTAGCTTGTGCAACTAGGTAGATGACCATCATATCATTTGCTGATATTAGGGAGTAAGTGCTGACTGGCTGCTGTTTATTCAGTATAATTCAGAGCTGTTTTTATATAGGTCTACACGTGCAACTCCCAGTAAGAACTGTATGGTGGACAATCTCCCTGTAATAGGTTCTTATGGAAAAATATCAACCAAATCAAACTTCCCTACGAAATAATTAACTGTTGCATACTTTTTGTCTTAAGAACTCTGGCTTGAACAACAGAGAATCTGAAATTCAAGGCAGGGAGATGAAGCATTCATTAGGTTATGAAACAGACAAAAAGGAAAATGTCTCAATTTTAAACAAACATCACCTCCTTTCAAATCCTGATATGCAAGTTCGAATCTTCCAATTGACACTTTCACACACCATCTTTTCAGTCAATACTCAACCCCAAGTTTCTCTAAACAGAATCCCAGTTAAGGCAGTGATTGCAGAGGAAATATTAACTGGCAATGCTTTGCTACTGGTATGAAAGTTCTGAAGCTGTTATATATCCCATAACAACTACTTACTTACCATCCTCAATGTACTCTGACACCTAGGCTGTAAAGTTATGTAAGAGTGTGGTCTGTGCATGCATGTGCAGAATATGTGGTGGGGAGGAGACAGATGACAAATGAGAATGTCTAGTAAAAGGGAACAAATAAAAGAAGATGAAAGAGCACAGATAAAAGAAATTCCTGTTTTAGAAGCAAAGGACTAAAGGAAAACATGACAAAATGCCAATAACGGTTTTATTAGGGTGGTGAAACCATGGGCATTTTGTTTTATCTTGTCTATTAGTCAAATGTTTTTGTAATGATATTAATTTGCTCTGCAAATTTTTATAACTTTTTATAAAATTTTATGAAGTTCTTTAGTGATGCCTTTCGTGGCTGTGGCTATTTTTACAGAGTGACTAATTGGAGGGGCTTTTGCTTACTACCGAGAAATTCTGAGGAGGAAAAATACATCACTTAAAACTCTCTTAGAACTTCAAAAAAAAACATTATGCAAGACTAGATTGAAGGGGAAATGAAGATTGAAAAAAAAATTTTAAATATGAGATGTCAAGTATGTGGTCTGGAGCTCAGAAATCTGTTCCCGAGATAGAGTTTTGGGAATTGTCAGTATTTGGTAGGCGATGTTTAAAGTCAGGAGAAGAGATGAGATCTAGGGAGACTAAAGATGTAAGAGTTTCCAAGTCCTGTCTGTTCCATTCCTTAGTTTCCATTTCTGTTTGTCACTCCAGGTTTCAATTACTCTCCAATAAAAAAATTGGTTTCATAGGCACTACTAGTCTCTTCCACCCTCTGGCTCAGCCTCTACTCTGGCTGCCAGGTCTCTCTTCCTAACTCCAGGTTCAAATTATATCACCACTCTGCTCAGAAATCTTCTGGCTTCCTACCAACTACAGAATAGGATTTAAGTTTCTTGGTCTGATAGTCAAGAAATAAGACTTTCCCCCAAAATCCCCCCCCTGAAATCCTCAAAATACTTTTCATTGTGCCTTCTAGTGCACTTGACACTTGCTCTTTCCAGGATATTTATAAATGTCGATCTTAACTCCCAGCAGGCCAAAACTTATTGTTTCTAGACTCCTGCCTTGCCCTTGTTTTTTTTTAGGAAGATGAGCTCTGAGCTAACATCCATGCCAATCCTCCTCTTTTTTTTTGCTGAGCAAGACCGGCCCTGAGCTAACATCTATTGCCAATCCTCCTCCTTTTTTTTCCCTTTTTCTCCCCAAAGCCCCGGTAGATAGTTGTATGTCATAGCTGCACATCCTTCTAGTTGCTGTATGTGGGACGCCACCTCAGCATGGCCGGACAAGAGGTGTGTTGGTGCACGCCCGGGATCCAAACCTGGGCCGCCAGTAGCGGAGCGCGCGCATCTAACCGCCAAGCCATGTGCCTTGCATGTGGTAAGGATTCAAAGGTTTAACAAACTAATTTTTACATATTACAATGAGGCAAGGATGCAGAGAAATTGGAATCCTCATACATTGCTGGTAGAAATATAAAATGGTGAAACTGGAAAACAGTTGACAGTTCCCCAAAACGTTAAACACAGAGTTACCATATGATCTAACATTTCCACCCCTAGCTTTATATCCAAGAGAAATGAAAACATGTCCACACAATAACTTGTAAGCAAATGTTCACAACAGCTTTATTCACAATAGCCAGAAAGTAGAAACAATCCAAATTTCCATGAACAGATGCATAAACAAAATGTGGTATATCCATACAATAGAATATTATTCAGCTATAAAAAGGAATGAAATACTGATACATCCTACAACATGGATGAACCTTGAAAACATTATGCTAAGTGAAAGAATCCAGGTGCACAAAACAACACATTTTATACAATTCCATTTGTATGAAATATCTAATCCATAGAGACAGAAAACAGATTAGTGGTTACTAGATGCTGGGCTGGAGGGAGTGTGACTGCTTAAGGCATATGAGGTTTATGTTTGGGATAATGAAAAAGTTCTGGAACTAGGTAGTGGTGATGGTTGCAAAACACCATGAATATACTTAATGCCACCGAACTGTACACTTTAAAATGTTATGTTATGTGTTTGTTGCTAGTGTCACTGAGTCAATTCTGACTCCCAGCGACCCTAAGTACAGCAGAGCCGAACCCTGTCCAGTCTTTTCGCGCCATCCTCTCACATTCTGACGCTATATCAGACAATGCTCTGCTGCTATTCATAGGGTTTTCATGGCCAGTTTTTTCTGAAGTGGGTGGCCAGGTCCTTCTTCCTAGTCTGTCTTAGTCCGGAAGCTCTGCTGAAACCTGTCCACCATATGACCCTGCTGGTATTTGAAATACCAGCGGCATTGCTTTCACCATCACAGTAATACCCAGCTGCCACAGTATGACAACCAACAGGCAGGTGGTACGGTTCCCTGACTGGGAAACGAATCTGGGCCGTGGACTGGATGAGAGCATCCAATCTTAACCATTAGACCAACGTGTCATGTGTACTTCGCCATAATTAAAATTGTTAATAGAAATAGTCAATATTAAATTTAAACAATGTTCTACACCATCCATTCTTTTTCAAGTTTTATCTACATGCTTTGGCTCTCTCCCAGCAACATCCATATCAGAATTGGCTGTATCAGGGCCGGCCAGGTGGCACAAGCGTTAAGTGCTCGTGCTCCGCTTCGGCAGCCTGGGGTTCGCCGGTTCAGATCCCGGGCACGCACTGACGCACCGCTTGGCAAGCCATGCTGTGGCAGCGTCCCATATAAAGTAGAGGAAGATGGGCACAGATGTTAGCCCAGGGCCAATCTTCCTCAGCAAAAAAGAGGAGGATTGGCATCAGATGTTAGCTCAGGGCTGATCTTCCTCACAAAAAAAAAAAAAAAGAAAAGAATTGCCTGTATCTGAATACTTGATCCAATCATTCACTCACAAACATTTGTTGAATATTTCACCTTTTCAAAACCCATGACTTATTGGGCACTTCATATATGCCTGGCAATCTACCAGGTACTTTACAAAATGATCTAATTTTATACCTTATAATTAAGCTTATACTGCTAAGAGAGGATGTCCTTGCCAAGAGCCTTATCTCAATCTCCTCTACCTTAATCTCAATCCCTCTCATTTGCTCCACAGTCCAGTAGTGTCACCATCCAGTGGTATCACAGCTCTGTAACAGTCCAGTAAGTTACCTGGTAACGTCAACCTCTATCTACACTGGTTTCACTCAATTAATAAAAAACCACACCCACTTTTCCCCCAACTTTATGTTCATTTCTCTTCAGTCGTAACAAAACTTCTATAGAGAGCAGTGTACTCTTAGCATCTTCATTTTGTCACTCCCCCATTTATTCCTCAATCCATCGCAAGTTACTTTCTCTCCACAACTCCAATGAACACTGATATGTCCCACTAATTCCAAAATTTGATGGGTAACTCCCAGTTTCTTTACCTCTAAAATGAAACTTGTGCTATTTCACATGTTGCTTTGAAGATTAATAAAACAACAAATACAAAAATGAGCAACACATTTCTTTTTCATCAATCCTTTTTTTTTTTTTCATTGATTCTTAATCAAAGGATGGATGAAACTAAATACAAAGCCACACAGGTTATTTAGTCCTATTCTAGGAGAATTCTTAAAACACTGCTCTATACAACTGCTAACATGAATTTTATCCTTCCCTTCTTCCTCCCTTTGACACCAGGTGAGCCCTCCACTTCAGAGATTAACAGGAAGAAAAAACTGATGCTCTAAAATGTCAAAGGACTTACCAAAGGTAACACATCTAATAAGCAGTTAGGTCAGGCCTGGAACACAAGTCTTCTAACTCCACTGCTTTCTGAATTACACTGTGGTTGTTACTCTCCAGTCATAAAATATGATTCCTACAGTTGGAAAAATGGAATAAATTCCTTCAAGTCTTATGGAGTGAGTGCACTAAATAGGGATGTTAATTTAAATATGTACTTGGGGGAGGCTTTCTTTTTGTAGTCCTCTCATTATTTGTTAATCTGTGTTGGCTGAGTCTGGCTTCCAGGCAAAACTGAAAGACTGGAAAATTTAAACCTTTTTGTGATAAGAAAAAAAGCACATAATAAAATGTGACTGGTAAGCACACGGTTCCTGATCTTAATAAAACTGCAATCTTATGTCCTCAGCCATGAGAATACCTATGAGAACAGCAGCCATAAATGCAACTCCACCATAGGGAAAAATAATTCAAAACATGTACTACTGAGCCATGAAGCTCCAAGGACCCGCCATATTCACAGCTAGCTGAGGAAAAGAAAGCAAAGATGCCACAAGAGGTTCTTACTGCAAAAGGTTACCAGGCTTATGCCAACTGACCTTGGCTAAAAGGAATAAGCGGACGTGGAGACTTTGACATTCACAATAGCCAAGACATGTTCCCTACCTTCCAATTCCATACGCTCACTTCTCTAAAACTGATGTGCCACAGAAGGCACCTGTAGTCAAGGCATCATGTTGGTTCTTCTTTCTCATCTCCCTGGTTCACAAGTGCCCTTCTCCTTCTCAACCATCTTCCTATGGTATACTACCTCAAGTGTATTAAAAAGAAAAGTAAGTCTTTTGATTCATGTTGGAATGTTCTGATTGTAGAATGTGGTGACAGTAGCAATGACAATTTTTGTTTAATGACCTCACCTCTTGGTCCTCTTACTAGTATCAAAGAATGCCTTGCTTCTGAGAGCAAGTATGATGAGAGCATACAGAGTGTGGGTAAGGTATAGAGCCTTATTTCATCTAGGTGACAGATTCACAGCAATGCTCCTGGTAAAGCATGCTGGGAAATACCAATCTACTGTGAAGCTTGGCGAGGACTCATTCACCTGCACCTAAGGCTGTTTCCCAGTTGCATGTTTTGCATTATTCCTAGTTGCTGAAGGTGAAAAGGTCCAATTTATTTCCAAGAGATCAACATCACATTTCAGAATAAATGAAAAAATTATAAAGTTGGAAAACATGTTTAAAAAAAGGGAACATGTTAAACATACGTTGAGGATTTACATTACATTTTCTTGAATAGTTATTCAGGACATGAACCTTTTAATTAACTTTTGCTGAAAAATTTTGGATACTATAAATCTATTTTCATTTTTACTTTAGTGCAAATCTTTTGTTCCCTGTCATATGTCAAGCATTCACTGCACATTTACTCATCCCTCCTATATACTTATTTGATTAATTTAAAGGAACTCTTTATGAATTCTACTCTTCTTTTTTTTTTTTGTGAGGAAGATCAGCCCTGAGCTAACATCCATGCTAATCCTCCTCTTTTTGCTCAGGAAGACCGGCTCTGAGCTAACATCTATTGCCAATCCTCCTCCTTTTTTTTTTTTTCCCTCCAAAGCCCCAGTAGATAGTTGTATGTCATAGTTGCACATCCTTCTAGCTGCTGTATGTGGGACGCTGCCTCAGCATGGCCGGAGAAGCAGTGTGTCAGTGCGCGCCCAGGACCCGAACCCGGGCTGCCAGTAGCGGAGCGCGCGCACTTAACCGCTAAGCCACGGGGTTGGCCCTGAATTCTACTCTTAAAAAAAATTCCTAGCGAAGAAGTGAAACTCTCACTGTTTGCAGATGACATGATTCTATATATAGAAAACCCTAAAGAATCCATCAGAAAACTATTAGAAATGATCAACTATAGCAAAGTTGCAGGGTACAAAATAAACTTACAAAAATCAGTTGCATTTCTATACTCTAATAACGGAACTAATGGAAAGAGAACTCAAGAACATATTCCCATTTACAACTGCAACAAAAAGAATAAAATATCTAGGAATAAATTTAACAAAGGAGGTGAAAGATCTATACAATGAAAACTATAAGACATTATTAAAAGAAATCAATGATGACATAAAGAAATGGAAAGATATTCCATGCACAAGGACTGGAAGAATAAACATATCTAAAATGTCCATATTACCTAAAGCAATCTGCAGATTCAATGCAACTCCAATCATAATCCCAATGACGTTCTTCACGGAAACAGAACAAAGAATCCTAAAATTCATATGGGCAACAAAAGCTGAAACAGCTAAAACACTCCTGAGAAAAAAGAATAAAGTTGGAAGCATCACAATCCCTGACTTCAAAATATACTACAAAGCTATAGTAATCAAAACAGCATGGTACTGGTACAAAAACAGACACACAGATCAATGGATCAGAATTGAAAGGTCAGAAATAAAACCATACATCTCCGGACAACTAATCTTCAACAAAGGAGCCAAGAACATACAATGGAGAAAGGAAAGTCTCTTCAATAAATGGTGCTGGGAAAACTGGACAGCCACATGCAAAACAATGAAAGTAGACCATTATCTTAACGCTATACACAAAAATTAACTCAAAATGGATTAAAAGTTTGAAGGTAAGATGTGAAACCATAAAACTCCTAGAAGAAAATACAGGCAGTACCCTCTTTGACATTGGTCTTAGCAGCATCTTTTCGAATACCGTGTCCACTCAGGCAAGGGAAACAAGAAAAAATAAACAAATGGGACTACATCAGACTGAAAAGGTTCTGCAAGGCAAAGGAACCCAGGAACAAAATGAAGACAATCCACCAACTGGGAGAAATTATTTGCGAATCATATATCCAACAAAGGGTTAATCTCCAAAATATATAAAGAACTCATACAACTCAGCAAAAAAAAAACCAACAACCCGATCAAAAAACGGGCAGAGGATATGAACAAACATTTTCCTAAAGAAGATATACAGATGGCCAACAAGCACATGAACAGATGTTCAACATCACTAATCATTAGGGAAATACAAATCAAAACTACAATGATATCTCACCTTATATCTGTTAGAATGCCTACAATTAACAAGACAAAAAAAAACAAACGTTGGAAAGGATGTGGAGAAAAGGGAACCCTCATACACTGCTGGTGGGAATACAAACTAGTGCAGCCACTGTGGAAAACAGTACGGAGATTTCTCAAAAAATCAACAATAGAAATATCATACAACCCAGCTATCCCACTACTGGGTATTACCCAAAGAACTTGAAATCAACAATTCAAAGAGAGGTATGCACCCCTATGTTCATGGCAGCATCATTCACAATAGCCAAGACATGGAAGCAACCCAAGTGCCCACTGACTGATGAATGGATAAAGAAGATGTGGCAATATATACACAATGGAATACTACTCAGCCGTAAAAAAAAAAAAAAAAAAAAAAAAAAAAAGACAAAATCATTCCATTTGCAACAACATGGATGGACCTTGAGGGTGTTATGTTAAGCGAAATAAGTGAGACAAACACTGCATTATTTCACTCATATGTGGAAGATAAACACACAGACAAAGAGAACAGATTAGTGATTTCCAGAGGGAAAGGGGGTTGGGGGTGGGTATAAGAGGTAAAAAGGGCACATATATATGGTGACTCACAAATAATAATGTACATCTGGAATTTCACAATGTTATAAACTATCATGACCTCAGTAACAACAACAACAAAAAGTAAGAACAGGGAAGCAAGAAACATAGAAGGTAAACTAGGTTATGTATGCTTCTAAGGTGGAACCAGGAAGTTAGGCAAGTCTTAAAAACAGGAAAATAAGGAGTGACGTCAGCATCATGGCGGAGTGAGCTTTCCCGTGAATTCTTCCCCCACAAAATACAACAAAAGTAACAGCCACAGACCAACAACGGAATCCCAGACAGTCAAAAGCTGGAGCGGAGGGATCCACACTGCCGCACATCTGAGAGCGGAACGTGCTGGGCCCCCGGAGGAAGTGGGGAGAGGTAAGGAGAACTCCGCTCCCTCCCCATCAGATCAGCGATCGGGTCCGCGCGGCTCCCAGAGAGGGGGGAGGGGCGGCCCTCGGCGGGAAACTGTAGCTCTTCGGGCTCTCTCAGCCAGTGGGAAACTCCCGCACAGAGGGCTCAGAGGAGCCACAGGGCTACCATCAACATCTGAGCAACCCAGAGAGCGGATAAAGAGGGGCAAACGAGAAGCCTCCCACGTCAGGGACCCAGAGGGCAAAAGAGAGAGCTCCCCCCTCCCCGCAACCCGGAGTCTGCAGCTCCACCAGATCTAGCGGTCCGAGGCAGACCTGAATAAACTGGACTGGACCCGTGGATCGCAGTGGGGAAAAGAAACAAAACAAAACAAAACAAAACTGCGGATCGCAGCAGAAAAACTGGGGCAGAGCGCAGGCGGCTTAGACTACACAGCCCTTTACCACCACACAGTGGCGGCAGGTGGAAATTGCAACCAGAGACTTCCAGGATGAGGAAAATCAAAACCAACACAGGAACCACAATGCAAAAATATATGAAATCACCAGACCAGAAACAAAATGACAAGCACCCAGAAATCAACCCCAAAGACACAGAAATCCATAAACTAAATGACAGAGATTTCAAAATAGCTATCATAAAAACACTCAACGAAATACGAGACAACACAGACAAACAATTCAATGAGATTAGGAGTTTCTTCACAAAAGAGATTGAAATCATAAAGAAAAACCTATCAGGGCTGATGGAGATGAAGAACACAATGGAGGAGATAAAGGAGAATCTGGAATCTTTAAAGAACAGAGCTGACAATATGGAGGAAAGAATTAGTACTTTAGAGGATAGGAATACAGATATACTCCAGATGGAAGAAGAGAGAGAACTAAGACTAAAAAGAAATGAAGAAAGACTCCGAGAAATATCGGACTCTATTAGAAAATGTAACATAAGAATTATAGGTATTCCTGAGGGAGAGGAGAGGGAAAGAGGAACAGAGAGCCTATTCAAGGAAATAATAGCTGAAAATTTCCCAAATCTGGGGAAGGAGCAGGAAATACCAGTAAGCGAAGCCAACAGGACTCCTATATATATTAACAGACAAAGGCCTTCACCACGACACCTAGTGGTAAGGCTAGCCAGGGTCAACGACAAAGAAACAATATTAAGGGCAGCTAGACAAAAACAAAAAATAACGTACAAAGGAACTCCCATCAGGCTCTCAGCGGATTTCTCAACAGAAACTTTTCAGGCTAGAAGAGACTGGAATGATATATTCAAAATACTGAAAGACAAAAACTTTCAGCCAAGAATACTCTATCCAGCAAAAATATCCTTCAAATATGATGGAGAAATAGTAACTCTCCCAGATAAACAAAAGCTAAGGGAGTTCATGGCCACGAGAACGCCACTACAAGAAATACTCAAGAAGGCCCTCAGGCCTGAAAACAAGAAGAGAAAGGGAACACAAAGCTTGGAGTAAGGAGAAAAGTAGGTAGACAAAATCAGAGAAATAGTAGATCTTTACCGGAATAGGTTAGCAACCACTTAAATACTAAAATCAAAGATCAAAGGAAGAAATTCACCAAAAATAAATTTAACCTCATCACTGTAAACACACAGCCACAACACAAGATAGAATAAGGTATAACAAGAGCAACTTAGAAGGGGAAGAGGAAAGTGACTGAATTGACTTAGTATAAGGAAATGGGAGGCTATCAGATAATGGACTATCTCATACAGAAGATTTTTCGCCCAAACCTCAAGGTAACCACTAAACAAATAATCAAATTAAAACCACATATGATAAACAAAGAGAAAACTAGAAGAATCGTAAGACAGAACAACCAAACTGAATTGGCAGTCCAAAACAAATGGGACAAGAAACAAAGGAAATGCAAAAGAACCAGAAAATAAGTGACAAAACAGCAACATTCAACCCTCATATTTCAATAATTACCCTAAATGTAAATGGATTGAACTCTCCAATCAAAAGATACAGAGTGGCAGGATGGATTAAAAAGCAAGACCCAACAATATGCAGCCTTCAGGAAACACATCTTAGCACTAAAGACAAGCACAGGCTCAGAGTGAAAGGATGGAAGACAATACTCCAAGCTAATGGCAAACAAAAGAAAGCAGGTGTTGCCATACTCATATCAGACAAAGTAGACTTCAAGATAAAACAGGTTAAGAAAGACAAAGAAGGGAAATATATAATGATAAAAGGGACACTCCATCAAGAAGACATATCACTTATAAATATATATGCACCCAACATAGGAGCACCAATGTACATAAAACAACTATTAACAAACCTAAAAGGAGAAATCAACAACAACACAATAATAGTAGGGGATCTTAACACCCCACTTACAGCAATGGATAGATCATCCAGACAAAAAGTTAATAAAGAAATAGTAGACTTAAATGAAAAACTGGACGAGATGGACCTAGTAGACATATACAGAGCACTCCACCCAAAAACAGCTGACTACACATTCTTCTCAAGCGCGCATGGAACATTCTCTAGGATAGACCATATGTTGGGAAACAAAGCAAGCCTCAATAAATTTAAGAAGATTGAAATCATAACAAGCATCTTTTCAGACCATAAGGCTATGAAACTGGAAATGAACCAGGAAAAAAAAACTGGGAAAGTGACAAAAATGTGGAGATTAAACAACATGCTACTGAACAACCAATGGATCATTGATGAAATTAAAGGAGAAATCAAAAACTATCTGGAAACAAACGAAAATGATAACATGCCATATCAAACCATATGGGACGCAGCAAAAGCAGTCCTGAGAGGGAAACTCATAGCGATACAAGCCCACCTTAACAAACAAGAAAAAGCCCTAATAGGCAACCTTAAATTACACCTAACAGAACTAGAAAAAGAAGAACAAACAAAGCCCAAAGCCAGCAGAAGGAGAGAAATAAGAAAAATCAGAGCAGAAATAAATGATATTGAGACCAAAAAAACAGTAGAAAGGATTAATGAAACAAAGAGTTGGTTCTTCGAGAAGATAAACAAAATAGACAAACCCTTAGCCAGGCTAACTAAGAAAAAAAGAGAAAAGGCTCAAGTAAATAAAATTAGAAATGAAAGAGGAGAAATTACAACGGATACCATGGAAATACAGAGGATTATAAGAGAATACTATGAGAAATTATATGCCAACAAATTGGACAATCTAGAAGAAATGGATAAATTCTTAGACTTATACAACCTCCCAAAATTGAACCAAGAAGAAATGGAGAATCTGAATAGACCAATCACAAGTAAAGAGATTGAAATAGTAATCAAAAACCTCCCAAAAAATAAAAGTCCAGGACCAGATGGCTTCTCCAGTGAATTTTACCAAACATTCAAAGAAGATTTAATACCCATCCTCCTCAAACTATTCCAAAAAATAGAGGAAGATGGAACACTTCCTGAATCATTCTATGAGGCCAACATCACCCTGATACCGAAACCAGACAAAGACAATACAAAGAAAGAAAATTACAGGCCAATATCGCTGATGAACATTGATGCAAAAATCCTCAACAAAATATTGGCAAACCGAATACAACAATATATTAAAAAGATCATACACCATGATCAAGTGGGATTTATACCAGAGACGCAGGGATGGTTCAACATCCGCAAATCAATCAACGTGATACATCACATCAACAAAACAAAGAATAAAAACCACATGATCGTCTCAATAGACGCAGAGAAGGCATTTGACAAGATACAACATCATTTATGATAAAAACTCTCAATAAAATGGGAATAGAAGGAAAGTACCTCAACATAATAAAGGCCATATATGACAAACCCACAGCTAACATCATACTCAACGGGGAAAGACTGAAAGCCATTCCTCTGAGAACAGGAACGAGGCAGGGCTGCCCACTCTCACCACTCCTGTTCAACACAGTACTGGAGGTTTTGGCCAGAGCAATTAGGCAAGAAAAAGGAATAAAAGGAATCCAAATAGGTAACGAAGAAGTGAAACTCTCACTATTTGCAGATGACATGATTGTATATATAGAAAACCCTAAAGAATCTGTTGGAAAACTGTTAGAAACAATCAACAACTACAGCAAAGTTGCAGGGTACAAAATCAATCTACAAAAATCAGTTGCATTTCTATATGCTAATAATGAACTAACAGAAAGAGAGCTCAAAAAGATAATACCATTTACAATTGCATCAAAAAGAATAAAATACCTAGGAATAAATCTTACCAAGGAGGTGAAGGACCTATACAATGAGAACTACAAGACATTATTGAGGGAAATCTACGATGACATAAAGAAATGGAAAGATATCCCATGCACGTGGATTGGAAGAATAAACATAGTTAAAATGTCTATATTACCTAAAGCAATCTACAGATTCAATGCAATCCCAATCAGAATCCCAATGACATTCTTCACAGAAATAGAAAAAAGAATACTAAAATTTATATGGGGCAACAAAAGACCCCAAATAGCTAAAGAAATCCTAAAGAAAAAGAACAAAGCAGGAGGCATCACAATTCCTGACTTCAAAACATACTACAAAGCAATAGTAATCAAAACAGCATGGTACTGGTACAAAAACAGACACACAGATCAATGGAACAGAATTGAAAGCCCAGAAATAAAACCACACATATACGGACAGCTAATTTTCGACAAAGGTGCTAAGGACATGCAATGGAGAAAGGAAAGTCTCTTCAATAAATGGTGTTGGGAAAACTGGACAGCCACATGCAAAAGAATGAAAGTGGACCATGTGCTATCGCCATTCACAAAAATTAACTCAAAATGGATCAAAGACCTGAAGGTGAGACCTGAAACTATAAAACTCATAGAAGAAAATATAGGCAACACACTATTTGACATTGGGTTTAAAGGAATCTTTTTGGATGACATGCCTACCCAGACTAGGGAAACTAAAGAAAAAATAAACAAGTGGGACTTTATCAGACTAAAGAGCTTTTATAAGACAAATGAAATCAGAATCAAGATGAACAAACAACCAACCAGCTGGGAGAGAATATTTGCAAAACATACATCTGACAAGGGGTTGATCTCCATAATATATAAAGAACTCACACAATTGAACAACAAAAAAACAAACAACCCGATCAAAAAATGGGCAGAGGAAATGAACAGACACTTCTCCAAGGAAGATATACAGATGGCCAATAGGCACATGAAAAGATGCTCAACATCACTAATCATCAGGGAAATGCAAATCAAAACAACACTAAGATACCACCTCACGCCCGTTAGAATGGCTATAATCACCAAGACAAAAAACAACAAATGTTGGAGAGGATGTGGAGAAACAGGAACCCTCATACACAGCTGGTGGGAATGCAAATTGGTGCAGCCTCTATGGAAAACGGTATGGAGATTCCTCAAAGAATTAAAAATAGAGATGCCCTATGATCCAGCCATCCCACTACTGGGAATCTATCCAACGCACCTGAAATCAACAATCCAAAGAGGCTTATGCACCCCTATGTTCATTGCAGCATTACTCACCATAGCCAAGAAGTGGAAGCAACCTAAGTGTCCCTCGACTGACGATTGGATTAAGAAAATGTGGTATATATATACAATGGAATACTACTCAGCCATAAAAAAAGACAAAATCGTCCCATTTGCAACAACATGGATGGGCCTGGAGCGTATTATGTTAAGTGAAATAAGCCAGAAAGAGAAAGACAAACACTGTATGATCTCACTCATATGTGGAATATAAACCAACACATGGACAGAGAAAACTGGACTGTGGTTACCCGGGAAGTGGGGGTGGGGGGTGGGCACAAGGGGTGAAGGGAGTCATATATGGGGTGATGGACAAACAAAAATGTACAACCCAAAATTTCACAATGTTAGAAACCATTAAAATATCAATAAAAATCAAAAAAAAAAAAAAAAAAGGAAAATAAGAAGATTGTTTTGTTGAACTTTTATTAAAAACTAAAATAGCATTCAGCATAATGTACAAAATAAATATAATACATAGCTTATCTAAATATTTAAAAGTTGTTCTTGTTTTGAATCCAAAAGAAAGTCATTTATTCTAAGTATCACGATAATATAAGAAATAAAATATTTGTTAAAAAAAAAAGTTTCTAGGAAAATAAATTGCACTCTTAAAAACAGAACACTTACATCTACACATTAGGTAGGACAAGTGTTCTGAAATGCAATCTAGGATGTAATGCCCTAAACTTAAAAACAACCAAAAAAATTCATTTAACTCGAATAATCTCTCCCTCTCAGATACTGACATGCCCTTTTAATTGTCAAAAGGATAACTATAAGCACACCTTCAACCATGAAATCAAATTTCTATTCTATCTATACTACATACAGTAATTCAAAAGTTACCTCTATAACATCATTGAGGTTTGGCTCTAGTACAGATTTTTTAAAATAACCTATGGGAAAATCCAATGCTGTAACTAATTTTTAACCAATTTTGTTTAATTTTGGCTCCATAAACAAAGTGTCTTTAAGTAAAAGAATAATAGATATAATTTAGTCACTTTGATATGCCTCCGTTGGTAAAGGCTTTTGGGTATATCTCCTAGAAATTGAGAAATTTAATGACCAGCTAACAAATCATTTCATAGACCAGGCAGTTTACAATCTGTGTATTCCACAGAATTGAAAAAGGATGTAACCTAGTCCTCAGTTAAGAGATCATTAAAAATAGTTTTTGATGATGGATTGTGAACTGACTTTTGGTAAATAACTCTAAAAGGATTCAAAGAATTGAGTGGCACTGATATAACAAACCATATATAACATTCTTAAAACTTATATCCATAAAAGTGAAAAACAGGAAGTGACCTGATATTGAACTGTTTTCATTCTAATAAGTAACATTTTCCTATAGCACTGATCACCTATATAACTTATCTTTAACTGTCTCCCACTGAACCAAGGCACAAAGAACACTGTCTAGCACACAGTAGGTACTCAATAAATATCTGCTTAAGGAATGTATAAATAAATGAAGGGACTGCTGACTAATAGGTAGCTCATCTTCAACTTCACATGGTAATGCCATATTGCTTTCCAATTAGGCGTTACCAGTTTACACCACCAGCAGTGGTTATTTTAAGAATTCCATCTGCTTCATACCCTCACCAAGCTAGGTATTGCCAGACCAGCAGTTATTCTCTGCCCTGCTGGTAGGTACAAAATGATCACCTACTATGGTCTTTATTTGCATTTTAATCTATTTATCAGCTCTTCATGTTTCCTTTTCTGTAAAATACCTTTTTCTATCTTTTTATTGTTCTTTTGGTCAATAATCTTTCTCTTATTTGAAGTAAGAGAATACAATAGACCCCAATCTTTGGTTACAAGTCTTGCAAATACCTTTTCCAACTTCATGAGTTGTCTTTTGATGAACACAAGTTCTTAATTTAAATGCAGTCAAAGCTGTTGATCATTTCCTTTATTATCTACATTTTTGCATCTTATGTATAACAGTCTTTCTTCTCCAAGGTTCAAATAATTTACCTCTAATGTCTTCTCAGTTGTATAGTTTTGCCTTTCACATTTAAGACTCCAATCAGTTGGAATTGATTTGTTATCTGGTATGAGGTCCAGTCCCATTTCATTTTTTACCACGTGAATAATCAATTGTCCCAGAACCACTGTTTCTCCACTATAAGGCCAGTTCTATTATAAATTGTTTCTATATATATATGTGTGTGTGTGTACATATATGTAAGTGTATATATATATGTATGTGTCTGTTTCCAGGCTTCTTTTCCATGGGTCTATTTATTCCTACACTACTACCATGTGTCTTAACTATTATGGCATTATAATAATATCTTGATATATAGTAGAGCAAGGCCTTTCCCCATACATATACGTTATTGAAGTCTTGGTACTCTGCTCTTTCGTATAAATTTTAAAATAAGCAGGTCAAATTGGGGGTGGGAGGCTTTTATGACATTGCTTGGAATGGCAATGAATCAATCTAGATCAATATGGGAGAACTGACAACTTTATGATAAATAGTCCAAATCATGAGCACAGTCAGTCTCTTATTTAGTTACTCTTTAACATCTTCAAATAAACTTTTAAAATTTTCTCCATAAAGAGCTTACATACCTTTCTTTAAGATTTATTCCTAGATATGTTATTTTTTTAATACTATTGTGTTATTTCCTTTAAATGACAATATGTTTACTACTGGTACAAATTTTATCCAGCAATCTTGCTAAATTCTTATGAATTCTAATAATTTGTCTGTAGATTCCACAAATGACAAACTGTTTTTTGAACATGTTAACTTTCAGGTGCCCCAGACATCTAAGTGTAAATATTAAGCAAGCAGTTAGCTATGTGAATCTACAGTTCATAGTAGTCGTATAGACTGGAAATAGAAATATTATTTAAATGCATGGAGCTAGACAAGATCACCAAAGAAGTGAACGTAGACAGAGAGGAACTGGTACAACTTTAAAAATTGGGAATACTGAGAAGAAAACCAGGAGAGTGTGGGGACCCAGAAGCTAAGCAGAAACGTCTTTCAAGAAAGTAGCAATGATCAGCTGTATCAAATGCTATTAAATGAGATGGAAGACTGAGAACTGACCACTGGATTTAGCAACATGCAAGTTATTAGTGACCATGTTGGATAGGAGTAGTGGTAAAAGCTGATTCAGGTGAGTTCCAAAGTGAAGGGACTGTAGACTCCAAGTGTAGACAACTCTTTTGATGAGTGTTTCTATAGGAGAGAAATGGGGTGGTGGTTAGGAGATGTGTGGTCAAAAGAAGTTTTTCTGGTACATTGATGGGAATGAACTAGTCAAGAAGAAAAGCCTGATGCAGCTGTTGATATAGAAAACTGCTGAAACAAAGTCGGATTTTGCGAAGAGGAGGGGATCTGATACACCAGTAGACATAGGTTAGTACATACTTCATTTATAATAAGAGGTGGGAAGTCAGAGTACCTGGGTACCACTGCAAGGAGAGCTTAGAATCTCTATTCTGACTGCTTCTATCTTTTCAATGAGGCAGAAAACAAGGTCTTCAGCTAAGAGTGAGGATGGGTGGGTAGGGGAAGGCAGGGAGTTGCAGGTTTGAGAAGAGTTAGGGTGTGAAATGAGAACTGGAGAACGAATGAACTAAGGAGATACAGTACAGTTTCCCAGCGCAATAAGGACCCACACCTGTAAGTTATCATGAATATAAAGTGAGATCAGTCAGCATAGTTGTGTAGTTTAAATTACCTAGTTTAGGGCCAGCCCCGTGGCCTAGCGGTTAAGTGCACGCGCTCCGCTACTGGAGGCCTCGGTTCGGATCCTGGGCGCGCACTGATGCACCGCTTGTCCGGCCATGCTGAGGCCGCGTCCCACATACAGCAACTAGAAGGATGTGCAACTATGACGTACAACTATCTACTGGGGCTTCGGGGAAAAAAAAAGGAGGAGGATTGGCAATAGATGTTAGCTCAGAGCCGGTCTTCCTCAGCAAAAAGAGGAGGATTAGCACGGATGTTAGCTCAGGGCTGATCTTCCTCACACACACAAAAAAATAATAATAATAAATTACCTAGTTTATCAATATGACTCCTTCAACTCTCTGACTCTTCTCTCGATGACCTTTAGCCAATTCCCAAAACTCCAATCCCAGTAAAATCCAACTCTTGTTTACTCTGTTCATCACCTATGAAGCTGACTGGGGCTGAAGAAACACAGCCAATGAAACACAACCGAACACAAATGGTTTAAAACCATGCTTTTAAACATTTCTGCTCTCTATAACAAGGAACCCAGACCAATACACTCGCAAAGTATTCACAGTAACTTGTGAATCACCACCCTCAATGGCTTACATCGTTTACACGTTCCCGGGCCAACTCCATCTTAAAAATCCCTTCTCCTAGTTTCTATGACATTACATCATTAGACCAGCAGTTTTCAGACTTGGACTGCTATAAAATTTCAAAATATGTTTCAAGGGCTCATACAGGTTGACAATTTTATTTGGATAAGCAGAACATTAAAAAAAAACTACTACTACTACTTCATGAAAGAAAAGGCAATAACGCCATAAAAGAAAGACAAACCTTGGGAAAAAGGACAACTCATCTTAAAAAAAGAAAAGTTGGCATCCTTACATCGACAATATTCAGACAAAGGGCTGGTGAAAATTTCGTCAGAGAACCCACTGCATTAAGATAATCCTGGTCTTCTTCCTACCCTGTGATTACTTCTTTTCTAACTTTTTTCTGTTGCCCTGTAAATATAACGGCTTATTAAAAGCTTTGCTGCAGCACTTTTCTTTCTCTGGAATCTCTTTACTATCTCATTCATTTTCAAATCTTTAGTTCTCACCTCTAAGTGGGTGACTTAAATAAATTCCTGCTTCATGAAACATTATATCACAGAAATACCTATACTCAAGCATCCACCACAATGCATTACACATTTACCTGTTTACATATTTATCGCCCATACAAATAAGGCACACGTGGTAGGGATTAACAGCAAATAGGATAATCTCTTAGTACAGACAGGATGCCTATTAAATAATTTCTTTTTAAGAGATACTGACAATTCCATCAATTAGTATCTCCTTTATCTTACTGTTCTTAAGAGCTCTTCTTGAACATTCTTTATTCCTTAAACTGCAGAGCCCAACACTATAACTCTGCATATCTTCAGATATTCACTGGCTCTAATATTTCCTTTCCAAATCTCATGATTTGAAAAGAAAACTACTTAGGTTTAAATGTCTACCACTTTCACTTGCTCTAAAAGACTAAGTAACCCTACAGTATAGTCTATATTCATTTCCTAACTGTCAGCACATCAGTTTCCCTGTTAAGTCCTCAATAAAGAGAACACAAGGGTCACTGGTGCCTTGCTTAGTCATCCTCACGTTGATACTTGAGCACAGGAAACAGCCCAAAGTCATTTTCTAATTTAGTATTTAATTTCAGAAGAGACAAATTCCTATCTAAGAATTCCTAAAGGACATGAAATCTGAGCACATCTTTCAATGAACCAAAAGGGGATACAAGACACCTTTAAGATTTTTTCCACTACAGCATTTCTGTCTATTAAGAAAATACTTGGGCTGGCCCCGTGGCTTGGTGGTTAAGTGCACTCACTCCGCTGTTGGCGGCCCGGGGTTCGGATCCCGGGCGCGCACCGACGTACTGCTTCTCCAGCCATGCTGAGTCGCGTCCCATGTACAGCAACTAGAAGGATGTGCATCTATGACATACAACTATCTACTGGGGCTTTGGGGGGGGGGGGGAAGAAAATACTTAACACCATGGTTATTGATATGGACAACTGAAGTCTATTATAAGATTGGGCCCAATAAACAAAACAATTAGTATTTCTAGTACCAACTCAATGACAACAAAGTCATTTCTGTCAAAAAATATAACTGGTTGGGCTGGCCTGGTGGCATAGTGGTTAAGTTCGCGCACTCCGCTTTGGCGGCCCGGGGTTCGAAGGTTTGGATCCCGGGCGTGGACCTATGCACTGCATGTCAAGCTATGCTGTGGTGGCATCCCACAAACAAAAAAATAGAGGAGGACTGGCACCGATGTTAGCTCAGGGACAATCTTCCTCAAGCAAAAAGCGGCAGATTGGCAACAGATGTTAGTTCAGGGCTAATCTTTGTCACCAAAAAAAATAAATATATATATTTATTAAAATATATATATATAGGGCCGGCCCCGTGGCTTAGCGGTTAAGTGCGTGCGCTCTGCTGCTGGCGGCCCGGGTTCGGATCCCGGGCGCGCACCAACGCACCACTTCTCCGGCCATGCTGAGGCCACGTCCCACATACAGCAACTAGAAGGATGTGCAGCTATGACATACAACTATCTACTGGGGCTTTGGAGGGAAAAAAATAAATAAATAAAAATCTAAAAAAAAAAAAAAATATATATATATACACACACACTCCCTTTATCTATTTCACCCACCCTCCACCCCCACCTCTGGTAACCCCAACCTGTTCTCTGTATCTATGAGTTCAGATATATATATAAATATATATATCCAGCTAACATATTACCCTGCCCATAGAAGATATGCAAGTGATAGGCAAGTGCTCTGAAAGAATATAAAGCACTCACTACACAAACCATTACCTTGAATTACTCACAAATTCATACTTTTAAAACCTGAGTCAAATCACGAGATACTATTTCACACCCACCAAACTGGCAAAAACTTCTTCTGAACTATCAAGTGTTGATAAAGAGGTAAAGCAACAAAGAATTCTAATATATTGCTAGTGGGAGTGTAAACCCGTACAACCACTTTGGAAAACAGTTTGGCAAATATAAAGCTAAAGCTGTAAAATCTCTATGACCCACCAATCTTAATCACACATGAACACAAGACAAAATATATAAGAATATTCACCACAGGACTACATATAGTAGACAAAAAACTAAATTACCTAAATGTCCACCAATAGGAGAATGATTAAGTTGTGGCATATTTGCACAATATGGCACAGCAGGAAATGATTACATTACAGATATACATAAGCAAAATGGATGAATCTCAAAGTAGAATAAAAAAAGTTGCAAAATTAAAAACTATATAAAGTTTAAAAAATAAATAACAATACTACATATTGTTTTGGGATCTAGTCATATAAAGCAAAATTATTATAAAATGCAAGAGAATTATCAACACCAAATTCGAGATGCAAGACACAAGGATATGCAATCAAAGAGGAAAAAATGAAGGGCTTCAATTTGGCGTACTGGCAGAAGGACAGACATAGAGATCAATGGAGCAGAACCAAGAGTCCAGAAATAAACCTAACAATTATGGCCAACTGATTTTCAATAAAGAGGCCAAGATATACCAATGGGGAAAAAATGGTCTTTCTTTAAAAAAAAGAAAAAAAAAATGGTGCTGTGATAACTGGACGTCCACTGGCAAAAAAATGAACATGGACCCATATCATACACAAAAATTAACTAAAAGTGGATCAAAGGCCTGAATATAATAGCTAAAAGGAAACAAAGCAGTAAATCTTGTGATTTTAAGTTAGGTGATGATAAATTGGACTTCATCAAAATTAAAAACATTTGTGATTCCAAGGATACCATCAAGAAAGTGAGAAGATAACCCAAAGACTAAGAGAAAAGATTTGCACATCATATATCTGATAAGAGACTTGTATCTAAAATAAATAAAACCACAAGGAGATATCACCTCATACCTGTTAGAATGGCCATTACCAAAAAGACAAGAAATAACAACTGTTTGCTAGGATGTGGAGAAAAAGGAACCCTTGTGCACTGTTGGTGGGAATGTAAATTGGTATAGCCACTATGGAAAATAGTATGGAGGTTACCCAAAAAATTAAAAATAAAACTATCACACGAGCTAGTAATTCCACTTCTGGGTGTCTATCTGAAGGAAACAAAAACACTAACTTGAAAAGACAGATGCACCGCCACGTTCATTACAGCAATGAATGGATAAAGAAAATGTGATACACACACACACACACACACACACACACACACACACACACACACACAGAGGAACATCATTCAGCCATAAAAAAAGAAATCTTGTCACTTGTGAGAACATGGATACACCCTGAGGGCATTATGCTAAGTGAAATAAGTCAGAGAGACAAAGACAAATACCATATAATGCACCTGTATGTGGAATCTAAAACAAAACAAACACTGAACTTATAGATACAGAGTACAAATTGGGCTTGCCAAAGGTGGGGGTGGAGGGTCGGTGAAATAGATAAGGGGAGTTAAAGGGTACAAACTTTCAGCTATAAAATAAGTAATTCACGGAGATGTAAAGTACAATAAGGCGACTATAGCAAATTATACTGTATTGCATATTTGAAAGTTGCTAACAGAGTAAATCTTAAATGTTCTCAACACAAGAAAAAAATTTTATAATTATATATGGTGATGGATGTTAACTAGACTTACTGTGATGATCACATTGCAATATATATAAATAATAAATCATTATGTTGTACACCTGAAACTAATATAATGTTATGTCAATTATACCTCAATAAAAAATAAAATAAAAATTTCTTACAATTCAACAATAAAAAGACAAATAATGATTAAAAAGTGGGCAAAGATCTGAATAGACATTTCTCCAAAGAAGATATACAAATGACCAATAAGCTCAGGAAAAGATGCTTCTTAACATCATTAGCCATGAGGGAAATGCAAATCAAAACCACAAGAGACACCATTTCACACCCACTAGGATGATGATAATCAAAAAGACAGACATAATAACAAGTGTTGCAGAGGGTGTGGAGAAACTAAAACACTGCTGGTGGGAATGTACAATGGTGTAGCCACTCTGGAAAACAGTTTCTCAAAAAGTTAAACATAGAGCTACCATATGACCCAGCAATTCCACTCCCAGAAAGATCCAAGAAAGATGTAAACATATGTCCACATAAAAACTTTAATGAATGAATGCTACATGAATGTTCATAGTAGCACTATTCATAATAGCTGTACAGAGGCAACAACCCAAATATCCATCAACTAACGAATGGATAAACAAAATGTGGTATCCACACAGCGGAATACTATTTGGCAACAAAACCAAATGAAATACTGACACCTACTACAAAACATTACTCTAAGTGAAGGAAGCCAGACACAAAAGACCACATATTGTACAATTCTACAGTAGTCCTCCTTTATCCAAGGGGGATATGTTCCATGATCCCCAGTGGATGCCTGAAACCACGGATAGTACCAAATCCTACGTAAACTATGTTTTTCTCCTATACATACATACCTATTATAAATGTTAATTTATAAATTAGGCACAGTAAGAGATTAACAATAACTAATAATAAACAATTATTGTTATTTGTTATTATAAATAATAACAATTATGACAATACACTGTAATAAAAGTTACCATAGATCTTAGCAACCTCAGCATATGATTTTTTTCTTTCCTTATTAAGTTGAGAACTTTCACCTTTTCACTTAAAGGAAGCACTTTACCGCTTCTCTGACATATCCGAATTGCCAGCATCACTACTCTTGCACTCTGGGGCCATTATTAACTAAAATAAGAGTTACTTGAACACAAGCACTGCGATACTTTGACAGTTAATCTGATAACCTAGACAGCTATTAAGTAACTAATGGGCATACAGCGTGGATACAGGGGACCAGGGGACGGGGACAAAGAGATGATTCACAGCCCCAGGTGGGAAAGAGCACTCCGCTCGAGATTTCATCACCCTACTCAGGATGGCGTGCAATTTAAAACTTATGAATTGTTTATTTCTGGAATTTTCCATTTAATACTTTTGGACAGAGCTTGACCATGGGTAACTGAAACCTAGGAAAGCAAAACTTCAGATAAGGGGAAATGACTGTATGTATATGAAATGTCCAAAATAGGCAAATCCATAGAGACAGAAAGTAGATTAGTGGCTGCCTAGGGCTGGGGAGGCGACTGCTAATGGTTATGGGGTTTCTTTTTGGGTGATAAAAATCTTCGAAAATTAGATAGTGGCAACAGTTGTACAATTTTGTGAATACACTAAAAAATCATTGAAGTGTACATTTAAAATGGATGAATTTTATGCTATGTAAATTATATCTCAATAAGGCTGTTTTTAAAAAATTAAGTCAATGATTTGATAAGGGACTGGGAACTCTTTTAGTGCAAAGTAACACTGTGCAAATTAGTTTCTGGTTTCAAGAGGAGAAGACTGTTTAATACATGGATTGGACTACCATCACCCTAATCCAAGGATCAATCTTAGCATTACTAAAGTAAGTCAAGCAGGTATTATGTGTTTTACAATATGAAGCAAAATTAGACACAGCTATGATGCATTCTAGCCAAAAATGTTTAGATGTGACTCTATCAAGCTTTTAGCTGTAAACTTTATAGAAAAATACAGGAATTAAAGGAATAAACTAAATGATACCACAGGAATGCAACTGTACAAAACCATTCTCAGGACAATTAGTCCAGACTCAAAGTTAGTGTCATTGAAAAATAAGGACTATGCTAGGTTAAAGAGACATAAGGAAATTAAACAAAATGTTATATGCAACAAGGTCCTAGATCAGATACTAGTTTGGATAGCTGGCTGTAATGAACTTTTTTTTAAATAAGTGGACGAAATTTGAAGAGCACCTGGATATTAGAGGAAATGAACATTTACTCACATGGAGAATGGGCATCATCGACTAAAAAGCAAGTTGCAAGCTGATCTCATTTTAGTAAAATAAAAATAAAAACCTGCATATATGTGCTTAGAGAAAGATTGGAAAAAAACGCACCAGAAGTTGTTAACAGTAGTGACTTCTGGATGATGGAAACGCCAAGGTTTTATTTTTGCATATCTATACAACCTAATTTTCTACATAACACATATACTGCTTTTGTAATAATAAACAATTATTAAAAGACAGAATCACAAGCGCAGCTTTTTTTTCCCCCCAAAGCCCCAGTATATAGTTGTATGTCATAGTTGCACATCCTTCTAGTTGCTGTATGTGGGACGTTGCCTCAGCATGGCCGGAGAAGCGGTGCATCGGTGCACACCCGGGGTTCCAAACCCGTGCGGCCAGTAGCGCAGCACGTGCACTTAACCGCTAAACCACGGGGCCAGCCCCTACATGGGCAGCTTTAATAAAACTAATGACACCCAGGCCTTAACCGCAGATAGATTTTAAAAGATTGAGAACTACTGCTTTTAAGAATTGGGAGTGGATAAAAGAGAAAATTCTTGTCTAAGATTGTCTTTAAAAAAGACATGCATGGAAGTTTTACACTTCATGAGTTAGGAGACTACCCTATATAGAGGCAGTAACAAAATCTTCTAGAAAGAGCAAATTATATTAGCCAATTTTACAAACCAGGGTCCTTGGTTGAAAAAACAAGAAACTGTATTTAGGCAGATTAAGCAGAAAAGGAATTTATCAGAAGGATACTGGGAGTTCAGAAATGAATGAGAGCCTCTGACTTCGCAAACTTACAGAAACCAAGTAAAACTAAGCAGTGAAAATCATCAACCAAGGTCACACCACAGGAAGAGCCTGCTTAGGAAACTGCTCTGCTAGCACTGCCACTGCTACCAGCCAATAGAATGAATTCTAAACTGTCCTTTCATCTTCGCATCTCTCACTCCAGATGCAAGTCCCCAGTCAAGTGTATTCGACTCCCACAGCTTGGGTGACAGGGGTCTGGGACAGAAAGTGTATGTGTAACGTGTGTGTGTGCGCATGCATACAAGTTAATGCACAGAGCCTTTCCAGCTTCCTCTCCCACTAGATTCACAAAACGGCAATACCCCAGAAGGGGGTAAAACGGTAAACAGACAAAAGAAACAACAAAAATCACTTTAAAGCTCAATTAGTAGAATGTTCAACACAGGAATCCTGCCAGTCTTCCCATTAGTAATAAACTTGAATCATTGTGCCTTCTTCTGCTTCACCGTTCCAAAAAACATTTCCTGAAAGTAAGTTCACTAAGCACAAAATTTTTAAAGGGCAAAATTTATAACCTTTCTCAGGTAATCTCCTTTCCAACATTTTGTCATTCAAATGTCACAAACACTTGCTTCAACCATACCTAAACACAAACCAGCCCATTAATAGAAATGGAATTTACTTAAATCACAACAGTTCCAAATAAGAATAGTATGTTACAGAAGAACATTTATTACCTAATGCAATGTGACACAGTAAATTCCGGCTGTAAGATTCAGATAACTAAGTAGATTAGATGTATGTAAGTATCTGAAACTATAAGGTTTTAGAACCAGCAAAAATGTTTTTATAGCATTTGCTCCAAAAGTCACTACACCAACTACACAATGAAGAAACAAGCCATTCAGTAGTGATAACCTTTCATTCAGTAGTGATAACTTTTATCAAATAGTTGCAGCTACACTTACCCTGAAAGGCTACAATTCCCTATGTATATAAAATAGGCTACTTGTGACATTAAAAAACTATACCAAGTTTTTATATTTGAGAGATTTAATAGTAGTAACTACTATACCACAAGACATACATTTTTACTTCGAGTTTACTTTACTTACAAGCATTTCTAAAAATCTCTTGTCAAGAATAAACTTTGCTTCCAATCCAAACATTACTTTTAATTTAGAAGAGTGGACTCTGGATCTAGCTGGCTCTGCCATGTACTAGCTGTGTGACTTTGGGCAAGTCATTTCACTTCTTTTTGCTTCAGATCCTTATCTGTAATTTGGAGACTCTTGGAAAAGTCGATTACTAAATGAGTGAATATACATAAAGTATTAAGAATAGTGCCGGCATGTCTTCCGGAGGAGGGATGACGACAACAACACTGCCTGGCCTACATGAGTACTCAATAAGTGTTAAGAATAAAATGCTTAATAGTTGGGGGGATGAACAACAGGGGGAAAAATGCAGTTCTGAGAAGAGAAATTCCCAGACCAAATAGGCTGAGAAAACTATTCACTAGTAACCAAAACCAGAAAACAAAACCACTGCAGGGCCGGCCCCGTGGCTTAGCAGGTTAAGCGGGCGCGCACCGACGCACCGCTTCTCCGGCCATGCTGAGGCGGTGTCCCACATACAGCAACTAGAAGGATGTGCAGCTATGACATACAACTATCTACTGGGGCTTTGGGGGAAAAATAAAAAATAATAAAAAAAAATAAAAAACCACTGCAAACCCAGCATGTTTGGCTCAATTTTATAATACAATAAATATATACTAGAAAGAAATGAAGGCCAGAAAACAAACTACCTGGAAAAGTTAATATTGAATTGGGCAGGGGAGCAAAGCAAACACTCCATTTTACAAGCATATCGAAGGAGGGTAAATAATTCATACAATTAACTCTATGCTGCTCAACAGAGAAATTTAAGAAAATGATAGAGAACCACTGAACAAAATCCCCCAATGCACAGCATCACCTACAAAGTTAGTCTTCTCCTCACTCTCCCCACTACCAAAATCAAATCTCAATCTAAGCTTCTATATCCAACTACCAGTGTATAGGAAATCAGGCAAATCTAGAATGTGGGAAACTCTGCAGGACAAATGACTGGTTTCTTCAACAAAGTGCAAGAAAAAAATCGTACAAATTAAGACGCTTGGAAGACTATCAGTCAATTACGGTGTGTGGGACCTGGATCCCAATTCAAACTAACTAGAAAAGTCAACAGTATAGTAGTATCTAAGACAGAAAACAAATCTCAAAAACCACAGAACTCCACTTGCAATAATCTGTTCAGATTTCACCGAGTTTCACTGGATTGGTAAAAGAATGTTCATTAAAGACAATTTGATACAATTTATTTAACAATTATGAAGTGCTTACTACGGTCTGGCATTGTTTTAAGAACTCTACAAATATTTCATTTATTTACCACAATAACCCTATGAAAAGGTACTATTATCTCCATTTAACAGAGGAAGAAACAGGCACAGAATCTCACCTAAAACTCTCCCAAGGTCACAAAGCTGTAAGTGGCAATGCTGAGATTCAAACCCAGTCCATAAAGTTGGTGCTCTTAATTACTATACATGCCTTCTCTCTACGTGATGTGGTGGTGGAAATCAAGCTTTGGAATCAGAGAAAGCTGCCTGAATCCCCGTCTCTCATTATGTTATGCAAATTACTTACCTTCTTGGAACCTTCGTACACTCACTTGTAGAAGGGTTAACATCATCTATATTAAACAAGTGTTTTAAAGAATAATGAGATGATATATATTGGACTCCATTACAGTCTCTAGCTTACACAGCCCACAATAAATGGTTCCCACTATCCTTCCTACCACACCTGGTAGGACTAATTAAAAAGTAGAGCTAATAATTCATAAACACATAGCAGGAACACTGGAATAGCCCTACCTTTGAATCAACTAACCAAAGAGGCCCCAAACCAACTTTTCAACATACATATAAACTTCAAGGACAGCAATAATTCAGAAGAGAATTTTTTATATATAATGAAATTTAAACTTACAATCAGCAGAAACAATAGTTTGCAATCTAAATTTAAAGTACAGCCAAGCTGGGGCCGGCCCTGCGGCTTAGCGGTTAAGTGTTTGCACTCCGCTACTGGCAGCCCGGGTTCGGATCCCGGGCGCGCACCAACACACCCCTTCTCCGGCCATGCTGAGGCCGCGTCCCACATACAGCAACTAGAAGCATGTGCAGCTATGATATACAGCTATCTACTGGGGCTTTGGGGGGGAAAAATAAAATAAAATAAAGAAAGAAAACATTATAAAAAAATAAATAAATAAAAATAAAGTATAGCCAAACTTCAATGAATTGGATTTTTCTGAAAACAAACAAAACTTATTCCATGAAAACAGACCTACTGCTCAGAAAAGCATACTAAAACTGTTCATGCTCCTGATTCTCTAGCCTGACATCTGGTTAATATAAGGCAAAGTAGTTTTATCAGAGAAAAGGAAGGTAAAGTAATGAGTATGTTAAAAATCAACTCCTTTAAGAAAGATAGCTTTCTACACTTTTATCCTGTGAATATTTTTGCGCTTATTTGTTAAGACTACTAAGTTCTTTGGTGGCAGGAATGTTTTATGGTCACCTAGGTATTCCTACCCCTGGCACGCTGAAACTGGCACCATAGTATAGCCTCCAGTGTCTCTTAAAATTTGCCCAACGGATCAATTAAAGGCTGATAATTTGCTTTAGTAAAGGAAAATAACAAACTCCTTTAAATATCTGCCGAGTATATTTGAAATCACCTATAAAAATTTAATTTACATAACATTTGCAATATTTTACCTCATTAGTTAAGATATACCTGTGGACAACGAAAGAAATTCAGCATCTCTTACTGAACTATTTTTCAAATTTGACTGTAGGCAGTTTTGTTCTGGGCAGACTTTAGTGCGAAATAAAAATCAGAGTCTGAGTTAGAAGTGACACGGGCAGCTAGGCCTCAACACAAGCCACATATTAAATTCCAGACAATAGCAACTATATTACTTACGACCAGGCATGTTATCTATGCACCACCTAGATTCCCTCCACCCCCATCTATCTGAAAAACCATAAATACACAAAATTTGCCTTTTCCATGAACTACTTTTTTAGTTGGGATTCTTTAAAATTTTTTGTGCCTCTCATCTTTCCAAAAGTCTTATTTCCATGGTTAAACGCAGCAGCCATAATGGTTAAGCACAATGACTTAGAAACAGATTGCTTAGGTTTGAATACAGACTCTGCTACTTACTAGCTGGATGAGTCACTGGACTTATTTTCCTCAATTAAAAAATTAGGATAAAACCATATCTACCTCACACGAATAAATAAATTAATAAATATAAAGCACTTCGAGCAACAGTCAGTCCCTGGCACATTAGAGTTATCACTATTACTAAATGCATACAACTTGACCATATAACAAAGATACCCAATCTGCTTAAGTACGATTCAGAATTGTGCATATTCTCTTTAACTGAGCATTTAAAAATGAATTATAAGCAGAAATGTGTCCCAGACTTATCATTCCAAACTTAACTAAAACGGTTGCATGTGCCCTCTTCAGCCAAGCTTTTAAACAGCCACTAACAAGAAAACCAGTAAGCTGAATTCATTCAAAATAAACAGGCTTCCCAACATTTCCCCCTAAAATTTCAAGAGCTCTGAAATCAATTGAAAGAATACTTATAGCAACACATACAAACCATTTTGAGTACCCTGAAAAAAAAAAAATGAGAGTAAGTTCTCACCTAAGTTTATGGGTCCAGTAGGCAACAATGGCAAAACACAAAGCAATTGACATGTAATTTCTATAAAAAACTTTAAACATTTTTCTTGTAAAACCACCAAAATAAATTAAGAACAACAACAAAAAAACTCCTAGCAGAATTGACAAAAATAAAGTTCTGTGTTGCAAGAATGTAGGAAGGTAAACTGAAACTGACTCCCTAAGGAAGATGACGATTTATTTCACTATTAACTCCAAAGTTCTCATTCACAATTCGCATTTTATTATTTTATCTTTTAGACAGATTGCAACTTGAAACTCAAGCACCTTTCCAAACATTGAAGTTAACTGTTTTTGGTTTCCACTCTCTGCCTTTTTGTTTTCAGCTGAACTTCTGGATCTAATGGTTAAAAACAAAAACAAAAACAAAAACAAAAAGGCTTTTTGTTTGAAAGGGCACAACAATCAAGCACTCCACATCTGAGTTTGTTTTCACTTGGTGTCTTCCAGTTTTCTAATAAATGTCCCAAACTTAACAGGACGCTAGCTCCCCTTCAAGTATTACACATAAAATAAAAGACCTTACAAAAGGCCAGCAGTCTACCAAATTACAAATTTAAGTCTATTGAAGACCACCAATCACTTTACTTTTGCATGAGATTTACAAAGGAACGTGACTTCTGTTACTAAACTAAAACATGAGCCACCATTAACTCCGTTTTTCCCTGGTAAGCAATAAATATCAAAGTTAGGAGCAAGTATTTTAACGTGTATGACAAACCAACCTCTGTGCACAAAGTTGGCTGATAAAATTAAGACCACAGCACAATTCAAAACTATAAGCAACTACCAAAAAAAAAAACCCCAAAAACACCGCACCCACTCTTATGTAAACTTTTGGAGTAAGCAAGCTTCTTTAGCCTCACCCTTGTTTTCACCTAGCAAGGACTCTTCAAGATGAGACACCAACTGCAAGAAGACCAAAGGACCAAACGCTTCAGTTGTTGTCCCCGTAGGAGAAACAACTAAAAACTTAAGACATGCTAACCTATTTAAGTTACCGAAGCGCAGGACACTTCCCCAAGCTACAGCCATTTTAGATTCAGCCTTTCTTTTGAATTTGACGGGGGTGGGGAGAAGTAGATTTAAAACAGAAAAAAAAATCCTCGTTAAAACACTTCGAGATCGACCAGCTTTTTTTCGGGGGAAGGGGGGTCGACATGTGCTGGATAGACTTCATGTAAATCAACGAAAACACCTCGCTCCCGAGGAGAACCGGAACGCCGGGGAGTTACAGCTCCTCTTTTCCCCTCTGACTCCCTAAACTAGACACACGCGTTTTTCCTCCTTAGAAAAATTTTCCTTCACTGGAAAACAAAAGCCCTTGGCTCTAATTTAAGAAGAAAAGAAAAAGAAACCCGTAAACCAAGCCGTCCAACCACCAACAAGCCGGAACGCCTGGAGAGGAGCCAGAGAGCCGCAGGTGAGCGTTCCGACCCGAAGACCAAAGCTGAAGTCGCAGCGCTCCGGCCGAGCCGCGGCGACGCTCGTGTGCAAAGCTCCACGCGGAGGGGAGCTGCCCCGTCCGAACCACACGACCGCGGGCTCCGCTCCCCGTCCCCGGGCCGCCCTACACCCAACCACCTGTGTGAGAGCCTCCTTTAACGTGTTTCCATAGACGGCGGTGAAGGCACCGGGCGGAGCCCCGCGGCGAGACGACTCAAGGTCCCCTACTGCCCAGCTGTCCGGAACTCCCACTCACCGGGCAGCGGCGGGCCTACAGCTAGGGACCTGATGCGGCGTCCGAGGGCGCGTCCCCAGCTTCCTGATCCGGCAGAGGTGGAGACCCCACAACCATAACAAAGCTCTTCCCAAAATGGCTGCCCGGCCCAGACGGCCCAGGAGGGGCAGAGAGGGGGGAGGGGGAGGAGCGGCAACCAGCCCCGCCCCCCCAAGCGGACCCCGCCTCACATACGCCCACTCACTCGCACCGCCCACAGGAGCGCGGCGCACGCGCACGAGGCCTGTTCGGGTGACCCTGCCCGCGCCCCACGCCGCCAACGTTCGGTCGGGTGAACGGCGGTTAGTGCCTGCCCCGCCCGCAACTCCCTTCACCGCGGTTCCAGGCGGCGCGCGGTCGCCCCCGCCCCTCTGCAGAGTTGACAACTCGGCCTTTCTTCGCGCCGCCGCAGGGGCGGAGGCCAGTTGAGTCTGGTACTCCGCTGTTTATCCCCCTGCGCAGCACTAGGGCCTGAGCGCGTGTGAATGAGTGGGTGTGCATATATGTACCCGGCTTTCCCCACCCTTTCGTTCTTCACCGTCCCGCACCCGCCTCTGGGCAAGCTCGCGTCCCCAAACTACCTCTGCAAGTACTAGCAGACCGGTTTCGCAGAGGCTTGTGTCCTGACCCCTTCCTCTTCCGCTCCTTCGTTCCTTCACGCGCGCGTGTCGTTGAGACTCCAGCCCCCAGCGGGCCACACGGCCGGGCTCTGGGGGCCTGCGCGCTGTCCCGACGCGCTGCCGGCTGGGAGCGGTAGTTCCGCCTGGCGGCTGGCGTCACGCCCCCGGCCGAGCGCAGGGCGGATTGCTGGCCCGAGCGTGCTCTTGTGTCAGGGCGAAGCTGTTTCTCCGGCTCCAAGTCTCATTGGGCGTCGCACGACGGGAAGGGGCGGCGCTGCCATGACAGACAAAACAAGGAAATAAAAATGAAAGTCCATCGCGATTAGAAGCGCTTACTATTACGAAGAATTCGCTGTGAGCCCATCCTGCACGGGAAGCTGAGCCGTGTGATGGCCGGCAACCAGATAGCTAGACTACCTAGCATCTGGGGAATGGAGAAACTGGCCGGCGTGGGCTCCTTAAGCTCGCCTATTATCTTCAGGAAGGACGTTCAAACTGCCTGGTGCTGTTGCCTTGATAGACTGTGAAATGGAGGCCCAGAGAAGGGAAGGGACTTGCCCAAGGTCACACAGCTGACAAATTAAAGCGGAGGGTGACAGTAGGAATGATGTAACTGTTCGGGTCACCACCAAACCCAAGGCTCCTATCACCACGCCTTTCATGGAAGTGAAAATCCTACTCCTTGTGCTCTTTATTTCTTAATGAAGTTTCCAGGTCCCAGCAAAGAGAATGGAAGTGGAAACAGTTTTCGTGTTTTTTTCCTTAAATAAGATTAGTAGTTCAGGACCCTAATGCGAAGTGAGATGTGCCCCGTTGATCCTAGAAACGAGGTTGTTTCGCAAAGTAAAAAATGAGTTCCAGAGATGGCAAGCAATTTGGCCCAGTCACACTTGGCCTAGACTCCAAATCTCTCCTACCTTCCTCCACCACCATCACTCTGAGATTGTTTCAGTAGTTGCACCCTACCTTCCCGAACTCTGCGAGGCAGATTCTTCTGACTCGGAAAACTAGAATAGAGAGGCAAGGACCGTTCAGGTACCCTACAGACTTCAAAAGCCGTCCTTCACTAAAATTAAGATTTTAAACGAGCGGCCCAAGACGGAAAGCCGGGCGTGGGAACCAGTTAGCGCTGGTCGAGTCCCAACCCGGACTCATTTTTGTCGGTGCTCAGGAAGTGGCGGCTGTCTAACCGCACTGGCCGGAAGTGACTTTCACGAGTACCTGGCTGTTCCTGCTGCTCATGTTTTCATCTCCCCGCGCGACCCTGGCAAGTAAGTAGCAGGGCTGCTGCCACAGGCGCAGGGTGGGAAGGGGGGCTCCAAGAGTTGGGAGTAAATAGAAGCCTTGGGCACTGCCCGGCAGCTTCCCGATGATCCTTGCGTCCAGACTCCTCCCCCTCTTCTCAGACGTCGGTTTTGAGGCTTGCAATTTGCTACTCTTTGCTTTGGGGTAGAGGAAATATTGAGCATTTTCACCTAAATTGAGCGGATTGACCCTTGGGTCTTTGTTCTTAATTCCCTCACCAGTTGCCGTCCCCGGGCTTTAGGCTATCATTTTTTCGCTTTAATACCCATGAGCTGGAAACCACGTGTCACAGTGCATAGGGAGTTGCGAAGGTGGAGAGAGCGTTGAGATTTTAAGTGGAGTGGTCTAGAAAGCCCTTACACAAACGACTTTGAGCAAAAGGCAGTGTCTGGGCCCTGCAGATAGGTGTGTCTAGGAGTCTGAAAGTGGATGTGGGTGTCATCTAAGATCTACTCAAAGGCCCAGGATAACTTAATTCCTACTTGCTTCCTTATGTATAGAATAAAGACATTGACTGGTATACAGGATTTCTCCACCCAGCCCTAAGATCTGTGATCAAGAAATTAGTTCAGTATTTTTTTAATTAAGAAGCAACTGGGGGGTTTGGATTTTTTTAAGACACCTCATTCTGCTGGTTAAGAATGGGACTCGGGGAAGACAGATCTGGACTCATATTGTCACTCAGCAAGTTACTGGCTGCTTACATTAGACAGGGTTCTTAACCATTCCCTCTTGTGTAAGGTGGGAATAACAGCTAATGTTTTTTGAGTGCTTACTTTGTGTCAGGGAGAGTTCTCAGCTCTTTTTTTTTTCTTTTTGTGAGGAAGATCAGCCCTGAGCTAACATCTGCCAATCCTCCTCTTTTTTTGTTGTTGTTGAGGAAGACTGGCCCTGGGCTAACATCCATGCCTATCTTCCTCTACTTTATATATGGGATGCCGCCACTGCATGGCTTGACACGTGGTGCGTCGGTGCGCGCCCGGGACCCGAACCGGCGAACGCTGGGCCGCTGCAGGGGAGTGCGCGCACTTAACCGCTTGTGCCACCAGGCCGCCCGCGAGTTCTCAGCTCTTTACATGTATTAACTCATTTAATTTTTACGATGACCCTATGTGGTTATTATAATTCTTATTTCAAAGTGGGTGAACTGCACCATAGCAAGGTTAAATGTGTCCACAGTCACATAGCAAATAAGTAGTGTAGCCAGGATTCCAACCCAGCTTGTGTCACTCCAAAGTATGCACTTTAACAGGCTATACTGTTTCTCAGCACCAAATTGATGAGGTTATTGTATTAAATGAATTAATGCAAATAAAACACATACTTACAGTGCCTGGTTCACAGCTAAATTGTATTGATTGCTACTATTATTATTTTGAGCTGTAAACTCCTAAGCTGCAAAATAGATAGCTAAGGGGAAAAAAGAGAACAGAGAAGCTATGACCTTCAGTTTTAAAGATGAGAATACTGGCACTTCAAGGAAGCAATTTACCCAGGGTCACATAGCTGGGAAATGATGGAGGTGTTTGTAAAATCCAGATCTTCTGTCTCGGTGCATTCTTCTTTCTGTTACACCAACAAGCAAAAGCTAAATGAACGGTTCAGAAAAGAAAAGGGTTTATTTACTTAATGTGTTACTGATTTTTTGAAAACATTAATGATTGTTTTCAAAGGAAAACTGTTATATGAGAAATTCCCATGAGTTACTACTTTTAATTTTATTTATTTATTTATTTTTCCCCAAAGCCCCAGCAGATAGTTGTATGTCGTAGTTGCACATCCTTCTAGTTGCTGTATGTGGGACGTGGCCTCAGCATGGCCGGAGAAGCGGTGCGTCGGTGCTCGCCTGGGATCCGAACCCGGGCCGCCAGCAGTGGAGCACGTGCACTTAACCGCTAAGCCACCGGGCCAGCCTACTACTTTTAAAAAATTATGTATAAAATGAAGAAAATTAAGTGACATCTTGTCTTGTACACAGCAGCATGCTTCTGATTCAGCCCCTCCACTTAGCTGTAAAATTACATTAATCAGAACTGCCTGGCATCTTCCTGAGCAAGACTTTCAATTGGGCCCAGTATGCTTCACTTCATCCAGAAGTTTTCTCAAGCATCTTCAAAGGTTGGTTTATTCAGCAAATATTTGAGCACTACTTGCCAGGCATGGCTTGGCTGGGGCAATAGCAGTGAAAAAGAAAACAAAAGTCCTTATCCTCTAATATTCAGATGAGTGAGGGAAGGGATGAATAAAATAAAAATAAGTAAAATATTTAATATGTCAAGTGGTAAGTGCTGTGGAGAACTATAAAGCAGGGAAGGGGAATAGGGAGTGTCAACAACAGACTTAGGATTGCAACTATATATAGGGTGGTCAGAAGTGAGAGAATGGACTATGCAGGTAGCTCACGGAAGAACATTCTAGACAAAAGGAAAAAAAGGCCCCATGGTGGAATCATTCCTAGCATTTTGCGGAATCACCAAGATTCTTAAATAACTCTTTCATTTTTTGTTTCATCCAACACTTTTTGAGTTACTGCTGATCTGTTTACTAGGTGAAGTCTGGAATCTGCTCACTAAAGCACAGAATCAGCAGGAAAGGTTATTACTTTGACCATGAAAGGCACTGGGGATTTCTTTTTTAAGGCAAAGAAAAAAATATGGTCCCGGCTTTTGAGTCTACTGAGACAGAGAAGTAAACACACAATTTAATTCACTGTGAGAATTATGATGGAAGTGTGCATAGGGTATTTACTTATCGGACCATTAAATCAGATTGGAGAAAGCTTCAAGCTGAATTTTGAAAGACAATTTCCCTAGATAGAAAAGTAGTAAGCTAGAGTTCTAAGCAGAGACATGTAGAAAGGCATGGAGCTATACAAAGTATGCATTGTCGGGGCCCACCAGGTGGCGTAGTGGTTGGGGTCACACTCCGCTTCAGCAGCCCAGGGTTCGCAATTTTGGATCCAGGGCTTGGGCCTATGCACCGCTTATCAAGCCATGCTGTGGCAGGCGTCCCACGTATAAAGTAGAGGAAGATGGGCATGGATGTTAGCCCAGGGCCACTCTTCCTCAGCAAAAAGAGGAGGATTGGCAATGGATGTTAGCTCAGGGCTAATCTTCCTCACACACACACACACACACAAAAGTATGCACCGTCTACAAAGCTAAACTGTGAGGTACATTGCTTTTCTCTACATAAAATAGCGTTCCCACAGTAATTAGTGCTGCTGCTTTTGCAATTTATAAATAAAAGAGACAGTTTAGAATGCCAGATACTAAAGATCTAGTCTTTACCTGTTCCTCTTTCAGATATTTCTCTCATGGGATAAGATTAGTGGTAGGCAGAAACATCACTGGTTTCTATTCAGTAGTTTCCTTTGTATGTTGTATAGCTGTTTAGTAGTCTTAGCCAGTGATTTCACTCGGTAGTTCAACCTTTCTGTGAAGTTTGATATGCTAACAGAAAGCATATGGTTTGTTTTTATATTGTTTCAGATTGGGATTAACTAAGACATTTGGTGATATATTTTTTTTTAAATCTGTTTTTGTCTTCTGGTTCTATTTTCTCTACAGATGCTGAAGCACTCTTTCACACTCAGACTAGGAGCCAGCAGGAGAATGGATACATTTTCTCTCAGGATGTGTCTCCAGCAGAACTTTTCCCCTTTGTTTCCAAGGACTTGGCTTTTCTCATCATTTCCAGTGTGTATGAGCAAGACACAATACTATCATACTTCCCCATGCAGCTTTAAGAAACAGCAGAAGCAAGCAGTAGTTCCAGCCAGGTCACCAAGCACCATCACTTACCTGCCTGACAGCCCAAAGCCTGCATTATGTATAACCCTGGCAGGACTAATCCCCTTTGTTGCTCCACCACTGGTCATGGTGATGACAAAGACTTATATCCCCATATTAGCTCTTACTCAGATGGCTTATGGAGCCAGTTTCCTATCTTTCTTGGGAGGGGTCAGGTGGGGTTTTGCTCTGCCAGAAGGTAGTCCAGCCAAACCAGACTTCCTCAATTTAGCTAACAGTACAGTTCCTGTTTTGTTTTCATGGTTTGCCTTCCTTATTTCGGAAAGACTCAGTGAAGCTATAGTCACAGTAATAATAGGTTTGGGGATAGCATTACATAGTGAACTTTTTCTCTTGCCTCATTATCCCAATTGGTTCAAAGCCCTGAGGATAGTAGTCACTTTAGTGGCTTTTTTGTCATTTGTAATCACTTTAGTAGTTAAAGATATTTATCCGGAGAAAGGACCCAAGAGACCAGGTCAAGTAGAATAAACATAAAACTACTCTGAGGATGATGTTAGCATGCTGGCACAAGCCTTGTAAGGTTGTGTTTTGGCATCACCTTTTTCTACTTCTCCTATTTAGCTCTTTTTTCCCACTTCACAGATTATTTTTATTTCTAGAAATCTTTATTTCATAGGAATTACTTGAGCAACAGCTTGAAAACCCCTAATAAGTCATTTTCATGTCATATTAGGTTATAGTTCTCATTGTGTTTTTATGAATTATGTTCATAATATTCACTTAAACATTTCAATGTTTTAATTGTTTTGAAAAATGCAAAATAATTTTTAAAAAGATGAAAAATCTCTTTTGCTAGAGCCTTATGATCATTGGAAAAACACGCATTCTTCCACTTCAAGAGGAAAACTTCCTATCCGTGAGTATCTAAAAATAATAAGTAGTTCCAGTGTGGAGTTTTCATTGCAGTTGCCCCTGGGCATTGCATTTCCACGCTCATTTTACCTGCTATAACCTAGTTATATGAGCTGAAAAATCTGTGGCTCTAAAGTCAGTAGGGAGCGGTATCACAAGGGAAAGCCATGTTCAAAGAAAAGCTGGACATATTTTCCAGTTTTTATCAGGCTACTTGGCAGAGTATAGATGCAACTTATCTCCTCATCACCAAATATAACACCAGCTGGTCAAAAATATTTAAAAGAATAAAGCCACTAGTACATATAAATTAGAGAGGAAAAGTCAAGCTGGAGCCATCTTGATGTTCTAAAGAGTGGGGCTATCGAGGTTTACATCGTAGTTCACTCACAGAGAAGCTTTTTTTAAAAAAGCAAAAGCAACAGCTTGGATTCTAACTTGAAAACCTAGTCTCGTGAGATTCTTAGTCTCATAAAAAAAGAGAAAACATTTTAAATGGTGTAAGAATATAAATCAGAAAATGGTATCACCTGGTATGCATTATCTTTGCATAATATAAGTATTCAAATATTAGTTAAATTTCATATTAAATTGTATACATATGATTCATATTATATTATACACATATGATTTCCACTCTAGTGGTTCTTGCTGTGAAGAGATTTATCAGGCTCTAGAGTGGTAACATTACTTTCTTACCCACTTGTTATGGGCTGAATTGTGTGTTGAAGTCCTAATCCCCAATATCTAAGAATGTGACCTTGGAGATAGAGTCTTTACAGAGGTAATAAGGCTAAAATGAGGTCATAAGGGTAATGTAATGTAATGTAATATTACCAGTGTTTTTATAACAAGGGAAAATTTAGAGACAAACACGCATATAGGGAGAATGGCATGTGAACATGAAGATGGCCATCTACATGCCAAGGAGCGGAGCCTGGAACAGATCCCTCCCTCTTAGCCCTCAGAAGGAACCAACTCTACCAACACCTTGATTTTAGACTTCCAGCCTTCAAAACTGTGAGACAATAAATTCTGTTTTCTAAATTTCTGTGGTACTTTGTTACAGCAGCCCTAGCAAACAAATACACCACCACAGTGCTAGACCTTGTTCTGATCATTGAGAAGCTTACCAGTTAGAGCCCGTGGCTGAAACTGCCACACAATCTTTTACTGTGGAGAACAGTTGATGACAGCCTAATATTGAAGGAAAGAAAGCCCATACTCTTCAGAAGTACTCTTCAGAATACTCTCAGATTCTACTCAGATTAAGTGTTTTGGTGAGGAAACTCACTTCTTTGCTTCTCCTAAATTGCATGAAGACTATACAAACTGAAAACTCTCTGATCTCAAATTCATTATCTTTAAGAATAGGGGCAAGTCATATTTTCAGGCTAATTGCCCAATTTCACTAAGCAAATGGGGGTGAATGCATTTTGCAGGTGAGTTACAGTGTATGATTCTTTAAGAATTTAAGTACATTCGATTTTAAGTACATTGGACAGGATATTTAGAAGCACAGTGAATTGTCAAATATTTTGGAGGAAGATCACGTTAATAGTTGCTCAGAAAACAATTAAATATGATACTAAATGTGCCAGTCCCTAAAGATAAAACACTAAAAAACCTGGGCAATCCTAGTATAGTTTGGTAATTCAGGAACACTGCTTAAGTTAATAAGTAACACAAGGAAAAGCAAAAATCAAGATACTTTATTAGTACATTCTTTTTAAAACAATCTGTCATTACCTAGGAAATAATAAGCATATTTACAATTACCTATTTTCAAGGATTTCTGGACCTATTAAGCCCAAACACTGATTGTCTTGACATTACATTTCTGCCACAGCAGTACAAAATGCCTCCCTTCACAGTGCCATTTTAGGTTGGCACCAGGTAATAATGAGAATTCAATTATAAGAGCATTTTATAAATCTCTTTTGAACCAGAATACAGATTCTCTGTAACTAGAAATATTAAGGGCACATAAGTTAGAGCTTAAATAATCTATCTTGATACTTCATTCCTTGACATTTTACAGGCATCTGTGACCCTTCCGACTTTGAGGATGCCGCAAAGAAAGGGACACAGAGCTTTCTGTCTGCACTACATAAGCTTTTCTTAATACATGCATATGGTTAAGTTATGAAAGAAAGTATCCTTGTGGGCCAATCCAAATATTTTGGATATGAGTGCTACTTGAGTCTTTAATACTTACCAAGGTTTTCTATCTAAATAAGCTGCTGATGCCTATAACATCATACCAAAGGACTTTAGTAAAGAAAAGGGGCAATCAGGGATATACAAATCAAATCCTGGAATCAGCTAGGTAAACCTAAATGTGTGCAAGACCTTTAATATATATGGCTCCAACTGACTAGTAGAAATAAAAAGTGATGATCATGTATTTGAAGAATATCCCTTTCAGAAGTGGACAGAACAATTCTTTAGAATGCTTCTCAGGGGGAAAATGAGAAGTTTTGGGAAGCAGTTTTGGATCAGAGGTCTTTCAACTTACACTTACGAGTCAGTGTCTATAAAAAGTTTCACAGGCACCTACAATTCCACCTTCTCCAAGCCAAGCAGTAGCTTTGTAGAAAGCTCAGACTTAAGCTTTCTCAAGTACAAATAGGCTTCCCAAAGCTTGATAATCTAATAAAATTCTCTCTTCTCAAAGCCAAACATATTTTTGGTAATTATTTAGAAAATAAGGAAGAAATTTACTAGGTGCATACCACGTGTTGGGCTCTATAACCCATTACATCATCCTATTGCAATAGAGGACTATCTCTAAGAACCTCCTATTAATTCCTCACTTGCATTCTCAGCATGAAGACAGAAAACATAAGTGAGCAAAAGCTTTTTTTATGCTGTTATCAACAGGCGAAAACTCATCTATCTAAATAAATAGCTAGATATTTCCCACATGTCCCTCCCAGTATATGTGCTGCCAATAAAAAGTTTGGGGCTAGTGAAAACTCCTGGCATCAAATAAAAGTAGGAAATTGTTTCATTGACTTTTCTCTGTAGGCCAAACTATGGCCATGGAAAATTGTGCTCTGGATTGAATCATGAATGTACAGACATCTTTAAACTGTCTCACTGATATTATTTTATCACATGAGGGTCATGTTACAGCTTGAATTCCACTGGAGAAGCAGCTAAAGGGGATATTTGCCAAGAAGCTTCTAGTAAATCATTTTTACAAACAGGACTCTACCCCTAACTGAACAATTTTAGAGCATAAACAGCATTTCTATTGGTAAAGTTGGCAAATTTGTGTGAGCTCTTCATTAACTGAGGATATATTCCATATCCCTTCTCACTCAAATTCTTAGAAAAATCATTCTTTAGTCATTTATCTACCAAAACATGGAAAACTAGGAGCTGGCCCGGTGGCATAGCGGTTACATTCACGTGCTCCACTTCGGCGGCCCGGGGTTCACCAGTTTAGATCCTGGGCACGGACCTGCGCACCACTCATGAAGCCATGCTGAGGCGGCATCCCATATAGAGCAACTAGAAAAATGTACAACTATGACATACAACTATCTACTGGGGCTTTGGGGAAAAAAAAGGGAAAAGGGAGGAAGACTGGCAACAGATGTTAGCTCAGGGCCAATCTTCCTCAAAAAAAAAAAAAAAAAAACCTGGAAAACTCAATAGAATCAGAGGGTCCTAACACCAAATACATATGTGATTTGTAAAAGCTCAGATTCTGTATTTTCAAACTGTTGTGCTCTCTTATGCTTTACATTTCACAGTACAGCAACACCTCCTTCACAACGACTGGTGATCATGTTACCGATTTCTGTCCATGTATCTGAATGAGGGTTATAAACTTCAACTGAGTCCAAGGTACCTGGGGCCAAGAAATCATGGCTGGAAGATCGACCTCCAGAAACATACAGAAGCCCATTGACTGCCACAACACACATGCCTGCTCTAGGCACTTTCACTGAGGCAACTTCAACCCACTTTTCCTGGTTAAGAGAAAAAAAAAAGTTAGCAGTGTCATAAAATGATAATAGAGAAAACTGCTGAGAAATCAAATACTCTGGTTCTTTTTACATTTAAATTCCAAACTCACAATTCAACATAAAGCATATAGAACATTTTAAAATGAACTTTCGAGTAGGTATAGACAAAGCAGTGAATTTAGAGGAAAATAACTGAAAAACATGTCTGTGATTAATTATAAATTATGATCAGGAGATAATCTAGAAATTCTATATACGCAGACATGCTGAGAAACTAGTTCTATGGAATACAAGTTGGTAACGTGTGTGCATGCATGCACACAAACAAAACTAACCCACAAAGTTCCAAAGAGAAAAAAGCTTATATACAGAGTGCTTTTAAAAGTCTTTAATGTGCTAATAAGCCTTATAAATCTCCAAGAGAATGATTTGGCAAACAACACTTGCCAAATTATTTGAGCATGGAATCCTTTTTTCAAGGACCATCTAGTGGAGTTAGTGGTCTGCAAAATATGTTTTCAGAAAGCTAGTATAGATCAGGGATTGGAAACTATAGCCTATTTTTGTAAGCCTACTAAGAATGATCTTTCCATATTAAAAGGTTATTTTAAAAAACAATATGCCAAAAGAAGAGATTGTATGTGGCCCACAAGGCCTAAAATATTTACTATCTGGCCCTTTAACAAAAAGTTTGCTAACTCCTGGATACGTTGTTCCCTGAAGAAAGTTCAATAAACTGCTATAGCCTAAATGACTCATAATATCCTACTCTGGGGAAAATGTCTACCCCCAGAAAACAGAAAAGCTGATAAAGGTCTTGAGAAATAATCAAGAGAGAAAAGAGCAAGTAGCCAGGTTAAAAAGAACCTGTAAATAAAGTATATGATGAACAAAGCTTAAAAAATCATGAAAGGTGAACACTGATTACTCATCTATGTTAGAAAGTGAACTTTTTGAGGATGAAGACTTAATGAGCTTCATTCTCAGTACCCAGTATAGCACCAGCACATTATAGCAGTCAATTTATGTTTGCTGAACTGAACTTTTAAATGAAATTCTGAAATACTAAAACCAGGGACAATCCTTTGAAATTGAAGGACAATATTAAATTTGAAGGCTATTTGATTATCTGAAATTTAGAGAATACATCACAAAGTTGAAATAGCTGAAAAAAATACTCACTTTAAAAGACAGATATATTCACAAAAATATCTATAGCTGGTTAAGATAAATTAGGATGTTGGGATTATGTTTATCATTAGGGAGAATAACCTTTGCTCCCCTACAAAAATGGCTCTTGACATATTAAGGAAACCATGGGGCTCATTCTGTAATGTTTATGCTTCATTTCTATCACTGTATTAGTACTACAGTCTCCTTTTTATCCTGAGTCACCTCACAATAAACTCTGTAAAATCAGAAACATGCTTTATAATATTATCTTTAGGGTTTGGATCTATAATGTAGGACTTTAGTAGATGGTAAAGAACAATAATATTTCAGATTTATGCATGAAAAACCAAGGTAACTCATTACTAATAAGCACTTCCTTTGGAATGAAAATCTATTCATTTTGAGCCAGACAGAAAGATAAACAACAGAAAATGCCCTCAGAAAGTTCACTTTCTATATTCCCAAATAAGATCACATAGAAGGTGAAAGGAATTTGAAATACCACAAAAGTTTGAAACTTGTCAGAAATGAGACTCAAAATCATGCTTTAAAACAAGATAAGAATTCCACTCTTGCCACTTCTATCCAACATTGTACTAGCGGTTCCAGCCAGGGCAATTAGGAAAGAAGATAAAATAAAAGGCATCTAGATTGGAAGAGAAAAAGTAAAATGATCTCTATTTATAGATGACATTATCTTGAATATAGAAAATCTTAAGGAATCCACAAAAAAACCATTAAGAGTATGACTGCTGCAGGGTTTCAGGATATAAGATCAATACACAAAAATCAATTGAACTTCTATACACTAGCAATGAAAAATCTGAACATGAAATTTAAAAATTCAATTTACAATAGCATCAAAAGGAATAAAATACTTAGGAGTAAATTTAACCAAGAAAGTGGAAGGAACTAAATACTATAAAACATTGTTGAAACAAACTGAAGAAGATCTAAATAAATGGAAAGACATCCCATGTTCAAGATGGAAAGACATAATATTGCTAAGATGGCCATACTCCCCAAATTGATCTCAGATTTAATGTAATCCCTATCAAAACCCAGCTGGCTTTTTTGTAGAAATTGAAAAACTGATCCTAAAATTCACATGGAATTCAGGGACCCAGAATAGCCAAACCAATTTTTTTTTTTGTTCCAAACCAATTTTTTTTTTTTCCAAACAAATTTTTTAAAGAAAGTACAAAGTTGGAGGACTCACACTTTCCAATTCCAAAACTTACTACAAAGCTATAGTAACTAAGACAGTGTGGTATTGGCATAAAGATAAACACATAGTAAATGAATGGAATTGAGAGCCCAGAAATAAGCCCTCACATTTATGGTCAACTGATTTCCAACAGAGGTGCCAAGACAATCCAATGAGAAAGAATAGTCTTTTCAACAAATGGTACTGGGACAACTGGTTTAGCACCATGCGAAAGAATGGTGGATCCCTACTCACACCACATACAAAAATTAACTCAAAAATGAATCAAAGACCTCGGGGCCAGCCCGGTGGCATAGCAGTCAAGTCACGTGATCTGCTTCAGCAGCCCACGGTTTGCAGGTTTGGATTCCTGGCGAGGATCTACCTACCAATTATCAAGCCATGCTGTGGCGGTGTCCCATATAAAGTAGAGTAAGATGGGCACGGATGTTAGCCCAGGGCCAATCTTCCTCAGCAAAAAAGAGGAGGATTGGCAACAGATGTTAGCTCAGGGCTAATCTTCCTCAAAAAAAAAATGAATCAAAGACCTAAATATAAACCTAAAACTATAAAATTCTAAGAAAAAACCATAGGCATAAATCTTCAGGACCTTGGGTTAAGCAATGGTTTCTTAGTTTTGACACCAAGAGCACGTGACAAAATAAAAAATAAATTGGACATCAAAATTTAAAAATTTGTGCTTTTAAGGATACCATCAAGAAAGTGAAGAAAACCATAGAATGGGAGAAAATTTTTGTAAATCACATATCTGACAAAGGACTTGCATCTAGAATATATAGAGAACTCATAAAAATTCAATAATAAGGAGTGACGTCAGCATCATAGAGGAGTGAGCGCTCCCCTTAGACTCTCCCTTCTAAGATACAACAAAAAGGACATTCATATACTAACAGAGGACATTCATGTAACACAAAAGACGTCTGAGAGACCCACATAGCCATATGTCTGAAGGTGGAGGTGCTGGACCCGTGGAGGAAGTGGAAGGAGGTAAGGGGGTCTCCTCTTCCTCCCGAATGGCAGCAACCCCAGGAGTGGCACAGCTCTGAGAGAAGAGGGGGGAGGGGCAGTGCTCTGCAGGAACACCTTTGCTCTCCAAGTTCCCTCACAGCCAGTGGGAAAGCCCCACACAGAGATAACTAAGCTATTGCAGGGTGTCATCATCAAGCGAGCACCGCAGGAGACCAGATAGCCAGGGCAGAGCGAGAAGCCCCAGGGGATCACGCAGGCAAAAGAAAGCACCCCTCCTCCCGCCTGGTGCTCCAGCTTAGCAGGTTGGCCAGACCGCCCAGCCCATGCGTATGACAGAAAAGCAGCAGCTATGAGCAAGGAGGCTGCAGATTGCGTTGGGCTCAGAATATATAGCTCTTGACCCCCACCCAGCGGCAGCAGGTGGAAACTGTGACCAGATACTACCACTATGTGGAGGCACAAATCCACACCGTCAAACAGCATGAAAAAATATATTAATACTCCAGACCAGAAGGAAAATGAGAAGCACCCAGAAATCAATGCTAAAGGCACAGAAATTTATAATTTAAATGACAGATAAGTCAAAACAGCTATCATAAAAAAGACTCAACAAGTTACAAAAAAATACAGATAGTTCAATTAAATCAGGAACTTCTTCACAAAAGAGATTGAAACTATAAAGAAAAACCAATCAGAAATATTGGAGATGAGGGGCCGGCCCCGTGGCTTAGCGGTTGAGTGCGCGCGCTCCGCTGCTGGCGGCCCAGGTTCGGATCCCGGGCACGCACCGACGCACCGCTTCTCCGGCCATGCTGAGGCTGCGTCCCACATACAGCAACTAGAAGGATGTGCAACTATGACATACAACTATCTACTGGGGCTTTGGGGGAAAAATAAATAAATAAAATTAAAAAAAGAAATATTGGAGATGAAACACAATAGATGCAATAAAGAAAAATCTGGATTCCCTGAATAACAGAGCTGATATTACGGAGGAGAGAATCAGCAGTCTGGAGAGAGAGGGATTGGCAACAGATGTTAGCTCAGGGCTAATCTTCCTCACCAAAAAAACACAAACAAATAAAAAATCAAAACAAAAAAAACTACACTAAGATGTCACCTTACACCCGTTAGAATGGCCATAATCACCAAGACATAAAAGAACAAATGTTGGAGAGGATGTAGAGAAAATAGAACCTTCAAACACTGCTGGTGGGACTGCAAACTGGTGTAGCCACTATGGATAACAATATGGAGATTTCTCAAAAAATTAAAAGTAGAAATACCATATGACCCAGCTATCCCACTACTAGGTATTTACCCAAAGAACTTGAAATCAACAATTCAAAGAGACTTATGCACCCCTATGTTCACTGCAGCATTATTCACTATAGCCAAGAAGTGGAAGCAACCCAAGTGCCCATCAACTGATGACTGGATAAAGATGTGGTATAAATATACAATGGAAAACTACTCAGCCATAAAAAAGATAAAATTGTTCCATTTGCAACAACATGGATGGACCTTGAGGGTTTTATGTTAAGCAAAATAAGCCAGACAAACACCATATGATTTCACTCATACGTGGAAGATAAACTAACACACAGTCAAAGAGAACAGTTTAGTGGTTACCAGAGGGGAAGGGGGTTGGGGGATGGACACAACGGGTGAAGGGGCACATTTATATGGTGACTGACAAACAATAATGTACTACTGAAATTTCACAATGTTATAAACTATTATGACCTCAATTAAAAAATTAAAAATTAAATTTGAAAAAATGATAAGGAGGAAAAATGTTTCATAGTAAACCAAGCACTGATGTTTCTGGAATAAAAAATTCACACACAAAAAAATTCAATAAAAAGACAAATAATCCATTTTAAACTGGACAAAACTTGCATAGATTTTTCTTCAGACAAGATATACAAATAACCAATAAGCACACGAAAAGATGCTTAATATCATTAACCATCAGGGAAATAGGAATCAAAACCACAATGAGATACCAATTCACACCTACTAGGACAGCTATAATCAAAAAGATAAACAATAACATAATAACAAGCAGTGGATATGGAGAAATTGGAACCCTCATAGACTGCTGATGGTTATGTAAAATGGTGTAGTCACTTTAGAAAACCTCTGGGCAGTCCTCAAAAAGGTTAAACATAGAATTATCATATGATCCAGCAATTCCACTCCTAGGTATATACTCAAGAGAAATGAAAACATACATCCTCACAAAAATGTGTACATGAATGTTCATAGCAGCATTGTTGATAATAGCCAAAAAGTTAAAACAACTCAAATGTTGGGTATGTCAATTATATCTCAATAAAACTGTTAATAAAATTATTTCTACTTAAAAAAAGAGGGAAAAGAGAAAATACCTTAAAGATTTTGAAGGTTTTAATAACGAGAAGCAGTTTAAGAACTATAAAACTCAAATAACATTAATCCATATTTCTCAAAACATGTTCCCTGAAACACTTTTTCCCCAAGATGTTCCACAAACATCTACAAACAAAAGCAAGGGTTGTGTGGTCAATTAAATTTGAGAGACTTAGCATAAAGATTAATAAAGCATGTTATTGTACAGTGTAAAGAAGTCCTGTGGTAAAGAAACTTATTTAACTTTGGTTAACCCAACTTTCCCTAAATATAATTGACCAAGGAAACTCATGTGTCCCAATTCCTATTAACAATGCAAAAAATTAGTAATCCATGGAAATTAATTTGCAAAAAAACTGGTTTAACCTATAAGTCTACGGCATAAGACACCTTGGACTTCATTATCCCAGCACCTAACAAATTGTAATGCAATTGTTTATCTATTTATTTCTCAATATTCTCCCCTAGAATTTAGGCTGAGCTGGGCCATCTTGTATATTTGGTTTGCCTTTGTTTCCTCAGGCATAGAACCTGATCCATACATACTAAGAAGTCTATATTTGTGAATGAATAAATGAAAAAATGCATGATAGAACAGTGACTCAATGAAAATACAACCTACCATTCCCTATCTTTCTCTTCTCTTCCCTTCCTAGCATAACTGAGTCAGCCCAGTAACTGAGGGCATGAGAGAACATCAGGGAGCTCATATGGGCAATAACAGGATGGGTAATATATAGAGGTGGCAGGTAAAGAAGGCAGCTGGTGTGGTAGGGAGATTTGTTTCATTTAACAAATAAGTAAACTGAATGAACAAATAAGTAAATATATTGAGAACAATGGGAATCAAATTTTTAACTGACAAAGAAGGTATTTACAAACATAGAAAGGGGAAGGCCTGAAAGAATCTAAGGTGTTGTACTGGAATTGGAACTATCATTATGAACTCATGGTTTTATAATATACAGGCACAGATATAGAAATACTTATAAATGAACATGTGTGTGAATACATATGCACATATACATATATATTTCCCAGCTCTATTTACTGAGAGTTCCTAGAAGCAGCAATACCCCAGTAGCAATGAGTACTCTGGGTGCCTAGATCTTGGTTTCTAAATACTGTCCTTCACTAAGAGGAACTGGAGCTTCTTGGAGAAATGGCTGATTCCAGGGCTGGAGCAGAGAAAGCACAAGGTGAGCTAGAAATATTTTATTATGCCAGAAAGTAAAGAAATGCTCAATGAATAATGGGAACATGTCAAAAGGACACAGGAAAGAGTTCCACTTTCAGCCATGACTGCCTTCCTGCCATAAAAACTTAGAAAACTGGACAAAACATATGAAACAAAGTTCTCAGACAATGGACAACAGGCAATGCGAAACTGTGATCCCTGAGAAAAAGAAACAAGCAAGGTGAACTCCATGGTTGTCCAGACTTTCTGCCTGGAGGGGCTTTCTGCACAACAGTACACAGAAGGAGATCCCAAGCAGAGCATGACAGCCAGCTGATTTAGGAGACAGAGATCAGAGTTTAGAGAGGTTGAAGCAGCTGCGATTTGCAAGGAAGAGTGCCAGAGGATACAGGTCCCATTGTGTCTTTGGCTGAATACTGCTAATCTGGGCACACATAAAGTGAGACTCCATGAGAACAGGCAAAGAACAACTAAGGAGAGGATATGACACAATAAAAAATATATATTTGGTCTCTGACCCCAATTCCTGACACAGAGCTCCTAAATCCATTGGAATTTCCTGGGTGATAGGAGTGTCTTTTGTTCTAATGAGGCAACTCTTGGTGGGCTCCTGAATAGCTTCAGGATGGGGACAGAAAGACTAAACCAGGATTAGAAGCTTGGAACTTTCAGCTCCAACCCTTATCATTCGGGGAGGAGAGTGGGGCTAGAGGTTGAATTAATAATTGATCATGCCTATATGATGAAGCCACCATAAAAATCCCTAAACTATGGGGTTCCAAGAGCTTCCAGACTGGTGAACACATACATGTGCCAAAAGAGTGGCACACCCCCCCAAACTCTTCAGAGACAGAAGCTCCTGCACTTGATATCCTTCTGGACCTCACCCTATGTATCTCTTTATCTGGCTATTTATTTGCATCCTTTATAATATCCTTTATAATAAACCAGTAATAGTAAATAAAGTGTTTTCCTGAGTTCTGTGAGCTATTATAGCAAATTATTGAACCTGAGGAATGGATCATGGGAATCTCTGATTTGGAGCCAACTCAGACAACGTAACCAAGTCAGTGGTTAACCTAAGGACCCACTACTTGAGACTGGTGTCTAAAGTTGGGGGCAGTCTTGTGGGACTGAACCTTTAACCTGTAGGGTAATTGGTGTCAGAACTGAATTGACTTGTAGGACACTGAGTTAGTGTCCACAGAGAACTGTAGAACAGCTTGATCTAGAAAACCTACACATTTGTTGTCAAAAGTATTGTAAGTAGAGAAACAGTTTTCCTTTAGAGAAGTTATAAACTGAACAATTCCCAGAGCTCACATAAGGCTGGATGATATTCCAGTTCTGACCAGACAAAATGAAGAGACCTTGTTGAACAGCTAGGATATTCAGCTGAGACTCAAGAAGGGTCATGCTTTAGTGGTAGGGCTAAACTAGACCTAAAGGAAAGGCAACTCTAAACCTTCCCTACAAAGCTTAAAAACAAGTATCAAAAGAATCCATCTGATTTACAAATAATTTAACTGCTTACCAAAACTAAACTCTTCTTAAAGGAAGAAAACAAAATCCAAATACTCAGCAACATAATATTCACAATGTCCAGCATCTAATGAAAAGTTACTAGAAATGTGAAAAGTAGGAAAAATGTGACTTAAACTGGGAAGAAAAAATTTCAACAGACAGATCCAAAAATGACAGAGATGATGGAATTAGCAGACAAGGACTTTAAAACAGATATTACAAATATATTCAAGAATCTAGGGCTGGCCCCGTGGCTTAGTGGTTAAGTGCGTGCGCTCCGCTGCTGGCAGCCCGGGTTTGGATCCCGGGCGCGCACGGACGCACCGCTTCTCCGGCCGTGCTGAGGCCGCGTCCCACATACAGCAACTAGAAGGATGTGCAGCTATGACAAACAACAATCTACTGGGGCTTTGGAGGGAAAAAATAAATAAAATCTTAAAAAAAAAAAAAAGGAATCTAAAGGAAAACATGAACATGATGAGGAGAGAAATGGAAGACATTAAAAAAAAAACCAAAACGATCTTCTAGAAGTAAAAAATATAATATCTGAAAAATTCCCTAAATGGGATTAGACACTGCAAATTAGAAGCTTAGACACTGCAGAAGATTAACGAACTTGAAGACATAGCAAGAGAAAGTATCCAACTGAACCACAGAGAATAAAGTTTCAATTACACAGGATTAATAAGTTCTGGAGATCTAATAGACAACATGGTGACTATAGTTAATAATACTGATTATATACTTGAAATTTGCTAAGGAAGCAGATCTTAAGTGCTCTCATTACACGCAAAAAAAGGAAAAGGGAACTATGTGATGTGATAGATATGTTAATTAGCTTGATTGTGGTAATTATTTCATAATGTATATGTATATCAAAACATCACATTGTACACATTAAATATATACAATTTTTTTAAATTGAGGTAAAACTGGTATACAACATTATATAAGTTTTAGGTTTACATCATTATAATTTGACATCTGTATACACTGCAAAGTGATCACCACCAAAAGTCTAGTTACCATCTATCAGTATACACTTGATGCCCTTCACCCATTTCACCCACCCCCAACTCCTCTGGTAACCACCAATCTATTCTCTGTATCTATGAGTTTGTTTCTGTTTTGTTTTGTTTGTTCATTTGTTTTATTTCTTTTTGGATTCCACATGAGTGAAATCATACAGTATTTGTTTTTCTCCATCTGACTTATTTTACTTAGCATAATACCCTCAAGGTCCATCCATGTTGTTGCCAATGGCAAGATTTCATTCTTTTTTCTATGGCTGAGTAGTATTCCATTGTGTATATATACCACATCTTCTTTATCCTTTCATCCATCGATGGACACTTAGGTTGTTTCCATATCTTGGCTATTGTAAACAATGCTGCAGTGAACATAGGGATGCCTATATCTTTTTGAATTAGTGTTTTTGTATTCTTCAGATAGATATCCAGAAGTGGAATAGCTGGATCATACGGTACTTCTTAATTTTCTAAGGAATCTCCATACTGTTTTCCATGGTGGCAACACTAAATATATACAATTTTTATTTGTCAATTATACCTCAATAAAGCTGAAAAACAAAAACAAACTGAAGCAGAGAGATAGTAAAAAGACGGGAAAAAAAATTAACAGCCTCACTGACCTGTGAAACAATATCAAGTGGTCTTACATGCATATTATTGTAGTCCCAGAAAGAGAGCAGGAGAATACTTAAAGAAATATGACTAAAAACATTCCAATTTGATGGAAGCTATAATTCCACAGATTCAAGAAGTTCAATGAATTCCAAGCAGTTTAAACAACAAAACTCCAAGACACACCATAATCAAATTACTAGAAACCCACAATAAAGAGAAAATCCTAAAAGCCGCCAAAGAAAAAAAGATACATTACATACACGACTACAAGAATGACTACTGACTTCCCATCAGAAACAATGCAAGAAGATAAGTAAACAACTCTTTTAAGATGATCGGAGAAAAAAAGTAACCTAAAATTCTATCCTCAGCAAAATACCTTTCAAAAACAAGGTGGAAAAAAAGAGTTTCAGAAAATGAAAGCTAAGAGAATCACTGCCAGCAGACTAGCACTAAAATAAATATTAAGTTAGTTCCACAGGCTAAGAGACAATGATATGAGACAGAAACTTAGTTCTACACAAAAGAATGAATAGAACTAGAAATGGTAATATGCATAATATCAAAGGTTTTCTCACTAAAAATTTATTTTAAATACAATTGACTGTTTAAGCAAATATAACAACACTGTATTTTTGGGTTTAGGACTTACATAGAAATAAAATGTACAACAATTGCACAAAGGATGGGATGAGGAAATGAAAATATGTTTTTGTAAGTTTCTTACATTAAAAGTGAAGTGGTATGATATTATTTGAAGGTAGATTTGATACATTAAAAATATATATAATGTAAATACATTTAATATATAATGTAAACTCTAACACAACCACAAGAAAAAGGAAACGAGATACAGTTAATTGGACAATAAAAGAGGTAAAATAGAATGCTAAAACAATCAACATGAAGACAGAAAAGAGGGAAAAAAGGGATCAAAGAATAGATTGTATAAATAGAAAAACAGCAAAATAGGAGACTAAAACCCAACCTTATCTACAATTACAGCAAAATCGGAGACTAAAACCTAACCATATCTACAATTACATTACATATAAATAGTAAAAACTCCAAAGACTCCATTTGAAAGTCAGAGACTGTCAAACTGGATTAAAAAACAGACCACACATGGGCCGGCCCAGTGGCTTAGCGGTTAAGTGTGCACGCTCTGCTACTGGCGGCCTGGGTTCGGATCCCGGGCGCACACCGACGCACTGCTTCTCCGGCCATGCTGAGGCCGTGTCCCACATACAGCAACTAGAAGGATGTGCAGCTATGACATACAACTATCTACTGGGGGGCTTTGGGGAAAAAAAAGGAGGAGGATTGGCAATAGATGTTAGCTCAGGGCCGGTCTTCCTCAGCAAAAAAAACCAAAAAAAAAAACAAAAAAAACAGACCACAACTATATCTTATCTTACAAAAGATGCAGTTTGTAAAGACATAGATAGATTTAAAGTAGAAGGAAAGAAAAAGATATACTATGAAAATAGTAATCAAAAGATAGCTTGACTACATTAATGGTTACATTAATATCAGACAAAGTAGACTTCAGAACAAAGAATATTACCAGAGATAAAGAAAAACATTTCATAACTATAAAAAAATCAATTCATCAAAAAGACATAATAATCTTAATATATACACACTTAACAACAGAGATTCAAAATATGTGAAGCAAAACCTGATAGAATGAAAGGAGAAACAGACAACTTCATAGTTACAGATGGAGATTTCAACACTTCTTTCTTAGTAATTGACACAACAATTGGACAAGTTGGAAAGACCAGGGAAGGCTTGAACAACACTAACCAACTTGACCAACCTTCTATTAATTGACATTAATAGAAGACTACACTCAACAACAGCAGAATACAAATTCTTTTCAGGTGTACATGAAACATTTCCCAAGACAGAAATCCTTCAAAGTATGCTCTTTCATCAAATGGAATTAAATTAGAAATCAATAAATCTCCAAATATTTTGAAGTTAAATAACATATTTCTAACAACCCACTGGTCAAAGAGGAAATTACCAGGGAAATAATAAGATATTTTGAGATAAATGCTAATTAAAACACAACATATCAAAATGTGTGTGATGCAATTAAAGCAGTGCTTGAAAACGATTTATAACTTTAAAGGTTTACATCATAGAAAAAGAAAGGTCTAAAATCAATCATCTAAGCTTCCACTTTGAGAATCTAGAAAAAGAAGAGCAAATTAAACCCAAAACAAACAGAAAAAGAAAAGAGGAACAGAAATCAATGAAATAAAAGATGGATAATCAATAAAAAAAGTCAATGACACCAAAGTTGGTTCTTTGAAAAGAAAAAAGACAGAAAAAACCTATAAATGATCAATATCATGAATGACAGAATGCATATCACTACAGGTCTTACAGACATTAAAAGAATAACAGGATACTAAATATTTGAAACCATCCAACCTACCTCTTCGAAGGAATATTTTTCTACAGTATGAAGAGCACCTTGTGTCTCATTCCACCCGCCAATAGAATAGATGCAGTCATTGAGTACAGCCACTCCAAGATATGCTCTCCTGGTTCCCATTGGAGGAAGTGGAGACCAACGCTTGGAAAGTGGATCATAAACTTCAAAAGAACGAAGCTCTATTCCTTCATTGCTGATGCCCCCAACTACATAAATTAAACCTGGAAATGGAATATTTTTGCTCAGATGCTATAGAAAATAGGATATAAATAATTATAAAAAGTAATAGTTGTGATTTAAGTTTGCTATGCTGATGCTATATTTAATGAAGGGTTTATAATATTCTTTAACAGAGAAAATCGACTTCTGTCTAGTTTATCACAGCTCACATTTAAGCATGTTACAAAGAATTAGGGGTATGAAATTTAAAGCAGCATTGAATTTCCAAAGAACTTAATGATGCCATAACAAAATAATTTATTAGACAAGCATTTTCCATCTTATTGTCTGCTTGATGATCTCAAGTTCCAGATCCACTGCTGCCACACATAGGTAAAGAAGGAAAGGGACAGGGATTTTTTTCCCCCTAAAAAATGTCATGCACTTAAACTGGGAATGATGTGGTCCTATTTGGTGACAGCCTACCTGCTGCTCAGACGGACATAAAATAGAGAACTGAATTTAAATTAGAATAGTTATATGGCTACATTAAGGTAACAGGATCAATTACTAGAGTACAATAGAACGTAATTCACAGAGAGTTCCTTATTAAATGTGATTTGAGGGGCCGGCCCGGTGGCGCAAGCGGTTAAGTGCATGTGCTCTGCTGCGGTGGCCCGGGGTTCGCTGGTTCGGATCCCAGGTGTGCAGTGACGCACCGCTTGGCAAGCCATGCTGTGGCGGCATCCCATATAAAGTAGAGGAAGATGGGCACAGATGTTGGCCCAGGGCCAGTCTTCCTCAGCAAAAAGAGGCAGATTGGCAGATGTTAGCTCAGGGCTGATTTTCCTCATAAATAAATAAATAAATAAATAAATAAATTTGATTTGAAACTAATGGTTCTGACAATCTACAATTATTTTTGAGTGCCCAGTGTTGTTTCCCATGGTCTAGAGTAGGGAATTATAAGTTATAAAGAATGGCATTTTTAAAAACGTGAGCTAAATGTTAGTAAACTTGGATTCTAGCTCCAGCTTTGCCAGTAACCAGCTATGAGAAAAGACAACTCACAACCTTCCTGATCTTTAGCTTCCTCATCTATAAATAAAGGGGTTGAAATAGATAATCTCCAAGATGCCTCTCTAGCTCTATGATTTTAGATGGGAAGATAAAAAGAATAAATATAAAACAACTAGAGAACACTAATATTAAACAATAGAATATAGTCTGCACCATTTTTGAACATTTTCAATGTTCAAACGTTCAAACATCATAGTTTGAACATTTAAATGCTAGTGGAAATCTGAGAAAGTACTCACAAAGCAGAAAGAACTTGAGCTGGGAACACAGCAGGCTGAGTTGTCATATAACAGGCAGACTGCTTCCTACTCTACAGGTACATATAAATCTGCTCTCCAACTACACAGAAAATCAGGTTCTATCTGACAGTGCTTACTAACTACCTCTTAGGGTATAGGAGACAATTAAAATAATGTCGGTACACTATTTTAATACACAGTACAACATTTTTCAAATCTGCCATAGCATTATATTCTATGTGGACTGAATCACAATGTACCCTGTTAAAAAACACTGAAGAAGCCTATAAGAAGAGACTATGAAGACTGTTTTTGATATTCTCTCCCTATTTAGATATACTAAGGCCTGCATAGGACAGAAAATGACAACAATAGATGACAGTTCAAATGCTTATTTTGCTAGTCAGGTATTTTTGCCTATCTTGAATTTAATTCTAGCTTTGTTTATTTTGGAAAAAACTGACTATTTTGGCAATACAGAAATAAAGATACAAGAAGTTAAAAGATATAAGAGGTTGAAAGCAGAACTTCCATACTGTTAGTGTCAATCATTCAATACTAACAGACATAAAATATACTTCTGTGAAAATAAAGCCTCAAGCTCAGCTTTTTAAAAAAATATATTTTCAGGAAAAATATTTTATAAAGCAATTACACCTTGCATTTCACAGCACCCAAAGTAGTAGCGTGACATAGCCATGTTGCCAACTACTTCCCATTTATTTTCATCAGGATCAAATCGTTCAATGGTGTTCCCTATCTCAGCTCCAACCCATCCACCTGTAACCAAACAGAAAAGTTACTTCTGGGATAGACAAATCTTATTCATGAAAACACCTTAGAAAACATCTCATCTGACAACTTCATATCATGGATGATTATCACATGGACCAGAGAAGTTATTTGTCCAAAATCACATGGAAAGTTAGAATCTGTGAGTAGAACTTGGGTCTTTTAACTCTCTGCCTAGTTTTCACTAGAGATTTAAAAAACAAAACAACATGGCCTGCCCAGTGGCGTAGCAGTTAAGTGTGCGCGCTCCACTGTGGCAGCCCAGGTTCGGATCCCAGGCGCGCACTGATGCACTGCTTGTCAAGCCATGCTCTGGCGGCGTCCCATATAAAGTAGAGGGAGATGGGCATGGATGTTGGCCCAGGGCCAGTCTTCTTCAGCAAAAAGAGGAGGATTGGCAGATGTTAGCTCAGGGCTGATCTTCCTCACAAAAAAATAAAAATAAAAAACAAAACAACAACAAAAACTTCAACATATTGCATAGGAAATATGGTATTTTGCAAAACTACCTTCTGAAACAACTTCTGCATATTCAGAATGGTTATCCTAATCGTGAGATTTAACTAGTCAGCTAAAGTGCTTCAATGGACAGCTCATCTATATTTTATCTCCACCTCCTTCCAAGAACTCCACATTTGACAATATTCCCCAAGTAATACAATTTTGAGAATAAGGATTTATAAAGCTGATAATCTCATACAGACATACAATACATAATAAAATCATATTTGGGGGGTTTTCAGTCATTATTTTATAAACTAGGACCATATTATGTACATTTTTCTTCATTTTTGTTTGCTCATTCGGCAATACCTCAGGAAAACATCTCCAAGCCATTTGTTAGAGCTATAATTCCTTATTTCACATAGAAAAAAAAATTTATAAAGCAGAAAACATACAAGTTTCTTACAGGACAGAAGGAAAATTTCTAAAGTAATCAGAATCTGATTAAGAAGTTAATAATAAATTTAAATATTAGATATAATTACAATTATAAAATAATATTAGATCTAATTACCCAAAGCATAGATAGCCCCATAACACACACAGACTCCTAAGCCACAGCGGGGTTGATTCATTGAAGCTACAGTTGTCCACTGTTTAGTAACTGGATCATAGCATTCAGTACAGTCAAAAATCATTGAATCCTTTTCACCTGAGTTAAATAAAAGAGACATGTATGAGAAAGTTTAGTAATACTAACAGCCTAGAACCATAATACAATATTCAGTAGCATTTCATGTTGTCAGAAATTCAACTATCATGTCCTAGCAAGTGTTATTTTGAATCCACAGCACTGTTATTTATTAAAGTCCACTTAATGAAGCAAAGTCACAATTTTCATATTACCTATTTCTAATTCTACCACCCAAACAATCCATGTAATTTTTAAGGATACAATTTGCATTTTAACACTTCTATATTTTTTCATGTATTATTTTGGACAGCTGACCCTGATACTATTTGAGTTTTAATGTAATCCTTATCTAGCAACAAACAGAAAATAAAAATTTTTAAAAAGATATCACTTAAAATAGAATTTTAAAACATACTATACCTAGGAATAAATCTAATCAAAGATGTACAAGACCTCCATGGATAAAATTTATAAACTTTATTTACGTAAAATTTTAAATTAAGGTATATCTAAATAAATGAAGAGATGTATTATGTTCATGAATTAGAAGAGTCAATGCAAAGACAATCATCCCCAAACTGATTTACAGATTTAACGCAATCCCAATTAAAAAAAAAATTGCTTTCTTTTTTATCGTGTTAAAATATACATAATATTTGCCATCTTAACCATTTTTAAGTGTACAGTTCAGTGATGATAAACACATTCACATGGTTGTGCAGCCATCACAACCATCCATCCCCATAACTCTTTTCATCTTGTAAAACTCAAAGTCTATACTTATTAAACAATAGGATCCCTTCCTTCCCTCCACCCCGGCAACCACCATTATACTTTCTGTCTTTATGATTTTGACTACTCTAAGTACCTCATATAAGTGTAATCATACAGTATTATTCCTAAAAACAGATTTGATGAACTGATTCTAAAATTTATACAGAAGTACAAAAGGCCTAAAATAGCCATGCACTCCAAGAAAAGAATAATAAGGAGAAACTGCCCCATCAGACAAGCTTATCAGACTTAAAATAGAGCTATAGCAATTAAGATAGGGATAGTCAGCAAGACCAATGGAACAGAAAAGAAATTCTAGAAACAGATCCACGCATATGATTACTTTATATATGACAGAGTTTGTACTGCAGAGCAGTGGGGAAACAAAAGTCTTTTATGCTGGGATAATTGGTTATACATATGGGGGAAAATGAAACCACTTCCCTACTCATACTATCCATAAAAACCCAATTCCACGTAGAATACAGACATAAATGTGAATGGCAAAACCACAGAATTTTAGAAAACAATAAAGGTATATATCCTCATGACTCAGGAGCAGGGAAGGATTTCTTTAAAAAGATACAAGAGGGGCTGGCCCCGTGGCTTGGCGGTTAAGTGCGCGCGCTCCGCTGCTGGCGGCCCGGGTTCGGGTCCCGGTCGCACACCGACGCACCGCTTCTCCGGCCATGCTGAGGCCGCGTCCCACATACAGCAACTAGAAGGATGTGCAGCTATGACATGCGACTATCTACTGGGGCTTTGGGGGGAAAATAAATAAATAAATAAAATCTTTAAAAAAAAAAAAAAAGATACAAGAAACACTAACCATCAAGGGAAAAAAATAATTCAGTTGGCTACATTAAAATTAAAAACATCTGTTTATCAAAAGATACCATAAAGAAGATAAAAGATGAAGCAGCAGCAGAGTAGGAAAAGATATTTGCAGCACATATAACTTTATGGGGGCCTAGAATCCTGAATGTATACAAAACTCCTACCTTGCAGCAAAGGGTTAACATAGCAGGCCTGAGACTACCTATCCTTAGAAAGGCCTGCTTTCAAGGTTGACTCTTAGTTGGAGTCTGGGAACATGGACAGGAAACAGTTCCCTACAATGATATAAAAATTTCCCTAAATGATAAGAGTGGTTCACTGTGCCTAACCTGTTTGTACAGACATGTGGTTTATGCTGAATAAAAGCTCTCCTTCTGAGAGTCTGGAATTTTGGTATGTGCTAGGAAGAGAGATCCTATATGACGGGCCTCCAATAAAAACCTGGGGCAATGTGTCTCTAATGAATTGCTCTAACAGACTACACTTCCTACATGCTGTCACAACTTACTGCTGGAGGAATTAAGCACGTCCTGTGTGACTCCATTGGGAGAGGACTCCTGGAAGCTTCAATTGTTTCCTCCAGACTTTACCCCATGCACCTTTTCCCTTCACTGATTTTGTTTTCTAACCTTTCACTGTAATAAATCTTAGCTGTGAGTATAACTACATGCTAAGTCTTGTGAGTCCTTCTAGCAAATCACTGAATCTGGGGGTGGTCTTGAGGACCCCTGACACACCAACTAATTAATAATACAGACGTTTGTTAACATGGGCCAAAAAACCAAAAAAGTCACTTCCTAAAAGAAGAAATCCAAATGGCTAAATAACAAGGAAAAGTGCTCAATATCATTTCTCATGAGGGAAATGAAAATTAAAACCACAATGAGATATCACTATATTTCCACTAATAGGCAAAAATTTTAAAGTCTGACGATACCAAGAGTTTGTGTAAATAAGTGCAGTGTAAAATAATACAGCCACTTTTGAACACAGTTTTGCATTATCTAGTAAAATTGAAGATCTGAATACTTTATGACCCAGCATTCCACTCCTGGGTATATGAGAGGCCTAGAGAAACTCATGCACAGGGAACCTGTTGATACATACAAGAGTTCCGACAGCAGCATTGTTGTTAATAGTCAAAAGCTGGAAACAATCCAAATGTCTATCAATTATTTAGAATGGCTAAATCAAGTTGGTAACTTAAAACTATACAAATGTCTCACAATAAGAGAATGAATAAATTTTGATACAGTCCATGGTATACAATAGGAAACTGTACAGTAAGAAACAACATGAATAAATCTCAGGAACATAATGTTGGACAAAACAGACCAAGAATATTTACAAAATTTATTTAGAGTTCAAAAATAGGCAAACTTAAGTGTATTGCTTAGGAGAGCCTACATAGGTGGTGAAAAGTATAAAGAAACAAAGGGAAATGATTATCCTAAAAGTTTCTTCAATTATTTATCAAACTGTAGATATATAAAACGCATTTTTCTATATACATTAATGTATATTTCATATCCTAAAATTTAAAATGTAAACCTTATGAATTAATATAATCAACAATTATGTTTATTGAACACCTAATAAATGCCAGAAAAAGTTAAAAAATGGTTCTTGTGGTTTAAAGGATCACAACCACCTGGGCAGATAATAATCAATCAGCAAACACTACAAGGCTTAATAGTGAAGACCTAAATTGCACTATGAAATGCACTGGGAGTCCTGGGAAGATAACCGTATTCTGATCTTCTGAGTTCAGTCAGGATAGAGACAGAACAAAACTTACTGCTGATGGACTTCTTACATAGGCTTAAGAAAGCCCAATAGCAAGGTCATTATCAGAGATCTAGTTTTTAAATAATATTGTTTATATTCTCCAACTGGTAGAAAAAAACTTAAAAACCCATAAAGATAGGCCATTGAAGATTTCTCAAACATGAGTTCAACAATAACAAGAGCAAATTTATCATTCTCTGTTGAAATTGTAGCCACCACTGAGTATTCAAACAGGTTTCAGGTCCTCCTTTTATGACTGACAAAATTGAAGCAATTATACTAGAACTCAGGTAATTTTTCCAAGAAAAAGGCAAGAAGGATGCGTAGCTAAGACATAATGAGGGAGAGAATGACAGGAAGTGAGATTTGAGACATAGACAGGAGCCAGATCATGTAAGGGCCTTGTAGGCTATGATGAAGACTAGACTTTATCTGAAGGGTGAACAGAAAGCCAATATAGGGTTGAGAACAGGGCAATAACATGATCAGACCTAAATTTTAGAAAAATATCTCAGGCCACAATGTACGGAATAGACTTTAGGGAAATAAAAATAGAAACAAGGAGATTAGAGTATTATAGTAGTTGAGCGTATATATATATCTGCACATACATTGATGGATTGGATGTGGGGTGTGAAGAAAGAGAGGTACCAAGGATGACTGAAATTTTGTCCTGAGCCACGGGGTGAATGGTGGTTATCATCTACTAGATGGCAAACCCTGGGAGAGAAACAGATCGAGGAAATGAGGAAATCAAACAGTTTGGTTTAGACATGTTGAGTTTGACATACATATTAGACATTCAAGTGAGGATAAACAGACAGTTATATATACAAGTCTGGAATTCATATAAATTTGAGAGACATCAGTACATAGACAGTATTTAAAGGCACGAGACTAGATAAGATCACCAAGAGAGAAATGTAGATAGAACAGTCACTTCAGAACTGAGTCTTGGGACATTCGCATTTAGAGGTTTGAAAGAGAAAGAGGATCCAACAGAAAACACTGAGAAGCAATTGCCAGTGAAGTAGGAAGAAACCAGGGTACTCATCAATCCAGAAGCAAAAAAACAAAAAAGGAGAATGTGTATTAATCATGCCTTTTTATTTTCTGTATTTCTGATGCTTTGACATCTAGGGCCTTGCTGACTCTGGAGAGACTGCCCCTCTGAGGGCTAGCCAATTTTTAAAGACAGTAAAAGACTCACCTGCAAGTATGCCTTTCAAATACAACTAATCAATCCATCCTTTATTACTACTCCCCTACCCTAATCACTCCAGGGCCAGGTACCAGACAACTAGGAACTACCCCTATGCCCTCAGAGCCTGCTGAAATTATTCAAACTAGCTAATCCTATATCTACTTACTCTGCCTCATCCATTCCTTCCTGTAGAAACCACAATAAAGTTCTTGACCACGTTTTCCTCCCATTCCCTCCGCCTTCTGACCCTGGTGCTTCCCCATATGACACACCCTCAGCCACTGACCCACCCACCCACCCAAAAGGTGGTGTAGCGTAGTGTGGCAAGGTGTGTCCCCTCCTCTTGGGAACATTGTCTCCTGATGTGTTGGCCTCATCATACCTGAAAAATAATAAAACCTACATTATAAAACAGGGAGGCACTTCAAGAAGTAGAAAGTAATGTGTCAAATGATTCTGAGAGATTCAATAAGATGAGGACTGAGAATTGAGCCCTGGTTTCGGCAATGATGAGGACTTTGGTGACACTTACAAGAATGGTCTCAGTGGACTAATGGGGATGAAAATCACACAGCCTGATTGGAGTTGGTTCAATAGAGTGGGAGGCAAATGAAGACAACTCTTTAGTTTTCTATCAAGGAAGCAGAGAAATGAGGCAGTAGCTGGAGAAGCACATGGGGTCAAGGAAGGATTTGTTTATTTTTTAAGATGGGAGATATTACAGCAACTTCTTTGTTAATGGAAATCATTCAGTAGAGAGGAAAAACCTGATGATGCTGTAGGGCAGGGATAATTACAAGAACAAGATCTCTGAATTAGTGAGAGGGGATAGGATCTGGTACACAGGTGGAGACAACAGGGGTAGAAACAGTTCATCCACAGTAAGAGGAGAAAACGAGTCTATGAGCAGTGATACAGGTAGACTGATAGATATGAGAACCAGACAGAAAAGCAGGCAAACAATATGAAGTGGTAATTCACAGAAGACAAAATACAACTGGCCAATAAACATGTAAAAAGATGCTCAACCTCACTTATAATATAGAAAATGCAAATAAAAATAAGATACTATGGGGGCCGGCCTGGTGGCGTACTGGTTAACTGCGCACACTCCACTTCGGCAGTCCAGGGTTCGCAGATTCAGATCCCGGGCATGCACCGATGCACCGCTTGTAAAGTCATGCTGGGGCAGCGTCCCATATAGAGTAGAGGAAGATGGGCACAGATGTTAGCCCAGGGCCAGTCTTCCTCGGCAAAAAGAGGAGGATTGGCATCAGAAGTTAGCTCAGAGCCGATCTTCCTCACAAAAACAAACAAAAGATACTATTATTTATTATTATTATTTTTTTGTGAGGAAGATCGGCTCTGAGCTAACATCTATGCCCATCTTCCTCTATTTTGTATATGGGACGCCACCGCACATGGCTTGATGAGCAGTGCATTGGTCTGCGCCCGGAATTCGAACCTGAGAACCCTGAGCCGCCAAAGCAGAGCACGTGAACTTAACCACTACACCACCGGGCCATCCCCAAGATACTATTTTTTACCTATCAGATTGGCAAAAATTTTCGAAGTTTGATAATATATAGCATTGGCAATGGAGTAAAGAAACAAGTACTCTCTTCTGTTGTTGGTGGAGGCAACTGGTATTAACTATTAAAACCACAATTATGCTTAACCACTGACTCAGCAATTTCACTTCTCAACACATACTTACTGAAATACTCATACACACGCATAAGGAGGCATATATACAATGATGTTCATTGGAGCACTACTTGTAGTAGCAAGAATTTGGAAACAAATGTCCATCAACAAGAGAAAAGTTAAATACATTACAGCATACCCACAATATAAAATACTTTATGGAAAAATTTTTTAAATGAGGTCTATCTCTATACACTGATTAGTAAAGATCTCCTCCTACAAATATTATAAAGTGAAAAAGGACATTTTGGAAACCTATAGTAAGATACCAATTATATATTTTAAAACCTATATAAAATAAACATATATATATTTTTTTCCACATATATATGAAAGCAAGAATAGAAAAAGATCTAGAACAACACATACAATATTGATTACAATGAGTTCCACTGGAGCTTTCAAGAGGGATTACTGAGGAGGTAGTTACAGTCTGTAGTTAAGACAGATTTCAACTATTATTGCATTGGATGTTTTAACAATGACAATGTAGCCACTTATTACTTGAATAGTTAAAAGTAAGTATTTTAATTAAATAAAAAAAAAAAAGTTAAAAACGAAACATATCAGGGCCAGCCCCGTGGCACAGCAGTTAAGTGTGCGCACTCCGCTGCGGCAGCCCGGGGTTCGCAGGCTGGGATCCTGGGCTCACACCGACGCACCGCTTGTCAAGCCATGCTGTGGTGGTGTCCCATATAAAGTAGAGGAAGATGGCCACGGATATTAGCCCCGGGCCAGTCTTCCTCAGTAAAAAAAGAGGAGGATTGGCATCGGATGTTAGCTCAGGGCTGATCTCCCTCACACACACACACACACACACACACACACACAAAACATATCTCAAAAAGTTAAACATAGTGTTACCACATGACCTAACAATTCCACTCCTAGGTATATATCCAAGAGAAATGAAAACCTATGTCCACACAAAAACTTGTACACGAATGTTCACAGCAGCTTCATTCACATCAGCCACAAAGTAGCAACAACCCAAATGTCCATCACCATTTGATGAACGGAAAAAAAATATGCTAGTAACCACACAATGGAATGTTATTAAGCCATAAAAAGAAATGAGGTACTGATATATGCTATGACATAGATGAACCTTGAAAACATTGTGCTAAATGAAAGAAGCCAGACACAAAACACCATACATGAAATGTCCAGAATAGGCAAATCCAGAGAGACAGAAAGTAGATTAGTGGTTGCTATGGGTGGGAGTGGGGATGGGGAGTGACTGCTAATGGGGACAGTGTTTCTCTTTGCAGTGATGAAAATGTTCCGGAACTAGTGATGATGGTTGCAAAACTTTGTAAATATACTAAAAACAACTGAACTGTATACTCTAAAGGATGAATTTTATGGTATATGAATTATATCTTAATTTAAAAAATAGTATTTAGAATATTAACCCAGATATGTATATATCTAGGAGGAAATAAACCAAACTATTAACTGCAATTTTCTCTGGATGGTGTGACTATAGTATGAGTGATTTTTATTTTCTTTTTCATATGCTACAGTTTTAGCAAAACTTTCTACCATAAACCTGAATTACTTTGACAATAAAAAATTATTTTAAAATGATATATTAAGAAATATCTGGGGGCTGGCCCCATGGCATTGTGGTTAAAGTTCAGCGTGTTCCACTTCGGCAGCCCAGGTTCATGAGTTCAGATCCCAGGCACAGACCTATGCCACTCGTCAGCCACACTGTGGCGGCAACCCACATATAAAGTAGAGGAAAATTGGCACAGATGTTAGCTCAGTGCTAATCTTCCTCAAGCAAAAAAAAAAAAGAAATATCTTAAGATAGCAATGTTGATAGTATTAATAATAGCTGACAAAGTCATAGCATTTTTGAAGGGCTCCCATAAGTACTTCTGTGGCATCAGGAAAGGGGATATGTATAGATGCAAATGTCACACAGCACACTGTAACCCTAGGTTAAACAGGAGAGTTCATGCAATGAAACCATACACAATTGCCAAAATGTACATAAGAAGAACTATTAGAGTTCTAGTCAAAGAGTATAGAATTATGGTCTTGATGCTGACAGAAAGTTACTGCTTAAAACTTTAATTTCTTTGTGGGGATTTTCGGATGCACCATGACATTTATTGATTTAATGAACAGTTTTTGAATGACAATTATGTTCCCTCCAAAGGATAAATAAAAATCAAATATTCTCTATATCTCTCTCATTTTAAACTGACAGTATCATAGTCAGAAAATAATAAAATTTTTGATATACAATTTTTAGTGTTTTAGACTGATGCATAGAAATAAAGCAGAAAGATAAACTATAAGGGTTAGAGAGGATCTACCTAGGCTTGTTGCTATAAAGACAAGTTAACCAGAAGCAAATATTGATATGAACCGTGTTAGCATTTCTCTTTAGATCCTTCTCTGATAATTATTTCCCTCCAACATTCAAATCTCCTTTTATTTAATTTTATTCATTTATCATTTTACAATTCATAATAATAGTTTCAGAAAACATACTGACTTCAATCAAGAACTATACCGCAATGTCTAGCTAACTTGGTTTTATATATTTCACTCTCCAGATAACTTGGTTAATTAAAAATGATTCATAATGCAGCTTTCATAATTTTTAAATATTTTATCATAAATGCTGACCTAAATTTTGGTGCCCTATTTTATAAACAAGTTTTTATTAAAACCAAACCTAAGTATTCTGTCTTGTGATAAATCACAGTATCCCTCTGGTCTGAAGTATTTAATATCTTGTGTTTCCTTTTTCTTTCTTTCATTCACTTAATAAATATTTATTGGCTACAATTATATTTATGTATACCCCATAGTACCTAGTAATATACATGTATAAGGTATATAAGAATGCAGCCAACTTATAGCTAGAGACTAATAAGGGAAATAAGACATTTTCATTATTACCTCCAATAGCATAGACCATCCCTCCCAGAACTGCTACTCCCAGTCCGCATCGAGCCTGATGAAGTGAAGACACAGTGGTCCAGTATTGGCTAAAGGTGTCAAAACGTTCTACACAGCTGAGGGCTCTGCTATCACTCCAACGACCCCCCTGCAACCGAGTATATCCACCTGAACAAAGGAATGAAAGGAGGTACACAGCAAATCCCTTACTGCTAAATGTGAAAATGGCACTAACGAGGCACTATACATTCAGTATAACTATCTCATAGCAAGAAATAAGTGCTTTAGGGCCTGCCGTATACACATATATCATTTTTAAATGTGCCAAGTCCTGAAAGATTATGGCTTAAATGCAATAAGGTTAACCACAGTGCTCTACCACCTGGTCTTCGTTATAAAAGAATGTTAAATAAAAGATAAATCTAGGAGCTGGTTATCCGTCTAGTTAGGAAGTTTCATTACGACTTCTATTAGTATCTTTTTCAACTCAAAATAGTGAGTTGAGGGGCCAGCCCCATGCCTTAGCAGTTAGGTGTGCGCGCTTCGCTGCTGGTGGCGCGCATCGGCGCACCGCTTGTCCTGCCGTGCTGAGGCGGCGTCCCACATACAGCAACTAGAGGGATGTACAACTATGACATACAACTATCTACTGGGGCTTTGGGGAGAAAAAGGGGGAAAAAAAAAGTGAGTTGAAATCCTTGTCTGACTGCACATCTCATCAGTAAAAAAATTTTAGCGTGCACTCGGAAATCACATATTTATATATTATAGCATATATAAAATTACAAATTATACATAAAGTAGATATAAATTATACTACATATATAAATCTGAACAATCTATCTATATATATCAAATATTGATAAAGTTTAATGCTTTTTAAAATAAAGATGAAAAGAGGTTTTAATATTTTCATCTGATACTCCTATGGATTATCCTGCACAACCACATTTTGGAGACCACTGGTTCCTATCATCCCTAATGACCATTTAAGACACTGTGAATAGTTCAAAATTTCGAGATTCATTTTCCTTATTTTTCATTAGAATTCAAATTTTTAACTTTTAAAGTAGCATTTCTTTAATCAGTTTTTGACAATAACTTAATAATAATTTATTCTTAGATGCGCCACCTGTATTATATAAACACAGTCTATAAATCTGTAGCCTGTATGAAAATTAAATATGACTATTTGACACCTCTGCATATTCTGACATGTATAGTAGTAACAACAAAATATTAAAAGGTTTTGATCCTGAAAATAAAGATAATTTCTATTACCTTTTTAAACGTTCTTACCTACTGCATACAGGTACTTTCTTGCTTTCTTCCTAGGTCGAACCTTAGATGTCTGCAGAAAACTACAAAACTTGTTCTCTTTGGGAGATTTGCACACGTCACAGTACTCTTTCAAAAGTGTTTGCAATGCAACACGAAGATTAAAATCGGATACTCCTAAAGCAATGTTTAAAAAGATAATATTTTAAACAACTTTTAAATAACATTGAAAAGACATTTTTCCATCAAGATAAACCACATGTAACAATCAAAAACTAAAAATTCATCATCAAACAATGATGTTTGTTTCCTACAATACCAAATTCTATTTTTCTCATTGCTACTAAAGAATATACTTTCCTTAAATCAAAGATTGTTTTTAAAATTATGCTTCATAATATCCAATTTGAAAACACACGTATGAGGATTTTTCAATAAAGATGGCAAAGTGAGATAGGATCACAATTATCTAACAAAATGAAAAAATAAAATAGCCCAAAATTCTATACTTATAACCTAATAACAAAAAGGACATAAAATTATGTCATAAACTTTATAAATGATAATCAAAGCAAAAAACAGAAAATTTTGGTGGGATGAGGTCTATCTCCTAACAAGACTTTGAGCATGATTGGGTAGATTATCCCTACTCAAGGGTGCTTAGCTGAGGAGGTGAATGGAGGATGAAAGTCAATCTGTCCCAGTTGGCAAGCTGTGCCCCCACACCCCAAAGGGCGCTATTTTGTAATTTGCATAAAGGCACCATATAGTCTAGCAAAGGCTTGTCTCCAAGCCTTGTCCCTACATCCCAGAAGCAATATTGAGGAAAAAAGGTCGACGAACAAAATCTTGAGAATTTTCCCTAATAATTCATAATTTGGAGAGAGGTAGAATGAGCAGGTAAGAAGCAGAACTGAGAAGTCAAAGAACAAAACCATTAAAAGAAAAATCCTTTATAGGACTATCAGTAAAGTTAGAGAGGATCACCAGGGTTTGCCACCTAACAGCACAGTACTAGCCAAAGTCCTCACTTTGGATGAGATACATCCTTGGCTGGGTTAAGTAGGCCCTGATACAAGATCAATAAGAGGATCTTAGAAGACAGAGATCAGAGCCCACATCCCCAAGCAAAGACCTCAACCTTAGCAGATCTCTATTCTTCCACCATCCTCATGCCTCAGGCTAGAAAGAAGTGGTGAGAACACAATACATAGCCCTCGAATTTTAGATGGGAGAAACAAACTAGTTACACTAAGGTAGATAGGGTGTCAAGGAGAATTAGCTCTTACATTATCAGAAAAAACAGGTTTAAAAGGAGTGGCCCATGTTAAGCACGAGCAATGTATCAAGAAACAACAATACAACTATTAAAATACATCCCAGGAAAAAGAAGAGAAAGAGATTGAAGAATTCAGTCTGGAAGAAAACATTAGCCACAAACAGAAACAGACTCCCCATGAACGCTTCATAGGATAGAATTACTTAAGGACACAGATCCTATTAAAAAAAGAGCTCAGACAGAATGAAATGCATTGCTAAGAAAACAAAGTGAGAACTGAAATGACAGTGTTGCAGACTTAATAAACTAGAAACAAGAAACACAATAGATATGAATAAAAATCAAATTAGCAATTTGGAGTAAAGACTTGAAAAAACAATTGCGAATACAGAGCGAAAGACAAAAAACATTTCAACATTAGCAGGTGGTAAATATGAAAGACAAAGAAGTTCTAATAAAAGGATGAAGACTACTAAACGAAACATTAAAAGTATTCAGAAATTTCATACAGGAAAATTTACCCAAAATGAAAGAAAAACTGAACCTTTAAAAGGAAAGGGTACATGGTATAGTCTAAATGAAAAATGACAAACTTTAACACAAATCAAGAATAATGAGAGAATTCTTTAGGCATCCAAGCAGAAAAAGCAAGTCATTAAAAAAAAACAAGAAAAACCCCATGCCTTACAAAGTTTGAGGGCCGGGGGCATGGAGGAGTACTGTCATAACTTAAGAATATTATGCCACCCGGGGCAGGCCCCATGGCGTAGCGGTTAAGTGCATGCGCTCCACTGCTGGCAGCCCAGGTTCGGATCCCGGGGCGCACACCGATGTACCACTTGTCAGGCCATGCTGTGGCGGCGTCCCATATAAAGTGGAGGAAGATGGGCACGGATGTTAGCCCAGGGCCAGTCTTCCTCAGCAAAAAGAGGAGGATTGGCATGAATGTTAGCTCAGGGCTGATCTTCCTCACAAAAAAATAAATAAAAATAAGAATACTATGCCACCCAAATTGCGGTTAAATTAATTTAAAAAGCAACAGGCAGAAATTCTCAAATATGAAAAAAATTCAGGAAATACAGTAATCATGAGTTTTTCCTGAGAAAAGTTACTTCGTGATGAAATCCAGCCAACCAAATGAAGAATCAGAAAAGAAAATTGAGGAATAAAAAGACTACGTTTGAAAACCAGGTAGAGAGCATCAAATCCACTTAAATACAGAACAAAAGCACAGAGCTAGGGGAATAATTATTGAAAAAAATCTATATAGGGGCTAGCCTGGCGGCGTAGTGATTAAGTGGGCACTCCGCTTTGGCGGCTAGGGGTTCGTGGGTTCAGAGCCCGGGTGCAGACCTATGCACTGCTTATCAAGCCATGCTGTGGCAGGCGTCCCACATATAAAGTAGAGGAAGATGAGCAAGGATGTTAGCCGAGGGCCAATCTTCCTCAGCAAAAAGAGGATTGGCAACGGATGTTAGCTCAGGGCTAGTCTTCGTCACCAAAAAATATATATATATAAAAGCTATAAACCTTCAGGGGGGTAGGAAGAAAAATAACAATGCTAATTACCTCATGTTTCTTAACAGAGAGTCTCTAGTGTTTAAAATTGAAACACAAAGTGAAACTATGATTTTGTCTTTTAATTATTTTCCTCTTTTGTCCTTAACTCTATAAGAACCTTTTAGAATGAATATTTCTTGGGGTAAAGAAACATTTATCTGAAATTAGTTATTATTTCAGTTTCTTCTTTGTTAATTTTTAGTGAGATTTAACCACATTTTTTGTATTATAAATAGTACGTACTGAATGATTCTTATTCTTATCAATTTTTTTCCTTTCTATCCAACCATCCATCCATCCATCATCTATCCTCCTATATAGAGATATCCAGAATGATATTTACTGAATGTTAATTATAACTGGTTATTTCTGGGTGGCAGACTTTGGGTGATTTGTTGTTTTTTCATACTTTATTACCTAAACATTTTATAAGAGCATGTACCATTAAAAAAAAGTAAAGTCACTCTCTAAAATGCAAGAAATAAATATGTTAGCATATAGCTAATAATATTAAATTGCCTGAATTATTCCAGTGGTAAATAAAAAATATATACACCAGGGGGAAAAATTACACATTTCACATAATATAACTTAACCATTTCAATTAAGTCTTTTGCTTCCTCTCTGAATTTTGTGGTAGATTTTCATTTTTCTGCATAAATTGCCCATCTTTTCCCCAATATGATGAAAGAGAAAAAGTTCCTAAGTTGAAAAATATTAAGGCTGCCTTTTAAAAAAATCCTGCATTTACTTCTCTCTTGACTCCTTGCAGTTTTTACTCCAGTGAAATATCTTTAGGTGATAACTATTGGGCATGCTTATAAAAAGCTGCAGGAAAACACACCCCAATTCTAGGGAACCTTCCCTTGCTCCTAGCAGAGGAACTTTCCTTTGGCACTCTGTGTCTGTGGCACTTGGGAAAAACCTACTCAACCATGAAAGCCTTTGTCCCTAAATTCCCACATGATTCATGCAAAAATGTGTCTGGATAATTTCTCTCTTATTTTAGCATTTAAATACAGTCAGACTTCATTATTTGTGGATTGCTTATTTGTGAACATATCCACTCACTAACATGTATTTGTAACCCAAATCAATGCTCATGGCGCTTTCCTGGTCATTCATGGACATGCCACAGAGTGGCAAAAAATCTGAATTACTTGACATGCATATTTCCAGGTGAGGCCCAACAAGGTGACGCTCTGCCTTCTTGTTTCAGGTCTCATACTGTAAACAAGTGTCCTTTTCACAGTCTACTTAGTGCCATATTTTTCACATTTTTGTACTTTTTGTTGGTGATTTTGCTGTTTAAAATGGCCCCCAAGCATACTGCTGAAGTGCTATCTAGTGTTCCTAAGTGCAAGAAGGCTGTGATGTGCCTCATAGAGAAAATACATGTGTCAGACAGGCTTCATTCAGGCATGAACATAATGTGGTTGGCCATGAGTTCAATGTTAATGAATCAACAATATATATCAAATAAGGAACTTTTGACAGAAACACACATAAAATAAGGTTATGTATTGATCAGTTGACAAAAATGTTGTGGCCAGAGGCTTATAAGAACTTACCACGTATTTCCCCTAGGAACAATGGCTCAATGTTTGCCAATTCAGTGTTCGTGGCAACTTGACAGAACAAAACGACCACGAATAACAAGAATTGACTGTATATGCATTAATACAAGATATCACTCAGAAAAACCTACGAAAGTCTGTTAACATGCTTAAACAGAGTGGAGAAAAACTAAAAATCCACATTAAAAAGAACTCCTTCACAGAATTACACCTTTTAATACTAACAGTGTATTTCATTCATAAGATCACCAGCAATTCCGTCATATCCTAAAGTTTCAGTACATGACAAGAGCAAAAGCTTCAAACCGTGAAACCAGGTCTAAAGTAGTTTTTAGAAATAAATTTAAATATTATCAGTTTTCTAACATAAAAATAAAAACTATTTTATACTGTGGTGAAAAGTATTTTCAAAGTTTAGAACCTAAAGATGATTCAAAGACTACTTAGAAGCTATGATACTATATCAATATAAAAATCATTTTATATTGAGAGGACCTAGTATTTATTGAGTTTTTGTTTTGTTTTTAGCATATTCATTTTCCTCAAACGTTAGGTTTTGCTGAACTTTTCAGAGTGGCAAGAGGAAATCTTACACTGAAATAATTAGTACTGCCAAAAACAGCAGTGGTATTTTAGCTCTTTCAGTATTTTTATCTATTAATCTCCCTTAGTATTTAATCTCTAGAAAAGTACATAAGGATTTGATTAAAATAATGGGTAGAAATACTGAAATACTACTGCCTACCCACAAAACACAAAAGTTGTATCTCGCACATAGTAATCATTCAATAAATGTCTACTATTGAACTGAAAAATGAAAACACTCTATCGCCTTTCAAACAGAGAAAAAGCCACTGGATAATTAACTGACAAATTTGATATGCCACAGAAAAATTACCTTCTATATACTTTAAAAGCCTTTGAGGAGGTAATAAAGGGAATCGAATTGGGTCTAGCACTTCCACCACGTGTTTTCTTCTCTTTCCTAGATCTTTCAGAATCCACTGCATTGCAGCTAAGAAGACCTGGTATTCATCCTCAATGCTAAGCTCTTCACTTCGCAAGATTTTGACTAGCTGATCTTTTGTAAGTGCCAGGAACTCTTCCCCACTATGAACCTCTAAGAAGTGGACATGAATGTAGTTTTCCGTGAATTCCAGAAGATCATGGCAGGCAATTTGCTCAGAGAACTGAAAGATCCCAATGCAGTTCAGTGGATCAATTTGTCCTTTCAGAAATTCACAGCAAAGATTGACAACTTCAGTCAACTGTAGCATGTCTGCAGCAACAATCAACTCCTGGACATTATTCACACCTATGTTCACTATACCTAGGGAAGTAGAAGACAAAACAGCCAATAAAATAAAAACAAACATTTGACTTCTATTCAAAAAGCATTATACTTGATTACACTGATAAACTTAGTGTTTGGAGCATAGATAACTGCTAAGTAAAAAGGCAACAAAGGATTTGTAGAAAGAGCACAAGACTTTGATGATGATACTTAACATTAAGAGAACACTTGCAATGAACCAGATACAGCATTAATTGTTTTATGCACTCATTTAACCCTCACTACAACCCCATAAAGTAGGTATTTTTTTTCCTATTTTTGTATTAAGAAAACAGAATAAAAGTTTAAGTAACTTGTCCCCAAGTCACATGGTTAAGTGAGTCGCAGGGTAGGGATTGACATCCAAGTCCATGCTTTTAACATAAGGCTACATGCATCTAACAAACATTTACTGAGGCACTGGGGAGAGTAAGACAAGGTCCCTATCTTCAATTAAGATAAAGTGCCATACAAATGTTAATTGTTTTTTGGAGGGGTGAGGAAGATTGGCCCTGAGCTGACATCTGTTGCCAATCTTCCTCTATTTTGTATGTGGGATGCCGCCACAGCATGGCTTGATGAGTGTTGTGTAGGTCTGCGCCCGGAATCCAAACCTGTGAACCCCAGACCATCAAAGCAGAGCACACCAGACTTAACCACTATGCCACTGAGCTGGCCCCCTGAATGTTAATTCTTAATGTTATGTATAACCAAGAGTCTATAACCTATGAAGTGTTATTAAATACTTAACATTTAAGTAACTGTATATATTCTGCTCTCTTTCCAGAGGGCTTCACTTTCATTTATTTACATAATGACTTTGGGAGGACATCAAATAGTCAATTATATTTAAGAGGGGAAAAAAACACTGTAATTCTCCCACCTAATAAGGATAAACTCTCCAACTCTCCATTTAATCTTATACTTTCCCTCTACCCCTGTTATGACATTCACTCCACTTAAGTTTGCCTTAAGTTTGTATTCCCAATTAGATTTATAAAATCTTTTGGGGCAAAGCTTGCCCCTTCCATATTCCCAATGTCCAGTACACAGTAAGTGCTCAAAAATATTTCTTTAAATGAATAAATGGTCAAAGAGATTATAGTGAGAGGAAGAATATGGTTCGCTGAATGCAAACGGGGTTTTCCAAAAGTGTAAGAAACGGAATCCACCATGGGAGTAGATGGTAGCAGCTGCAGAGGAAACTGAGATAAGACAACTTGAATAAAATGAGAATTCACTACAAATTTGGAAAAGATAAGATCATAGGTAGTGATGTAAGGGGCTGAATGACTGCTATCGGATAAAGCCAAGAGTTACTTAAGAGTAATAAAAAGAATGCCCTATAACTTAATAAGACTTTGTAGACACAAAAAGCACTTTTACATTTATTAAAATTTATCTCATTTAACCTTCACAAGAATTATAAAGTGCTACTATTCCCACTTTATGAATAAGGAAAATGAGGCTCTCATAAGCTCATTTCTGTTTTGTAAGTACCTAATGTGCATTACCTATAAAGCTCTCTGAAGGCAGAGGCCATGCCTGTCTTGTTTACTATCATATCCCCAGTGCCTAGCTCAAAAAAAGTATTCAATAAATATCTGTTGAAAGAATGAATGAATAATTGACTAAAGTTAAATGAAATGCCTTGTATCACAAGCTAATTATGTGATCAGAGCTAGATCACAAACCCAAGTCATTTGATTCCAAGTAAAGTACATAATAAACTAAGGTGAGAAATACCCATTAAGACCTATTAGAATTGTGAATGGGTAATAAAGAATGTATAGACAAGTCCAAAGGAGAGATCAATAGAATAGGTTTTGCTGCCCCCACATCCCAAAAAAGGAAATGCTATTACAATGAAAATCAAAGAACATGTTTTTAAAGAAATAATTGTATCAAAGACTATAAAGTTCCCTGTCCAATAAATACCCAATATTCATTTTCTTTTCATCCTACTAACAGAACCTTGATTTTGTTGTGGGTGGCAATTGTGCCCTACTGAAAATTACACTTCTCAGCCTCCTGTGCAGATAGGGGTAAACTGTTGAATGAGTTTGGCCAACAGGATACACATGCAGCAGTTGTTCATTAAGGCTACCAGAAAAGCTTAAAAAGAGGACAGTCTCAGCTGGCAGGCCCTTTCGCCTTTCCCACTTCCTCCTTCCACTGGCTGGAGTCCAGTGATCATGAGATTAGAAGCTACAAACTGTAAATGGTGGAGCAAAATGTTGGAAGAAGAATGGGACACTAACGACATCATGAGGCCACAACACCAGCCTTAGAATGCCTACTATGGATTCATTTTTGCAGAAAAACAAATAAACTGCTATCGTGTTAAGCCATTTTATATCTTTTACTAGCAGCCAAACACTGTTCTTAACTGTTACCCCAATTTTAGTCTTAAATGTTAATAGTACTCCACAATGTTATTTCCCTCCAGATATGCTCAGTGGCTTTATTTCTCCGGGTTTTACCACTTTTTATTTCTTTGATGAAGTGCTAATCGTTAGCAATATGGTGACACCATAAACATTCTCTTTCACTAAAAATCTCTTGTCACTAGTGTCAGACAACAGAGGCAGAACAGACAACTTGTGGCATTTCTTCTTTTTTTATGTAGTTCAACACTAATTCCATTGGGTTAATCTGTGTTAATTTACACTTTGCAAATAAGAGAAGCAGGCGCATTTATGAAGTAGTATGATCAGCTCACACAAGTCATTTAGCAAAGTGAGGTCAAGAACCCCTCAATGTTAATTTGTACATTAGCCAATAGGCAGAGTTGCACTGATTTCAGTAGATAAAAGATAATCATTTCTGGGGCCCTCCTGGAGGCGTAGCAGTTAAGTTCCCGCTTGGGATCCCGCTTGGGATCCGGTTTGGATCCTGGGCACGGACCTACTCACTGCTCATCAAGCCATGCTGAGGCGGCGTCCTGTATAGAAGAACTACAACTCTACAACTATGCTACACAACTACGTACTGGGGCTTTGGGGAGAAAAAGGAAAAAAGAGAAAGACTGGCAACAGATGTTAGCGCTGGGCCAATCTTCCTCAGGAAAAAAAAAAGATAAGCATTTTTACAATCCCCAAATTAAGAGTTATCATTTTCTGAAATTTTCAAAAAAGGAATATGAAACAACACAGAGAAAAGAAATCACCTTTTGTCACTTTCCAGGTTCAAATACCATGAATTAAACAATACTTTATCAGGCCACATAATTATCTCCCACCAAGTAGTCCCTTAAGGAGAGCATGGTGTATTCTCAAAACTAGACCAAACAGAGTCTTTGTTTTCAAACATCTTTTGTTTTTTTGGGTGAGGAAGATTAGCACGGAGCTAACATCTGTTGCCAATCCTCCTCTTTTTTTGATGAGGAAGACTGGCCCTGGGCTAACATCCATGCCCATTTTCCTCTACTTTCTTTCTTTTTTTTTTTTTTGTGAGGAAGATCAGCCCTGAGCTAACACCCATGCTAATCCTCCTCTTTTTGCTGAGGAAGACCGGCTCTGAGCTAACATCTATTGCCAATCCTCCTCCTTTTTTTTCCCCAAAGCCCCCCAGTAGATAGTTGTATGTCATAGTTGCACATCCTTCTAGTTGCTGTATGTGGGACGCGGCCTCAGCATGGCCGGAGAAGCAGTCTGTCGGTGCGCGCCCGGGATCCGAACCCGGGCCGCCAGTAGCGGAGCACACACACAACCACTAAGCCACGGGGCCGGCCCTCCTCTACTTTCTATGGGATGCCACCACAGTATGGCTTGACAAGCGATGCATCGGTCCATGCCTGGGATCTGAACCTGTGAACCCCAGGCTGTGGGAAGTGGAGCACACAAACTTAACCACTATGCCACCAGGCTGGCCCCTCAAACATTATTTTCTGATTATAAGAGTAATATATATTCACTGTGGAAAAAACTTTAAGGCAGAAAAGTATAAAAATTAAAATTAAAATCACACATTTCCCCATCGCAGACATAGCGTTGTGTTAACACTTTAGCGTATTTCTTTCAAATCCTTTTTCCATGTATATTTATGTTGCATATATAAGACTTATACTTTATAACAGTGTTTGTGTGCATTTTCTAATGTCATTAAAACTGTTCAAAACATTTTAAAAATAAAAGTTTTGATTAAAATAATACATGAATATAAATATTTTTGAGGAAAAACAGAGAAAAAGGGAAAAATAAGAATCTTCCATATCCATCATCTAGAGATTAACACCATCAACATTTCGGTCTCTTTCCTGTGCACAAATACACACAAATGATTTTTTTTTTTTTTACAAAATTGGGGTTGTAACTATAGCCAGATTTTTTTAATTTAATATATGGTAAACATTCTTCCATGATAGTGTGCATGTGTGAATATATCTATATACATATAAATCATTTATGAGATCTAAAAAAATTCTATTATATATGCATGTACCATAATTTCTTTAACCATATAACCTACTGATGGACAATCAGATTGTATTCAATTATACACTATTATAAATAATGTTACAACAAACATCCTGGTACATAAATATTTACCTGCATCACTAATTAATTCCTTAGGATTCCTAGAAAAGGAATACTTGGTCAAAAGATATTAGCTTTCCAAAGGCTCATAATAACATATTGCCAAATTACTTTCCACGTAAGTCAGATCAATTTATAGTCCCATAGTAGTGCATAAGTGATGCACTTTCTTCACTCAAAGCAACAGGCTCACTTAACTTACCTGTGTAAATGAAATCTAGAAGTATTTGAAAGATTCCAGCTTCAATTCCTAAAATCTGTACAACATCTTTTGAGGACTCCTTCATTCCTCCAGTGAACAAAGCTGCAAAGTAAGGGCTACTGGCAGCCAAAACCAGCCGATGAACTTTAAAAGTTTCCTTCCCGACTTGCAGCTGCACATCACAGAAATGCTGTCCGTTCCTCATTTTATTAATCTGGGCCAAGATGAGTTGGGCATGTTTATCTGATGAAAAAGGACTTTCACCAGCCTTGGGACAGCCCTCATTAGCCATGATGATGATAGATTAATTAAAAGGACTGTTGCCCATAATCTGGTCCCACCCTGAAAAACAAAGTAGAAAGAGACCAAGCAACATAGTATTGTGTTTAACATGTCTCCTATTCATACACATAAGGGAAACATTCCCTATCCTCAAAGAGCTTACAATCTACTTAGGGACATAAGCACACAGGAAACAAAGACTAAACTGTGTGGAACTATTCCAAATAGGGTTTTTCAGAGAAGGAAATAAGTAATGGGGGCTAAAACAATTGGAAGATGCTTCACAGCAGAAATAGGACCTGAACTGGATAATGAAAGATAAATAGTATTAAGGTATGAGGAGAGGTCATAAGCCCTTCTGGGTGGAGTAAAGAAAATAAGGAAGGCCAGCCCCAGTGGCCCAGTGGTTAAGCTCCACATGCTCTGCTTCAGCAGCCTGGGTTCAGTTCCCAGGCACTGACCTACACCACTTGCCTGTCAGTGGCTATGCAGTGGTGGCGGCTCACATACAAAAAGAGGAAGATTGGCAGCGGATGTTAGCTCAGGGAGAATCTTCCTCAGCAAAAAAATAAAAAATAAGGAAAAGCACAATGGCAAAAAGAAACTTTTGTACACTGCAGTAAGGAGGCACACACTGCAGCCAGAATGAACTTCCAAAAAGCAACTGTGATCAGGCCAACTGCCTGCTTAAAATCCTTCAATTTGTACACTTCCCTTAGCACACAAAGTCCTTCAAATCTCACCCCTGTCTACCTATCCAGTCCTATCTCCGATACTCCTCTTTGAACTTAGTAGTCAAAAAAAACTTGTAGTTCTCTAAAAGTGTCTCTTTCATGGCACCCTTCCCCACCTTCTCCTTCTGGATCTTTGTTATAGTTCGAGACTCTGTTCAAATATAATTTCCTCCTGGAACCCTGCCTGGTTCCTCTCACCTCTGGGTTTGGTGCTCACCCTAGGCTTACCTATTCTACAGCCTATATCACACTCGACCTTGTCAGGCACTCTACCACCCTACTCCGTACACACACACACACACACACACGCACACACACACACACACACACACACAGAAAGCTCCCTGAAAGACAGTCCCTTAAGGGCAAGGCCTATCTTCCATAGCTGTAGCACCAGTACCTGACATACATTAGATTTTCAAATGTTTGTGAAATGAATGAGTACAATGAGAAATAACAATAATAGCTTAGACTGTTTTTGTTTGTTTAAGTCTGATAGCTTTGCCACACATTATGCCAACTGTAATTCTCACAATAATTAAGAGGCTGGAAGAAAAAATATTGTTATTCGAAATAAGAGTTTCGAATAACAATAAGCTCAGTTTCCCAAGGACACAGTGTTAGTACAATGACACACTTGGTATTTGAATCGAGGTCTTACTCTAAATCCTGGGCTTTTCCCATCGTATCACATACATAGGAATTACTAGGCCAGGTTATAGAGAAAGGGCTTTGAAACTCAAGCACAGAAATTTGGTCCTGAGCCTTTCTAGGTTCATCAAAAGTAAACATGACAAAAGCTATGTTTCAGAACTGTTATTTGAGCCTTCTGGGGGTGAGCTAAGAGGTAACAAAGTCCTAGAAAACAGCCTTACAGCTTCAACAATGAGAATCAAAGGGATAAATCCAAGTTACTTTTTGAATCAAGAAACCATGAGATTCGGTAATATAAGAAATACGGAGATGAAGCACAGGGGAAATCTAAGATGACTAAGGTTTTGTAATTTAGGCATCAAGGAGAATTGGTAATAAGACTGACAAATGGTGTGGGCTGATGTTAGAAAAAAGTGGTTAAGTTTATAGCAGTCAAACTTATCAAAGGAAAAATAAGGTGATTATCATGATTGTCTAGGAATTAACTTATTGAGAAATCCGATTGAGAGGTTCCAAGGCAGCTGCTAAAATTTCACATCAGTATCTACAGAATGTCACCATATTACATTTAACTGGCATATAAAAGCAAACGGCGTATTTGTCTCTATATAGAAATCTGACCTGCAGATATTATTAAACATGACATGGCTGTCAAGCTTTTTTGTTTTAGATTTCTTCCCGTCAACAGATTTCGGACCCCAGTGGTTTAATTACAAAGGATCTCCGCTGCCCCCAACTTCAAGGCATCAAGCACAGCCACTGAGCTAAAATGCTGCCTCCTGCTACAAAAAAAGAAGGAGTTCACTGAATATCCACTGTAGCAGACAGCACGCTTCTTAGTTAACTGCTGATACTATCCCACTGCTAGCGGCGTACTTCATTCCAAAAGGCGCACATGGTGTGACCGAATAATTCCGGGACATTGCATAGGAATGTAAAGCACGTTGCCTCAAGAAACCCAAACCTGACAGGCAGATTATCAGGAAACGGTGGAGACGCCCAAAGAAGTAAAGAGAACCTGCTTAGTGGCCTTGAATTCACTGCCCAGAGCATCTGGTAAACTGCTTCCGCAAAGGGTGTCAGAAAGAACTCCAGGACCAGGGAGCGTCAAAAAATGAGGCTCTTTGTGCTTGAGTTAGGGGTTGGACCCGGAGAGCCACCCGTAAACTGCTGCGACATTAAAGGCGGATCAACATTCTGGCGCTATCTAAACGGCAGAGAAGGCATCTCAGACAAGTCTGGGGCCAGCAGACGGGCAGGAGGCTCGGCCTTCAGATTCCCCGGGTGGGGGGGGAGAGGACAGGCAGGAGCGGTCCAGAAGATCTCGGGGAGGGCGAAAACACTTCCACTGTCAGAGGCACGCCTGAGCGGCGGGAGTGAGCCGGATCCAGAGGCTCCTCTCACTCTCCTCTGCAGGGTCCCGAGAGCCGGAGAGAGCCGAAGAGCAAATGCCCACCCCCGTCACAGACGCACCCAGGACGCAGGCCCTTCTTACCCGCCGCTGCCGCTTCCCCTTCCCGCCGAGGCCCGCTCCGGTTCTGCGCGCGCAGTCGCGACCAGCAGGGGCGCGGAGAGGGCGGGGGTGACGCGGCAGTGCGGTCTGCCGAGGGCCGGCGGCGAGGCGGGGCCTGGTGAACCGCGCCTCGGCGCTCCGCCGGCTTCGGCCGTGCCGCGCGTGCGCAGTGTTCTTCCGCTCGCCGGTGGCAGCGGCTCCTAGCGTCAGGCTGCTGTCGGCCGGCGCTTGTGCTTGATTCTCCGGGGGCTACAGCCCAGCTGCAAACCTAAACTCCTGCCTCGTGGGCTGGCCGGCTCACCCTTTCCGCTCAGCCTGTACTCTCTTGATTCTTGTGGCGTCCCAGGCAGCCCGCGAACCTCAGAGTGAATGTAGGACGGAGATGAACGCCCGGCATGGCGCTTCTCTCTATTCTTTACCATTCACTCAGATCATTTTCTGAGTCTTGAGCCCGGCGCTGTGAATGGATGCCTACTTTAAGGGAAGGGAGGAGAACTCAAAACGTCTAGCTGTTTTCACTGTTGAACCTCATAATATGTCACACACTGGTGGCTTTCAAACTTTCTGACCCCAGCCCACAGTGAACAAAAACATTCATCAAAGCCAATAATACCACATACGTATGTATATAGATGGGTATATCTGAAACAAAAATTTCAGGAAACTATGTTTGTACTTACTACCAGTAATGCACTAAATTTCTATTTCTTCTTTTCGATTTCATTACCAAAAAATACAAAAGGTCAAACTGTCAAAGACTTGGAAAAGAGCAAAAGATATTACTGGCTCCGCTTTCAGTGTAAGGTTGGGGCACTGTCTAGCAAATGCCAGAAGGATTTGAATTCTTAGGGACCTCTGACTTTCTATTGACTAAGCTATTTTACAAGAAAACTGATAATATTTAAAATAATTCTTGTCCACCTTGTAGAAAAGATGCTTCGAAACATAACATTTTATTGACCTACGGGATATTAAAGCACTTTTGCCTCTGTTAGTAAATTCATTTCAATAGTCCTGTTTCTTAGCAAATTCATACAACATTCCTGTAACATTTTACTGGCTGTCTCATTAATTAATGAGATAATATTTTGACATGTTTATTTTAGATTTCTTTGAGAGTCATGATTTTACCTTTCAGAAAATTATACTTCAGCGTCACTAAAATTAATTTCACAATTTACTATTGGATTGCACCCAGCAATTTAAAAAGCAGTGCTTTAGAGTATATACCTAGGAGCAGAACTGCTGGAACATAGGGTATGTACCTCTTCAATTTCACTAGAAAATACCTCTTTTCCAAACTCTTTATTCCAGTTTACATTCCCACCCACAGTGAATGAGAGTTCCCTTGCTCCGCATCCTTGTCAGCACTTAATATCATCAGATGTTTCAGTTTTGTATGATTTGATGAGTGTAAAATCGTATTTCATTTTTATTATAATTTACATTCTTTAATTATTAATGAGATTAGGCAGTAGAAAGATGTTTATAAGCTGCTATGGACAGAATTGTGTCCTTCCAAAATTTGTATATTGAAGCCATAACCCCCAATGTGATGGTATTTGGAGATGGGGCTTTGGGGAGGTAATTAGGGTTAGATGCGGTCATGACAATGGGGCCCTAATGATGGGATTAGTGCTTTTATAAAAAGAGACACTAGACAGCTTGCTCACACTCTCTCTTCCTCCACCCCTATGAGCACAAAGAAGAGTCATGTGAGCACACAAAGAGATGGTGGCTGCCTACAAGCCAAGAGAGAAGCATTAGAATGAAACCTACCTTGCTAGCACCTTGATCTTGGACTCCAGAACTATGAGAAATAAATTTCTGTTGTTTAAGCGACCTAGTCTATGGTATTTTGTTATAGCAGTCCAAGCAGACTAATGTATAAGCCAGTTAAGTTTCCTTTTCTGTAAGATGGCTATTCATGTCATTTGCCCATTTTTCTATTGAATTTTTTGTTTTTTATTGATTTTAGGTTTTTTATTACACGAGTTGCCAATATTTTCTTCCAATTTGTGGTTGTCTGTATCTTTTATTTACTGTCTCTTTTGATGAACAAAAAGTTCATAATTTTACCAATTTATCAGCCTATTTATTTATGTTTTGCACTTTTGGTGTGTTGCTTAAGAAATTCTCATCCTCCCCAATGTCGTAAGGATGTCATCTTACATTTTATTCTGAAAGTGTTATAACTTCTCTTTTCACATTGAATTCTTTAAGTCACTAGGAATCAATTTTTGTGAATGGATTAGGATAGAGATCTAAGTTCTTTTTTTGTCTTTCCATATGTATAACCAATTGTCACAACACTACTTATTGAATAGTTCATATTTCCCCACTGATCTGCAATACTAGGTCCCTCCTATATCATGTTTCTTTTCTTTTTTCTCTGTCTTTTATTTTTGTGAGGAAGATCAGCCCTGAGCTAACATCCGATGCCAAGCCTCCTCTGCTTTATATGGGATCCTGCCACAGCATGGCTTGATGAGCAGTGAGTAGGTCCACGCCCAGGATCCAAACCGGCAAACCCCAGGCCACTGAAGCAGAATGCACGAACTTAACCATTACACTACCAAGCTGGCCCTGAAATTTTGCTTTTAATTAAACTTTCATGTTCATTAGCACACAATAAAGCAATGTTATTTTTAATAATATTCTCACATTATAATCTCTGCTTATGTCTATAGTTATAGCCTCTTTTTTATTTATAATATTTATTTATGGCATCTCCCCTTTTGTCTTGATAAGTCTTGCCACATGTTTCTCAATTTTATTATTCTTTTCAAAGAACTAAGTTTGGCTTTGTTGATCCTCTGAATTATATCTTTGTTTCCTACTTCATTAATTTCTGCTCTTATGTTTATTATTTCCTTATTTTAGCTTTCATTGAATTTATTCTATTTTCCATTTTTTCAGTTTCTTAAGTTTTTTAGTTGCTTGGTTCCTGACTGTTCAGTCTTTCATTTTTTAAAATATAGGTTTAAGGCTATAAATTTCCCTCTAAGTATTGGTTACATGAATGGTACCCCTGGGAGTTAGGCAACAAAATAGCCCCATTGGTCACAGTCAGTGGTAGAGATCCAGCTGACTAGTGAAACGTAATTAAATTGCCTGGTTGTGGGGGTTAAAAGCTAAAGATCTGGAATCAGGATGCCTGGGTTGAAAATTCAGGCTGTCTCTTACCAGCTGTGTGACTTCTGGTTAGTTGCTTATGCTTCAGTTTCTTCATCAGTAAAATGGAATTAATACCTACCTTATGGTAGTTTATAAGTATTAAATGAGTTAATGCATGTAAAGTATTTATACCATTTTCAGGAGTAACATTAGCTATTGTTTTCCTTGTTAATCTTATCTTCATTGGTTGAAATCAGTGACTATGGATTTATAGTGGCGTCAATCTTCCCAGCTGAATGATTTTTCTTCAGCAATGCTTTGCAGCCTGCCTGGATACAGAAGAGCAACCATTTGGATTGATCCAGGGTTAAAAGTTTTGCTATGTATGTACCATGAAAAGAAAATGGGTCAAGGACCTTGAGGAGTTTGTAAGACAGTGGTTGAATGGACTAATGAACCATTCTCAAGAGCCCCAGAAAACTTGTTCAGTGGAGCGCGCCAGCATGCTCAAGGCCCCAGATAAGTCTGTGGCTGAGATCGACTGTTTGCTGAGATTCTTCTCCTCTCGATAACTTTCTTTTCTATTTTTACTGAGATGAACTGAAGAAGGAAGAGACAGGAGCCACGATAACAAACGTTATTTATTCATTTATTCAACCAATACTTAATGAGTATCAATAACGCCCAGCACTTTAGGTTGTAGCAATACAGTAGTGAACAAAATGAAGTTCCTGCTCTTGTGGGATTACATTCTAGTTGGGGAGGCAGAAAATAGACAAATAAATGAATAACTATATGATATGTCAGGGGATGATAAGTGTTATGAAGAAGAATAAAGAAGGATAAGGGGTTGGAGAGTGATTGGGGAATGGAGTGGTGTTCTAGACAGCATGATCAGGGAAAGCCTTTCTAAGAATATAACATTTGAGCAGAACCTTGAATGGAGAGAGGGAACCTTGTGCAGAATTCTAGGTAGACAGAAAAGTAAATGTACTTCCTATGGTGAGAGAAAGCTTAGGATGTTTAAGGAACAGAAAGGAATAAACTTCCAGCAGACATGGCAGGTTCAGAAAACACAGCTCTTGCATGCCCCCACCACCACCGAGGTGGCAGGTGGAATATGCAACCTGATACTACTACAAATGCCTCAGCAAAGGATCAGTTCATCAAACATCATGAAAAACTACAATAACACTTCAGAGCAGAAGGAGAATGACAAGTCTCCAGAAACCAATCCTGAAGTCACAGAAATTTACAATATAAATGACATAGAATTCAAAATAGTTGTCATAAAGAAACTCAACGAGTTACAAGAAAACTCAGACGGACAGTTCAGTGAGCTCAGGAATAAAATTAATGAACAGAAGGAATACTTCACCTAAGAGATTAAAACTCTAAAAAGAAAAACCATACAGAAATTCTGGAGATAAAGAACACAATTAATGAGATAAAAAATAATCTAGAGGGGCTGGCCCAATTGCATGGTGGTTGGGTTTAGCATACTCCACTTCAGTGGCCCTGGTTCGCCAAATCAGATCCTGGGCTTGGACCTACACCACTCGTCAGCCATGCTGTGGTGAGAACTCACATATAAAGTAGAGGAAGATTGGCACACATGTTAGCTCAGGGCTAATCTTCCTCAGCAAAAACATAATCTAGAATCCTTAAATAATAGAGCTGCCATTATGGAAGACAGAATTAGTGATTTAGAGGATAGAAATATAGAAATGCTTCAGGTGGAGGAGGAGAGAACTAAGATTTTTAAAAAATGAAGAAATTCTTTGAGAAATATCCAACTCAATTAGGAAATGCAACATAAGGATTATAGATATTCCAGAGAGAGAAGAGAGGGAGAAAGGAACAGGGAGCTTGTTCAAAGAAATAATAGCTGAGAACCTCCCAAACCTGGGGAAGGAACAGGACTTAAAAGTACATGAAGCCAATAGAACTCCTATTTACATCAATGCAAAAAGACCTTCTCCAAGGCATATAATCATAAAATTGGCAAAACTCAATGACAAAGAAAAAATATTAAGGGGAGCAAGGCAGAAGAAAATAACCTACAAAGGAACCTCTATCAGGCATTCAGCAGATTACTCAGCAGAAACTTACAGGCTATGAGAGAATGGAATGATATATTCAAAATACTGAAAGACAGAAACTTTCAGCGAAGAATACTCTATCCAATGAAACTATCCTTCAGATACAATGGAGAAATAAAAGCTTTCCCAGATAAACAAAAGATGAGGGAGTGCATCGCAACTAGACCTCCCTCACAAGAAATGTTGAAGGAAGCCCCCATACCTGAGACAAAAAGGCAAAGTTCTAAAAATCTTTGAGCAAGGAGATAAATAGTCAGACAAATTCAGAAAGTTGCAGCTCCCTATCAGAACAGGTTAGCAAACACTTAATTATACCATAAAAGATAAAGGGAGGGAAAGCATCAAAAATAACTATAAACACTTCAATTTAGTCACAAACTCACAGCACAAAATAGAATAATTTGTGACAGCAATAACTCAGAAGGGGAAGAGGAAAGAGATGGAACCTGCTTAGGCTAATGGAGAAAGGAGCCTATCAGAAAATGGATTATCTCATGTATGAGATCTTTTTTGTTTTGTTTTGTTTTTGTTTTTGTTTTTGTGAGGAGATCAGTCCTGTGCTAACATCTGCCAATCCTCCTCTTTTTTTGCTGAGGAAGACTGGCCCTGAGGTAACATCCGTGCCCATCTTCCTCCACTTTACCATTTTTTAAATTTTTAATTAATTAATTTATTTTTTTCCTCAAAGCCCCAGTAGATAGTTGTATGTCATAGCTACACATCCTTCTAGTTGCTGTATGGGGGATGTGGCCTCAGCATGGCCGGAGAAGTGGTCTGTCAGTGCGCGCCCAGGATCCGAACCCAGGCTGCCAGCAGCGGAGTGCGCACACTTAACCACTAAGCCACGGGGCCAGCCCATCTTCCTCCACTTTATATGGGACGCCACCACATCATGGCTTGCCAAGCAGTGCATCGGTGTGCACCTGGGATCCGAACCGGCGAACCCCGGGCCGCCGCAGCAGAGCGCGTGCACTCAACCACTTGTGCCACCAGGCTGGCCCGTTTTTGTTTTTTTTTATAGACGTCATAATAGTTTATACCATTGTGAAATTTTAGTTGTACATTATTGGGGTTTTTTTTTAAGATTTTATTTATTTATTTATTTTCCCCCCAAAGCCCCAGTAGATAGTTGTATGTCACAGCTGCACATCCTTCTAGTTGCTGTATGTGGGACGTGGCCTCAGCACGGCCGGAGAAGCGGTGCGTCGGTGCGCGCCCGGGATCCGAACCCGGGCCGCCAGCAGCAGAGCGCCCGCACATAACCGCTAAGCCACGGGGCCGGCCCTAGTTGTACATTATTATTTATCGGTCACCATATAAATGCGCCCTTTCACCTCTTGTGCCCATCCCCCAGCCCCCTTCACCCTGGTAACCACCAAACTGTTCTCTCTGTCTGTGTGTTAGTTTATCTTCCACATATGCGTGAAATCATACAGTGTTTGTCTTTCTCTGTCTGGCTTATTTCGCTTAACATAATACCCTCCAGATCCATCCATGTTGTTGCAAATGGGACAATTTTGTCTTTTTTATGACTGAGTAGTATTCCATTGTATATATATACCACATCTTCCTTATCCAATCATCAGTTGAAGGACACTTGGGTTGCTTCCACTTCTTGGCTATAGTGAATAATGCTGCACTGAACATAGGGGTGCATAAGCCTCTTTGGATTGTTGATTTCAAGTTCTTTGCTTAAATACCCAGAAGTGGGATAGCTGGATCATAAGGTATTTCTATTTTTAATTTTTTGAGGACTCTCCATACTGTTTTCCATAAGAGCTGTACCAGTTTGCATTCCCACCAGCAGTGAGTGAGGGTTCCCTTTTCTCCACAATCTCTCCAACATTTGTTACTTTTTGTCTTGGTGACTATAGCCATTCTAATGGGTGTGAGGTGATATCTTAGCGTAGTTTTGATTTGCATTTCCCTGATGATTAGTGATGTTGAACATCTTTTCATATGCCTGTTGGCCATCTGTATATCTTCCTTGGAAAAATGTCTGTTCATATCCTCTGCCCGTTTTTTGATCAGTTTGTTTGCTTTTTTGTTGTTCAGTTGTGTGAGTTCTTTATATGTTATGGAGATTAACCCCTTGTCAGATATATGATTTGCAAATATTTCCACCAAGCTGGCGTGTCGTCTTTTTGTTTTGATCCTGGTTTCCTTTGTCTTGCAGATGCTCGTCAGTCTGATGAAGTCCCATTTGTTTATTTTTTCCTTTTTTTCTCTTGTCAAGTAGACAGGGAATTCGAAAAGATCCTTCTGTGACCGATGTCAAAGAGTGTACTGCCTATATTTTCTTCTAGGAGTTTTCTGGTTTCAGGTCTTGCCTTCAAGTCTTTGATCCACTTTGAGTTAATTTTTGCGTATGGCAAAATAAAATGGTCTACTTTCATTCTTTTGCATGTGGCTGTCCAGTTTTCCCAGCACCATTTATTGAAGAGACTTTCCTTTCTCCATTGTATGTTCTTGGCTCCTTTGTCAAAGATTAGCCATCCGTGGATGTGTGGTTTTATTTCTGGGCTTTCAATTCTGTTCCACTGCTCTGTGTATCTGTTTTTATACCAGTACTATGCTGTTTTAATTACTATAGCTTTGTAGTATATTTTGAAGTCAGGGATTGTGATGCCTCCAGCTTTGTTCTTTTTTCTCAGGATTGCTTTAGCCATTCAGGGTATTTTGTTGCCCCATATGAATTTTAGTATTCTTTGTTCTATTTCCATGAAGAATGTCATTGGGATTCTGATTGGAATTGCATTGAATCTGTAGATTGTTTTGGTAATAAGGACATTTTAACTATATTTATTCTTCCAATCCATGTGCATGGGATTTCTTTGCATTTCTTTATGTCATCATTGATTTCTTTCAATAATGTCTTATACGTTTCGTTGTATAGGTCTTTCACCTCCTTGGTTAAATTTATTCCTAGATATTTTATTCTTTTTGTTGCGATTGTAAATAGGATTGTATTCTTGAGTTCTCTTTCTGTTAGTTCATTATTTGACTATAGAAGTGCAACTGATTTCTGTAAGTTGATTTTGTACCCTGCAACTTTGCTGTAGTTGTTGATTATTTCTAATAGTTTTAGGGTGGATTCTTAGGGTTTTCTATATATAGAAGCATGTCATCCACAAACAGCAAGAGTTTCACTTCTTCCTTTCCAATTTAGATACCTTTTATTTCTTTTTCTTGCCTAATTGCTCTGGCCAAAACCTTCAGTACTATTTGAACAAGAGTGGTGAGAGTGGGCACCCTTGTCTTGTTCCTGTTCTCAGAGGGATGGCTTTCAGTTTTTCACCATTGACCACGATGTTGCCTGTGAGTTTGTCATATATGGCCTTTATTATGTTGAGGTACTTTCCTTCTATACTCATTTTGTTGAGAGTTTTTATCATAAGTGGATGTTGGATCTTGTCAAATGCTTTCTCTGCATCTATTGAGATGATCATATGATTTTTATTCCTTATTTTGTTAATGTGGTGTATCATATTGATTGATTTGAGGATGTTGAACCACCCTTGTGTCCCTGGTATAAATCCCACTTGATCATGGTGTATAATCTTTCTAATGTATTGCTGTATTTGGTTTGCCAATATTTTGTTGAGTATTTTTGCATCTATGTTCATCAGCGATATTGGCCTGTAATTTTCCTTCTTTGTATTGTCTTTGTCTGGCTTTGGGATCAGGGTGATGTTGGCCTCATAGAATGTGTTGGGAAGTGTTCCATCTTCCTCTATTTTTGGAATAGTTTGAGAAGCATAGGTATTAAATCTTTGAATGTTTGGTAAAATTCTCCAGAGAACCCATCTGGTCCTGGACTTTTATTTTTTGGGAGGTTTTTGATTACTGTTTCAATCTCCTTCCTTGTGATCAGTCTATTCAGATTCTCTATTTCTTCTTGATTCCATTTTGGGAGGTTATATAAGTCTAAGAATTTATCCATTTCTTCTAGGTTATCCAATTTGTTGGCATATAGTTTTTCATGGTATTCTCTGATAATCCTTTGTATTTCTGTGATATTTGTTATAATTTCTCCTCTTTCATTTCTAATTTTATTTATTTGAGCCTTCTCTTTTTTTGTCATAGTGAGTCTGGCTAAGGGTTTGTCAATTTTGTTTATCTTCTCAAAGAACCAGCTCTTTGTTTCCTTGATCGTTTGTACTGTTTTTTGGTCTCTATTTAATTTATTTATGCTCTGATTTTTATCATTTCCCTGCTTCTGCTGACTTTGGGCTTTATTTGTTCTTCTTTTTGTAATTCTTTTAGGTGTTGTGTAAGATTGCTCATTTGGGATTTTTCTCTTTTATTAAGGTGGGCCTGTGTTGCTCTGAATTTCCCTCTCAGAACCACTTTTGCTGTATCTCATATGAGTTGGAATGGTGTATTTTTGTTTTCATTTGACTCCAGATTTTTTGTGTGTGTGTGAGGAAGAGCAGCCCTGAGCTAACATCCATGCCAATCCTCCTCTCTTTGCTGAGGAAGACTGGCCCTGGGCTAACATCTGTGCCCATCTTCCTCCACTTTATATGGGACGCCGCTACAGCATGGCCTGACAACCGGTGCATCGGTGCGCACCTGGGATCCGAACCCAGGCCACCAGCAGCGGAGCATGCGCACTTAACCACTGCGCCATGGGGCCAGCCCCTCCAGATATTTTTTGATTTCTCCTTTAATTTCTGCAATAATCCATTGGTTGTTCAGTAGCGTGTTGTTTAGTCTCCACATCTTTATCACTTTCTCAGTCTTTTTCTTGTAGCTTATTTCTAGTTTCATAGCATTATGGTGAGAAAAGATGCTTGTTATGATTTCAATCTTCTTAAATTTATAGAGGCTTGCCTTGCTTCCCAACATATGGTCTATCCTTGAGAGTGTTCCCTGAGTGCTTTTGAGGAATGTGTAATCGGCTGTTTTTGGATGGAGTGTTCTATATATATCTATTAAGTCCATCTGGTCTAGTTTTTCATTCCCCCCCCAAAGTCCCAGTAGATAGTTATATGTCACAGCTGCACATCCTTCTAGTTGCTGTATGTGGGATGTGGCCTCAGCATGGCCTGAGAAGTGGTGCATCGGTGCGCGCCCAGGATCCCAACGTGGGCCACCAGCAGCGGAGCGCATGCACTTAACCGCTAAGCCACGGGGCGGGCCCTGGTTTTTCATTTAAGTCCACTATTTCCTTGTTGACTTTATGTCTGGATGATCTATCCATTGATGTAAATGGGGTGTTAAGATCCCCTACCATTATTGTGTTGTTGTTAATATCGCCTTTTAGGTTTGTTAATAGTTGTTTTATGTACTTTGGTGCTCCTGTGTGGGGTGCATATATATTTATGTGATATGTCTTCTTGGTGGAGTGTCCCTTTTATCATTATATACTGCCCCTCTCTGTCTCTCATTACCTGTTTTGTCTTTTTTTTTTTTTTTTTTTTTTGTGAGGAGGATCAGCCCTGAGCTAACATCTGCAAATCCTCATCTTTTTGCTGAGGAAGACTGGCCCCCCCAGTCTTTGGGCCCAAGCCCAAAGTCAGCAAAAGAAACAATAAAAGTTATAGCAGAAACAAATGAAATAGAGACCAAAAAAACAGTAGAAAGGATCAATGAAACTAAGAGTTGGTTCTTTGAGAAGATAAACAAAATTGACAAACCCTTGGCCAAATTCACTAAGAAAAAAAGATAGAAAGCTCAAATAAATAAAATTAGAAATGAAAGAGGAGAAATTACGCAGGTACCATGGAAATACAAAGGATAATAAGAGAAAACTATGAAAAACTATATGCCAACAAATTGGATAAGATAGAAAAAATGGATAAATGCTTAGACTCATACAACTTCCCAAAATGGAATCAAGAAGAAATAGAGAGTCTGAAACAACCAATCACAACTAAAAAGATTGAAACAGTAATCAAAAACCTCCCCCAAAACAAAAGTCTGGGACCAGATGGCTTCTCAGGAGAACTCTACCAGATGCTCAAAGAAGATTTAATCTCAAACTATTCCAAAAAATAGAGGAAGATGGAAAACCTTCTAACACATTCTATGAGGCCAACATCACCCTGATCCCAAAGCCAGACAAGGACAATACAAAGAAGGAAAATTACAGGCCAATATTGCTGAACAATATAGATGCAAAAATCCTCAACAAAATTTTGGCAAACTGGATACAGCAGTACATTAAAAGCATCATACACCACGATCAAGTGGGATTTATACCAGGGACACAGGGATGGTTCAACATCTGCAAATCAATCAATACGCTACACCACATTAACAAAATAAGGAATAAAAATCATATGATCATCTCAATAGATGCAGAGAAAGCATTTGACAAGATCCAACATCCACTTATGATAAAAACTCTCAACAAAATGGGTATAGAAGGAAAGTACCTCAATATAATAAAGGCCATGTATGGCAAACCCACAGGCAACATCATGGTCAATGGTGAAAAACTGAAAGCCATCCCTCTGAGAACAGGAACAAGACAAGGGTGCCCACTCTCACCACTCTTATTCAACATAGTACTGGAGTTTTTGGCCAGAGCAATTAGGCAAGAAAAAGAAATAAAAGGCATCTAAATTGGAAAGGAAGAAGTGAAACTCTTGCTGTTTGTGGATGACATGCTTCTATATATAGAAAACCCTAAGAATCCACCCTAAAACTATTAGAAATAATCAACAACTACAGCAAAGTTGCAGGGTACAAAATAAACTTACAAAAATCGGTTGCATTTCTATACACCAATAACTAACTATCAGAAAGAGAAGTCAAGAATACAATCCCGGGTGCAGCCCGATGGCGTCGTGGTTAAGTTTGCACACTCTGCTTTGGCGGCCCGGGGTTAACGGGTTCAGATCCCAGGTGCAGACCCACAGACTGCTCATCAAGCCACCCTGTGGTGGCCTCCCACATAAAAAAATAGAGGAAGATTGGCGTAGATGTTAACTCAGGGACAATCTCCCTCAAGCAAAAAGAGGAAGACTGACAAAAGATTTCAGCTCAGAGCCAACCTCCCTCACCAAAAAGAGAGAATACAATCCCATTTGCAATCACAAGGAAAAGAAAAAAATATCTAGGTATAAACTTAACCAAGGAGGTGAAACATATTATTGAAAGAAATCGAAGAAGACGTAAAGAAATGGAAAGATATTCCATGCTGATGGATTGGAATAATTAACATAGTTAAAATGTCCATAATACTGAAAACAATCAACAGATTCATGCAATCCCAATCAGAATCCCAACGACATCCTTCACGGAAATAGAACAAAGAATCGTAGAATTTATATGGAACAACAAAAGACCCCGAATAGCCAAAGCAATCCTAAGAAAAAAGAACAAAGCTGGAGGTATCACAGTCCCTCACTTCAAAATATACTACAAAGCTATAGTAATCAAAACAGCATTGTACTGGTGTTAAAACAGACACACAGATCAATGGAACAGAATTGAAAGCCCAGAAACAAAACCACATATCCGTGGACAGCTAATCTTTGACAAAAGAGCCAAGAATATACAATGGAGAAAGGAAAATCTCTTCAATAAATGGTGTTGAGAAAACTGGACAGCCACATGCAAAAGAATGAAAGTAGACCATTTTCTTTTGAAATACACAAAAATTAACTCAAAATGGATTAATGACTTGAGTGTAAGACCTGAAACCATAAAACTCCTAGAAGTAACTGTAGGCAGTACACTCTTGGACATCAGTCTTAGCAGCATCTTTTCAAATACCCTGTCTACTCAGGCAAGGGAAACAAAAGAAAAAATAAACAAATGGGACTACATCAGACTAAAAAGCTTCTGCAAGACAAAGGAAACCAAGAACAAAACTAAAAGACAACCCACCAACTGGGAGAAAACATTTGCAAGTCATATATCTGACAATGAGTTTATTTTCAAAGTATATAAAGAACACATACAACTCAACAACAAAAAAACAAACAACCGGGTCAAAAAACGGCAGAGGATCTGAACAGACATTTTCCCAAAGAAGATATGCAGATGGCCAACAGGCACATGAAAAGATGTTCAACATCACTAATTATTAGGGAAATGCAAATCAAAATTACAACCTTACACCTGTGAGAATGGCTATAATTGACAAGACAAAAAATAGCAAATGTTGGGAGGATGTGGAGAAAAGGGAACCCTCATACATTGCTGGCAGGAATGCAAACTGGTGTAACCACTGTGGAACAGAGTATGGAGATTTCTCAAAAAATTGAAAATAGAAATACCATACGACCCAGCTTCCCACTACTGGGTATTTATCCAAAGAACTTGAAATCAACAATTCAAAGAGATTTATGCACCCCTATGTTCATGGCAGCATTATTCACTACAGCCAAGATGTGGAAGCAACCCAAGTGCCCATCAACTGATGATTGGATAAAGAAGATGTGGTATATATATACAATGGAATACACTCAGCCATAAAAAGACAAAATCATCCCATTTGCAACAACACAGATGGACCTTGAGAGTATGATGTTAAGCAAAATAAGCCAGACGGAGAAAGACAAACACCACATGATTTCACTCATATATGGAAGATAAACAAACCCATGGATAAAGAGAACAGATTAGTGGTTACCAGAGGGGAAGGAGTTTGGGGGTGGGCAGGAGGGGTAAAGGGACACATATGTATAGTGACAGATAAAAATTAGACTATTTGGGCCAGCCCGGTGGCACAAGCGGTTAAGTGTGCGCGCTCCGCTGCGCGGCCCGGGGTTCGCCGGTTCCGATCCCCAGCACGCCCCAACGCACTGCTTGGCAAGCCATGCTGTGGCGGCGTCCCATATAAAGTGGAGGAAGATGGGCATGGATGTTAGCTCAGGGCCAGTCTTCCTCAGCAAAAAGAGGAGGATTGGCAGATGTTAGCTTAGGGCTGATCTTCCTCACCAAAAAAAAAAAAAAATTAGACTATTGGTGGTGAGCACAATGCGGTCTATACAGAAACTGATAAGCAATAATGTACACCTGAAATTACACAATCTTATAAACCATTATGACCTCAATAAAACAACTGAAAATTAAATAAATAAATAAGGAGGGGGGAAAAAAAGTGAAAAGACAACCAGAGAATGGGAGAAAATTTGTGCAAATCATACATCTGATAAAGGACTTGTATTCAGAATATGTAAAGAACTCTTGCAACTCAAAAACAAAAAGACAACCCAATTCAAAAATGGGCAAAGGTCAATAGTCATAAATCATGTTAACAGTATGCACCCTTGATATAAGGTGATGAAAACGGTGCTTTACTTCTGTGATCTTCCTCCCAAAACCCACAGCCCAAGTCTAATCATGAAAAACACATCAGACAAATTCCAATAGAGGGGCATCCTACAAAAGACCTGACCAGTACTCCTTAAAACTATGAATGTCATCAAAGACAAGGAACGCCTGAGCAGCTGTCACAGCCTAAGAAAACATGACAACTAAATGTAATATCATTCTGGATGATATCTTGGAACAGAAAAAGGACATTAGGTAAAAACTTAGAAAATCTCAAAAAACTATGAAATTTAGATAATAAAACCAATATCAATATTGGTTCATTAATTGTAAAAAATGTACCATATTAATGTAAGCTGTTAACTACAGGAGAAACTGGGTGCTGAGTATATGGGAACTCTTTGTTCTATTTTCTCAATTTTTGTGTAACTTGAAATCTGCTCTAAAAAATAATGTGTATTTTTTTTTTAATGAGCAAAGGATTTGATTTTACATTCCCCAAAGAAGATATACAAATGGCCAATAAGCACATGAAAAGATGTTCAACATCATTAGTCACTGGAGAAATGCAAATCAAAACTACACTAAGATACCACTTCATACCCACTAGAATGGCTAAAATAAAAAAGGTAGACAATAGCAAGGCTTGGGTGAGGATGTAAAGTAATTAAAACCCTTATTCATTGCTAGTGGGGCATAAAATAGTGCAGCTACTATGGAAAACAATTTGGTAGTTCCTCAAAAGGTTAAACATAGAGTTACCATATGATCTAACAATTCCATTCCCAGGTATATACCCAAGAGAAATGAAAACATATGCCACAAAAACTTGTACAAGAATGGTGATAGCAGTATTATTCAAGTAGCCACCAAGTGGAAACAACTTGAATGGCCATCAGCTGATGAACGGATAAACAAAATGTGATATATTCATACAATGAAATATGATTTGGCAATAAAAGAGAATGAAGTACTGATATATGCTACAACACGGATGAACCTTGAAAATATTATGCTAAGTGAAAGAAGCCAGTCACAAAAGACCACATATTGTATGATTCCATCCACATGAAATGTCCACAATAGGCAAATCTGTAGAGATAGAAATTAGATTTGTGCTTACCAGGAGCTGAGGGGAGTTAGTAAGTAGAGGGTGACTGCTAATGGGTACAGGGTTTCTTTTCAGGGTAATGAAGATGTTCTAAAATTAGATAATGGTGATAGTTGCACAACTATGTAAATACACTAAAAACCATTGAATTGGTCACTATAACAGGGTAAATTTAATGGTATGTGAATTACATTTCAATAATGCTCTCACATATTAAAAAAAAAAAAAGGTAGATTGTATCATTCCTGTGCTCAGAACTCTCTAATGGCTTTCTATTTCACTTAGAGCAAAGGCAAAGTCTTCAAGTGGCCAAAAGACTCTACAGGATCTGCCTCCCCATTTGACCTCATCTATGGCTCTCCCCTGCATTCACTCTGCTTTAGCCTCTCTGGTCCCTTGCTATTCTTCCACACTATAGGCACACTCCTTTTTGGGGGCTTCTGTTTGCCTGGATCATTCTTCCTCGATACATCTTCATGTCTCATCCCTTCAGGTCTTTTTTCCCATTTTACCTTCTCAGTGGCCATCCTGACTTCCCTACTTTATTATTTATTTATTTTTAAATAATTTTAATTATTTTTTTCCCCCAAAGCCCCAGTAGATAGTTGTATGTCATAGCTGCACATCCTTCTAGTTGCTGTATGTGGGACGTGGTCTCAGCATGGCCAGAGAAGGGGTGCGTCGGTGGGCGCCCAGGATCCGAACCCAGGCCGCCAGCAGCGGAGTGTGCACACTTAACCGCCAAGACACGGGGTCGGCCCTGACTTCCCTACTTTAAATTGTAACACCTCTCCCAGAACTCTCTTTCCCAGTTCTCATCTATATTTTTCTCCATAGCACTTATTACCATTGGACATACTATAATTATTACTTATTTATTTATTTATTGACTGTCTTCTCATATCTAAACATAAACTCCATGAAAGTAGGTATTTTTCTCTTTTGTCATTCTTGTATTTTCAGTACCTAGAACAGTGGCTAGCATATGGGAGATGCTCAATAAATGTTTATTAGATGAATGAATGAATGAATAACATTTTACTTTCTGCCTCCAGTTTATCTCTGCTCTAATCCATCCTCCACCTGCAAGTCAGAGTGATCTTCTTACACACGGGATTATATCAGACCCTTGATTAAAATCTTTCAGTAGTTTCCTACTATGTTCAGAAAGAAATATAATGAAGTATTTAAGAGTACAAGCCAGAGTTAGAGTGCCTAGGTTCAAATCTTACTATATCACTTATTGGAAATGTGCCTTTGGGAAAGTTATTTAACCTTATTGGTAAAATAGGAATAGTTAGCCTATCTCTTAGAGCTGTTGTAGTGATGAAATAATTTTACACATGTAACGTTGCCTAGATAATCACCAAATCCATTATTTCATTAGAGGTTGCAAAATACTGATTTTAAAAATTCTGTCACTTCCTTATCATTCACTTATTAGCAATGATTCTTCTATAAAAAACTTCCCCACATCATCTCTTTGGTTGCCCTAAAGTATGTGTAGTCTATATAGTAAAGGCAGGATGGAAGCTTGATGCTTACTGTCATTTACCAGCTTTCAGCGTAATGATTCAGTGCCCTAGAAACCTCCAAATGTGACCAAGAAGTGCGTTTTAGTATCATTATTAAATCATAGATTGTTCTATATTTAATTTGGTTCAACTTATTGCAGTCACTATTCTTTTTTATATTCAAATTATCCCATCTTTGGCTAGTGGCAATCTCTTTCTAGCTGGCTTCTGTATCATTTTGACACACCACCAGTAGTCTTTGATAATTTCCTTGCTTTCAGGCACAACAAGATATTTTAGGCTCATCTTGATATTTCTTGTCCCAGGCCTGGAATCAGCCATTTCTCCAAGGAGCTCTAGATTCTTTTTAATGGGAAATGGCGTTTAGCGATCACAATCTGGACACCAGAGGGAGCTAATTGCTACTGGGTTAGAGCATACATCATTTTTAAACAGATTCTGAGTTGTTAGTACACAGTTTGGATAACATCACTGTTTTCCTTGGAAGGTTATATTAAAGACTAGAAAATGGAGACTTTCCAATCAAGCAATCTATTTCACAATGAAATAGACTAAATTTATTAATCTGAAGCTCACTGTTATTTGTTTTTCTTTTTTTTTTTAATTTCTCCAGAGAAATAATAGTTTGTGCTGGGAATGAGAAGTAGAAAAGAAAGATGATTTGATCAAAGAGCCTGCTTTTAGATTTGAACAAAAAATTTGCTGTAGCATTACCAGAAGCAGAGACAAGACAGAATTTCTCATATTAGCCAAAGAAATATACAACCCTGAAATGCGGAGGAGATAGAAAACAATGCAGTGGTTCCTTCAGGAAGAGGTTTATGGAAAAAAAGGAATGTCAGCAAATTATATGAAGTACCTACTGCTTCTCTTTGGTCCCTAGCCCAGAAGTGTTCAATTATTCTGCAGAGTCATTGTATATACTAATTTGGCAAGCGAACCAACAGAGAATCAAAGGATAATCAATGTAGTTTATTTACATACCAGAAGACAACTGAACTCAAAGTTCACAGTCCACCATTGTCCTTACTTCCCTTAAAACTTAAAACTTCTTGAATCTTGATTGAGGACCACTTTGCATCTGAAACATGTGTTGGTTTTGACCTTTATCTAATACTCATGACTTTATTTTGTTTAAGAGAAGAGAACTGAATGCTGGCTGGACATCTTGTGATCTGACTAGGGGTCAGTTTCAGGATTTCCAGGGGTTGAGTTTAGCTGGAGAATCACACCTCAAACAGGATGTTATTCCAACTGGGTCTTTTTTCACAAAATACTTTTCAAAGACAATTGCCTATTTCAAAGGCAGTAGTTTTCAACCCTGGCTGCCCATTAGAATCACTTGAAGAGTTTTTAAAACAACACCACGCTTAACCCCCCAGAGATGCTGATTAAATTGGTTTGGGGTGAGGCACAGGCATTTTACGTTCTAAACAGTCCCTGGGTGATTATAATATACAGCTAGAGATGAGAAACACTGTTCTAAGTAGAGTGAAAAACCTGAAGGCTTTTGGGTTAAAAAAAAAAGGTAACTCTTGATAATCGGGCTAAAAAGGTATAAACAGAGGACAGTATATTCCAAACTGATTATACACCTCATCAGTAAAATATTTTAAATGCCTTCCGAATATATGTATATTTATTTTTGTGTAAATTATATATAACACAAACTATCAAATTAAAAGATGATATAAATATGACAAACAATATTTCTAAAATAATTTTTATTTTACTTTTAATGGTATAAAAAAACCCCTTTGCTCCTTTCTATTGAGAGCAATGAGACAGAATAAGTTTTGTCTTAAATATCTTGTGAAACAGTAATTTGAAGATCCGGTTCTAAGTTTAACTTATTTCTACACTTTATTTTAATGTATATTATAGTTTAAAAAGATAACTCAGGGGCCGGCCCCGTGGCTTAGCGGTTAACAGCAGGCGCTCCGCTGCTGGCGGCCCCGGTTTGATCCCAGGCACACACCGACGGCTTGTCCAGCCGTGCTGAGGCCGCATCCCACATACAGCAACTAGAAGGATGTGCAGCTATGACATACAACTATCTACTGGGGCTTTGGGGGGAAAAAAAAAAGATAATTCAGAAAAGGGTCCATGAGTCATTTCAGTCCTGACACTAAAAGATGTGAATAACTAAGTCACTGTATTAACTATATAGCAATAATACCATGAACTTAGTGGCTTAAAACAACACACATTTATTATCTCACAGCCTCAGAGACTCAGGAACCTGGGCATGGCTTCTCTGGGCATGGTTGGATCCTCTGCTTCTGAATCTCACAAAGTTATAATCACCTTGTTTACCAGCACTGCCATCTCAACTGAGGCTCAATTGGATAAGGATTCGCTTCCCAGCTCATGCGGTTGTTGGCAGTGATGGTGCTCAGGGCAAGCTGCCCCAGGAAGCACCACTCTGGTATGCGGATTATTTCGAGCTGAAGACAATAAGGACTCAGAGAGCTCAGGAAAAATATTTGAGTTTTCCCTCCCAAACTGCCTAAAGAATTTAAAACCAAAAAAAATCTGTTTTAGGAAGGGGTTATTATCATGACTGCTATAAAAGATAATTTAGGATAGAGGTTACAATAGAAAAGGCACCAACAAGCCCATCTTATCGGGAGTCCTGTCTCTCTGGCCACATTCTTTGGATGGCCCTGCGAGGAGTTGCCAGACAATCATTTACATTTATAAGGGAAATCTCCATTTGTAAAGGTATCTCCCTCTCTGTTTGGAGAAGAGAGGGGGGGTGAGCTCATTTCTAGTAACTTATCAATGTGGAAGATGAGGCCTTGGGGCTGTATAATAAACCTTACTCTTCTTTACTGTGCTTTAGTGGTAATCTCCTATAATTGACTCCCCCACCCCCAAAATCCTCCTTTGTCATTGGCTGAAAATGATATTTAAGACGAGAATTTCTGCTATTGTGTTGAGAAACGCAGTGTCCCTGCTTTCTCCCATGTATACATGTTATTAAACTTGGTATTATTTTCTCCTGCTAACCTGTCTTGTTGATTATTTGGCCAGCCAGAAGAACCTTAAGGGAAAGGGCAGAGGGAGATTCTCCCTCTTCCCCCGACAGCAGCATTCAGTTTCTTGCCGTCTGCTGGATTGAGGGTCTCTGTTTCTCACTGGCTGTCAACTGGAGACCACCCTCGGCTCTTTGCAAAGCATCCCTCTCGATATGGCAGCTTGTTTCTTCCAATCCAGCAAAGGAGATAGAGTCTGCTAGCAAGACAGTTACAATCTTATGCAATGTAATCACATATAGATAACCATATACATATGGTCACCTTTGCAAAATTTTATTGATTAAAAGCAAGTTACAGGTCCCACTCACATTCAAAGGGAAGGGACCACATAAGATAATGAACACCAGGAGGCAGAGATCATGGGGACCACCCTAGAGTCTGTCCACTACACTAACTAAATGCCTAGATACATTGTGAAAGAGGGAAAAGCAAAAGCTATTTTTTGTGGTAACAGGTTCACTAATAAATGTAGTAGAAGGAATGATAGGAAATCACTGTTTTAAATCGTCATAGCAATAAATGATATAAATAAGAATAATCAATGGATGCTAAAATTATTGAATAAAAATATGTTGGAGAAGAGGATATTTATGTAATCTCAAAATATCTCTCATAGACTTTCACTTCCAACCATAATTTACCCTCTAGCATAAAACATCTAAAAATCTGGACAAGATATTTGAAACAACACTTTTCAGATGTTGGAAAACAGGCAGAACAAGAGAGTGATTCTTGAAAGAAGGGAAACAAATGAGGTGAGCCTTATAATTGCTCCAGCTTACTGTGTGGAGAGAATTTCCTGCCACAGTTCAAGAAGAGAGAACTCAGAGTCCAGCATTCTCTCATCTCTCTGAGATGAGGAAACAAGTGAGACTTTGAGGAGGCCAGGGTGGATTGAATTTTCAAAGTACCAGAGAAGAGAGAGCAGCACAGAGAAGAGAGAGCTGGAAAGAGAGAGCATTTAGAGATCTTCAGAAGGTTCCCTTCACATCTTCATCTAGGTACTGATCAGTACATGTGTGTAAGAAAACTATCCAAGTTCTGGGAAAGTAGGTGGAAAAATCCTGGCCTCACATAAGCCAGAAACAGTTCATGTTCCCAAGAGCCAGAGTAGGTCATCAGGTAGAGTACTCAGAAGAGTAGAGTATGTTTCAGTTGTGTAGTAAAATTAACCCTAGACTAAAAGCTGCTCTGGTCCCACCAAACAAAGCTTAAAAGCCAGACTTGAAAGGATCAAACTGTTTCTTGGAACAAAGCTCAAGAATATTTGTAGGAATACAAAAATACACAGCACCCAACAATTGACAAAGTAAGGCATCCAATAAAAAATTATCAGTCATGCAAAAAAGTAAAGAATATAACCTATAATAAGGAGAAAAATCCATCGGTACACAACAGATCCAGAAATGACACAGATGATAGAATTAATAGACAAGGATATTAAAATTATTATAACTACGTTTTATATGTTCAAAAAGATAGAAGGAAGCATGAGCATGTTAAAGAGAAACATGAAAGATATTTAAAAAACTCCCAAATAGGGCCAGCCCCGTGGCTTAGCGGTTAAGTGCTCGCGCTCCACTGCTGGGGGCCCAGGTTCGGATGCCGGGCGCGCACCGATGCGCCGCTTCTCTGGCCATGCCGAGGCCACGTCCCACATACAGCAACTAAAAGGATGTGCGGCTATGACGTACAACTATCTACTGGGGCTTTGGGGGAAAAATAAATAAATAAATAAAATTATTAAAAAAAAAAAAACTCCCCAATAAAACTTCCAGAGGCAAAAACAGAATGAAATTTAAAATACATTGGGTGGAATTAACAGCAGATTAGATACTGCAGATCAGTTAGCCTGAAGACATAGCAATAGAAAATAGCCAAAATAAAACAGAGAGAGAAATAGGCTGGGAAAAAAATGGCCACAAGCACAAGTTGGAGCTCACAAGGATGGACTGAAATCGGTGTCAGTTCTCATTGTCTGTGGCCTTGGTGACGTGTATTCTACAGATATTTTGAGCAATACTATCAACAAACTGGACCTAATTGACATTTATAGAATTCTGTACTCAACATCAGATGAAGAGATATGTTTTCAAGTGCACATAGAAAATTTACCAAGATATGCTATATTCTGGGCTTTAAAACAAAGCTCAATAAATGTAAAAGGATTCTTATCATACAAAATGTTCTCTGATCACAAATAAAATAAAATTAAAAATCAATAGAAAGACATCTAGAAAATCCTCTACTATTTGTTAACCAGCTAACACACTTCTAAATAACACATGGTTCAAAGAACTCAAAAGGGAAATTAGAAAGCAACTTAGACATAATGAAAATGAAAATACAACATATCAACATGTGTGAGATACAGCTAAAACAGTCTATATGGGGAAGTCTATAGCACTAAATGTTTATATTAGAAAAGAGAAAAGGTCTCAAATCAATGACTGAAGCTTCCACCCTAAGAAAGTAGGAAAAGAAAAACAAACCCAAAGTAAGCAGAAGAAAGGGAATAATTAAGATAAGAGCATAAATTAATGAAATAAAAAACAAAAATATTTTTAAAATGATGAAATTAGAACTGATTCTTTAAGAAGATCAGTAAAATTGATATTACTTTCGGCAAAGAGATCAGGGAAAAAAGAGAAAAAAGACATGAATTACGAATATCAGGAATGAGAGGGGAGACATCACTACAGATTCTATAAACATTATAATCATAATAAGGGGATAACATGAGCAACTTTATGCCAAAATTTTTGACAACTTAGATTAAATGTATAAATTCTTTGAAATATGTAAAGCACCAAAGCTCACTCAAAAACAAACATAACTTGGATATTTATGTATTTATTAAAGAAACTGAACTTTTGGTTAAAAATCTTTCCACAAAGAGGCGCCGGCCTGGTGGGGTAGCGGTTAAGTGCTCGTGCTTCCCTGTGGCGACCTGGGAATCAGATCCCGGGCACGCACTGACACACTGCTTGTCAAGCCATGCTATGGCAGCATCCCATATAAAGTGGAGGAAGATGGGCATGGATGTTAGCCCAGGGCCAGTCTTCCTCAGCAAAAAGAGGAGGATTGGCATGGATGTTAGCTCAGGGCTGATCTTCCTCACAAAAAAATAAAAAATAAAAATAAATAAAAAATCTTTCCACTAAGGAAACTCCAGTCCCAAATGGGTTAACTGATTAATTCTACCAAACATTTAAGGAAGAAATAATACTAATTCACAAACAGTACACAAAGTCTTCAGGAAAATATTTCCCAATTCAATCTCTGAGGCCAGCATTACACTGACACCCAGACTAGACAGTCATTACATTACTTATGCCTCTGTTTGTTTTATCAAATTCATGCAATGGATTTGGTTATGCCTCTTTAGTGTATTTTTATCTAGAACAATTCTTCCACCTTTTTTTACTCTCTTAAGACATCAATTCTTTGAAGAGACACATCAGTTATCTTGTGAATGTTCTATATTCTGGATTTGTCTACTTGTTTCTTATCTTTTTTTTTAATAATATATATATATATATATTTTTTTCCTCCCCAAAGCCCCAGTGCATGGTTGCATCCTAGTTGTGAGTCATTGTAGTTCTTCTATGTGAGCCGCCACCACAACATGGCAACTGACAGGTGTGGTGCCGTGACTGGGATATGAACCCGGGCGGCCGAAGAGTTGAGCACCGAACTTGAATCACTAGACCATCAGGGCTGGCTCTCTATTTCTTAGTAGTGTAATTTACCTTGTTCTTCTATCCCTGGTATTTCCTGTAACTGGAAGTTAGGGCTAAAAAAGTTTGCTTAAATTCATGAAACATTTAGGCAAGAGTAGTTAATAGGTTTTGCTGTGTACTTTATACTGTATCATATCATGAGGCCCATTATGTTAGGTTTTCCATTAATAGTGATCACTTGGTTAAGTTAGTGACCCTCAGATCTCTAAATTGTAAAGATATGTTTTTCTCTTTGCAATTCGCAACAAAATAACCTGTGGGTGATGCTTTGGCACAGTGCAAATATCTTGTTCCCCCAAAGCCTTTTCACTCAATGATTTTAGTGTCCAATAATTTTTCTTGCCTTAAGCAATTATTTTATGAGGAGTAGAGAAATAGCAATTTCTTAATTCTATTGTTCCTTTTACATTTATTAGCTAACATTTTCCTGTAAGGAAAAGCTTTCCCTCATCCACTGGGGATTATCCTAAAAAGAAGTCCCTCCTAAAAAGGCTTAATTTCTTTTAGTTGCCAATTTTCAGAATAGTGTATATGAACGTTTATTTTCAATTAGTTCCCTCTCTTTCTCTATCTCTTTCTGGGCATTGTCATGGACTTGTTAATTTTTATTTATTTAATATTTTAAAATCATCGTCATTATTCTTTTTGATTCTCAAATTATCCCAAATTTGGTCAATGAGAATTCCTTCAAACTGGCTCCTTGTGCTTTTGATATGTCTCCATTAGTCTTTGAGAGCTTTCTTGTTTTCTAGCACAATAGGCTATCCCAGGCACACGTTGTACTTTCCCTGCCCCATACAATTTCATAAGCTATTTCTTTAGGGAATTGTGGCTCATTTTAGTGAAAAATAATAATTAGAGATCACAATGTGGGTGCTAGGTATACTAATTACTATTGGAGTTGTCTTCATTTGGATTCTCCTGAAAGCAGACCCTGAGACAAGGATTTGAGTGCAGGTAGTTTCTTTAGAAGATGATCCCAAGAAGCACAAATTAAGAAGTGGGGAAATGAATGAGGGAAGGGGAAAAGCCAATAAAGGGTGTATTAATGGACACATTACTGTTGTGAGCAAATGGGGCTCAATCTTGTGAGAGCCCTCTGAGGAACCACCTAGAATGTGCCCTGAATTATTCCACCAAGGGACGGAAATGCTGGGATGTATATCCACTAACTCCCATCCCTCATTGTTTGAGAACTGTCCCTAGATTGTTTTGTTTTGTTTTGTTTTGTTTTGAGAAAGATTGGCCCTGAGCTAACATCTGTTGCCAATCTTCTTCCTTTTTTTCCTTTTTCTTCCCCAAAGCCCCAGTAGATAGTTGTATGTTATAGTTGTACATCCTCTAGTTGCTCTATGTGGGACACTGCCTCAGCATGGCTTGATATGCGGTGCATAGGTCTGCACCTGGGATCCGAACCCGCGAACCCAGGGCCACCCGGAGCCGGTGAATTTAAATGCTACACACTGGGCCAGCCCCTATCCCTAGATTGTTAAATCCCAGCACTTTTATAAGGAGATTGAGTTGATAAGTATGCACAGAAACTGTATACTACAGCTCCAGGAGTACTCAGAGCAGGCATAAGGAAATATGGGACCAGGCATCTATAGAATCTACTACAGGTTATTGCTTCTAGGTGCTTTCAAAAGACAAAGCTGGGAGATATATTTTTTTAAAAACTGAATTCATATTAATATTTCCAATTCAAAATGAACATTACTAGATTTTTTCTTTAATTTTTAATTTTATATTGTATCTCTTTTCTCTTATACTGAAAATCTTGGTTCTTAATGTTAATATTTACTTATTTGTCTTATCCTACAATATACATCATTAGATTCAAAATTGCATTACCAACACTACTGCCAATAATAAAATGACTGAATAACATTTAAGATTTCTTTGAAGTTTTTTTCATCTTTAAGATATACCTCCCTGACTGTATCCAGAATATATAGAGAACTCTTACAGCTCAATAATAGACAAATAATCCAATTTAAAAATGGGCAAAGGATTTGAATAGATATTTCTCCAAAGAAAATATTATACAAATGGTCAATAGCACATAAAAGTCATTAAGGAAATGAAAATCAAAAGCACAACGAGATATCACTTCACATCCATAGGATGACTAAAACAAAAGACAGACAATAGCAAGTGTTTGTGAGGATTTTGAGAAATTGGAACTTTCTTTCATTGACGGTGGGATTGTAAAATGGTGCAGCCACTTTGGAATACTGTTTGACAGTTCATCAAAATGTTAAAAACAGAGCTACCATCTGACCAAACAATTCCACTCTAACAGAAATGAAAACATATATCCACACAAAACTTGTATGCAAATGTTCGTAGCAGCATTATTCATAATAGCCACAAAGAGAAACCCAAATGTCCATCAACTGATGCATGTTTAAACAAAATATTGTATCTCTATACAATAGAACACTATTTGACTATAAAAAGGAATGAAATAATGACATATGTCACAACATGGATGAACCTTGAAAATATTATGCTCAGTGAAAGAAGCCAGTCACAAAAGACCACATATTACATGAAATGTCCAGAACAGGCAAATTTGTCTATCAGTTTATCTGTCTACCAAATTTTGACCTCATCAGTCAAGTTTTCCCTCGCCTCAACATACCCCAAGCTAGTCTTCGCCGTAGGAAGTTTGCTCTTATATCGTGTGTACTTGCAGCCTAAAGTTCTAACTCTCAAAAGCCAAGAAACAACTTTTATAGTCTACTACGTCATTTCTAGTCTGCTATGTCATTTCTTCTCAGAGGTGGTAAGTGAGGCAGTAAGCTCACTGAATGGTAGAAGAACAAAAGGTATAAGGAAATGCAGAGGAACGGTCTCAATTTATTTATTCTCTCACAAATTAGGACTAGTCTTTTTAGTAATCCAAGAATCTTCTAGAATGAAATTGCCATTTTCATACCCAAGAATTAAGGGCATTCAGATCTCTTGCTGGAGCTGAGGGACTTGTACCCTGGTTCTGATGGAACAGCCCTGGAGGCATTTCTGCCTTCATTCTCTCTGTCTGAGCTGAACGAGACCTAGCTGCGTACACTGGGAAAGGTTTCTAATACATCTGGACACCTCCTGAGACATTCTGCTCCCGGGTTCCCTCTATCCTGGCTAACATAAGCTCATATCCCCTGGCTGAATTGGCAGGAAGAGCATCATGTGGCTGAGCTGAGGACCTTATCTGCTTGAGGACAACCGTGTTCTTGGGCTTTATAAGGCCCAAGGAAGTGGACTTTTATTTTTCCCGGGGCTCCTGTATGTCTCCAGCAAGAGAGGATTGAGGAGACTAATTTAGGAGAGAAAACAGGAGAGACAGAATTTTCTGGCTTTGGAGACAGACAAACCTGAATTCCAGTCCCAGCTGTGTCACTAACCAAGTTATATGACCATGGTAAAACTGTTTAACCTCTAAGCTTATATCACTTCATCTATAAAATGGATATGACACTATCCCCAAAGGGCCCAAATGAGGCTCAAATGAGATAATACAGTTAAAGGGCCTTATAAACTGTTTGTCCCTGTGCAAACATATGCCATTGTTATTGTGAGGATGATTGGTTCCTGTATGGCCAAAAAGGCTAGTGGATTTCCTGCACATGGAGCGTGCATCTGCTCAGACTCGGGCTGCTGTGCTGGGGCCCAGGGAAGCCAAGCTGAGTTTCTGCCTTTATCCAAACAATTTATTTTGTGACTTGGCCCTGCTTCAGCTTGGGCTGGCATTGAATAGGGACCGTTCAGGAAATTCTGCCTGGCCAATCTGGGCCTCAGATAAGGGGTTGGACAATCATTATCTGGATCCTGTATATCATAGAAAACGGCTTAGTTCATGGCTCTTGGCTCCAGTTTTTTTTCCCCCATAAGGAAGATTGGCCCTGAGCTCACATCCATGCCAATCCTCCTCTTTTTGCTGAGGAAGACTGGCCCTGGGCTAACATCTGTGCCCATCTTCCTCCACTTTATATGGGACGCTGCCACAGCATGGCCTGACAAGCGGTGCCTTGGTGCGTGCCCGGGATCCAAACCCCAGGCCGCCAGCAGCAGAGTGCGCGCACTTAACCACTACGCCACAGGGCTGGCCCCCTTGGTTCCAGTTTTTGAGCTGCCCCATCCCACTCCTGTCCTCACCTCTGCTTTCTCTGTTTCCTGTCCCTGCTTCTTCTGCTCATGCTCACAAATCTGCTCTTTAGGCTCTGGTCAGGGCTGTGCCTGGTCAGACCATTAATCATCTTTTTAGCCCACCACCCAGTCTCTATACAGCTGGCCCCAAGAGTAAGGGTTGCCTGAATAATTTGCCCCTCTAATTTCTCCCGGATCCAGGATCACAGGGCAGCTTGGAAGGAGAGACCACCGGGCTTGGTGCAAGTTGCAGAGAAAAACAAGGCAATGTTGGCATCACCCCTCAACCCTCACAGACTGACGCACATGCCCACAGATATGTACATACTAACACGTGCACATTGTGCACACACATCGTGGAAATGCACAGAGACATGTGCATTGACATGATCACACACACATGCACAAATAAACCCAGACACAAATACCTTGGGACAGAAAGTCTACATGGGGTAGAGAAAGTGATTGGCTCTGATTGCCTTTTACTCCCAAAAGTCTGAGACAGACGTATAAGACCTTTATGCAAAGGACTTGGAATTCTGAGTGATGTGCCCTTTCTGTCTTTGATCACCCCTTTCATTGACTGAGATCACAAAAGTAACATGAGTTGCCTTTTATTGAATGTGCCTCTGTATTCACTACTGCCTTAGCTAGCCCCTTTGCACACGCCATCTCATGGAGTCTCACCACAGTTCTGTGCAACAAAACGTCCCAGGCCTCACCAGACTATGGATTCAAAAGAAGCCATCTTAATATTAATGCCCAATCACAGGGGTGCTCAGCTCCCATTTGTCATGCAGGACCTCACTCCTCCTCAAAAGTCTCCCAAGATATTCCAAGGAGTACTCAGAAGTGTCTCAGAGAAATCGAGGAAAAATTGTTTATATTTTTATGCTCCAGGCACCTCTTCAAGGAACCTTCCCATTGCCTGGCACCCTCTGCCAGAATTCTCCAGCAGGCATAGGCATCCTCCACCTCTGGCCTTGGCACTGTAGTTTGTAGTAGAGAAGGGGAAAAAAGGGAATTATCAGTTCCCTAACTTTGTCACTAGGGCCCCAAAGCTTCCCCCAGTGTGCCCCAAGTCTCACAAAGATTTGATGCACACCATACTCCAGCCCTTTTATAGCAGATGCTGTTGGTGCCCTGCCCTTACTCTTTGCCTTGTCACGTAAGTGTTCTTGCACTTTGCCTTGACTCTTGTCACGTAAGTGCTCACTAACAAAATTCCACCTGCCAGCATCTGCATCTCTTTGCCTGAAAGTCACTCAGCCTCTGTATCTGGCAGGCTGGAAGTACAGTGGCAGGGGTGGCGGTGGAGGAAATTAATACCCTCTGGAGTCCTCAACCAAAGACTGATGGAAGTTGGTGTATGTATACCACAGTTCTTCACCCTTGGTGTGCAGTAAGTCTGAGGCCTGTGTTCTACACAATTTCCCAGTTTCTTCATGAGATCAACTCCAGTCACCTACAGTGATAGCTGGTTTGATCATTTGTTCTTTATTGACCTTCTTCCCTTCCCTTTCTCGCGCCTGACTTCCCTATCAGTGTTTCCTGAACCACCTAGTAAACTACTTGCTCTTGAATCCTTATATCAAGGTCTGTTTCTAGGGGAATTAAAGTTAAGGCACCCACTTTCCAAGGAGACATCAGTCCCTCTGGCATATACAGGGATCGAGTCCCTGAGATTCCCTCCATTCATCTCCCCTGTCTCTCCCCAGAAACCTCCTCATGTGTGTTAACTCATGCACAAAGAACACACACTAGCCCACTAATTCAACCACAATCCAGACTCTGAATTCAGTTTGGGCTTAGCTGGGACATCAGACTACACCTGTAAGAGGAGAGAACTGAGGGTCAGAGAAGGAAGGTGACATGTTTCCTTCTGGCTGTATCTGTGCAGAAGTTTGGCACGTATGGGCTTGGTGTAGAGCTAAGGGACTATTTATAGTTGCTTCTGGGTGGGAGCTTTGAATGTGGAAATTTATATGGGTTGCTGCATCACAATGCTGCCTTTAATCCCAGCAGCATGGTGACATGAGGCTGGGGCTTTCAAAAAGACTTCACTAAAGGCTTGAAGGTAACACGGGAAATAAACACAGAGAGTAACATGATGTTAGACCACCTGTCTCACAAATAATAGTCTGTTCTCTTCACCCAAAGATATCCATTCCCATTCTAACTCTGAGCTACCTCCATGTGGTGTGCTGGGCATAATCTGTCCCCTCCTGACCTGTCTGAGGCTGGTCTGCAGAGTTTCTATCTCCTGGACACTGGTGTGATTATGACTTTCCTGTGGATCACAGATTTGCAGTCTCTATCACAATATATATTGACTCAATACAGCTCATAATCCCAATTAATCTACAGGCAACAGAGACTTCCTTACACAAGATGAGACTGCAATCAGATATCTGCTTTTCCTTTCTCCATCCAGCCTCTTTGCCAGCTCTGCATAAAATGGCCACTGGGTATCTAAGAGGCTACTCTGGCTCTTCCCTTTGTCTTGCCTGCAGGTTGGTCTCAGTTTCCCCCCACCATCACTGACCAAATGCCTGGATTTTCTAAGCAAAGCTGTAATTGGCTCAGCATTCTTGTCTATTCTGCCTTTCATTCACCCTGAGGCTTTTGAGAAGATTTTGTCTTGTAGCACATGAAGATTACCGAGTGATGTTTTCTACCCTTACCAGTTTTTGACAGATTGAAGGCCTCACCCTAGAAGACAGAGCTACATGGCTGGTCAACCAGTGCCATTTGTATGCCTGTCACGTACAAAGCAAGGACAGGCTTGAGAGTCCACACTGAGTTCTGGGGAGATACCAGAGAGTGCTAAATGCCCCATTTAAAAACATCTGAGACCTTTAACTCTCATCAGTTGTTATTACTCAGAAAGTATTGAGGCTGAGGAGTGGCTCATGCTAGCGTGAGGAAAACGAGTTTCTAACTTTCCCTAACAACAGAACAGAGTGGAGATGATGAAGCCCAGGGGGACTATTTCTTCCGTTTTACTAAGAAGCCATAGTTCTCAGAGATACCCTTAAGCAGTTGACTCTGCTATTGGGCCTACCTTGCTATTGTTGCTGTTGCTAAGTTATAGAGAAAAAAATTGCCAACTGCCTGGATAGCTGGTGAGGTCAGGATCATCTAGCATTGGGCCAAGGTGCAAGTTGAGCACAGATGTGTACATGTGTGAAGTCGGTTACACCTCACTTCTAGAAAAAAACACAGCCATATCTTTTCCAGGTCCCTAATTCTTTAGATAGGTCTATTTATTTATTTGTTTGATTGAAAAAAGTGTCCTGTATTTTTCTTGTGACTGAATCAGAAAAAGAATGGATCAGGATACCTGAGAACCACGCCTGTTAAGTCACACCTGCTTTGTTCAGTGTTCTGAGTCAGAAAGCGTCTGAAAAGACTCAATAGAAGGCTTCATCTGGTCAAGCTGATGTCTGCAGATTCAACCCCCTGCAGGCCTTTTATTCTTCAAGTTTTTAAAGCTGCCTTGCATAGTCCAAGTACATAGAAGGTGTTTAATAAACTGTGAAGGAATGGATAAATGAATTTCAATAGCAAGTCTCTTTTAAAAAGTGAGTGGAGACAATGGCTAGAGGAGGAGTAAGTTTGAAAGATCAAGTCATCATTTAGTGAAGGAGGACTGGGAATGAAGTACATCAAATAAATGGGGTATGATTGTGTTTTGGTATCAAAACAACCTCAGTTACTTGGCGGCTGGTAAGGATTCTCCTAGGGATCCTGACAGGGATCTGAAATTTCCTCTCTGTCCCAACACCAGTCCTAAACACCTAGTAGTGGGAGCAGATCCACCTAGATGTGTTGACTGTCCAGTTCTCTGTATTATTTATTTATTTATTTATTTTTTATAATTTTATTTATTTATTTATCCCCAAAGCCCCAGTAGATAGTTATATGTCATAGCTGCACATCCTTCTAGTTGCTGCATGTGGGATGTGGTTTCAGCATAGCTGGAGAAGCGGTGCGTCGGTGCACGCCCGGGACCCGAACCTGGGCCGCCAGCAGCAGAGTGCACGCACTTAACCAATAAGCCACGGTGCCGGCCTCTCTCTGTATTATTTTAGACCAGGCCCAGTAGTCATGGCTTGGCTAAAAGTACATATTCTCTCTCAATCAGAAGGCTGAAAAGGTCCCTTAAGATCTTTGAATCCATCTCCTCAGGGCACAAGAAGGCAGTCCTTATAGTATAATGATGAGAGTATTAGAGGAAAGGCTCCCAAGGCAGACAATGGCACCAATACTTTTTAGCTCTGGTAACAGCCAATGCTCTTGGCTGTTCAGCAAGCTTTTCAATTCCCCTTATTTGGGTAACAAAACTTGCTCCTCCTGTGGTAGGACACATAACTCAGCCACGGCCTGTCATAGTATTTCCTGTCCCTGGGTCGGTGATTGGTCCATGGGGGACAGGTGACCAAAGTAGAGCTAATGAGAGTCCCTTCTTGGCTTAATCTATAGTCTGTGGAGAGAAGCCCTCTCCTTTTTGGTTGCAGGTTCTTATCTGAGCTAATGTAAGCCTGGGCCTGCTGGCTGCCTGCCGTCTTTCCCATAGTTCAGGGAGCCTGACAACTTAGGAGGGAAACCAAATGAGTGAAAGTGTACTGAGTAATACAAATGCCTGGCACTTAGTAGGGACTTAGGAAATGTTAGTATCTCTTTACCAGAAGCCTTGTAAATTCAGTCCTCAGTCAAAAATCTTTTTGTTCTTTAGCTTTTTGGATAGCAAATGGTCTTTCTTGGGCCTCTTCTCTACTTATAGTCTCTATTTTTTATTCTCCCCAGCCAGGGAGTTCTGAAGAAATGTGGGCAGAGCAAGTCAAGCAGAAGAGTTTCATAGAACTGAGGACACAAAGATAAACAAGACAGACATAGTCTCTGTCCCCAAGGAATTGATACTTCAGGGAAGAAAAAGACACTAGCACAGATAATGACAATACAATACGCCAAATGCAATGACAGAATTGTGTACCGGAGGCTGTGGGTGGGATGGGTGAAGTCTCGTGGAGAGAGGCAGGGCAGCGAAATGCAACTTCAGTTCATAGTTGCGTGCTCCATCTACAGGGTCAGCACAGCTAAGTTCTCCAGGCGGCTGGTTCTGGCACCACATGCAAGTGCCCAGCTTCTGTGCTTCAGTACAGACTGCTGCAGTGTTGACTCCTGCTAACGGGGACTTCTGAACTTTCTCTACAAATGCTGACTTTCCAGAAGACAGAGCTAGGAGACCTGGACAGCCCAGGACTTCTATCCAAACACAGCTACAGCTCCAAGGGAGGAGGTGAGGACCGGGAGAGCTGGTGGTGGGGTGGGGTGTGGAACCAGGCAGGAGACAGCAGTGGCTGGAGAGCAGTTGTGGGCAGCCTGGAAGAAATGCAGACATTTGCACAACGGCTCCAGAGGCCCTATCCATTCACCCGTCCTACCAGAAAACCTGACTCCTCAGCCTTGTAGGGGAGAATCTTCACTATCTTCATCAAGGAGATGAGAAGAAACCACACACAGGGGGCTGGCCTGGTGGCATAGTGGTTAAGTTCGTGCGCTCCACTTGGGCGGCCCAGGGTTCGCAGGTTCAAACCCTGGGCAGGGACCGATGCACTGTTTCTCAAGCCATGCTGTGGCAGTGTCCCACGTACAAAATGGAGGCAGATGGGCACAGATGTTAGCGCAAGGCCAATCTTCCTTAACAAAAAAGAGGAGGATTGGCAAGAGATGTTAGCTCAGGGACAGTCTTCCTCATCAAAAAAAGAGAAAAGAAACCACACACAGCTTGGCCCTGTCCAGAAGAAGCACTAGTCCATAAACATCTGAGAAAATGCTCAGCGTCATTAACAATAAAAAAAAAAAACCCAAATTAAAACAACAATGAGATACCACCTTTTCCCTTTCAAATTAGCCTCCATTTCCTTAGGGTTAGACAGATGTAGGCAAGCAGGAACTCCCAGTCACTGCAGGTGAAAGTGTAGGTTGATGCTCTTTCTGGAAAGCAATTGGCCTTAAAATGCTCATATCATTTGACCCGGGGGGTTTCACTTACCTATCTATTCTAAGAAGGGAAATTGACATATGGAGGCCACAGCAGACATCTTTTAGAGTATATTCTCAGCTCACAATGCTTCACCCTTCTCTGAGAACAGTGGGACCTATTCACGTCATCACCTTCCTTACTCCTGCCTCAGAAGCGTGACCTTGATCCGTTGGCCACTGTTGATTGGATCAGGGTAGACACCTGACCAAACTAGGTCAATTTATATTGTCTTTCTTACCTAGGAATTCCAGTTAAGTTTGGGCTGATATCTTGAATGGAAGGAGTATAAAAATTCAGGAACTGTGTTGAGGCTATTATCCTCTAGATGAACTGAAGAGCAGAGAACACCAGTCTGCAGAGAGAGGAAAATGAGGCAGAGATGCGGAGAAAGCAGAGATAAGAGACAGAGAAAGAATACTCCCTGGAGCATTCTATCCCACATTCTAGTTGCTTTCTGCATTCCTGCCTCTTCGTTCTGTGAAACACAGTATCCTTATAACAGCTTATATTTTTCCCTTAAGGTAATTTAGGTGTGTTTCAATTATTTACATCTGAAAGTTTATTATAGCTTTACAGCTAAAGGGATGGTTGAGTAAATAATTGTACTTTTTTTTTTTCTGTGAGGAAGATCAGCCCCGAGCTAACATCCATGACAATCCTCCTCTTTTTGCTGAGGAAGACTGGCCCTGAGCTAACTTCTATTGCCAATCCTCCTCCTTTTTTTTCTCCCCAAAGCCCCAGTAGACAGTTGTGTGTCATAGTTGCACATCCCTCTAGTTGCTGTATGTGGGACGCAGCCTCAGCATGGCCGGAGAAGCAGTGCATCGGTGCGCGCCCGGGATCCGAACCTGGGCCGCCAGCAGCGGAGCCCGCGCACTTAACCGCTAAGCCACGGGGCCGGCCCAAATTGTACATTTTTTTAACAGTACATTATTAAACTGCCATTACCTATGTTTTAGAGGACTATTTAATGACATGTAAAATGTTCAACATACAATGATAAGTGAAAGTATCAGGATATACAATTTTCTGTGCATAGAAGAAAGTTTGCATATAGACAAAAGTTTTAGCAATAGTTACTGTGGGGTAAACTTTCATTTTTTACTTCATACACTTTGGTTTTATTTGAATTTATACTTAGAGAATTGCTAATATAATTAAGGATATGTTAGAAGCATTTTCCATGCTGCTGTATACTTTTTAATTGCTGTCATTTTAATGTTGCATAATATTACATTGTAAGAGGATATCATAATTTATTAAACCAGTCCTTACTATTTATTGTTTTTAATAATTTTCACTATTTTAAACAATGTTGTGAAAAACATATTTAATGCATAAGATTTTTTTTCCCATATTTTCAGTTATTTGCCTAAGATCTTTTTTCAGAAATAGAATCATTAGGGTGGAACATTTCTATGGTTCATGAATAATTTTGGCTACAATGCTTACTCTAAAGGCTGTGTCTACTTCCTTGCCATCTGAAACACAGGTGAGTGCCCAGGTCTAACATATTGCCTCAGAAGCCAGCTTATTTGCTAATCTAACAGGTTAAAAAATATAGTACATCTCCTTGTTTTAATTTGCATTTCTTTGGTCGCTAGTAAGTTAGAACATTTCTCATGTTTGTTAATTCTTTTAATTTCATCCTTTGTGAATTATCTGTTCCCTGCCCCCTGCCCCTTTATTCATTAGAAACTTTGTGATTCTTGGGGGCCGGCCCAGCGGCGCAGTGGTTAAGTTTGCGAGCTCCACTTCAGTGGCCCAGGGTTCACAGGTTCGAATCCCAGGCATGGACTGATGCACCACTCATCAAGCCATGCTGTGGCGGCATCCCACATACAAAATAGGGGAAGATGGGCACAGATGTTAGCTCAGGGCCAATATTCCTCACCAAAAAAAAAAAAAGAAGAAAGAAACTTTGTGATTCTCATATTGACTTGTAAGGAATCTTTATGGAACTGAGTTCTGAATTTGATATTTAATACCATGTGAAGTGTGTGTAGAGAGGAATCCACAGTGTTCAGGCCAATACTGTTTATGATAATTCAATTTGATTCAATCATCAATTCTTTCCTTTTTTTTTTTTTGACAAGAAACAAGAAACCTTGAAGTCATTCTCAACTTCTTTTCTTTGATCATCTCCTCCCCCAAGACAATTAGTCTTTTGTGGATTATCCTCCTAATTATTCCTTGAATCTCTCTTATCTCTAACTCTGGTACCACCATCCTAATTCACTCTTTGTAGTAAACATCTATTATTTTCTCTGTCAGGTATCCCTTTCTTGCGGGAACTGCCTCTCCTCCAATTCTATCCATACGGTTCCTACTGGAGATTGCATGTCCATATTTGACCTTGCCAACCTGTTTATGGTTGATTGGTCTAGGGGCAGTCATCTGGCCCAAACTGGACCAATGAGTTTCTTCTTATCTTTTTATATTTAGGACCAAGAGGGTGAGGTTAATCTCTCTTCAGTGACTGTAGATGTTTAATGTAAAACATAGAAGCTGTTGTTGGCCATATTTTCTGCCATATGGGTTGGGGAGTAAAGAAAACCAGATTAGAGCAAGAAAAGAATATTAATTCAATATTCAGAGAACAGTAATGAGTTAAAGAGGGAAGAGCTACAGTACTCCAGCTTTTTCCAATGGCAATTTGTTGAACTCCAGTTTAGTTTGTAAAATCTGTGAGTTACTTTAGGATCCTTCCAATACATTCCCTTTATCAGTTAGGGATGTATTCAGTTGCAAGTAATTAACATGGCTTAACCATATAGGAATTTATATTCCTCCCATAAAAAGATGCTTGGAGATAGGCATTTCAGGGTAGGAGCAGCTGTTCCAGGTTACAGAATGTCGTAAAAGCCTAGGCTCCTCTATCTTCCTGTTTCACCATTTTTAGTGTGAGGCAAGATAGTGGCTGTACCTCCCAAGCAGAGTCTGCTTTCTTATCAAGAAGAGAAAGAAAGGACAAAGGACACAGGGCTGAAGGAGTAAGCATACTAGTTATGTACCTCTGGAAGCCTAACTTGGAAACTTTCTTTTATTCTCTCATTGGCCAGAACTGGGTCATACGGCCACCCCTAAATACAGATTACCCCTACTTGCACTCTAGAGAGGTAGGGATTTTTAGCTACTACATACACAGCTGCCCCATACAAAATTGGGATTCTCTTAGTACGGAAGACAGAGGAATGGGTATCAGATAGTCAACTAGCAATGTGTTCCATGTTTACTTTTGCTTATCTGGTTGAGTTACTTATTGATCACTTGCAACCAGATAAGTTTTGACTAATACAGTCCTCATCATCTCTCTCCTGGGTTATCTTTTTGGAGTCCACACCCACTAGTCTCCCTGCCACTGATTTCCATTTTTCTTGGAATGATAATGCAAATACAATCAGTCTTCCCAAAGCACATCTCTGAGCCTGGCTATTCCATTGCCTAATACAGAAGTCAGCAAACTTTTTTGTAAGGAATCAGATGCAGATATTTTATGCTATGTGGGCCAAGAGGAAAAATTAAAGATATTGTGTAGGTGCTCATATAATAATAGAGAAATTAAACTTTTTATTGACAAAATTCAAAATATAATAATAATAACTAAGTAGTTTTTTGGTAATACAGGTTCATTCATGAGGAGAATGGAATTCTTTTTTGAAGGGAGATAACATTTCACTTAATTAAGGTTCAAAATTAGTAGTTTCTGTCATCAAATAGATTGCAAACCTTAGTCTCTAACATGGACCCGAGAAAAATAGGCAGCAAGCCAGATTTGGCCTGTGGTCTGTAGTTTACCAACCCATGGCCCAATGCCTGAAGTCTATATTCTGAAGCTTGGTATTCAAAGGGTTTCCAAGATTTGGCTACTTACTACCTTTCCATCTATATTTCTCACTACTTCTATTCACATAGTGCATTAGTCAAACTAAAATAACTTACCATTCATTATAAACCACCTACATTTCCCCAAGTCCACTCCTTTGTTCATGCTGTTCCATCTGTGATCTCTCAATATCAAAATAGTTCAAGGTTCTATTCAAACGGCACCTCCTTCTTGAGGATCGTCTTGAACTCCCAGCTGGAATTGATCCTTTCTTCCTTTGGACCCTCGTAGAACAGGTGTTGTCTATTTCTGATCACTTGTACGTGTTTTATTTCTTATAATAGACTCTGAGATCCTTGAGCACAAGTATCATGGCTTCCTCGGGATATAGCATGAGCAGACATTCAGATAGTTGAAGAATTTATGATTGAATACTGAGGGAGAACGATTCATATTAGGGGAGATAGCCTAGCCTCTGGAATTCCATAGAAAAACTGTGTGGTAAAACTCCTATCTAACTCATTGCTCCCAAGAGCTCTTAGTCTCCGTGCTGTCTTTTCTTGTCCTTTGATAGAAGATTAAGTGGCATTAATTCTCATGGTTTATACACACTACATAGATTAATTATATCTGTCAGGGTCCAGTCAGAGAAGGAGAGTCTATGCCAGTAGTTAAATAGAAGGAATTTAATATGGGAAGCTAGTTACAAACGGGTTGGAAGTAAAACAGGGGATAAGGAAGCAACTCAGAAATTAGCAGCAGCAGGAAACCTCTACCACACTAGGGCTGGAGAATCAGAGGAGGAGCTGGTGTTAACAGAACCCAAGAGCTGGAACCACTCAGTGAGTACAGAAACCACGGAGGGAAGGACTGCCCTCTGGGAGCTGAGATAGGGAAGAAGGGGCCCTGGCAAGACCTGGAACCATGGAAAAGATACAGTCAATGTTGGAGATGCTGCCTGAAGCAGAGATTTTCCAACATCCCTCCCACTAACCAAAAGTAACCAGGTTAGGGAACTTTAAAAATATAATTTGCATGAGCCAATCCTCTGCAAGATAGAGCAAAGAGGAAGAAGGATAAGAAATGGATTTGAGACTAGCACAATAAAGGCAGAAGATCTACTGGGGGTTTTGGGGAAAAATAAATAAATAAATAAAATTATAAATAAAAAAACAAAAAACATGTGCTCAGTTTAATATAGTAAATAAAGCCTCTTGACTTATATTTTTAAAAAGCCAGTGCTGGATGAAGAATGGATTGGAAGGGGCAAATAGAAATGTGTAATCTAATTAGAGGTTATTTCAGTTGTACAAATGAAAGATGATAGTGGCCTGGACTAAAGAGGTAGCAGTAGAGATGAGAAGTGGACAAATTGAGACTTTTCTCTATATATAGACCCAAGAGGATTTGGTGATCTGACTGCATGTAGGGAATGAGGGAGTTAGTGGCATCAAAGATGATTCCTAGGTTTCTGGCTTAGGCAACTAGATGGATAGAAGTGCCATTTATCAGATGTCAGTTAGGTGAAAAAATACATCAGGAAGGAGGAAATGGGCTGGATTCCAGGTTTGATGCAGGAAATGTACAAAATAATCCTGGGACACCTTTTCCAGAGAGCAAGGAAACTACCAAAGACTACTGGAGTTTGTCAAAAGGTTGAAAAGACACAAGAGCCAACCTGAAAGAGCTCCCACTGGCCAAAAATGGGGTAATTTGAACATCAAAGAATGATGACTAAAATGGATTGAAACCGTAAGACCATAGTTACCCCTAAAAAACCTCCAAAACTTAGTGGTCTCCTTTGGAGCTGGTAGGGCAGTCATTATTCTGGAAATTGGTAAACAGAAAAAAAGAATCAGGCACATATTTTGGCTTTTCTGTAAAATGAAATATTGGACTTAGATTCCCAAATGCAAAAATAGATTTAGGCAATGATTGTCATTGTCTGCTAAAACCATTAGGTGAATGGTTGATGGGAAAATCTGTAATGGATAGATCAAGTTCACAGTAACTGAACCTATTCATCAGTCTTATTATTGTCACTGAAAGCAGAACCACAAGTTATTATGCGCCTCCTGATATGATGCAATGAGAACTACATAGCGTCACCTGTGAAGTATTTTTGCGAAGAAAAATGAAAAATGAATCTGAATCTCATCAAGCCTCCAAATATAACTACTAACTTTCAGGGAAACATAAAGGATAGGGGAATATAGGAATGACGCCACAAGAATCCCACCAGCTAAATGTAGAATGTGGGAAATTCTATAGGACAAATTACTTGGTTTCTTCAGCAACTAAATGGCATAAAAAGTGGGGAGGGGAAACTGTTTTAGCTTAAAGGCGACTTAAGAGACATATTAACCAAATCAATGTATGGATGTTGCTTGGAAAGAATTTTCCAAACAATTGCAAAAAGATATTTTTGTGACAAAAGAGGGAAATTGAACACAGACTGGGTATTAGATCATATTAAGAAATTATTATTAATTTTGTTAGATATGGTTGCAATTATGCAATTATGGTTATGTTTTAAAAGTCCTTACCTGTAGAGATACATATTGAAATTGTATGCTGCCTAGGATTTCCTTTAAATACTCCAGAAAAAAAAAAGATGTGGAGCATAAATAAAACAAGATTGGCAAAATGTTGATAATTATATAGGCTGGATGGTAATGGTACATGATGGTTCATTATATAATTTTCCCTAAAAGTAAAAGAGGTAGAGAGCGAGCAAATATATAAAATGCAGCTGAGAAATCAAATAAGATGCAAATTGATCATTGGGTTTAATAGTGTAGTGAACATTGATGATCTTGACCAGAGAAGTTTTGGTGGAGTGGTGGTAGGGGGAAACTTAATTGGAATGCATTTAAGAGAGAATGGATAAACGAACTATATAAAGACATTTTGGAGACATTTGAACAATTTGAATGTGGACCAGATATCAGCTGATTTTAAGGAATAACTGTTAATTTTGTAAAAGGTGATAATGATATTGTAGTTATATAAGAAATTTTTCTGGGTTTTAGAAATACATATAAGTATTTAGAGTTGAAATGACATACTCTCGGGGGTTTGCTCTAAAGTAGCACAGCAACAAAAAGAAATAAAAAAGATAAGATGAAGCAAACATGGCAAATGTTCATAATTGTGGAATATTTGGAATGGGTACATAGGGATTCACTATATTCTTCTCTCAATATTTGTATATGTTTTTAAATTTTGTAATAAAAAGACTTTTAGAAATAAGATAGAGGAGAGGAATTGGAGATAGTGTACACAGACAAACATTCTTAGAAATTTTGCTGGACAGAGAACAAAAAATATTAGGAGTAGCTGGTGGCAGAAGTGAGGATAAGAGTAACTTTAAGTATACGAGTGGAATGATCCAGGAGAGAGAGGGAAACTTATGACATAAGAGAGAGAGGGCAGCATTTCTGGAGTGATGTTCTTGAATAAATGACAGAAAATGGAATTATTGTACAAATGGGGGGATTGGTTTTAGATAGGAACATGGGTAATTCATCTATAACAACAGACAGAAAAACAAAATATGTGGGTGCAGATGCTGGCAGGTGAGAGGATGTGATGGTGGGATTCTGTGGCAGTTGTCTTCTGAAGTAGAAAGCAAGGCCATTATCTGAGCGTGAGAATGGGAGAGAATGTATTGGGGATTTGGTAGGAAGGTATGAAACAGTCATCTGGGAGAGGGGAGAGTGAATGGACTAGGGACATACAGTGGGATTGATGGGAATAATAAGGCCAACTTGAGATTAATGGTTATGACTTGACTGCATGGTTGCATACTTTCCGCAGCCCCGTTCAGCTGCAGCAATATATACAAAGAGGAGGCAAAGAGTTGGATTTAAGCAGGGTTTTGTTTTTGCCAAATGAAGAGAGGGACAAAAGAGTGAACGGTATGTGCAAGCATGTGAATTTGAATGACCATGAAATTCAAACTGAGTAAGAAGGGGAAAAAGGTCATTAAGGATGCATTTGTTAAAGATGCCTGAGAGACATCGAAGTGAATATGTCAAGTAGTTAAGAGCTCAGAAAATAAATCTGAGCTAAAGTTATAAATCTGAAAGTCAATAGCAGCATAGATGGTATTTTGTCATAGGGATGTATAAGATCCCCTGAGGAGGGGCCGGCCGGGTGGCGCAAGCCGTAGAGTGCGGGCGCTCCGCTGCGGAGGCTGGGGCGTGCACGGATGCACCGCTTGTCAAGCCATGCTGTGGTGGCGTCCCTTATAAAGTGGAGGAAGATGGGCACGGATGTTAGCCCAGGGCCAGTCTTCCTCAGCAAAAAGAGGAGGATTGGCAGATGTTAGGGCTGATCTCCTCATAAAAAAAAAAAACAAAGAAGATTACCTAAGGAAAATATATTGAGTAAGAAGAGTAGAAGATCCACGGCAGAGCGCTGAAGAATGCCAACAGTTAAAAGTTAGGTAGCCGAGGAGCCATCTTAAAGAGACAGAGAAGGAGTGATCAGAGAGGTAGGAGGTAGACTCAGACTACCGTGTTCTGAAAGCCAAGAGAAGAAAGTAGCTTTTCACAAAGGAGAGAGTCAATTGTGTCAAGAACGGCTGACTGCTCTAGTAAAATGTTTAGGAAACCAGGGAGAAAGAGAGACAGACAGAGAGAGAGAGACAGAAAGAGAGAGAGACAGAGAGAGATGCTACTATTGGGTAGAGAGCTCTAACCAACTTGAAAAATTCTAGGGTGCCACAGTTGTTAAAACTGTCTGGTACCGGGTTGCTAATGGAACAATAGAAAGCAGAACTTAATAGAAATTCAAGACATAAACTCCTATAAAGGTTGAAGTCCCCCTTAAACTATAAATTCAGTGGGTCCAAGGATCACGTTCATCTCAGGTTGCTCAACAGAAATAAGGCCTGACGTATAGTAGGCACTCTTTGAATGTTTGTTAAATGAATGAATTCAGGAATATACGAAGGTAACATAGTAAAATATAAAGAGCATGAGCTTTGGAGATATTCACTTGGCTAATGTCTACTCATCCATCAGATTAGCTTAATTGTGGTTCTTTCAGAGAATCCTACCCAGCTCAATGCCTAAAATAAAGGAAACTCAATAAATATGCATTTTTAACAAGTTCCCAGGTGAAGTTGCTGTTGCTGCTGCTCTAGAGTAGTGCTTCTTAACTAAGACTTAAAAAAATTTTTTTTGATCACATAGATTGATATATTGTAAAATACAATAAAAACAACTGGAAAAAATGAAATAACACAAAGACATACCAAATTTCTTAGTATTACATTCACAGACGTAAAATTACTCTGCCAAATTGCTATAAATATTTTTTAAGAAATTGCTCTCAGTTTCTTTACTCATCTCTTTATAGACCAGTAACAAACAGTTTGCCAACTGGCTTGGATCTGAGGATTACACTTGGAGTAGCTCTGCTCCAGATGATCTCTAAATTTCTTTCTGCTCTGAAGAGTCAAGAATGTTTTGTTTTAAGATGATGATGTATTGTTTTTTTAATCTTTACTATATGATTTATATTTGCTTTGTTTTATTTTGTGCATGTACCTTCTGCTAACTTGGAAGTTTGCAGTTAGTTTTTAGTTCTTTCAGTGGTTACTTTATAACTATAAAGTTTTCTTATATTTCGTGAGGCTTTATCTATTAACTCTCTACTCTCCACAATGACAAAATTACTATTCTTCCCCTTCTCACTTCCCTTCCTTCCTCTTTAACGTGTAATTTTAGTTAATGACAAACATTATTTTAAAAATTCTTCTAAAGATTACCTGTATACCTTTAAATAACCTTTAAATAAGCTTATATCTCTATTATTTATTAGCTGTGAACAATATCTTTTGCCCTCCCAATAGTGAAAGATGAGGAAATCCAACTATTTTACCTCTCTATTTCCCAACATCTATTATATAAGTATATTATTATTTCACATTGCCACAGATTATAACATTTATATTGTGTTCTGAAATTGTAATGCTCACAGTCTTTTTAGTCTCTAGCTGCCATATGTTTGCAACTATGGAGTGTCTGTGAGTTTAAGATGCTTTTAGAATCTGTAGTCTTCCTCACTTTTTTTTTTTTTAAAGATTTTATTTATTCATTTTTCCCCCAAAGCCCCAGTAGATAGTTGTATGTCATAGCTGTACATCCTTCTAGTTGCTGTATGTGGGACGCGGCCTCAGCATGGCCGGAGAAGCGGTGCGTCGGTGCGCACCCAGGATCCGAACCCAGGCAGCCAGCAGCGGAGTGCGCACACTTAACCGCTAAGCCACGGGGCCGGCCCCATTCCTCACTTTTTAAAATCAACTTTTCATTCACTATCCGTACCTAAAATGTTGGGCTCCATGTATATATATATGTGGGATATACATCTCCACAGCTTCAACTTCCATCTATACGCTCCCAAATTTATATGTAACCCTTAATGAATGAGGGAGGGCAACATGGCTCCATCTTTACATGGAATCATATTTAGAGAAGTACACAGTTCAGCAGCCAAAAGTAACTTCAAAATGACGCATGTCCTTTACAGGCATTGCTTGGGAACTGAGAAGAGGATTTGCAGCAATACTTATTACAGCGCCTCTTCCTCTCCTACTTACTTCCCTCACACACCAGAAAACAACTACTCTCACACACCCACACAGCTTTCTTTTCTTCTCTCTGCTTTCCTACCTGTCTTCTACCCTCCTCCTTTTCCTCCCCTCTTATAGCTCCTTCCCAAGTAGATCAACTTAGCCTCTTGAACTGTTTTACTTCTTTTATCCCTTTAATTATTCTTCCTATTTCTCATTTTCCTTATCCTGCATTCCCAATGTCCAAAGAAGCAATCTGGCATCCACAGGACTCTCTTGGCCAGGGGAAGACTCAGGGATAGGAGGGAAAGTTGTGAGCATTTGCTTGTTAATAATTTTCATTCTATCACATGTATATCTGGCTGAGAGTGTACCCTGAACTTCAGACCCATACATCCATCTGGTATATCTCATAGGCACCACAAAATAAACAGTCCCCAAATTGCACTTCTTTGTAGTGTCCAGTGAGTTCATTTGTTTAATATTTCTCTTTCATGCGAGATTAAACAAATACTTGAGTGTGTGAATAAACGAGTGAATGAAATTATGAAACGCTGTTTCTTCAGTATTCTCTAAAACAGTGAAATACATCACCATCCATTTGGTTATTTAAGCCAGAATCCTGTGGATCATCCCTGACTCGTCCCATTTGCTCATTTGCCCTATTTGGCTATTCATCAAGTCTTGTAGATTCTACATCTTTAATATTTCTTCAATCTGTCCCTTGCTCTCCAGCCCTACTACTATAAAACTCTAACAAGCACCTGATCACTTTTACTTATTCTTCTGTAATAGACTCCTAAGTGGTTCCTGGCCTCCACTTTTATTCCCCTCCAATATATCTGTCCAAGACAAGTGACTCAAAGCTCCAGACAAGTCTACCATCCCCCTTTATGGAAAATTATCCCTCCTATACCTCTGTCAAGGGACAGTCCTAGGCAGTCGTGTTCTGTACTACATGACACCAATCTTCCCAATTCCCAGACATTGCTATTTGGACCAGGAACATACCCCTGACTAATGTGTACGTTATCCAGCAGCTATTAAAGTAACTTGAGAGGTAAAGTTTGGCCACTTAGCTTCTTATCCTTAGGCAAATGAGTTGGGAAGTAGGGAATGAATCAGACATTAGAAGCAAGACATGAAGTTTCTAAAATTGCGGAAAAAGGACAACTAGTAGAGAAGAGGCCATGATCAAGACAAAGTTTTGGCTACGTAGAAAACATTGGCAGGCAGAAGTGATGATATAAAGCAATAATACAGAACAGAGGGTAAATAAGCTCATTGATTCTGGGAGGAAAAGCAAAAAGACACATGAATTAAATCAGAGATCAAGAAAGAAACTTAGTCATGGTAATAACAGAGCATAGAGTAAAATGCTCTACACTCCTGTTGCTGAAGGTCCTAGAGATGCTTTCAGTTCCAAATTCCCCAAGGCTAGCTATACTTTTATTCTTGGATTTCCCTGAGATTCCTGTTTCCCTTATTGCCAAGTGCATCCTAAAGTATTTAATATGTCTTCAATTTCCATCTGTAGCCAGTGCCCTGCCCAAGATTTGTAATCCATCAGCTTCTCTAGCAGTATAAGTACTAGAAATCACAATATTAAGTGATAATGATGGAGGTTTGATTACACGTAACAGACAGCCAAAATTACAGTGCCAAACAAGATAGAAGTGTATTTCTGTCTCACATAATAGTACAGAGGGCAAGGATGGCAGCTCTGCTCCATGAGTTCATCTTGGAACTTTCTACATTGTTGCGTTGCTTTCCCTAGGATGTATTCTCATCCCTGTGGTCTAAGATAGATTTCTATCATGACCACTTTCTAAGCAACAAGCTGGAAAAAGGGAGAAAAGAAGAAAGAGAAGACATACTTTTTCCCTTTAAGAACATAATTCATAAGTTGCACTCATCACCTATGCTTATATCTCATTGGTCAGAGCCTAGTCACAGGGCTACATTTAACCACAAAGAAAGCTGGAAAATTTGTCTTTATTTTAGGTGGCCAATAACAGAAGAATGGGGGAGCCAGCCCTGATGGCCTAACGGTTTAAGTTCAGTGCGCTCCACTTTGGTGGCTCAGGTTCGGTTCCTGGGTGCAGAACCACAGCACTTGTCTGTCAGTAGCTATGCTGTGGCAGCGGCTCACATAGAAGAACTAGAAGGACTTACAACTAGAATATACAACTATGTACTGAGGACGGGAAAAAAAAAAAAGAGAAGAGGATTGGCAACAGGTGTTAGCTCAAGGCCAATCTTAAAAAAAAGAAAAAAGAAAAAGGGGAGAATAGATATTGAGGGACAAGTGTCTGTTTTTGCCATAATTATAATAAGGAATCCTTGAAGCTGACTCTTAGAAGAGTAACGTGCACCCCTTTGAATCACGTAGGGAGTCTTTCATAGAAGAGGAGAGCATGTTAGTATCACTGAAAGCAGCCTTCTCCAAGAGGGTATGTGTAGATTATCCTCCCTTAGGAGAATTAGCAAGTAATCATTGTCTAGGGAGAGGGGGCATAATTAGACTCTCTCTATTTTGAGTGTTTAAGAGGAAGAACTGCAGTCCCCTAGGATGTGGGCTCCTTGGAAAACTTGTCCTGGGACTACTTGTTTCCTTGGCAAGTGACTGTGCTATGTACAGAATCTGAAAAGGCACAAGACTAGGAGCCGCAATTGTGAGAACTCTGGTCTGGGCATCTTTGGCTGAGCTGGCACTGAGGGAATGGGATTGTCCTCCCTCTGTTGAATTGGGAACACCTTATATGGTCTGTATTAGTCTTCTTGGGCTGCCATAACAAAATACCATAGACTGGGTGGCTTAAACAATAGAAATTTATTTTCACAGTTCTGGAGGCTAGAAGTCCAAGATGAAAGTTCTGGCTGATTCGATTTCTGGTGAGAGCTCTCTTCCTGGCTTGTAGATGGCCGCCTTCTTGCTAGATAGTCACATGGCCTTCTATGGTGTATGTGTGCAAGGAGTGAGGGAGATCAAGTACTCTCTGGTGTCTCTTCTTATAGGAATAATAATCCTCTTGGATCAGGGCCTCACCATTATGATTTCATTTAACCTTAATTACTTCCTTAGAGGACTCATCTCCAAATATAGCCACACTAGGGGGTTAGGGCTTCAACATATGAATTTTGGGGGGATACAAACATTCAGTCCATAACATGGTCCCGGGAATCAATGATGCTAATGGACTAATCTAATTCTAGCTAGACTTGACTATGGAAATTGGACTGATCTTCTTGGAGTAGTTTTCAAAGATAGCCACAAATTCTTCCTCTCTCTGAATCTACTCTCCCTTCCCATGTAAATTTAGTCCCTTCCCACACTGAATTGCTTTGACAATGACTTGCTTTGTGACTTATGACTTGCTTTGGCAATGACACCATTGCCAACGTGACACCAAAAAAGACTTGAAAAGTGCTTTCACGTTGAGGCTTGCTATTTTTTTTCTTCTCTTGGGATCCCTATTACTGCTGCCATGTGAAGAAATTCAAACTAGCCTACTGGATGATGAGAGATACATGACTTAGTTGCTCCTATTGCTATGACCAATAGCCTGCCAACTACCAGACGTGTAAGAAAGGCCATTCTAGATTGTCTAGCCACCAGCCAATCCTCAGCTGACTTCAGATGCATTTGCAAGCCCAGCAATGATCAGCTAAACTGGCCAAAACCATAAGAACCACTGAGTTGATCCACAGGATTGTCAGCTAAATAAATGGTTCTTGTTTTAAGCCACAGATTTTGGGGTGGTTTGTTATATAACAATAGCTAACTACCATATTTACCTTTTAGAACATACAAGAACCTTGGAGTTCTTAGATAAATTAAGGAGAGATACTAGACTTCCTGACAATATGACATGAGGATTCTGAGTGACTGGAAAAAAGAAAAGAGATATCATCACATTTATACTCTAAGATTATGGAACAGTTTATATTAGTTACACATCTAAACACTAGTAGCCCTCAGTTCTGAGCTCTAAATCAATTTAATCAACAGCTCACCGGACATCTTCACTTGAGTATCTCATTGGCACTTAAGAGCAAACACATCTGAAACAATTAATCAGGGGGCCGGCCCGGTGGCGCAAGCAGTTAAGTGCGCGCACTCTGCTGTGGCGGCCCAGGGTTCACCAGTTCAGATCCCAGGCGAGCACCGACGCAATGCTTGGCAAGCCATGCAGTGGCCGCGTCACATATAAAGTGGAGGAAGATGGTCACGGATGTTAGCCCCGGGCCAGTCTTCCACAGCAAAAAAAAAAAAAGAGGATTGGTAGATGTTAGCACAGGGCTGATCTCCTCATAAAACAATTAATCATAATCTCCTTCAAACTTCTCCTTCTCCACTGTACCCTACCTCAGATGTCCAAGCCAGAAACTTGGAAATCATTCTTAAGTCTTCTCTCTTTCTACCCAGATGCAGTCAACAGGTCCTGTTGTTTCTAGTTTCTGAGTCTCTCTTAAATCCGTCTACTTTCTTCCATCACCATTATCACTTTCTTAGTACTTATCATCATCACCTCTCTCCCAGGTAATTGTAATACCCTCTTAATTTGCATAGGATTTTCTTTTTTTTGTGTGTGAGGAAGATCAGCCCTGAGCTAACATCTGTTGCCAATCCTCCTCTTTATTCTGAGGAAGATTGGCCCTCAGCTAACATCCGTACCCATCTTCCTCTACTTTATATGGGACGCCGCAACAGCATGGCTTGACAAGCAGTGCGTTGGTGCACACCCGGGATCTGAACCGGTGAACCCCAGGCTGCCGCAGCAGAGCGTTGGCGCTTAACAGCTTTCACCACCTGGCCGGCCCTGCATAGGATTTTCTAATGGAATGGATGTGAAGAGTGTGAGAAAGAGAAGACTCAAGGATCATTCTGAGGTTTTGGCCTGAGCAACTGAAAAAATGGCTTGTCATTTATTAAGCTGGGGAAGATAGGGGTAAGAGTGGATTCAGGCCAGATTGTGTCACATGGCTATCTCTGGATGATGGGAGGCTGACAAAGTGAGTATCTGGCCATATTAGTTTTCTATTACCATGTAATAAATTACCACAAACTTATAAGCTTAAAATAACACATATTTATCTCACAGTGTCTATGGATCAGGAGTCCAGGTATTGTCTGGGCTGTGTTCTCATCTGCAGACTCAACTGGAGAAGGATCTGTTTCCAAGCTCACTCAGGTTGCAGAATTAGTTACCTTGTAGTTGTAGGACTGAGCACTTCATTTTCTTTTTCTTTTATTTTCTTTTTTTTGGGGGGCCAGAAGCTGCCCATAGCTCCTAGAGATTGCCTGCAGTTTCCTGCCACATGGCCCTCTTCATAGGCAGTTCAGAACATGGTAGCTTACTTTTTCAAGCCGTTAGGAGTGTGAGAGTGTGTCTGCTAGCAAGACAGAGTCTTATATAATGTAACATAATCATGGAAGTGATATCACACCACCTTTGCTATATTTTATTGGTTAGAAGCAAGTCACAAGTCCCACCTACGCTCAAGGGGAGAGGATTACACAAAGGCATAAACAGTGGGGAGGGGATGGATCATGAAGGCCACCTTAGAGTCTGTGTGCCACACTGACTTTTTGAGTCCCTAGAGTGAAAGGTGAGAAATTAGAATGGCGTTCTGGTCCTTAAGTTACCAAGGCTGAGTCAGTGGATTCTCCTACCAGAGACTGTGAATCTGGAATGGTGAAGCAATTATGGAGAGAAGGTTAGAATCTCTTTGCAGAGGTGTGTGGCAGCAGCATAGCACATTGTCTGGTGGTGATGTGGGAGTGATGGTGATAGTGTCCTGTAATTGTTCCTGATGTGCAGTCTGTAGAGGCTCCTTGTTTCCTGCCAGTTTCATAAGCCTGCTTCTCCAATCTCTGTTCAGTTCTGTAAGCCTCTCTACATAGCCTTCCAATAAATTCCTCCTTAGGCTTAGGATGGTCAGAGTTTGTTTCTGTTATTTGTAACCAAGAATGTGGCAGGGGGCCACATTCATGGATGCATGGAACTATAAACAGCTGGTATAACTACAAATAGTTGGTACAGCAGGGATTAATAGGAGAAGGTGAGGTGAGCAGAGACCAGATTTTGGATGGCCTTACTAACCATAGTAAGTTTAGACTTTATCTTGAAGATGGTGGAAATCCATTTAACTGTTTTAAGCAAGAGAGTAATATATTATATGAAGATTCTTATAAAGGCTTTTTGGAAGATGGGTCTGAAGAGAAAGGGACTGGATGTAAGTGAACTAGTTGGAAAGCTTTCCCAGTCAAGTAGGTGAGAGAAGATAAGACTTGAGCTGAGGTGGTGCCAGTGGGATGGAAAGAGGAGACAGACTGGAGAGACAGTAAGCTTACAGAAGCAACAGGACTTGTTCATTAATTGGATATGGGGGCAGGACGGAAAGGAAGGAGCCTAGGATGACTCCCAGGTTTCTAGTTGAGGCAACTGGATGGATGGTGGCGAGGAACTGAAACAGGGACTATAGGAGCCAACTGGTGATAGACTATAGAGTACATTGATTGTGTGTGTAAGCTCTGGAATCTGACATACCTTGGTTTGAGTCCTGGCTTTGCTGTGTCATATTGAGCATGTTATGTAACTTGAGCCTCAGTCTCTTCAATTGTAAAATGGAAATAATACAACTTACCTCCTGTTTGTGTATGTGTGAACTGAATGCACTGTGTCTGTATCCAGTAGGCATTCCATAATGTTAGCTATTATTATTTCTCAGAAAAGTTTCAGGGAGGAGGCCCGGGAAAAATGGGTGAAGCCTTTAGGAAAGGCTTCTGGGAAAGAAATCTGGTGAAGTCAAAGAGGAAAAATACAACGTTGTGGCAGACCAGCTGAAGCCAGAAGGAGGCCAGACAGGGTTGAGCTACAGCCACGTTGCTGAGCAGATGAGTCACTGGAGGTGGCAGGCTGAGCTACCCAGGCCACAGCTGGACTGGCTGTGGCCAGGCTGGACTAGGCTATAATATGATGACTTCATTGTCAGTGGGGAATCATGGGGATGATTCCGGAAGCCTTTTTGTCCTTCCCTTCCCCTTAGAAGGAATCCATCACTTCTTCCTCTTTTATAGTACTTTCCACACCCTGTCTTGCTTTCCGGAAGCAGCAGGAAACAGTGGAAAGGGACAGAAAAGCCAGAGTCCTGTTTGGTTTGGTCACTTATTTGCTGAGTGACCCGGTGCGTCACTTCACCTCGGTCTTCTTATCTGTAACATGAGAATGAGCAGACCTGCCTTCAAAGTGAAGGTGATGGTTGGCAGGTGCTCAATAAAAAGGCATGCATTAGTGTTCTATTCATTAGTTGTATATTTCGCCTCCTTCCTGCTCCTGTCCTTCTCCCCCTAGGACACTGAGGACACTGATCAGTTCGAACTCACTTTTGGATCCCCAGCATTTAGCTTGACCGCCACACAATTTCATGAATGGATGAGTGAAAGAATCAATGAGCGTCCGCAGCGGCGGCCGGCGCAGCGGGAGCCCCGCCCCCTTCCGCTCTCCCCACCAAGCGGCGGGGCCACGGGCGGGTCTCTCGCGACCGTTCGCTGGCGCGTGCGCGGGAGGCCGCGCGCGGCCGGAGGTGGAGGGCGGGCTCCGGGTGCGCGCGCCGGCGGGGAGAGGAGGGGCGGTGACGGCCCAGAGGCTGGCGGGCTGGTGGGCTGGCGGGCGGTGGAGCCGCGGTGGCGGCGGGTGGCCAGCCCAGCGTGTGCCGGGTGGGAGAAGACGAGGCGACGGCGATGTTGTTGCCGCCTCCGTAAGGAGCGCCGAGGAGGCCGCGGCTCTCGAGGCCCCAGAAAGCGCGGGGGAGCTGCGGGCTGGGGTCGGTGGCTTCGGGCGCCCGCCCGGGCATGGTGGCCGCGGGCGGTGGTTGGTGCGGCAGCGCTGCGGGCCGGGGCGGTGCGTGGCCGCGACGGTCGCGGCGCTGACGCCCGCGGGGCCCAGCCGCAGATATGAAGCGGAGCCGCGGCCGCGACCGACCGCAGCCGCCGCCGCCGGCCCCCCGCCGGGAGGATGGGGCTCAGCGGGCGGCGGAGCTGCCCCAGCCCCAGCGCCAGCCCCAGCCTCTGTCCCCGCGCCGGCGAGCGCCGCCCGGGAGGCAGCGACTGGAGGAGCGGACCGGGCCCATGGTGCCCGAGGTCAAAGAGCAGGTAGGGCGGGAGGGGGTCCCGGAGGGAAAGGATGGGGAGGGGGAAGCCTGAATGGGAGCGATGGGGGAGGGGGATCTCGGGCGGGAAGACTTGGGCTTAGGGCGTCGGAGGGGTGGGGACTGAGTAATTCGGCAGGAGGAATGGGAGGTCTAGAGAGGCAGAAAAATGGGGGGTGGAGAAATGGAAGTAATGGCCTGAGGTTGAATGGGAAATAGGGGAGTTGAGGGATGAAAAAATGGTCCTCTGGGTGTTTGTAGTCAGGGTTTCTGGGTGGGAAGAAAGGAGGCTGAAATGTGGGCTGGGAGTAAATGAACTGCGAAGAAGGGGCTTACTGAAGGGGTATTGAGGAGTTATCCAGAGGGGTAAATAGTGTAAGGTAGGGAAAGTCAATATGGTGTAGTAAGTGTTCTATTTTCTAGAGGTTATCTTGACAGTTATAAAAACGGATGTCATTCCTAAGCATTCTCTGATTTGGCCATCATTATAGTCTTGTAGGAATGTGTTCAGAATCATTGTTAAGGTTCTCCTCAGTAACGATCTCTTTCACGAGAAAGCACTTTTTAAAACACCCGCGTGTGTGCAATCCCAAGTCCAGTGCTGTGAACAGAGAATTCATGGATACACGCTCTGCCTTCTAGGAGTTTACCACTGAAAACACCTTGATGGGAAAACACAGAAAGCAGTGTAAAAATATTCATGGAGTTTCTGAATGGACAGGATGTGTTCAGATAAAATTATTAATCAAGTGTAGGTGTCTTTACAAGTAGTGGGTAAAGGTCAGTTTTATCAGGGAGGAGGTTACCATTTGTAGCTGTAGGAAGTTCAGTGAAATAATATGTGGTCCTTGATCTTGTGGGATTTGCAGAAAAATGTTCTGCAGTAATGAACTCTAGTGACAGCTTTCCTTTTGCACAGCTCTACTTGAGACCCTAGTGACTTCATCTTTGAATCTTTCAAGATTTCTATTAGGTCTCCTGCCTCTTTCTCATCAGTTAAATAAGTATTTTCCTTAGACATCATTTTTTATTATATGGTTTCAGTGATGCACATGCTAGCACTTTGATTTTTTCCCCCTTTTGTTCTTTCCTCTTTTATTCTCCATCCAGCCCTGAGTAGACTGCACCATTGGCTGTCTCTGCCCTTGCTTTCAGGCCACTGAGCATTGTCCTCTTGCTGTAATTTGCTCCCTCATCCTTGTCTTATATATTCTCTGCAGTACCTATTTGAAACTTTTAAAATGTACTTAAAGCCCAGATCCTTTCCTGACTTAATTTACCTGGTCCAGTTGACCTTATTGGATGCTTCACTAAAGACTTCAAGGTTACTTGATTTTTCCCTTTCATCACAATTTCTGTGTTCCCTCATCCTTTGTTTCAGTCTCAGAGAAAGAAGTATTCATTCCCCTCTTTGAGGCTAATCTCTCTGTCCTTGATTTCATCCCCTCTCATCTGCTGTAGGCCCTTGTTATATATGTTATTTTTTCTTTGTCATATACCTCAAGTAAAAACAAAACAACACAATTTCCCTGAATTGTGTAACCCACCTAAGCTGCTTTGTTATCTCCTCTTTGCTTCACCAGTAACCTTCTTGGAATAGGAGTTTGTATTCACTGTCTCTGCTTCCTCACCTTGTATGCATTCCTCATATGACGGTTTGGCTTCTACACTTAAACTCTCCCAAAACTGATGTCTTCAAGGTCACCAATAACTTTGTATGTTTGTTTATTTACTTTTAATTGAAGTGTGACTTACATACAGTGCACAAGTCAAAGGTTCATTCAGGCTATGAATTTTTACAGAATGAATACACCCATGTGACCACTACTCAGATCAAGATATAGAACATTTCCAGTACCCTAGAATGCTCCTTTTTGCGTTCTCCCAATTATTACCCTCCTTCAAAGGTAACCACTTTCCCAGTCTCTGTTACCATGGATTGGTTTTGCCTCTTCTTGAACTTCATGTAAATGGACTCGTACAATTGGTACTTTGTGACGAGATTCTTTCATTCAAATCACGTCTGTGAGATTCATCTATGTTGTTGCTTGTAGAAACAGTGTGTTCTTTTTCATTGCTGTGTAGTTTTCCATTGTGTGACTGTACCAGGATGGATACTAAAACTTCTTCCTTTTTTAAAAAAATTTTTATTTATTTATTTTTTTTCCCCAAAGCCCCAGTAGATAGTTGTATGTCATAGTTGCACAGCCTTCTAGTTGCTGTATGTGGGACGTGGCCTCAGCATGGCCGGAGAAGCGATGCGTCGGCGCGCGCCCGGGATCCGAACCCGGGCTGCCAGCAGCGGAGCGCGTGCACTTAACTGCTAAGCCACGGGGCCGGGCCCAAACTTCTTCCTTTTTTAAATTAAAAAGCAAGGCATGACTACTTGTGAAAAGTTTTCACTGTGAAAGAATTACACAGGGAGAGATGTAGCAGTCCCAGGGTCCTTTATTTTTTATTTTTTTTATTATTTTTTTTAAAGATTTTATTTATTTATTTTTTCCCCCCAAAGCCCCAGTAGATAGTTGTATGTCATAGCTGCACATCCTTCTAGTTGCTGTATGTGGGACGCGGCCTCAGCATGGCCCGAAAAGTGGTGCGCGCCCGGGATCCGAACCCGGGCCGCCAGCAGCAGAGCGCGCGCACTTAACCGCTAAGCCACAGGGCCGGCCCCCAGGGTCCTTTAAATGACTAAGTCTGGTAGCATTTCCCCAGTTCTCATCCTCTCTGAACTCTTTGTCACTATTGCCCGTGTGTTCCTTCTTGACATTTTCTTCTCTTTTGTTGTAATGTCCATTCTATTCCTATCTCTCTGACTGCTTCTTATATGTCTTTTGTCTGTTTTCTCTTCCTGTCCTCTAAATGTTCCTTGAGGATACATCCTTTGTCCTTAGCTCTTTCCTTAATTGTACTTTGTTTTTTAACAGGCTTACCCTATTTATGGCAAGTGCGTAGGATGTGGAACAAGGGTCTGTAGTCCTCTTTTATTCATGGCGTTGTGTCACAGAACCTCCTGGTAGAGTGTTTGAGTCTCTAGGCCTGACCTCTTTCCTTAGCTCTACATTTCCATTTCTGTGCTTAATGTTTCCACCGTAGACTCTGCGTTTGTGAATCTTAATATTTGTGATTTTTATAATTGGATAGTGTCTTTGAAAATCCATAACTTGAAATTACTTGATTTTGAAAAGATAAAAATTTCAGTTGTGTGTGTTGAGGCTGGATGGATTCCATTCATTCAGGGGGTAAGAACCTAGCTGATCAACAAGCATCCACCTCGCACAAATGACTTTGTTCTCTGTTTCTCATGACATGGAGTCATGCTTGGGATACTTTATACTGTGCCAGTATTTAGGAATAAGTTCTGAACAGGATGCAGGACTTGGATATCTAGTAGGTCAGTGGCTTACTGTATCATTAAAATAGAATCCATTAAAATATGCTTCTCCCTGTGTCTTTCCTTTTTCTTGTCATCACACTTGAAATTGTGTCCATGGTCTTTGACTTCTCTCTCTGCCTTGACCCCCTTATCCAGGTTCTGCTGATTCTGCCTTCATGACATCTTTCGAATCTTTATTCTCATTGTCATCACCTTAATTCAGCATTTATAAACTTTTGTCTTGGTTGTTGCAATACCTTAACTGCCTTTATTCTGCTTTTTAGTCTTTTAGCCTCTAATTTATTCTGCATTCTGTTAAAAAAAATTAGAATGCATTGCCTACTTGAGTTCCAGTGATAGATAAATATTTATTAAATGATCATTGATTTCTTTATCTTCAGAAACCTTCATTAGCTTCTTATTACCCACAGAATAAAGTCTGAAGACCTTTGTGTTCCAGGTCTACTTGATACTTAACACTTCTTATTGGAATCAGAGTTAGATGCCCCTTCTCTTGGTTCCTGAGACTTTGCTTTGTCTCCATCGGAGCATACAGTTGTTGTCTTCGGTCTCTTGTTAGTAAGTTCTTTGAGGCCCAGACTGATTCATTTACTCTTGTATACCTAGGGCCTAGTATAGTATTTGAAATGTAGTTATTAGTTTGAATATTTATTTGAAACATAGATATGTATTGGTGTTTGGAACAGATATTTGCTTAACAAATATCCTAATTGGTTGTCAGTCTCTCATCAGAGAAAAAACTCCTCAGAGGCGGTCTTATTCATCATTGTATCCCCAGCTTTTAGTGTTTTAACTGGTATGTAATGGGCATTCAGTAAATATTTGTTTACTGCTAGACACTTTCATATACTTATTTTAATTAATCATTCATCTGAAAAGGTCTTTCTTCTCTGCCTCTGCCCATTAAAATTCTTCTCAAGCTTCCATGCCACAGAAACAGTTCTGTGAAGTTGTTCTTCCACGTGGGATCCTTAGAAGATCCTTGATGGGCTTCAGGAAATCTGTGTATCTTCTGAAATTCACTGGAGACCCACAAAGTGAAAGCTTGGGTTCTGTAAGATTAAATGAAATAATGGGGCCGGCCCCGTGGCTTAGCGGTTAAGTGCGTGCACTCCGCTGCTGGTGGCCCGGGTTCGGATCCCGGGTGCACACTGACGCACCGCTTCTCTGGCCATGCTGAGACCGCGTCCCACATACAGCAACTAGAAGGATGTGCAGCTATGGTGGGAAAATAAAAAAAAAAAAAAAAAAAAGAAATGATTAGAAAGCACATAGTAGATAGGTGCTTAATAAATATTAATTCTTATCTCATTTTGTTTCTATAACACATTGATCCATTTCTAAGTATACAGTAGGTTCTGAATAAATATTTGCTGAATGAGTGGATGAATGAATCAATGTTTTAGTACTTCTGTCCTTCTGTATTCATTTTGTATTATTTCATTTCTGCTTTTAAGTTGTAGATTATTGATGGTAGGAACTATATCATCATTTTATCTACCATAATGCGTAGTCAAGGGCATTGCTCACAATAGGTGCTAAGTAATTATTTATTGAATGAATGAATGAGTAGAAAATGATTCAAATATTTTTAATTTGGGTGGTTTGAGTAATAATAGAAGTATGATAGAAATAGGCAAGTAAAGGAAATGAGACATTTTTGAGGATGGAGGAAGATGGAATTCAATTTTAGTTCCTAGAATTCCCTCAGCACCATTAAGGAATTTTCATGGAAATCAGCATCTTCTGTTTCCTCTGCATCATAATGTTAATACATTGGCAAAAGCATAGGGCAGAAAGCGCATAGAGGGGAAGCTGCATATTGTGTATAGGGAGCGATAGTTTGGTATTGTTGGAGCTTGAAATTGAAGGCGTAGATAGTGAGTTAAGAGGCTAAAGGAGCCTAGATTGTAGAAGGTCTTTAGTACTGTGTAAAAGGGTAATAAGTAGGGGAGCAGGATGGTCTTGTTTTTTAGCTGGATTACTCTGGCAGCTGTGTGGAAGATAGAATGTAGGATTGAGACATGGGCATTTGAGAATTCTGAGTTTTCAGTACAGAAAGTTTATTAGCCCTTCCTCCCCTCTTATCCAGAAGTAATATGGGTAAGGGCCAGCTCCTGAAAACCTGTTAGCTTTGGAAGATTTGATTTCATCAAAGGTACTGGGAGCCGAGAGCCTGGAATGACTGAAGCAGGTTTGATAGTGTTCCCTGATGAGGTCGGATACGTCTGCTTACAGAGTTTTCCCATCTTTGTTCTACTGGATGCCCCTTAGCCTAAAGATCAACCTAAAAGCTTTTTTCACCACAGTTATTCATGGTGACCTATGATCAGGACCATCAGAGGCAGCCAAATATTGCAATCACTATGTCTTCTTCATTGCTAATCTTAGCTTCTGTATGGTTCTCTGCTAGATTTACTACCTAGCTTTGTACTTTCTTGGTGAAATCCCTGTGGTACCTTGGTAATCATTACTTTTCATCAGTAGGTGTTGATTGTTTTTCATCATTAATATACATACTTCGTGTTCCAAAGGGGTTTGAAAACTGAGGTTGTTGGATCAAGGGCTAGTCTTGGAGGAAGAGCAAAAGTCCTAAGGAGAGAATAGAGGCTAGATGTTATTGGGAGTAAGAGCTTACACAAAATGCATTGTCAGTGAGACGTAGTTGACCACCTTTCTGTTTTAGCGTTGTGCCTCATTGTTAATTCCCAAAGACTCTCTCCTCTTCTCTGTGCTACAGCTGTGCATCCAGTGGATGTACAGTAAATAATTGGTGGGAAAAATTGATATCAACTGGAGCCTCCTACTTGCGTGTTCATGAGATATATTTCATCTTTACTGGTCATTGTTCCACCTTTAAAACCTTAGTTTTGAGCTTGCCACACTCTGACCTTCACATCATCTTCTGTTTCTCTAGTTTGCGTTCCTTTTAGAATTTCCTCTCCAAAAATTGTTCAAGCTCTTGGAACTTCTGGGCCATTGATTTTTTTTTTTTTTTAACTGTCTTTTCTTTTTCTTTTGTGAGAAAGACTAGCCCTGAGCTAACATCCAGTGCCAATCCTCCTTTTTTCTGAGGAAGATTGGCCCTGGGCTAACATCCGTGCCCATCTTCCTCTTCTTTATATGGGACGCTGCCACAGCATGGCTTGACAACTGGTGCATCGGTGCATGCCCGGGATCCGAACCCGTGAACCCGGGGCTACCGAAGCAGAGCGCGTGCATTTAGCTGCTGCGCCACTGGGCCAGCCCCTAACCGTCTTTTCATTGTCAGTCGCCTCATGCCTCTGCTTTCCTCCTTATCCAACTTAACATTTCATGGACTAGTATAATCATTCCTGTGCATGTACCTTCAGTTCCCTTGCCTCTTTACCCTTCTTTCATACCTGCTTGACAAAACTCCAACCATAATTAAACCAACTCTCTGTCTATTCTGCACCTGTGTCTAAACAGCTGAATGTGGCTGGAGAAAAACACACCGTGCTGACATCTAAATTTGTGATCATGGACCTCAAGGAGTCTGTCAGCACTGACAGTCAATCCTATGACATTTCTTTAGTCCATTCACTCTTTTTTTTTTTTTTTTAATTGATGTTTTAATGGTTTCTAACATTGTGAAATTTTGGGTTGTACATTTTTGTTTGTCCGTCACCATATATATGACTCCCTTCACCCCTTGTGCCCACCCCCATCCTCACTGCCCCTGGTAACCACAGTCCAGTTTTCTCTGTCCATGTGTTGGTTTATATTCCACATATGAGTGAGATCATACAGTGTTTGTCTTTCTCTTTCTGGCTTATTTCACTTAACATAATACGCTCCAGGCCCATCCATGTTGTTGCAAATGGGACGATTTTGTCTTTTTTTATGGCTGAGTAGTATTCCATTGTATATATATACCACATTTTCTTAATCCAATCGTCAGTCGAGGGACATTTAGGTTGCTTCCACTTCTTGGCTATGGTGAATAAAGCTGCAGTGAACATAGGGGTGCATAAGCCTCTTTGGATTGTTGATTTCAGGTGCGTTGGATAGATTCCCAGTAGTGGGATGGCTGGATCATAGGGCATCTCTATTTTTAATTCTTTGAGGAATCTCCATACCGTTTTCCATAGAGGCTGCACCAGTTTGCATTCCCACCAGCTGTGTGTGAGGGTTCCTGTTTCCCCACAACCTCTCCAACATTTGTTGTTTTTTGTCTTGGTGATTATAGCCATTCTAACGGGCGTGAGGTGGTATCTTAGTGTTGTTTTGATTTGCATTTCCCTGATGATTAGTAATGTTGAGCATCTTTTCATGTGCCTATTGGCCATCTGTATGTCTTCCTTGGAGAAGTGTCTGTTCATTTCCTCTGCCCATTTTTTGATCGGGTTGTTTGTTTTTTTGTTGTTCAGTTGTGTGAGTTCTTTATATATTATGGAGATCAACGCCTTGTCAGATGCATGCTTTGCAAATATTCTCTCCCAGCTGGTTGGTTGTCTGTTCATCTTGATTCTGGTTTCATTTGTCTTATAAAAGCTCTTTAATCTGATAAAGTCCCACTTGTTTATTTTTTCTTTAGTTTCCCTAGTCTGGGTAGGCATGTCATCCGAAAAGATTCCTTTAAAACCAACGTCAAATAGTGTGTTGCATATATTTTCTTCTATAAGTTTTATAGTTTCAGGTCTCACCTTCAGGTCTGTGATCCATTTTGAGTTAATTTTTGTGAATGACGATAGCACATGGTCCATTTTCATTCTTTTGCATGTGGCTGTCCAGTTTTCCCAACACCATCTATTGAAGAGACTTTCCTTTCTCCATTGCATGTTCTTAGCACCTTTGTCAAAAATTAGCTGTCCGTATATGTGTGGTTTTATTTCTGGGCTTTCAATTCTGTTCCATTGATCTGTGTGTCTGTTTTTGTACCGGTACCATGCTGTTTTGATTACTATTGCTTTGTAGTATGTTTTGAAGTCAGGGATTGTGATGCCTCCTGCTTTGTTCTTTTTTTTTTAGGATTTCTTTAGCTATTCGGGGTCTTTTGTTGCCCCATATAAATTTTAGTATTCTTTTTTCTATTTCTGTGAAGAATGTCATTGGGATTCTGATTGGGATTGCATTGAATCTGTAGATTGCTTTAGGTAATATAGACATTTTAACTATGTTTATTCTTCCAATCCACGTGCATGGGATATCTTTCCATTTCTTTATGTCATCATGGATTCCTTTCAATAATGTCTTGTAGTTCTCATTGTATAGGTCCTTCACCTCCTTGGTAAGATTTATTCCTGGGTATTTTATTCTTTTTGATGCAATTGTAAATGGTATTATCTTTTTGAGCTCTCTTTCTGTTAGTTCGTTATTAGCATATAGAAATGCAACTGATTTTTGTAGGTTGATTTTGTACCCTGCAACTTTGCTGTAGTTGTTAATTGTTTCTAATAGTTTTCCAACAGATTCTTTAGCGTTTTCTATATATACAATCATGTCATCTGCAAATAGTGAGAGTTTCACTTCTTCGTTACCTATTTGGATTCCTTTTTCTTGCCTAATTGCTCTGGCCAAAACCTCCAGTACTATGTTGAACAGGAGTGGTGAGAGTGGGCAGCCCTGCCTCGTTCCTGTTCTCAGAGGAAAGGCTTTCAGTCTTTCCCGTTGAGTATGATGTTGGCTGTGGGTTTGTCATATATGGCCTTTATTATGTTGAGGTACTTTCCTTCTATTCCCATTTTATTGAGAGTTTTTATCATAAATGATGTTGTATCTTGTCAAATGCCTTCTCTGCGTCTATTGAGACGATCATGTGGTTTTTATTCTTTGTTTTGTTGATGTGATGTATCACGTTGATTGATTTGCGGATGTTGAACCATCCCTGCGTCCCTGGTATAAATCCCACTTGATCATGGTGTATGATCTTTTTAATGTATTGTTGTATTCGGTTTGCCAATATTTTGTTGAGGATTTTTGCATCAATGTTCATCAGCGATATTGGCCTGTAATTTTCTTTCTTTGTATTGTCTTTGTCTGGTTTTGGCATCAGGGTGATGTTGGCCTCGTAGAATGATTTAGGAAGTGTTCCATCTTCCTCTATTTTTTGGAATAGTTTGAGAAGGATGGGTATTAAATCTTCTTTGAATGTTTGGTAAAATTCACTGGAGAAGCCATCTGGTCCTAGACTTTTATTTTTTGGGAGGTTTTTGATTACTATTTCAATCTCTTTACTTGTGATTGGTCTATTCAGATTCTCCATTTCTTCTTGGTTCAATTTTGGGAGGTTGTATAAGTCTAAGAATTTATCCATTTCTTCTAGATTGTCCAATTTGTTGGCATATAATTTCTCATAGTATTCTCTTATAATTCTCTGTATTTCCATGGTATCTGTTGTAATTTCTCCTCTTTCATTTCTAATTTTATTTACTTGAGCCTTTTCTCTTTTTTTCTTAGTAAGCCTGGCTAAGGGTTTGTCTATTTTGTTTATCTTCTCGAAGAACCAACTCTTTGTTTCATTAATCCTTTCTACTGTTTTTTTGGTCTCAACTTCATTTATTTCTGCTCTGATTTTTCTTATTTCTCTCCTTCTGCTGGCTTTGGGCTTTGTTTGTTCTTCTTTTTCTAGTTCTGTTAGGTGTAATTTAAGGTTGCCTATTAGGGCTTTTTCTTGTTTGTTAAGGTGGGCTTGTATCGCTATGAGTTTCCCTCTCAGGACCGCTTTTGCTGCATCCCATATGGTTTGATATGGCACATTATCATTTTCGTTTGTTTCCAGATAGTTTTTGATTTCTCCTTTAATTTCATCAATGATCCATTGGTTGTTCAGTAGCATGTTGTTTAATCTTCACATTTTTGTCACTTTCCCAGTTTTTTTTTCCTGGTTCATTTCCAGTTTCATAGCCTTATGGTCTGAAAAGATGCTTGTTATGATTTCAATCTTCTTAAATTTATTGAGGCTTGCTTTGTTTCCCAACATATGGTCTATCCTAGAGAATGTTCCATGCGCGCTTGAGAAGAATGTGTAGTCAGCTGTTTTTGGATGGAGTGCTCTGTATATGTCTACTAGGTCCATCTCGTCCAGTTTTTCATTTAAGTCTACTATTTCTTTATTGACTTTTTGTCTGGATGATCTATCCATTGCTGTAAGTGGGGTGTTAAGATCCCCTACTATTATTGTGTTGTTGTTGATTTCTCCTTTTAGGTTTGTTAATAGTTGTTTTATGTACATTGGTGCTCCTATGTTGGGTGCATATATATTTATAAGTGATATGTCTTCTTGATGGAGTGTCCCTTTTATCATTATATATTTCCCTTTGTCTTTCTTAACCTGTTTTATCTTGAAGTCTACTTTGTCTGATATGAGTATGGCAACACCTGCTTTCTTTTGTTTGCCATTAGCTTGGAGTATTGTCTTCCATCCTTTCACTCTGAGCCTGTGCTTGTCTTTAGTGCTAAGATGTGTTTCCTGAAGGCTGCATATTGTTGGGTCTTGCTTTTTAATCCATCCTGCCACTCTGTATCTTTTGATTGGAGAGTTCAATCCATTTACATTTAGGGTAATTATTGAAATATGAGGGTTGAATGTTGCTGTTTTGTCACTTATTTTCTGGTTCTTTTGCATTTCCTTTGTTTCTTGTCCCATTTGTTTTGTAGTCCATTCACTCTTAAATGATAGTTTAATCTTTCTCCTCAAACCTCCAACACTCTCTTTGTCCTCTTTACTCTCAGTTGATGTCCTTGCTTCCTGTTTCACTGAGGGAAAAAAAGATAATCAGAAGAGAACTTCCACAAGATCTCATTACAGATCACCCAACCTACCTATATCTGTACCCATATTTTTTGCCTTCTGTCATTGCAATGTATAATCTGTTCCTACACCTATCTAAGGCAAACCCCTACATCTAATTAAGAGTTTTATTCTTGCAATTATTCCTTCATACTCCTTAACTATTAGTTTTTCTTTTCTGTTGGTGATTCTCATCAATATACAAATATACTATAATATTTTTCCTCTTACAAAAAACTTCATTAACCCTACACTTCCCCTCATTCATTGATTCTTTGATTCAACATATTTTTTTTGAGTACTTTTGGGATTACAGCAGTGAAAAAGGCAGACAACAAACTGCTTTCTTGAAGTTTCTAGCCTAGTATAGGGAATCAGATAATAAAACAAATATGTAGGGCCGGCCCTGTGGCGTAGCGGTTAAGTGCACACGCTCCGCTGCTCGTGGACCTGGGTTCGGATCCCAGGTGTGCACCGACGCACTGCTTGTCAGGCCATGCTGTGGCGGCGTCCCCCATAAAGTGGAGGAAGATGGGCACGGATGTTAGCTCAGGGCCAGTCTTCCTCAGCAAAAAGAGGAGGATTGGCAGATGTTAGCTCAGGGCTGATCTTCCTCACACACTAAGAAAACCAAAACAAATATGTAAAGTATGTAGTATGTTATATGGTGATAAATACTGTGAAGAAAATAAAGCAGGGGAGGGAGATGTAGAGTATTGGGGGATTATGGTTTTAAATAGCATTATCAGGAAAGGTGTCTCTTTGGAATGCGATAAATCAGTCAAGACTGGAAGGATGTAAGAGACAGAGGCATTTAGATTATCTGGGGGAAGAGTGTATTTGGTGGAGGAAATAGGAAGTGCCCTGGGCATACCTCCGCCTCTAAAATTTGTATTTGAGGAAAGCAAGGAGGCCAGTGTGGCTGGAGTGCAGTATGTAAGGAGAAGAGTAGTAAATAAGCTCAGAGGGGAAAGGTGGGGAGAGGAGGGCTGGACTGTGGAGAGTTTCAGATTGTGAAGGGTCCTATAGGCAGTTGTACTGATTTCAGCTTTTACCTTGAATGGGATGGGAAGCCATTGGAGAGTTCTGAGCAGAGGAATCACATGATCTAACATTTGTTTTAATCTGATCTATTTGGCTACTCTATTGAGAATTGACTGAATGGGTATGTGGAAGCCGAGAGGCCAGTTAGGAGTCTCTTGAAATAATTCAGGCAAAAGAGCAAGTGATATGAAATAACTGCAAGTAGGAATGCTCCTCTTTATAACAAAACTACCTGAAAGAGTTGTCTATATCTTCCCGCTTTCATTGCCTCTTGCCTCATTCTTTCTTGAACCCACTCCAGTCAGGGTTTTGTCTCCATCATTTCACTGAAATGCTTATGTTAAGGTCATCATTGGCTAAATCCAGTGGCCAGTTCGCAGCCTTCATCTCACTTGACCTGTTGCATTTGACATGGTTGATCATTCCATCCTTTGGCTTCTGGGACCATGCTGTCTTGATTTTCTTCCTTTCTCACTGGTGCATCAGAAGGTTCAGTCTTTAAACCACTTGTACAATCTATTCTCTCTCCTAATATGATCTCATCAGATTATATTGCTTTACATTCCATCTGTGTGCTGATGATTCCCACATTTATTTCTCCAGTTGTGACCTTTCTTCTGAGCTCTAGACTCCTCTTTTCAGTTGTCTATGTAACATTTACCTTTGGATAGCTAATAGACCTCTCAAACTTAACATGTCCAAAACTGAACTCTTGATTTTCACTTTGCGGTCTGCTTCTTCCCCAGTCTTTCTCATGTCATTTATTCCACATTCAGCCTATCAGGTCTGGTTGGTGCTACATTCAAATTGCAGGAGACTTTTCCCCACTAGCTTCATCACTAGGCTAATCTTATTCTCTATCATCTTTCATCTGGATTACTGTAAAAGTCTCCTAACTGGTCTTCCTAATTCTATCCTTACTGCCTCCTCCCCCCATGATGTTTTGCACACAGCAAGATCAGTATCATTCTGTAAAAGCTTAAATCAGAGTTTATCACACCTTGCTGCTCAAAACCCTACACTGGCTTTCCATCACAATTTTGTTAAAAATCCAAAGTGCTTGCTTTGTCCTATACGATTGTACGTGATCTGCCTCTTGGCCTTCTCTAACCTCATTTCCTTCTACTCTTCCTCCTGTTCCCTGAGCTCTAGTCGCACTGGCTGCCTTGATGGTCTCTGAATTATTAAGCATGCTCCTGCCTGAGGACGTTTAAAAAACTGGTTGAGGACTTCTACACTTGATAGTTTTCTCTACCTGAGGTGTTATTTTTCCAGATATATCTATATGGCTGGCTTCCTCATTTCATTTAGTTCTCTGTTCAGGTATCACCTCCTCAAAGAGGCCTTCCTTGACCAGCCTTTTTAAAGTAACACTCTTTGTCATTCCCTTTCTCTGTTTTTATTCATATCCTTTATTCACCTGTTATTATCACATATTTGTTGTGCATTGTCCTTCTTCCACATTGGAATATATGGTTCACGAGGGCAGGAATTTGGATGTTTTTTCCTTGCTGTTATATCTCCAGCTTCTTGAATTGTATATAGAAGGTACTTAATAAATACTTCTTGAGTGAATGTATAGTGATTGAGTCAAATTCTCGGACTTTAAATTTCAACTCTGTGACCTGAGGCAAGTTACTTAAGATCTCTAAGCCTTAATTATTCCATATATATAATTGAGATAATAATATTACCTATTTCATAGGATTATTGTGAGGATTTAATAAATTAATCCACATAAAACACTTATTACAAAGCCTGATACCAAAAGGCACTGAATACTGGTTATCTTTGTATTTTCAAGTTATATGCACAGAATGTGTGAGTATAGAGTTCATATTTTTTAGTGTTCTCATCTGGTTTTAGAAGGAAATGTAATAAAAAAGATATATCTTGACCTTTGATTTGTTGGGGTTATTGAATTGTTCTCTTACTTTGTTCGTCTTGAAAAGGAGGCTTTAATCTGTGCATTTTTCCCTTTAGGGAAAGTTTATGGATTTCTTTGTTAAGTAACTGGCTTAGAAGATAGAATAGTCTCTCTAGGGTTTAGAATGTAATTAACAACAAATTCAGGCCAAGGGAACCACAGTTTTAAATTTGACAATATCATTTTAGTTATACCAGCTTTAATGTCACAATACTTCCTAAGGGTGAACCTGAGTAGCAAATGCACAAATCCTTTAATTCTTAATTTGTTGGAGATTAACAAGCCACATAGTTTCTCTGCCTATATTTCAGCAAAGCAGAGGTAATATAGTATTCTCAGGCCTTCTAATTTTCATGACTATTTGAGGCCTTCAGGAATGTTTTAAAAAGCAGAGAGTTTAGAAATAGTTGGTAATAATTTTTAAAAAGTTTTTAAGTTATTTCAAAGGGGTAATACCAAGATGATTTTGTTCAGGTGACTCAGGAACATCTGAGTCCTGCCTTTGACCAGAAGGAGAAAGGGATCTTTTACAACTACCTCTCATGCCAGTAGTCTTTGATATTAAACAACACTAGTTGCTGTAACAGATACATTCAGAAGAACTCAGACTAATGGAGGCTCTACCATTTTCTACACATGGCTTCCAGTGTCACCTGAGGCAAGTGGGGGATCTTGTGGAGGCTTTGATAGGACAGGCCTGGAAATGGCTTAATCACTTCCACCCATATTCCATTGCCAGAACTCAGTCACAGGGCCATGCCTAACTGCTAGAGGGCTGGGAAATGTCATTTACATTGTGCCCAGGAGAAAGGTGAGTCATGTTTGGTCAACATCTAGCTAGTCCCTGCCACAGCCCTCAAACTCCAGTAGACCCTCAGCTAGAATTGTGTAGAAATCTTCTTGTTTTGGCTATAGACAGCCTAGAACCATAGGTTCCTTTCATTCCTTGTAGGCCCACAGAATTTGGGGTAATAACCATTTTGAGTGCATGTAGAGCCCTTTTGCCAAGAACAGCTAGGAAACCTGGAAAAGCTTGTTTTCCTCTGTTGTGGCGGAGCTAGTCTCTGGCAACCCCCACACTGGTTCAGGTCTTGGTGGCTAGTGAGATCTGTCTGCAGGCTTTTCTCACTCTGTCCTTGGCTTTTCTCACTCTGTCAGCCCAGCCATGTGGAAGAGGAAAAAAGCCAGAAGGAAGCTGGAGAAGCCAGAGAGAAAGGTGACTGGGTCTCAGCTGTTCTCACTTTAATAGGCTCCTAGAAGGAAATGTTGGCCTAGAGAGCAAACCTTCACACGTGCTTCGACTTTTTAAATTATGGTAAAATACACTTAACATAAAATTTATTATTGGTGACGTTTAGTACATTCAAATGTGCAACCATCACCACTATCTAGTTCCAGATAGTCACTCTGGAAGGAAATCTCATATCCATTAAGTAGTCAGTCCCCATTTCTTCCTTCCCCCAGTTCCTGGCAATCTGTTTTTTTGTCTCTGTGGACTCGGGACATTTCATATAAATGGAATCATACAATATGTGGCCCTTTGTGTCTGACTTCTTTCACTTAGCATAATGTTTTTGAGATGCATCCACATTGTAGCATATATCAGTACTTCATTCCTTTTTATGACTGAATAATATTCTATTGTATGGATATACTACATTTTGTTTTTCCAGTCATCAGTTGATGGGCATTTGGGTTGTTTCTGCCTTTTGATGATTGTGATAATTCTGCTATGAACATTCGTGTACAAATTTTTGTTTGAGCACCTGTTTTTCAATTTTTTGGTTATATATACTGGAGTGGAATTGCTGGATCATAAGGTAGTTTTATTTTTAACATTTTGAGGAACTGCCAAACTGTTTTCCACAGTGGTTGTACCATTTTAACATTCCCACCAGCAGTGTATGAGGGTCCCAATTTCTCCACTTCCTTGCTAACACCTGTTATTTTCCATTAAAAAAAAAATTATAGCCATTCTAGTGGATGTAAATGGTATCTTACTGTGCTTTTGATTTGCGTTTCCCTACGGGCTAATATTGTTGAACATCTTTTTATGTACTTGTTGACTGTTTGTATATCTTCTCCAGAGAAATGTCTGTTCAGATCCTTTGCCCATTTTTCAACTGGGCTGTTTGTTGTTGAGTGATAAGAGTTCTATATTTGTTCTGGATACCAGACTCTTACCAGATGTATGATTTACAAATATTTTCTCTCATTTGGTGAATAGTCATTCACTTTCTTTTTTTTTAAATTGAATTTAATTAATTTTTTTAAATTAAAAAAAATTTTTTTATTGATGTTGTGGGAGATCAAAATTGGCCACCTCAAAATATGTCTCTTTACCTTGATTGTTTTCTCTGAAGGACATTTGAGCTTCTCCTCCCAAGCTGCCTAAAGAATTTAACATACAGGGCCGGCCCTGTGGCTTAGTGGTTAAGTGCGCGCGCTCCACTACTGGCGGCCTGGGTTCGGATCCCGGGCATGCACCAATGCACCACTTCTCCGGCCATGCTGAGGCCGTGTCCCACATACAGCAACTAGAAGGATGTGCAATTATGACATACAACTATCTAGTGGGGCTTTGGGGGAAAAAAAAAGGAGGAGGATTGGCAATAGATGTTAGCTCTGAGCCAGTCTTCCTCAGCAAAAAGAGGAGGATTAGCACGGATGTTAGCTCAGGGCTGATCTTCCTCACCAAAAAAAAAAATTTAACATACAAAGTCTGTTCCAGGAAGGAGCCACTACCATATGATAGCTGTAGTATAATGTAAAATAGATGCGATAAGAAAGGCACCAACAGCCCATCTTATCAAAAATTCTGTCTCTCCAGCCACATTCTCCATAGGTGGCCCTGTAAAGAGTTGTCTGACAAACGTTTGCATTTCCATCTCCATGTGAATTGTCTTCTTCCCCTCTGAAATCCCAAACCACTACCCCAGCATCCTCCTTTGTCTATCTCAATATGCTATTTAAGGTGAAAGCCTCCGCCGTTTGTTGAGAAATTCAGTTTCCCTGGTTTTTCCCATGTATACAGGTTATTAAATTTTGTTTGATTTTCTCCTGCTATTTGGTCTTATGTCAGTTTAATTCGTAGCCCAGCCAGAAAGGACCCAGAGTGGGTAGAGGATAGTCTTCCTCCTCTTCAATGTCATAATAGTTTATAACATTGTGAGATTCCAGTTGCACATTATTATTTGTCAGTCACCATATAAATGTGCCTCTTCACCCCTTGTGTCCACCCCCTACCTCCCCTCCCCCTGGTAACCACCAAACTGTTCTCTCTGTCCATGTGTTAAGTTTATATTCCACATATGAGTGAAGTCATACAGTGTTTGTCTTTCTCTGTCTGGCTTATTTCGTTTAACAAAATACTCTCCAGGTCCATCCATGTTGTTGCAAATGGGACAATTTTGTCTTTTTTTATGGCTGAGTAGTATTCCACTGTATATGTATACCACATAGTCTTTATCCAATCACCTGTCGATGGACACTTGCGTTACTTCCACTTCTTGGCTATAGTGAATAATGCTGCAATGAACATAGGGGTGCATAAGCCTCTTTGGATTGTTGATTTCAGGTTCTTTGGATAAATACCCAGAAGTGGGATAGCTGGATCATACGGTATTTCTATTTTTAGTTTTTTGAGGAATCTCCATACTGTTTTCCATAGAGGCTGTACCAGTTTGCATTCCCACCAGTAGTGAATGAGGGTTCCCTTTTCTCCACAACCTCTCCAACATTTATTTTTTGTCTTGGCGATTATAGCCATTCTCATGGGTGTAAGGTGATATCTTAGTGTAGTTTTGATTTGCATTTCCCTGATGACTAGTCATGTTGAACATCTTTTCATATGCCTATTGGCCATCTGTATATCTTCCTTGGAAAAATGTCTGTTTATGTCTTCTGCCATTTTTTGATTGGGTTATTTGTTTTTTTTTGTTGTTCAGTTGCATGAGTTCCTTATATATTTTGGAGATTAACCCCTTGTCGGATATGTGATTTGCAAATATCTTCTCCCAGCTGGTGGGTTGTCTTTTCATTTTGATCCTGGTTCCTTTGCCTTGCAGAAGCTCTTTAGTCTGATGAAGTCCCACATGTTTATTTTTTTCTTTTGTTTCCCTTGTCCGAGTAGACATGGAATTCGAAAAGATCCCTCTAAGACTGATGTCAGAGAGTGTACTGCATACATTTTCTTCTAGGCGTTTTATAGTTTCAGGTCTTACCTTAAAGTCTTCAATCCCCCTTGAGTTAATTTTTTTGTATGGTATAAGATAATGGTCTACTTTCATTCTTTTGCATGTGGCTGTTCAGTTTTCCCAGCACCATTTATTTAAGAGACTTCTCCATTGTATGTTCTTAGCTCCTTTGTTGAAGATTAGCTGTCCATAGATGTGTGGTTTTATTTATGGGCTTTCAATTTTGTTCCATTGATCAGTGTTTCTGTTTTTGTACCAGTACCATGCTGTTTTAATTATTATAGCTTTGTGTAATGTATATATATATATATATATTTTTTTTTTTTGGTGAGGAAGATCAGCCCTGAGCTAACATCCACGCCAATCCTCTTTTTGCTGAGGAAGACCGGCCCTGAGCTAACATCTATTGCCAATCCTCCTCCTTTTTTTTTCCCCCTTTCCCTCCCCAAAGCCCCAGTAGATAGTTCTATGTCATAGTTGCACATCCTTCTAGTTGCTGTATGTGGGACGCCACCTCAGCATGGCTGGACAAGCGGTGCATCAGTGCACGCCTGAGATCTGAACCTGGGCCTCCAGTAGTGGAGCGCGCGCACTTAACTGCTAAGCCACGGGGGTGGCCCTGTGTAGTATATTTTGAATTCAGGGATTGTGATGCCTCCAGCTTTGTTCTTTTTTCTCAGGATTGCTTTGGCTATTCGGGGTCTTTTCTTGCCCCATATGAATTTTAGAATTCTTTGTTCTATTTCTGTGAAGAATCTCATTGGGATTCTGATTGGAATTGCATTGAATCTGTAGATTGCTTTAGGTAGTGTGGACATTTTAACTAGGTTTATTCTTCTGATCCATGTGCCTGGGATATCTTTCCATTTCTTTATGTCATCATTGATTTCTTTCAATAATGTCTTATACTTTTCATTGTATAGGTCTTTCACCTCCTTGGTTAAATTTATTCCTAGATATTTTATTCTTTTTGTTGCGATTGTAAATGGGATTGTATTCTTGACTTCTCTTTCTCTTAGTTCATTATTCATTATAGAAATGCAACTGATTTCTGTAACTTGATTTTGTACCCTGCAACTTTGCTCTAGTTGTTAATTATTTCTGATAGTTTTCTGATGGATTCTTTAGGGTTTTCTATACATAAAATCATTTCGTCTGCAAACAGCAAGAGTTTCATGTCTTCATTGCCTATTTGGATTCCTTTTATTCCTTTTTCTTGCCTAATTGCTCTGGTCAGAACCTCCAGTACTATGTTGAATAAGAGTGGTGAGAGTGGGCACCCTTGTCTTGTTCCTGTTCTCAGACAGTTGGCTTTCAGTTTTTTCCTGTTGAGTATGTTGTTGGCTGTGGGTTTGTCATATACGACCTTTATTACGTTGAGGTACTTTCCTTCTATGCCCATTTTGTTGAGAGTTTTTATCATAAATGGATGTTGGATCTTGTCAAATGCTTTCTCTGCATGTATTGAGATGATCATGTGGTTTTTATTCCTCACTTTGTTAATGTGGTGTGTCACATTGATTTGCAGATGTTGAACCATCCCTGTGTCCCTGGTATAAATCTCACTTGGTCATAGTATATGATCTTTCTAGTGTATTGCTGTATTCAGTTTGCCAATATTTTGTTGAGGATTTTTACATCTATGTTCATCAGTGATATTGGCCTGTAATTTTCCTTCTTTGTGTTGTCCTTGTCCGGCTTTGGGATCAGGGTGATGTTGGCCTCATAGAATGTGTTGGGAAGTGTTCCGTCTTCCTCTATTTTTATAGTTTGAGAAGGATAGGTATTAAATCTTTTTTGAATGTTTGGTAAAATTCTCCATAGAACCCATCTGGTCCTGGACTTTTATTTTTTGGGAGGTTTTTTATTACTGTTTCAATCTCTTTACTTGTGATCAGTCTATTCAGCTTCTCTATTTCTTCTGGATTCAGTTTTGAGAGGTTGTATGAGTCTAAGAATTTATCCATTTCTTCTAGATTGTCCAGTTTGTTGGCATATAGTTTTTCATAGTATTCACTTGTAATCTTTTGTGTTTCTGTGATATCTGTTATAATTTCTTCTCTTTCATTTCTAATTTTATTTATTTGAGCCTTCTCTCTTTTTGTTGTAGTGAGTCTGGCTAAGGGTTTGTCAATTTTGTTTATCTTCTCAAAGAGCTAGCTTTTTTTTCATTGATCCTTTCTACTGTTTTTTTGGTTTCAATTTTATTTATGCTCTAATTTTTTCTTATTTCCCTCCTTTTGCTGACTTTGGGCTTTGTTTCTTCTTCTTTTTCTAATTCTGTTAGGTGTAGTTTAAGATTGCTTATTTGGGATTTTTCTTTTTTGTTAAGGTGGACCTGTATTGCTATGAATTTCCCTCTCAGGACTGCTTTGGCTGAATCCCATATGAGTTGGTTGGTGTATTTTCATTTTCATTTGTCTCCTGATATTCTTTGATTTCTCTTAATGTCTTTGGTGATCCATTTGTTGTTTAGTTTCCACATCTTTGTCACTGTCCTGGTTTTTTTTGTTGTAGTTGATTTCTAGTTTCATAGCATTATGGTCGGAAAAGATGCTTGATATGATTTCAATCTTCTTAAATTTGTAGAGGCTTGCCTTGTTTCCCAGCATGTGGTTTATGCTTGAGAGTGTTCCATGTGCGCTTGAGAAGAATGTGTAATCTGCTGTTTTTGTATGGAGTGTTCTATATATATCTATTAATTCCATCTGGCCTAGTTTTTCATTTAAGTCCACTATTTCCTTGTTGACTTTCTGTCTGGATGATCTATCCATTGGTGTAAGTGGGGTGTTAAGGTCCCTTCCTATTATTGTGTTATTGTTGATATCTCCTCTTAGGTTTGTTAATAGTTGCTTTATGTACTTTGGTGCTCCTGTGTTGAATGTATATATATTTGTAAGTAGTATGTCTTCTTGGTGGAGTGTCCCTTTTATCATTATATATTGCCTGTCTTTGTCTCTCCTTACCTTTTTATCTTGAAGTCTACTTTGTCTGATATAAGTATGGCAACACCTGCCTTCTTTTGTTTACTGTAAGCTTGGAGTATCGTCTTCCGTCCCTTCAGTCTAAGCCGGTGTTTGTCTTTAGAGTTGAGATGTGTTTCCTGGAGGCAGCATATTGTTGGGTCTTGTTTTTTAATCCATCTAGCCGCTCTGTGTCTTTTGATTAGGGAATTCAATCCATTTACATTTAGAGTGATTATTGATATATGAGGGCTTAATGTTGCCATTTTATTGCTTGTTTTTCAGTTGTTACGTATTTCCCTTGTTTATTGTCCCATGTATTTTGGATTGCTAATTCAATTTGGTGGCTCTCTGTGATGATTTTCTCAGTTTTCCCCTTATTTATCATTTGTGTCTTTGTTATGATTTTTTGTTTAGTGGTTGCTGTGCGGTTTGTATAGAAGATCTTGTAGATGAGCTAGTCCATGCCCTGATAGCTTCCTGTTCTCTTAGTCTAAGCAGGTTTCATCCCTTTCCTCTTCCCCTTCTAAGTTGTTGTTGTCACAAGTTATTCTGTTATGTGTTTTGAATTTGTGGTTGAAATGAAGTGATAATATTTATTTTCGATGTTTTCCTTCCCTTTATCTTTAGAGTTATAATTAAGTGTTTGCTGATCTGTTCTGATAGAGAGTTGCAATTTTCTGATATTGTCTGCCTGTTTATCCCCTTGCTCAAGGCTTTGTAAACCCTTTCTTTCCTTTTTTTTCAGGTATGAGGGCCTTCTTGATCAAATCTTGTAGGGGAGATCTTGTGGCAATGAACTCCCTCAGTTTTTGTTTATCTGGGAAAGTTTATATTCTCCATCATATCTGAAGGATATTTTCGCTGGATATAGTATTCTTGGCTGAAAGTTTTTGTCTTTCAAAATTTTGAATATATCATTCTACTCTCTCCTAGCCTGTAAGGTTTCTGTTGAAAAATCTGCTGAAAGCCTGATAGAGCTTCCTTTGTAGGTTATTCTCTTCTACCTTGCTGCCCTTAATATTTTTTGTTTGTCATTGACTTTTGCCAGCTTTACTAATATGTGCCTTGGAGAAGGTGTTTTCACATTGATGTAATTAGGAGTTCTGTTGGCTTCTTTTACATGTAATTCCTGCTCCTTCTCCAGGTTTGGGAAGTTCTCAGTTATTATTTTTTTGAACAAGCTCTCTGCTCCTTTTTCCCTCTCTTCTCTCTCTGGAATACCTGTAATCCTTATGTTGCATTTCCTAATTGAGTCAGCTATTTCTTGGAGAATTTCTTCATTTCTTTTTAGTCTAAGTTCTTTTTCCTCCTCCACCTGAAGCATTTTTGTGTTCCTATCCTCCAGATTGCTAATTTTATCCTCCATATTGTCAGCTGTGTTGTTTAAGGACTCCAGATTTTTCTTTATCTCATCCATTGTGTTGTTCATCTCCAACAATTCTGTTTGGTTTTTCTTTATAGTTTCGATCTCTTTTGTGAAGAATTCTCTCTGTTCAGTAACTTGGTTCCTGATTTCATTGAACTGTCTTTCAGACTTTTCTTGTAGATTGTTTAGTTTTCTTATGATGGTTTTCTTGAATTCTTTGTCATTTAGTTTGTAGATTTCCATGCCTTCAGGATTGATTTCTGGGTGTTTGTCTTTTTCCTTCTGGTCTGGAGTATTAATATGCTTCTTTATACCTTTGGTGGAGTGGATTTGTGCCGGCGCATAGTGATAGTATCTGGCCGCAGGTTCCACCTGCCACTACTTGGTGGGGGGTAGTGCAGGAGCTGTGTAATCTGAGCCCGCTGCTGCGATCCCTGTCAGCTGTGCCTGTCTGAGCCTGGGCCACTCCTTGGGTTTGCAGTGGCCTTGTGGGGTGTCCCACCGAATGGGAAAGTAGTCACGTGGGGGGCTCAGGGCTGCTGTCGCCTGCTTCCACAGTCCCGCTGAGTTGTGCTCCCTGCTTCAGGGCCACACTAGTACTATGGGCATTCACAACAGCCAGGGGTTTGTTTGCTTTCTGCTGCCCTCTGCTCCTAGGTCTAACCAGCCATTGTGCTTCGTGGGTGGGACCTCCCCTTTGGGACTGAGCCAGAACCACTCCCTGGGATGGGGTGGGATTGTGGTTTCTCCCACTAGATAAGAGAGTGATCACACAGGGGCTCAGGTTTACTGCCACCTGCTCCCACAGTCCCGCTGAGACACGCTTCCCCTCTTCAGTGCCACAGCAGTACTGTGGGTGTTCACGGCAGCCGGGAGTTTGTTCACCTGGGCGGCAGCTCACCTGCCCTCTGCTCCTAGGTTGCACCAGCCTTTGTGCTGGGTGGGCAGGGCTTCCCCACTGGGTCCAAGCCTGTGCTGCTCTCTGTGGGCCTTGTGGCCCTGAGGGCTCTCCCACTAGACAGGGAGGCGATCGCATGGGGGGCTCAGGGCTGCCATCACCTGTTTCCACGGTCTTGCTGAGACATGCTCCCACCCTCGGGGCTGCAGCGGTGCTGTGGTCTCTCCAGCCAGGAAGGAGTCGCATGCATGTTCTGGGCTGCCTGGGGTCCAGAGGGTGCTCACCTGTCTCCACCCATCACCTTCTTGGGGGGTAGTCCATCCACCTTCAGATGTATAGCTTCTTGGGTCTCTGAGGTGTCCTGATGTGCTGTGTGGGTATCCTCTGCTGATCAATGAATGTCCTTTTAGTTGTTCAAAGGGGGAGAGACACAGGGAACAGCTCACTCTGCCATGTTGCTAATGTCACTGTACTTTCTTTTTTTTTTTTGTAAATTTTTTTTCTTCCTAAAGCCCCAGTGCATGGTTGTATATCCTAGTTGTAAGTCCTTCTAGTTCTTCTATGTGAGCTGCCGCCACAGCATGGCAACTGATAGACAGGTGGTATAGCATGACAAATGATAGACAGGTGGTGCGCTTCCGAGACCAGGAAGTGAACCCAGGCCACTGAAGTGGTGAGATACCGAACTTTACCAACTAGACCCATTAGGGCTGGCTCAGTCATTTGCTTTCTTGCTAGTGCCCTTTCACGCATAAAGGTTTTTAACTTTGATGAGGTACAATTTATCTATTTTTTTCTTTTGTTGCTTGTGTTTTTGGTGTCATATCTAAGAAACCATTGCCAAATCCAAGGTCATGAAGGTTTACCCTTATGTTTTCTTCTAAGAGTTTTATGATTTTAGCTTTTATGTTTAGATGTTTGATCCATTTTGAGCTAATATTTGTATATGGTGTGAGGTGAAGGTCTAACTTCATTCTTTTGCATGTGGATGGATATCTAGTTGTCCTAGCTGTGCTTTGATTTTTAACTCCTGAAATTGGCCCACTCAAATGAACCTGACCCAATCACAGACTCACTCCCCTTTGAGGCGGGGTGTGAACTTCTTCAGGCAAGTTATTCTCAGTCTTCAGGGCTAATGGAAATACCTTGAGGGCTTGTTAAAACAAGGATGGCTGGGCCTGACACCCAGAATTTCTGATTCAGGACGTCTGAGATGAGCCTAAAATTTGCATTTCTAACAAGTTCCCATGTGATCATGAAGCTGATGGTCTGGAAACCACACTTTGAGAACCACAACTTTAGGGAAAATAGAGTAAAAAAAGTGACAAGTATAGGGATTTTATTTTGCTCAAGTTTGTATCCTTAGCATGCTTTCTGGAACATAGTAGATATTCAAACTTTTGTTAAAGTGAAACAAAATCTTTGTTATTACTGTTTTTCAGTTTAAGAGGAAATTACTTGGATGAAATTCAAGCCTGAAGTTCCACCACAAAGTATAATTAATAGATAACAATTACTGAAGTCTTACTTTGTGGTGAGTAGTGTGCTAAACACTGTAATTCTCATATAAACCCTATAAGGTAGATAGTATTTATCCTCATTTTACAGATGAAGAAGTTGAGGTACAGAGAGGTTAAATAACTTAAGGTCCTGCAAGTTCCAGAGCCTTGACTCCTGAGCCTATGCTCTTAAAAAGTTGAAGTTGCTTTCATTTTAACTAACAAATTATTTTAGAGGGTTAAGCTGTGATTTATGGACTTGGAGTTAAGATTTGATTTATATTTCTGTACTTTCATTGGCTTCATGATTTTGTGCAAAATGTCTGCCTTAGTTTTCTCTGCTAAATTTTCTCTTCTACACAATAAAGCAAATGTTGCTTTCTATCCCTTTCTTGATCTTGTATTTTTTAAATGAAGGCTTTGAGTACCTTGAAAAAAGTATTTGATCTTGTATGTTTATATGTCTGTGTAATCCATAGGTCTTAACCGTCTATGGCATTTCTGTTGCCACAATGAAAAAATTGAATTCTGACCTGGTAATCATTTCTTGCAATTTTAATTCTCACTTGATGTTTTAAAAAAGTGTTTAATTATAAAACATTACAAATTTACAGGAAAATACATTAGACACCTGCATACTCACTACCTAAATTTAACAGATGTTTACATTTTGCTTTAGATTTGTTTTTTAAAGAAGTAAAATGTTACAGGTACTGATAGCATTTCTTCCCTCCCCACTCCACCCCAGGAGGGAACCACTGTCCTGAAGATGGTGTGTATTAAAATGTTACCTTAGTGGGGACAAAAAAAATCCATTACTAAAGATGTTTATCCATATGCAAGATGTAGCAGTATTTGTTTTTAAATTTTATACAAATTAGGTATTACTGTATGTGTCCCTTTACTCTTTTACCTTTTTTTTCACTCAACACTGTTTTTGAGAATTATGTATGTCATGGATCAGCAAACTTTTTCTGTAGATGGCCAGATAGTGGGTATTTTAAGCTTTGTCATACTCTTTCACAGCTACTCAGTTCTGCTGTTGTAGCATGATAGCATCCATAAGAAAAACATGTAAACAAATGAACTTGGCTATGTTCCAATAAAACTTTACATATAGACATTGAAATTGGAATTTCATATAATTTTCATATTCTTTATATTGAGAATAATATTTTACAAAATATTGTTTTTTTGATTTGTTTTCCAACAATTTACAACTGTAAAACTATTTTTAGCTTCCTGGCTGGACGTAAACAGGTGATGGGTAGGATTTGGCCTGCCAGCTGAAGTTTGCCAGCCTTGATCTGTGTTAATACATTTAGATCAATTTCATTAATTTTTAACTGCTATGTAGCATTCCTTTGAATAAATGACAGTTTATCCATTCTTATAATCATGGACCCTTAGGTTATTTCCATTTTCCCTATTAGAGTGCTACAGTAAATATCCTTTGACTTATCTCCTTGTGCACATGTGCAAGTTTCTCTTGCTGGATATTATTGCCAGATTGCTTTCTACAGTGATTGTACTAATTTGTACTTTGACCAGTGATGTTTCCCTATGTCCTTGCCAACCCTTGGTGTTACCAGGTTATTACTTTTTGTTAATTTGCTAGGTTTAGGTGGCATCTCAGTGTTTTAAATACATTTTCCTGATTACTGGTGAGGTTGAGAATCTTTTCATATATTTATTGGGAATTTTTGTCTTCCATGATTTCCTTATTCCTGTGTTTGCTTATAGACTTTTTTTTTTTCTTATTGATTGTTGTTTAAATATAATATGGAGTAAAAGGATACTTTGGACTAGGCTTGAATTCTCTCAGTAGCTTAGTAGGTTTGAATTCGAAATGAGGATAAGAATGTCTGTTTTGCAATGTTGTTTTTATGGTTAAATTAAGGTTTAAAATGCCTGGTTGTATTGGGTCTCACTACGTGTTTGTTTCGATGTTTTTCATTGTGCTTGTTCTTTGTCACTGCTATAACTTTAAGTGTAACAGTATATTCCCTTATTTTTTGTAGCAGCTCACTTGTTTTGTGATTTTTCTTCCTTTTCTTTCCTTTTTTTCTTCTTAACCTTTTTATTGTAAAATATAACAAGTACAAGAAAAGCACTCAAAACAAATGTGTAGCTTAATGAATTATTATAAGATGAACACCCTTATAACCATTACCCAGGTCAAGAAAGAGAATTTTGCCAGCCATTCTAGAAACTCCTCTTCCTGTGCCCCATCCCAATCATAGCCTCTGCCTCCCTCCAAAAATAATCACTATCCTGACTTAAAAAGTAATAATTTCCTTGTGTTTTTTTATAAGTTTGCATCTAAGACATCACAGTTTAGTCTTGCCCATTTTTAAAAACTAGATAATGTTTAAGTCTCTTTCAATCTGTAGGTTTTCCTTCCATCTCTTCCTTTTCCTTAAAATTTGTATGTTGAAAAACCCTGGGGCATTTGACCTGTAGAATTTCCCACAGTCTAGATTGCATACTTTTGGTGCATTTCAAAATGTTTCTGTGTCATTTGTATTTCCTGCAAGTTACAGCTGGATACAGAGGCTTAATCAGCCTCAGGTTCAGTTTCTTTGGCAAGATTATGAGTGGTAGCATGTTCTTTCAACTGGAGGCAGACAATGTCTGGTTTTTGCTCTTTGAGTTTAGCAGTTGTTGATGCTCAGTGCGGAGACTCATTAACTAGGAGTTGCACAATGGTGATATAATTCTATCATTTTGTTTTTGTTTTTAGCTGGAGTAACGTTTTGAGGAGATGCTTCCCCACGTCTACTATTTGGTTCCCAGTGGTATAGTTTATGTAAGAAAGGCCTGATTGTTTCCTTTTATTTACCTAGTTTTTAAGATAATGAATTGGTTCCCTGCCATCTTCAGAATGTGACCAGTTAATTATTGTTTTTTTTTTATTTTTATTTTTTGGTGAAGAAGTTTGGCCCTGAGCTAACACCTGTTGTCAATCTTCCTCTTTTTGCTTGAGGAAGAGTGGCCTTGAGCTAACATCTGTGCCTATCTTCCTCTGTTTTTGTATGTGGGACGCCGCCACAGCATGGCTCCAGAGTAGCATAGGTCTGTGCCTGGGATCTGAACCTGTGAACCTGGGCCACCGAAGCGGAGCACGCGAACTGAACCACTATGCCACTGGGCTGGCCCCTAATTATTTTTTATTATCAGTGTGGAGTCATGCATTTAAATGTATTTGATGATGGGTTTAAACCCATATTTGATGTGTTTTCTTGTACTAATTGAAGCTCAAATTGTCCTATTGTTGTCTAGGAAGAGCCTTTTCAAGTTGGTTCCTTAGTCTTTTTGACCTGATCCTAACAGTTTTGATAATATTCTTGCTATTTCATATGTCAAACTGTTCCAGGCTCATTTTCCACCTTACACCTGGAATTAGCTATTTCTCCAAGAACTCCTGGTTTCTTTTAATGGGAAATAATATTTCAGAACAATTGCAATCTAGATCCTAAGGATACTCAATGCTATTAGATTGGTCATTGTTTCTACGACTTTTCAGTGGATGGAGTTAAGAAATATATATAATAAAACTACCTTGTTAATTAACAATGATAGTTACAGAGGACTGCAGAGTTTTTTTTTTTTTTTTTCTTTTACTTAGTCTCCCATATATTACATCAGTATCTCCTCTGTTCCATACCAAGAATTATGTTCCCAAGGACTCAGGGGATGACAGAATTAGAATATCCAGGAATGATTCTTTTGCTTTATCATATGTTAAATATATGAGTCTCTAGTGGCAATACTAATATACTACCACCAATAATGATTAATGAAAACTGTTAAAAAATTTTTTTTGTGTATGCTATCTCCACTTTCCCTCCTCCATTTTACTCTCTTCCTTTTAATGTACATTTATTCATAATTCTACAAATGACTATATATTTAATGCTAACCAACATGTTTATATCTCTGGTTATTTTGATTGTCTGAGTCTTGCTCTCTAGTAGATTCCTTAGGAAGGGCCTGTTGGAACAATATTCCCTGAGTTATTTATATTGATAACAGTTTGCCTGTGCCCTTTACCTTGAAGATTACTTTTCCTGGATATAAAATCCTTGGCTTCCATTGTTTTTCCTTGAGTATCTTATATATGTAATCTTGTTTTTCTTCTGGCTTAAAGAATTGGTGTCAAAATCTGATGGTGATCTAAGTTTTTCTTAAAGATCACATGCTCTTTTTTTTTAACGCTGAAAGGATTTTTTTGTTGTTGTTAAAGTTCAATAATTTTACTAAAATATATTTTGGTCTTGGTTATTTTGGATTTATATCTCTTGTGTATAGTGTGCTCTTTTAGTGTGCAGTTTTCACAATTTTTTTAACTTCGGAAAAGTTATTGAATTTTATTTTTTAGTATTTGTTCTGTTGCCTTGCTTTGATTTTCTTCTGCAGGGACTTCTATTAGCTGTATGTTGGATCTTCTTTGTCTCTCTTCAACATATCATTTTCTCTCAAATATTTTTTTTTCTTTCTTCATTGAAAAAAACAACAATCCATTCCATCTTCCGTATCTCTTAAGGCATTATCTGTTGTGTTTATTCTCTCTTGTGTTCCTTCAAGTTTAGTCTTCATTTCATAACTGATCTTCTATTTCTAATTTTTTCTTGAGCTCTCTCATCTCATTAGTGAGTTTTCCTAATTCTGATTCAAGTTTTGTAGCATAAATGTCTTTAGTGAATTTTAAAATATATGTTACAGAAGGAAAACCTAATGTATTTATCTGCATTTTTGTTTACTGTAGTATTTTTCTCTTCCTGATTTCCTAAAGTTCTGTTTAGAGAACTTCGTTTAGCCGTTCTTTAAGGTTAGGTCTGCTGCCAACATATTCTCTTAGTTATCCTTCTTCCTGAACGTTATTTTCACTGGGTATTGCTTCTGGGTTGACTGTTCTTTTCTTTTAACATTTGAAAAATACTGTACCACTTTATTCTGGACTCCATGGTTTCTGATGAGAAATCTTCTGTCATTCAAAAATAATTTTTTTTTTCTTTCTATAGGTAAGGTGTCATTTTTCTCTGGCTGCTTTCATATTTTTCTTTTGTTTATAGTTTTTCAGAATTTTAATTATGTTTCCTAACATATTTCTTTGTGGTTATTCTGTTTTGTGTTCACTCAGCGTCTTGAATCTGTAGGTTTATGTCTTCTTGACACATTTGGGAAGTTTTCAGCCATTATTTGTTCTAGCACTTTTTCAGCCTTCCTTGGTCTCCTTGTCTTTTCCTTTTGGACTCTGATGACACAGACATTAGATCTTTAGTTATAATCCCATAGGTCTCTGAGTCTCTGTTCATTGTTTTCAGTCTGTTTTCTCTCTGTTGTTCACATTGGGTAATTTCTGTTCCTCTGTCTTCCAGTTCACTGTTTCTTTACTTTGTCCTCTCCATTCTGCTCTTCAGCTCATTCAGTCAGTTTTTTATTTTGGTTATTATATTTTTCAATTCTAAAATTTCATTTGGTTCTTATTTATATCTTCTATTTCTTTGCTGAGACTTTTATCTTTTCATTTGATTCAAGCATGTATGTCTTTGCTCATTGATGTATTTTTATCGTGTATTTTTTATATCCTTTTTGTCTCTCATTTCCTCTGTTATTGCCATCTTTTGTGTTTAGTTCATTTTTTTGTGTGTGTAGTGAACCATTTTGATCCCCTCTCATTTCCTTTTGTGTGTGCTTTTTGATATTTTCTTTATGCTTGCCATAGGGATTACATGTAACATCCTGAATTTATAGTAGTCTAGTTTGAATTAGTGCCATGTTCAGTGGCATACAACAACTCTGCTCCTATACAGCTCTATTCCTCCACCCCCTTTATGTTGTCACAAATTACATCTCCTACATTGTGTGCCCAATAACAGATTTATGCATGTCTTTTAAATCATATAGGAAATAAAAAGTGGAGTTACAAACCACAAATACAATAATACTGGCTTTTATGTTTGCCCATGTAGTTACCTTTACCGGAGATCTTTATACCTTCATGTGGCTTCAAGTTTCTGTTTTGTGTCTTTTCATTTCAACCTGAAGGACTCCTTTTAGGGCAAGTGTAGTGGTAATGGACTCCCTCATCTTTTGTTTATCTGAGAATGTCTTAATTTCTCCCTTATTTTTGAAGGATAGTTTTGCTGGATATAGAAATCTAAATTGACAGTTTTTTCTATCAGCACTTTAAATATGTCATCTCACTTCCTTCTGGACTTCATGGTTCTGATGCAAAATTGGCTGTTAATCTGATTTAGGATCCCCTGTACACGATGAGTTGCATCTCTCTTGCTGGTTTGAATATTTTCTTTTTATTGTTGGCGTCCAGTTTGATTATAATGTGTCTCAATGTGAATTTTTTTGAGTTTAACCTACTTGAAGTTCATGGAGCTTCTTGAACATGCAGATTCTTGTCTCATCAAATTTGGGAAGTTTTCAGCCATGATTTCTTCATATGTTCTTTCTTCCGCTTTCTCTGTTCTCCTTCTGGGATTCCCTTAATGCATTTATTATTTCTTTTGAAGACATCCCTTTGGTCCCATAGGCTCTTTTCACTTTTCTTCATTCTTTTTTTTTTTTTTAAAGATTTTATTTATTTATTTATTTCCCCCCAAAGCCCCAGTAGATTGTTGTATGTCATAGCTGCACATCTTTCTAGTTGCTGTATGTGGGACGCGGCCTCAGCATGGCCGGAGAAGGGTGCACCGGTGCGCGCCCAGGATCCGAACCCGGGCCGCCAGCAGTGGAGCGCACGCGCTTAACTGCTAAGCCACGGGGCCAGCCCTACGTTTCTTCATTCTTTTTTTTTTCCTGCTCCTCAGACTGTATAATTTCAATTGTCCTGTCTTCAAGATTGTTGAATCTGTATTTGCCTACTCAACAGTGTTGATTCTTTGTTTCCCTGCTCATATCTGCTGTTGAACCTGTCTACTGAATTTTTCATTTTACTTATTGTTCTTTTCATCTCCAGAATTTGTTTGGTTCCTTTTTATAATTTCTAGCTTTTTGTTGATATTCTTATTTTGTTGAAGCATTGTTTTCCTGAATTTCTTTCATTCTTTATCCATGTTTGCCGATTTCAGCATATTTAAGACAGTGGATTTAAAGTTTACTACCAAGTCCAATGCTGGGCTTTCTCAGGGATGGTTTTTGTTAATTTATTTTGATTCTTTGAATAGGCTATCCTTTTTTATTTCTTTGTATGTCTTGTGATTCTTTTTTGTTCAAAAGTGGACATTTGAGTATTGGTAACTCTGGAAATCAGCTTCTCCCCTTTCCCCAGGGTGTGCTGTTTTTGATTGTTGAAGGCTATACTTGTCTTGTTTGTCTAGTGAGTTTTCCCAACCTTTTTTTGCAGAAACTGTATTCCTTGCTATGTGTGGTACTGATGTCTCTGTTCCCTAGCTGGTGTTTTAATGGCAATTTCCTTGACTTCCAGGAGCTAAATAAACAAACACACAAACAAATACACCTCCCAGTCTTTGCAGATTGACTTTGTGCTGGGGTCTTTCTTCAGCACTTAGCCAGACTTGTACTGAGCCTAGGGATCAGCCTGAGATGAAAGCTTCAAGTCTTTTCAGGTCTCTCCTGAGCATGCATTTTGCCTTGGACTTTCTAAATTACCCTATATACACAGGTGTTCTTAATTGCCCTAATTTCCCCTTTTCCTCCCAGACCTTAGGCACTCTATTGTATGTCTCATTTGTAATCTCTTGCCCAGATGGCTGTGAGTGTTTGGATCACCTTACAGTGTTTTTGAGCAATGGCTGCTGCTCTTCGACCTTGAACAGATTCTGAGTTAGGTGAAACAGGGAGAAGTGCCTTGTGTCAGTCCTTTAAGTAATCCCCAGACAAGTTAGACATAAACAATAATTTGCAAATAAGGTCTGTTTTGCTTTTTCTGGAAGCAAGGACTAGAGTCCCAGGCTGGGAACACTGGCTCATGTCTTCAAGACTGCCTCCATGTCAAGGAGTGTGTGGGGCAAGGGCAAGTAAAAATGCCACAAGGTTTCCTACCATTTTTTTTTTTTTTTGGTGAGGAAGATTAGTCCTGAGCTAACATCTGTCGCCAATCCTCCTCTTTTTGCTGAGGAAGACTGGCCCTGGGCTAACATCCATGCCCATCTTGCTCCACTTTATATGGGACGCCAACACAGCATGGCTTGACAAGTGGTGCGTCAGTGTGCGCCTGGGATCCAAACCCCGGGCCGCCGCAGCGGAGCGCACGCACTTAACTGCTACACCACCAGGCTGGCCCCTTTCCTACCATTTTTAAGGTTGATTAAGGTTGACTTCTTGATTCATCCTTCTCTTGGTTGCTGTAAACCGTTGACTGTTGTCCAGAGTTCTGATAAATGTGGTTTTGACAGTTTGCTTGTTTTTCAGTGTTTCTGTGGAAGGATGTTAGTTTGGAGCTGCATACTCCACCATTTTGCTGATGTTACCTCTTGTTTGATTTTAATTTTTGCTTCCCTAATGATAAATGATTTTGAGGATAGTTTCATATGTTCATTTGCCATATTTGCCTCTACCTTGTTGAAGTGTCTTTTCAGTCTTTTGCTCACGTTTTTTTTTATTGCTTGTGTGTTTTCTTATTATTGAATTGTGGAAGATCTTTATATATACTGAATGCCAGTCCTTTCTCAGATGAGTGTTTTGCAAATATTTTTTCCTTATGTGTGATTTGGTTTTAAATTTTTTAACAGTATTTTTTGAAGAGTAATAGTTTTTAAGTTTGATGAAATCCAATTTATAAATTTGTTCTTTTTAAACGTATGCTTTGTGTCTTTATCTAAAACTCTAACTTATCTAAGAACTTAACTCAAAGTTAAAAAATTTACTCTTGTATTTTCTTCTGAAGTTTTATACTTTTAGGTTTTATAGTTAGATTCATGATCCATTTAGAATTAATTTTTGTATATGTTTTGTTTGATATGCTTGAAGTATGGGTCAGGGTTCATTGTTTTTGCATATGGATATCAAGCAAAGGCTTTTGATAGGGATTAAGAGAATGGACTTTGATTAGTGTGACATGTGGGTTTGGCTCTTGGTAGGGTAGGTCAGGAAGAATCTGCCACAGGATGTAGAATTCTCTTCACTTACTGCATTACCAGTTATAAGGGATAAGACAACTCTTCATGAGAATTAACCTAGATTTTAGCCCTGATAGACAAGTTTTTAGTGTGTAGACTCCTGTTTTCAGCTGTAAATCCTTTGCCTACTTCGAATCCTATCCTTAATAGTGTGGTACAGTATAAGCACAACACTAGCCTTGTGGGTAAAGTTAACCTGAGATTTGCTTTGGCCTTGTAAGGGAGGAGATGGTTCTGAGCCGAGAGGGAGGACTCTGAGGACTCCCCGGGCAATAAATAGGCAAAATAGCCACAACTCAGTACTCTGAATTAAAAGAGAAAGCAATAAGCTGTTAGAGTTGGAAGGCACATGTACAAATTGTGTACCTTTTTTTTTGACAGTTGAAATTTACATGACATATGTTAGATATATTTGTTTTTTCTTTTTTTACATTTTTTTTTTTTGTGTGTGTGTGAGAAAGATCAACCCTGAGCTAACATCCGTGCCAATCCCCCTCTTTTTGCTGAAGAAGACAGGCCCTGAGCTAACATCTATTGCCAGTCCTCCTCCTTTTTTTTTTTTCCCCTTTTTCTCCCCAAAGCCCCAGTAGATAGTTGTATGTTATAGTTGCACATCCTTCTAGTTGCTGTATGTGGGACGTGGCCTCAGCATGGCCGGACAAGCGGTGGATTGGTGCACGTCCGGGATCCGAACCTGGGCTGCCAGTAGCAGAGCACGCGCACTTAACCGCTAAGCCACGGGGCTGGCCCCCTAGATGTGTTATTGTTACAGTATTGCTACAGCAGATAAATACAGGTTATTTGTAATTTCCAGTGTGCTAGCTATAATTCTGCCTTTTAAAAAAAAGTCACTTAAGAATGTTGTAATACATGTGAATTGACTTTATTGTAGTGTTTACTAAGAACCTGCTTTCATTTCATTAAGAAAGTAAACTGGTTGCAAACTTGAGTACTTTATTATCAATTTCAAATAATTTGTGATACAATCCTCCCAACTGATCAACATATCTGTGTGTTGATGGCATTATATTGGAAGTTATTGATCTAGTCTTGTGGTTCTCAAACTTGAGAGTGCTTCAGAATCACCTGGAGGACTTGTTAAAACACAAATTGCTGGTCCCCTCCCCCAGACTTTCTGATTTAGTAGATCTGAATGGGGCCTGAGAACTCGCATTTCTAGCAAGTTCACAGGTGTTGCTGATGCTGCTGGTCGGGGGACTGCATTTTGAGAATCATTGCTTTAGGCCAGCTTTCACCTTACTTTTTCAATATTTCTATTGGAACAGTCCATTTCTTTTTAAGGTGTCCTATTCACTGTTAGATAGTTTTTCCTTTTACCTAAACCTGCTTCTCCTTCTGTTGTTTTCATCCAGTAGTTCTAATTCTGGCTTCTGCAGTAAGAAGTTTACTCTCCTGTGACATAGGAGATAGCCCTCATGTAGTTGAGGAGAGTTATTCATGTCTCCTTTGTTTCTTCTTTCAGGTTAAATGTTTATAGTTCCCCTTATACTTTTTGGAAAAGTACTGTAATTTGTAGTTATGTTAATATTTACTCTTGCCATAGCAGTGTTTTATTTGTAAACTTGTTTCTCCTTTTGTATTTTCTGGCTTGATAAGCATACCACCCAAACCAGAAACCAGGAAGTCATCCTAGGCTCCTTCCCCTCGTTAACTCCCTATTTTGCTTAAGAATCCTTTGATTGTAGAAATGTTAGAAGCCAGTTTGATCTAGTTTAAGCAGAAAGGAAGAGCTTATTATAAGGGTACAGTGGTATCCCATTGAATCTGCAAACATGTAGTTTGACTGGACCTCGTAAGTGATTAGAAATGGGAACTAGAAAACTGCAAGGAGTAAGTTAGCATGGAAGTTAGTAAGGAAGTTCTACTTCTCATGCCCTTTTTCTTTCTCTCTTAGGCTCTTATGTCTTTGCGTCATTCTCCTATCCTGTCTGTTAATGACTTGAGTAAATTCAATAATGTTCTGCTGTTTTAAAAAGTTCAGTCTAGTTGAGCAAAAGAAGCAAGACACAGAACAGTTCATACTGAGTAATTCCATTCATATAAAGTTTTTCACTTTATATAATCTATTCTGTTTGAAGCCTGCCTAGTGGTTACCCTGGAGGATCTGGGGTAGTGACTGGAAGAGAGCACAGAGGGCTTTCTGGGGTGCTTGGTTATGTCTTTTTTTTTTATCTTGATGCTTGTTAGATGGATATGTTTAACTTGTGAAAATTCATTGAGTTATATGCTTAGATATGTGTACTTTTCTGAAATGAGTAGTATACTTCAGTAAAAGTTAAAAAGACATTCTAGTTTAAAAGTTAAATTTCACCACACATATACGGACAGCTAATTTTCGACAAAGGAACTAAGAACATACAATGGAGAAAGGAAAGTCTCTTCAGTAAATGGTGTTGGGAAAACTGGACAGCCACATGCAAAAGAATGAAAGTGGACCATCTCCTATCGCCATTCACAAAAATTAACTCAAAATGGATCAAAGACCTGAAGGTGAAACCTGAAACTATAAAACTCATAGAAGAAAATTTAAGCAACACACTATTTGACATTGGTCATAAAGGAACCTTTTGGGATGACATGCCTACCCAGACTAGGGAAACTAAAGAAAAAATAAGCAAGTGGGAGATTATCAGATTAAAGAGCTTCTACAAGACAAATGAAATCAGAATCAAAATGAACAGACAACCCACCAGCTGGGAGAAAATATTTGCAAAACATACATCTGACAAGGGGTTAATCTCCATAATATATAAAGAACTCACACAACTGAACAACAAAAAAACAAACAACCCGATCAAAAAATTGGCAGAGGAAATGAACAGACACTTCTCCAAAGAAGATAGACAGATGGCCAATAGGCACATGAAAAGATGTTCAACGTTACTAATCATCAGGAAAATGCAAATCAAAACAACACTAAGATATCACCTCACGCCCGTTAGAATGGCTATAATCACCAAGACAAAAAACAACAAATGTTGGAGAAGATGTGGAGAAACAGGAACCCTCATACACAGCTGGCGGGAATGCAAACTGGTGCAGCCTCTATGGAAAACGGTATGGAGATTCCTCAAAAAATTAAAAATAGAAATACCCTATGATCCAGCTATCCCGCTACTGGGAATCTATCCAACGATCCTGCAGTCAACAATCCAAAGAGGCTTATGCACCCCTATGTTCATTGCAGCATTAGTCACTATAGCCAGGAAGTGGAAGCAACCCAAGTGTCCCTCGACTGATGATTGGATCAAGAAGATGTAGTATATATATACAATGGAATACTACTCAGCCATAAAAAGACAAAATTGTTCCATTTGCCACAAGATGGATGGACCTGGAGGGTATTATGTTAAGTGAAATAAGCCAGAAAGGTAAAGACAAACACTGTATGATCTCACTCATATGTGGAATATAAACCAACACACGGACAGAAGAAAACTGTATTGTGGTTACCAGGGGCAATAGGGGTAGGGGGTGGGCACAAGGGGTGAAGGGAGACATGTATATGGTGATGGACAAACAAAAATGTACAACCAAAAATTTCACAATGTTATAAACTATTAAAACATCAATTAAAAAAAGTTAAATTTCGTATCCAATTTAGTTTATAGTTTCTTCCCTTTGCAAGGTATTGACAGGAGAGACTTGGAATAAGAAGGGGCATGATCTGCTTTCATTTTTCCTCTCCTCAATTTTCTGGCTTCTTTTTTTTGGTGTGTTATTATAGAGAATAGGGAGGTTGAAAAAGATATGACTTCCTCTTAATTGGTGCTGATCTAGTCCTCTATTGGTTGTTGCTCTTTTCCTGGCTAAGACTGTTCATACGGCGTAGCAGGCATCCAAATGCTGGCTCTCTCACGTAGCTCATTTCTAAGTTATTTTTGGGATGGGACCTTTCCCTCTCCATATTGCCTTCATATAGGATATTACTTCAGTTTGATATCTTCCAAGGTCTCTTCACTTCCCTCCACCCAAAGCTTCTTGCTGGGGGTGTCGCTTCTGTGAGTGGCCAGCCCTTTTTGGTGGGTTACCAGCATTAGTGGCCAAACCCTGCTTCCTTGGTGCTGTTTCATCCTTGACACGCCAAATGGTGGGAATATAGGCTGCTTCCCTGCTGCCTTCTCTTTTTGCATTTACTACTGCTTCCAATTCTCCTATCTCCCTGCTCACTCCTGTCACAGTTGCCTGGACATATCAGTTGCTTTAATGATATAATGCCTAAATATCCCCCCTTATCCTTTTATCCATTTTATTCTTTTATCCATTTACTTCCAATTTTAAAAATACTTTTCATTCTCTCTTCAGTTATTTTTCTTCATTAACTTCACTCTTCTTGTTATGCTTGGGCATTTGTAAATTATATTTTGGGTAGCCACCACCGATCAATATAAGTACTTTCCCGTGTGAACCCACCAATCATAGTATATGACCTTAGAGGGTTTTTGTTTGTTTTTTTGATATTTTCTCAAGGACATAGACATATTTCCATTTTTTTCCCCAGACATTTAGTATTTCCATGGTACCAGTTACTTGAGTCTTGTTTTTCAAATGGCAGGTAACATAGATTTCAGTTATGTCTCCTTATGCTTCTCATTTTGTCTTTGTATTGTCCAGATCAGTTTGATGTGCTACTTATCTGTGTTTGTTGTAGCTTCCTTCAGTGAAATATAAAAGATATGCCTCATTTGCCTTATTTTTTTCAAAATAGTTTCTTATTTAATGCTGCTAATTAGGTGGGTGTTTGCTTCAGGATTTCTGAATCTTGATGATATGTTGGACACTGCTTTACTGAGTAAGGAGGAAGAGGATTGGGATGGGGTGGGATGGGCTAGACTGAAATAAAGGCGAAGGAGAGGCAATGTCAATATTTCATATTGTTTGTATTTTCTCCATAGTACTTTTATACTTTTTCATTGAAAACATGTATTTAGCTCCTATTATACTGTCAACTTAAAAAGTAAATTGGCCAATTGTTTTATCTGCAAAACAAGTTTATTTGGGAATAGCCAGAAAAATTCCAATTTGGGATATGGCAGACCATAGGCAAATCCAGAGAAACAAAGGAGGGGGTTTGCTTTTATAGAGGAAAAGGAGGAGTTAGGGGCTGTAATAAACAAAAAGTCCATTGGAGGAAATTGAGAGTTCAAAGTATAGAGGCTTCCCATTGGTTGGGGTGCTACAGTCTCTCATTGGCTGGGCTGTTGCTGGGTGGGGAGAGAAACCTTCCTTCCTCCTGCTGGGTAGTCAAGTTGCAAACACCTTCCTTGTCAGAGATGCTGTGCAAACAGCTCTTCCTGTTTGGAGTAATTGACAGTGTAAGATAGGATGTGAGAGCTTCCCCTATAAGCCTCCCCAATTGTAATTTAGTTGAGGTTTCCTTTACTAATTTTCACAATAGACATATAAAGAAAGCTCTAAGTTTTATTTTAGCATTATTGAATGTTGGAAGTATTTCTAACTTTGCATAACAGGTAAGGAAGGTCTGTTACGTATGATTTTTGAAAAACCAAAATATGCTTTTCTTTACTGGATATAGGAAGAATGTGAATAAAAGAAAAGTAAATAAACATTACTAGACATGTATTCATTATGAATAATACATCTCATCAAAATGTCTTATTATGTCATTTTGTGAACCTCCTCCCCTATTTTTCCTTTGGCATTTTATAAACAGTGTCCCACACCCTTCATAGCATACCCAAAGAGCTTTTACTAAGAAATATGTTTCTGCCTTTAGCTATTGACCAGGAAATATAAAATTTCGGCACTTTTTAACTGTAGTGAATGTTGTAGAGATGTTTAATATACAGTCTTTTGCTTTCAGAAAAGACATTAAAGAGTTTTGTGTTATTTTTTTCTCTTTGAAGGATGTGATAACTGGACTTAGTCCCCTGCTCTTCAGGAAGCTCAGTAATCCTGACATATTTTCATCCACTGGAAAAGCTAAACTTCAACGACAACTTAGTCAGGATGACTGTAAGTTACGGAGAGGAAGCCTGGCTAGTTCTTTGTCAGGTAAGTATCTAATTTTGCTTTTGAAGAAATGTGAGACTGTGTTGTCAGTTTTTAAGGATGTATCAACTGATGTGGCATCTTGACAGCTTTCTCTCTGGTGGTAGTCTTGTACAGAACACTTACGGGTAAGCCTGTCTTCCTCTCTTGACTACTTCCTCATGGCATCTCTGAACGCTAACCTCTTGAACCTGCTAGATATTTCTTGGTTGACCCCTGTCACTGGTTATTCCCTTTCAATCTAATTTTTGCTCTCTGCTCACTTCTCTACACTTCACATCCTTTGCTTCTTTTGATCTTTTTTTCCCCATTTCCAAAACCCATTCTAAAGCCCATAGTGCCTCCCTTCCTCCTCCATAGAAAAGTCTTAAAAAATTCAAGGGGAAAAAATTATATAAGGAAATCATGGTCCAGATAGAAAGCAATTACAATGAAGCATAATTTTAAGCCATCAATAGAGTATGAAAAAGAGAGAATCCATTTGACCTCAGCTAAAATTTTTGGATTAAAATTTTTTTTTTTAAGCTTTCTTTTGTTTCTGAATCAACTCTTTTTCTCTTGAGCACCTAACAACCAGAATCCATTGCTTTGCCCTGAGACGCTAAATCCCTTCTATCCTGTGAGGTAATTGCCTGGCTACTGGGTGGTACAATGTGGGAATGTGGTTGTATTTAACTGTTTTGTCTATAGATTTTCAGTTAATTTGATTTTAGCCTTACATCTTACTTTATGTCCTCTTAGGTGTCTTGTATTTCTGAGTGCTGAACTTATCTGAGATTTTGCAGGGCAGCCTCATATCCCATTTAACTGTTGCCTCCTCTATGCTTATTATACGTGTGTGTTTCTTTGCCCAGTTCCATTGGTGATGACTCACCTATGTGCTTTAGATTTTCCCCAAATTTTGATCATCCCCTCATAGTTAGTCTCGCTCTCTCTAGTTATAGCCTTTATTTTACTTCTTTATTCTCATTTTAATGGAGTTTCCTGGGGGACAAAAGATAAAAGTATGTGCTCAGTGAGCCATCTTTAACTTGGAATATTTTATACGCTAGCCTCTTGAGTCATTGTAAGAATAATAATTAGAATTTTTAAGAAGTGTTCTTTTTTTCTAAGTTACTTGTTTACTAAAGGGCTACTTGCTCCATTTGTTCATATTATTCCTTCTGTTTTATGTTGTTTGTTTTCCTACAATTCTCGGCAATCCTTGGTACGCTTTGAGCTCTGACTAGTATATGTCCAAAGGGTTTCTTCTGCAGTTATGTAAGCCTCTTTCCCCAGCAGGCCCTTATTTTGAAGAGAGATAGAGATATGATACTAGCCTTTGTATATGTGGATAGGGTAAGTTAACAAACTAGCGTTCCTTTAGAACATATAGATGAGGAGTAGGCAGATCATCTGGAGAACTTGGCAACATTTACAGAGGAAGGAAAGAAGTCAGGCGGGGTCTACTCTGGGCTTATGGAAATTTTGAGTAGAGAACCATTATTATTATTTTTTGTGGAGGGTTTTATGGAAATCCTTCTACGTACAGCGTATATTTGAGAGCAAACTTGAAAGATAACTCGATTTTTAAAACATATTGCATGTTTCTGATTAAAAAAGTAAAAAATGCCAATTATAAAAAATTTGAGTATAAAAACACGCATCATGTCAGAGTGAAAAGTACTTCTTAATCTTTACTGTTTTTTTGTCTCCCTCCCTTCAAACCATTTATATATACTCCATTATATTTAAGTATACATTAAAAATTTTATATAAATATACACCAACTTTTTTATTTTAAAATCAAAATTGAGATCATATGCTGCATACTTCCTTTCTCCTTTTTTCACTCAACGGGAAATGTTGAACATTTTTCTATTGACTACGTGTTAGGCTGCTTCATTATTTTATTTTTTAAATTAATTAATTAATTAATTAATTATCCCCCCAAAGCCCCAGTAGATAGTTGTATGTCATAGCTGCACATCCTTCTAGTTGCTGTATGTGGGACACGGCCTCAGCATGGCCAGAGAAGCGGTGCGTCGGTGCACACCCGGGATCCGAACCCAGGCCGCCAGCAGTGGAGCGTGTGCACTTAACTGCTAAGCCACGGGGCCGGCCCTGCTTCATTATTTTTAATGGGTTTAGTATTTCATTATTTGTAGATATTATAATTTCTTTAACTTGTAATGAATATTTATCTTATTTCCACTTTTACTGTGGTGAGCACTGCCTAGGTGAACCTTCTGGTCTACTATTTTCTTTTCCTTATACTACATTCCTACAAGTGGAATGCTGGGTCCAAACATATTCAAATTAAAATTTTAATAAGTTTTGCTAAATTATCCTCCAAATAAATTGCAGTAAAAGGGTATTTTGTAGCAAAATCGAAACCAAAACCTCCTTTTGCTCACACCATTATCACAGTGGATATTTCTATGGCGAAGAGAATTTTGCCAGGAAGAGGAAGGGTTTTCAAGTGAATTGGGTGGTGAAGATAAAGCCAGGTGAAGGTGCAGGGCATAATATTGAAGTTGAGGGAGTCAGTGGGTATGGAAAAGAGTGGAAGAAGATAAGGCAAGGAAGATAATCTGGATTTATGGAGGATCTTTTTAGTATTTTAAAGGTTTGGCTTAATTCTTTAAACCGTAGGGAGTCATCAGAAGTTTTTAAGGAAGGGAATGACATGACCACATTTGTTTTGGTTAGATCGCTAGCAGCAATGTGAAGAATGGTGTGAAGGAAGAGGTTGAAATGGGACTTGCACCTCAGAAAGTCATTGCAATTCTAGAGACTCAGTCTTTATCAGTGACTCTCTTGTAGTCTTTCAGTGGGATTAAGGCAGTCAGTCAACCTGGACTGAACATACAGTCTGGCGAGAGCACTATAGAGACCTAAGGGCCAAACTTGTCTAGGGAGAAGCTGTCAGCTCTACTCATGTTGCATTGAGTTGGTGAGAAACTAAATAGGATGGAAGGGGCTGGAAAACTCTCAGCCTGCTAGGTTGGGTGTCAAGGTCGGGGGCTGGCTTGGTGGTGGATATTACAGAGAATTTAAAACAGTCAATTCAGTTCAGTATTCCGCTTGCAGTTCTCCTCACCAGCAAGACAGCTGGAATTTTTATGGGGCTACAAATTCTAAAATGGATATGGAGGAACTACACTTTGTTTTTTATCAATATACTTTTGTCCACTTGATACCATTTTATGTTTTTAATTTGTTAATTAATAAGTAATTACAAGTATATTTTCCAAATCTTGTGTTTGAAGGTAAGCAGCTGCTCCCGTTGTCCAGCAGTGTCCATAGCAGTGTGGGACAGGTGACTTGGCAGTCTTCAGGAGAAGCATCAAACCTGGTTCGAATGAGGAACCAGTCCCTTGGACAGTCTGCGCCTTCTCTTACTGCTGGCTTGGTAAGTCGTAATAAAGATGGTCCCTTGCTCTGTGAACAAATCCTTGATTGTCATTTGTCATTGCCACATCTGTTATTTTCCTTTTTAGTGTTTGGATAGTTTAATTTCTCAAAGTGAAGTATAGAAAAAGAATGGAATTTGAATATATTCTGATTGCTCTCTCATGCTGTCACTGGTACTGTTTATGTAGTGAGAGTTAAGAAAAAGATTCAGTCTCATTGTAACTTTAATGAATAAATTTCCTGGGAAAGAGCTCTCTTACAGAAATGATTCTAAATCTTGTGAAATTGTGTTGCTTCTGTGTACAGCTCTGTGGTACGCATATTTAGTACATGAGGATAGGGAACATGTTTTGCACATAGTGGGCACTTCAGTATATATGGGATGAAAGAATGAGCCTTTTTTTTTGTCTAGGTTTTGTGAGATAGATAGGACCTAGCAAAGGTTAAGCTGTGTAGTCTGGACAGGTTGTTTTCTGCCTGCAAGTGCATCTTGTACTCTGCCCTCGGTAGCCCTGCCTCTTCATTAAGGCACCCATTGACTTTCTGCTGATCTCACACTCTTCCCTCTATCCATAGGACAAGGCACACTAGTAGTTTGCAGGGTACAATAACAGAGACTTGTTCCTATTAAAATATAGTCTCATCTACTCTTTGGGATTGTAAGTCTTTTGGGTTGGCATATATGGAGTAGAAAGCTTTGTCCATTTGTCCATCCTGGGAAGTGGGGAGAGGGGAAGATGTCTTCTTACAGCAGGTGAGAAGTTAACTTTTGGATCAGAAGGTTTCCTTATATAACCTGAAGTTTGTGACTTTTAGGCCACAGGGAGAATCAGGATTATTTGTGGAACTTCTTTCCTCCTCAACGTTTTATTTTGAAAATTTCAAATCTACAGAAAAATGGAAAGAATGATACAATGAATACTCATGTAAACTTAATTAGATTGACCAGTTTGGTTGTAACTTTACATTTTGCCACATTTGTTTTATCTGTGTGTATGTATATATATTTTTTCCTGAAACATTTCAAAGCAAGTCATGAACATTATGATGCCTCATCCTTAACTATTTCTCCTAAGATCAAGGACCGTTTCCTAAATAACCACAATATACCATCAGATTCCTAGAAGTTAAACATCAATTTAATAATAGCATCTAATATAAAGGCCATATTCAAATTTCCCCACTTGTTCTCAATGTGTCTGTTAAAGCTCCACCTCTCCCACATTTTATGTATATAGATCCATGTACCATCATAAAGATTTTAATCCAGTGGGTCTGGGGTGGTTTCAGGTATCTGTATTTTCCTTAAAGCATTACACCTAATTCTAACATGCACCCTTTTGAGAACTACTGCCACTAAGGTAAAGCTGAATGTTTCATTTTAAGGTGGTGTGTTGCAGAGGGAATTCCTGGACTGAGGTTGCTAGAGTCCTAGCCTAGGCCAACTGACATAGAGTATTCCTAAATTACTTTTTTTTAAAAAAGCTTATTGAGATATAATGCATATATGATGCAATGCACCCATTTATTTAAACTGTGCAATTCAGTGATTTTTAGTTTATTCAGATACATGCAGCCATCACTGTAGTCAATTTTAGAACGTTTTCATCACTTTAGAAACAATCCTTGTACCCTTTAGCTGTTACTTCCTTATCCTCCCATACCCCTAGCCTTATGTAACCACTGATCTTTCTGCCTCCATAGATTTGCCTATTTTGTACATTTCATATAAATTGAATCATACAATATGTGGCCTTTTGTGACTGGCTTCTTTCACTTAGCATGATGTTTTCAAGGTCCATCCATGTTGTAACATGTTATCAGTACTTCATTCTTTTTTATTGCTGAATAATATTCCATTGTATAGATATACCACATTTTGTCTGTCAGTTGATGGGCATGTAGGCTGTTTCTACCTTTTGATTACTATGAATAATGCTGCTATGAACATTTGTTCACAAATTTTCATGTGGACATGTTTTCAGTTTTCTTGGGTATATAACCTAGGAGCAGAATTACTGGGTTGTATGATAACTCTATGTTAAATTATTTGAGAAACCGGCAGACTGTTTTCCGAAGTGGCTGCACCATTTTGCATTCCCACCAGCAGTGTATGAGGGTTTTGATTTCTTCACATCCTCATCAGCATTTGCTGTTGTCTGTCTTTGATTTTAGCCATGCTGTTGGGTCTGAAGTGGTATCTTGTGGTTTTGATTTGCATTTCCCTAATGACTAATGACGTTGAGTATCTTTGCATGTGATTATTGGCCATTTGTATATCTTCTTTGAAGAAATGTCTGTTCAGAGTCTTTGCCCATTTAAAAAATCGGATTATTTATCTTTTTTATATATGGATTTGTAAAAGAATTACTTCTTTAGACCTGAATCCAGTTACTTCTCTTCTCCCAGGGATCTGCCTTTTGTTTTCTCCTGTGTCTTTCTTTTCTGAGCTATTATTTACTTACCTTGGTAACCTCAGGCTGGTTCCTCCCTTTCCATTCTCCTACCTAAGGATTTCCAGTTGGATATTTTATGTTTGGTGGCACATTTGCTAGTTAATATTGAATATCTCTTCGTGCTTTGATTTACTTCATACTGGAATATATCTTGATGCCACCCCAGCTTCTGGCTGTTATATTTCGGAATACATCTGTCCTACAATGTATTCTAGTTGTTAATAGAGTTATGGCTATATCCAGTCAGCCCTCTGTATCCGCGGGTTTCACATCTGTGGATTGAATCCACAGATGTGAAACCCGCGGATACAGAGGGCTGACTGTATTCCTTGTAGTACGCCCTTTAATACAATATAAGCGGTCCGGCCCCGTGGCTTAGCGGTTAAGTGCGCGCGCTCCGCTGCTGGCGGCCTGGGTTTGGATCGCGGGCACGCACAGACGCACCGCTTCTCTGGCCATGCTGAGGCCGCGTCCCACGTACAGCAACTAGAAGGATGTGAGGCTATGACATACAACAATTTACTGGGGCTTTGGGGGGAAAAAAATAAATAAACAAGATCTTTAAAAAAAAAAAACAAAACAATATAAGGGACCTGAACATCCACGGATTTTGGTATCCACGGGCGTTCATGGAACCAATCCTTTGCGGATACTGAGGGACGATTGCATAGTATATAGACCCACGTCTCCAGAGAATTTTTGGGTCAACAAGATTCACATATAACAAAACAACCAATTTTAAAATAATAAAACGTAACAGTAAATGAAATGTTGATTATGATTTAAAAAGTTACCAAAAGGGGACAAGAATTGTGCTGGGTATAATTATTGGGGAGGTTAGACTTGACCAGAGTCTGGAGAATGGATAGTCAAAAGCCTTAATGTAGCAGATATTTTCATTTTGAGGCCATCTAGGTGATATGTGTTTATGAAGAGATTTTTAGACTTCTCCCTCATTTCCTCGTATCTATTGAGAGGATTTCTCTGAAGGTTCATATTCCCCATATATGTAGAGAAACCATGATTCCAATTAGTGGTTTCCAGGGCATGTTATAAAAAGGATCATACAATTGTATTATTATATTGTATGTTCCTAGAGATGGGGAAAAACTTAGATGACATCTTGTCCAAGATTAATTATTTGTCTTTAAAAATAATTATATATAGTTAAAATCTAGTTATTATAAAAAGTGACATAGGAGAATGACCTCTGGATTAGAAGTTAGAAGACCAAGCTGTATCTCAGCTATCTGAATTTGAGTAAAGGCTAAACTTATCTGAGCCTGTTTTCTCATCTTTGACATGAGGTTAATTCTTGCTTTGCTTTCTCATGAATATGTTAAGTAGTATCTACAACTTTGATTTTTGTCTTCTGTACTTCTGACATAAATCCACTTAACTGTATCACCATGTGTAAGACTCACTCCAGGGGGCTGGCCTGGTGGCGCAGGTGGTTAAGTGTGCGCGTTCCACTTTGGATGCCTGGGTTCGCAGGTTCGGATTCCGGGCGCGCACCGATGCACCGCTTGGTAAGCCATGCTGTGGTGGCATCCCATATAAAGTAGAGGAGGATGGGCATGGATGTCAGCTCAGGGCCACTCTTCCACAAGAAAAAAGCGGAGGATTGGCATCGGATGTTAGCTCAGGGCTAGTTCTCCTCACAAAAAAAAAAAAAAAAAAAAGACTCACTCCCCCTGGTCATTCTGCCTTTCCCTACCTCTAAACCAGTTCTGTCTTGGTTGTTCCCTGTCTTGATAAATAGCACCATCACCCACCCAGTAGCCCAAAGCCAGAGTCCTGGAAGTCCTTTTTGACCCCTCCTCCACCCTTCCTCCCCATCCAATCACCCAGTGAGCCCTAGCTCCCAACATCTCTAGGTGGTCTACTTTTTTTCACTACTGATGTGGCCCAGTCTAAGCCACATTTGCAATCTCTTACTTAGATCATTGTAGGGGCCTCATTACTGGTAACAATGTATTCAGTCTTCTTCCTTTCCAGGCCATTCCCTACTCTAAAGTCTGTTCTTTCAAAAACACAAATCTGATCATGTCTATTCTTCTTTCTTTTAGTTTTATCTTTCAGTTTTTTTCATTTGGTTAATATTTATCTGGCACCAAGGTTTAGCCATTCACTTGATTAAAATCTTTTCATAGCTCTCTATAACAGTTATTATAAAGTACAATAATTAACAATTATTGAATGAATGAGTTTTCACTGAGATTAGCAAAAGAGGAATGAGGAACTGAGACAAGAGACCACAAATGGAAAAGTTAGACATGGATGCTTTTTCTTTGAAATCAGTCTTTTGGATTCAAGTAATTTATACTGAGGTTGGCCTAACCAGTGAACTGTACCGAATATTGACATTTTAACAGGAGGGCTGTACATCCCAAGAATCTTTTAATTGGTAGAGTTTGACTGGTTCTCCAAATATACTTTTGGGATTCTTTCTTTATTTTGTTGGCAGACATTGCCTTTACAGGAATGATCATTTGCAAGGAGTGACTCTTTCCATCTTCATGTTTCTAGTCTATGTGTAGCATTTTATCTGGCACATAGTAAGCAATGTATAATTACTTATTAAAGGAGCAAAGACCTTTTTGGAATACCTTTGCTAATGTTACAGCTGGATGGATTAATACTTGTTGAGGTATAATGTCTGCAAAAGAAGGTTGATTTAATGTGTCAGTACCAGCCTGAAATGATGTCACACAGACCTCTATTCTTGTTCTTGTCTTAATCATCATTTTTATCAACTTCTTGGATAAAGGCGTAGAAGGAGTGCTTATCACATTACGCTGATGGCATGTTTCCCATGTTGAATGATAAATTCAGTCAGAGCCTCACAAACAGAAATGATAGTTCAAGAAGAACCAGCAAAATGAGATTTAGGGGACAGCCCGGTGGCGTAGTGGTTAAGTTCATGCATTCCACTTCGGTGGCCTGGGGTTCACTGGTTCGGATCCTGGGTGCAGACCTACTCACCGCTCATCAAGCCATGCTGAGGTGGCCTGCTGTATAGAAGAGCTACGACCCTACAACTGTGATACACAACTATGTACCACGGCTTTGGAGAGAAAAAAGAAAAAAAAAAAAAAAGTGGAAGATTGGCAACAGATGTTAGCACAGGGCCAGTCTCCCTCAAAAAAAAAAAAATGAGATTTAACAGAGAGAAAAGTAAACTTTGAAAAACCAAAGCTCAGAACTGGATTTAACTTTGAATATAAGTCAAGTTCCAGAACATTTTCATCACCCTAAAAGAAAAACCTCTATCCATTAAGCAGTCACTCCCCATTCCACCCTTATACCAGCCCTGGCAACTACTAATCTGCATTCTGTCAAAATGGATTACCTATTCTGGATATTTCATTTAAATGGGAGTCATATAATATGTGATCTTCTGTGTCTGGCCTCTTTCATTTAGCATGATGTTTTTGAGGTTTATCTGTATTGTAGCATTTATCAGTACTTTATTCCTTTTTATGGCTGAATAAGATCCCATTGTATGGATACACCTCATTTCGTTTATCCGTTATTTATCAGGTGTTGGACCTTTGGGTTGTTTCTACCTTTTGGCTATTGTGAATAGTGTTGCTGTGAGCATTCATGTACAAGGGTGTGTTTGGGTTCCTGGTTTTGGTTCTTTTGGGTATTTACCTAGGAGTAGAATTGCTGGGTCATTTGGTAATTCTAGTTTTAACTTTTTGAGGAACCACTAAGCTGTTTTCCACAGTGGCTGCATCATTTTGCATTCCCACCAGCAATGTATGAGAGTTCTAATTTTTCTACATCTTTGTGCTAATACTTGTTATTTTCTTTCTTTTTTTGTGAGGAAGATCAGCCCTGAGCTAACATCCATGCCAATCTTCCTCTTTGTGCTGAGGAAGACTGGCCCTGGGCTAACATCTGTGCCTGTCTTCCTCCACTTTATATGGGACGCCACCACAGCATGGCCAGACAAGCAGTGCATCAGTGCACTCCTGGGATTCGAACCCGGGCTGCCAGCAGCGGAGCGCGTGCGCTTAACCGCTATGCCACAGGGCCGGCCCCTTTTCTTTTTTTTTTGATTATAGCCATACTGGTGGTGTTAAGTGGTATCTCATTGTGGCTTTGATTGTTATTGTATTTTTTACTTAATGATATTCAGAACTTTTTTGAGGTGGCATATGTAGAGTATGCTTTTAAAGTAATTAAAAATCCAAGATACTATTTAAACCTTTTCCAGTAATTCTTGATTGTTATGATTATTCTTTAATTTTCACATATGACTTCAAAGAGAAACACCTCTAGATACTGGTTTACCTACATTTATGTTATAAAGAGATTCCAAACTCAGCACCTTCCCCTTTCCGTCTTACCTTTCTGCAGCTGTGGCTTTGCAATTTCTACTTTGAGAGTTTGAGGTAACTATATCTATATCTTAATCAGTTTCATTGAAGTATAATTTACCTAGAATAAAGTTCACCCATTTTAAGTGTGCAATTTGATGAATTTTCACAGATGTGAACAGTTGTGTCACCACCACCACAATCATGATACAGATATAGAAAATCAAGGTATAGAAATTTCTGTCACCCCAAAATGTTCCATTATTCCCTTTGCAGTCTATTCTCTCCCCCGAACCCCAGCTCTTGGCAACCACTGATGTGCTTTCTATCACTGTGGTTTTTGCCTTTTCTAGAATTTCATATGAATGGAATCATAACAGTTTGTAATTTTTTATGTCTGACCTCTTTCACTTAGTGTAATGGTTTTGAGATTCATCCACGTTGTTTTGAGTATCAGTAGTTCCTTTTTATTGCTGAAAGTATTCCATTGGAATGGGTATAACAGACTTTGTTTATCCATTCACCAGTTGGTGATCATTTGGATTGTTTCGTTTTTGCCTGTTGTGGAGAAAACTGCACTGAAATTTCATGTACAAGTAATTGTGTGGACTTATGCTTTCATTTCTGCTGGGTAAATACCTGGGAATGAGATTGCTGGGATGTATGATAAGTGTATGTTTATTTTTATAAGAAACTGCCAAACTGTTTCCCAAAGTGGAATTTTTGCATTTTCACCAGCAGTTGCTCCACATCCTTGTCAGTAATAGTATTAGTTTAGTTTTAGCCGTCCTAATGGGTGTGTAAGGTTAGCTCATTGTGGTTTTAATTTGCATATCTCTGGTGACTAATGTGGTTGAATTACTTTTTATGTGCTTATTTGCCATTCATGTATATTCTGTGATGAAGTGTCTTTTCAAATCTTTTGTCCATTAAACAGTTTTGGGTTATTTGTCTTCTTATTATTGAGTCTTAAGAGTTCTTTATATATTCTGGATACAAATTATGTATCAGATATATGCTTTCTAAATATTTTCTCCCTGTCTGTGGTTCATGTTTTTTTTTTTTTTTTTGTGAGGAAGATCACCCCTGAGCTAACATCCATGCCAATCCTCCTCTTTTTGCCGAGGAAGACTGGCCCTGGGCTAACATCCGTGCCCATCTTCCTCCACTTTATGTGGGATACTGCCACAGCATGGCCTGACGAGTCGTGTGTTGGTGCGCGCCCGGGATCCAAACCTTGGCCGCCAGCAGCGGAGCGTGTGCACTTAACCGCTACACCACGGGGCCGGTCCCAAAAATGCCGTCTTTAAAAAAAAAAGAAGAACAGAGTTGGAGGAATCACCCCATTTGATTTTATGACTTTCTGTAAAGGTTCAGTAATCAAGACAGCGTGATGTGGTGTAGGGATAGACAGATAGAGCATTGGAACAGAATAGAAAGTCCAGAAATAGACGGATGTGCCAAGGTAATTTAATGGGGAAAAGATGGTCTTTTCAACAAGTGGTGTTGGCATAATTCATGTGGGAAAAAAAAGAACCTTGACTCTTACCTCGTGCTATATAAAAAAATTAACTTGAGATGAATAATTGACCAAATGTAAGAGCTAAAATCATAAAACCTGTCAAGGAAAACATAGGAGAAAATTTTTGTGGTTTTGGGTGAGGCAAAGGTTTCTGAGAACACAAAAAGCACAAGCCATAAGAGGGAAAAAAATTTGACTTTATCAAAAAGAAAAATTTTTGCTCTTGAGTGCTTATTTTTAATGGAACAGAGACGAAGTGTGTCTACAAGGGGGTGGAATGGTGAGTGTCATGCAACATTGTTAAATGTTAAAGAGGTATGAATAGGTTTTGTTGTTTCTTTGGAATTTAAAAAAATATCACTACCTTCTTTGGAGCTAGAAATCCAGAAGTCATGGTAAGTGATATTTACAAACAACTGCTATGGGCTTACCCATTAATTTCTACTTTTTGAATTCCTATTCAAGAAAATATATTTGAATGAAATGATTGTGAATGCCTTCTACTTTATAAAAGAAGTAAATACTACCTCAGGCTGTAGACCTGTGTCCCATGTCCATGTCCTGCCACTTAGTAATCATATATCTGTAGGGAAGTTGCTGAACCTCTTTAATCCTCTGTTTTCTCATCTTTACCATCAAGGTAATTATAGGGCTTTCCTCATAGAGTTATTGGGACAAAATGAGATAATCCATGTAAAATAATATGGTGCCAGGTGCTGGCCTGGTGGCATAGTGGTTAAGTTTGTGCGCTCCGCTTTGGTGGCCCAGGGTTTGCAGGTTCAGACCTGCGTACGACTTATCAAGCCGTACTGTGGCGGCGTCCCCCGGCGTCCCATATAAAGTAGAAGAAGATGGGCACGGGTATTAGCTCAGAGCTAATCGTCCTCAAAAAAAAGAACATGGTGCCCTGAGCTCAGGGCTAATCGTCCTCAAAAAAAAGAACATGGTGCCAGATTTGTCGTTAAGTAAGAACTAGATGTTAATCTTTTTTTGCATGCCTTTAGGTACTTTAAATAGTTGTAGTAGCAATTACTTATAACATAGCTTATACTCATGGAAAACTGCTGGATTAGGTAAAAGAGAATCAAGAAATAAGAATGAATTCCAGTTTCCTACTTTGAGAGATAGATTGTGGTACCTTTATTTGAAATTGGGCATACAGGGAAAGGAACAGGTTTGGGAGGAAATTAATGAGTTCGAGTCTCAGCATAATGATGACAGGTCATCTGGTGTAGATATCCTTTTAAAAATAATTATTGAGATGAAATTCACGTAACATAAAATTAACCATTTTAAAGTGAACAATTCAGTGGCATTTAGTACGTTCACAATGTTGTGCAACCACTGCCTCTATCCAGTTGTAAAACATTTTCCTCACTCCAAAGTAAAACCCCGGTACCCATTAAGCCTTTCTCCACCCAGCCTCTGGCAACCACCAGTATGCATTCTGTCTATGGATTTATCTGTTCTGGACATTTCATATAAATGGAATCATACAATATATGACCTTTTGTGTCTAACTTTTTTCACTTAGCATAATGTTTGGAGGGTCACCCACATTCTAGCATGTATTGATACTTCATTACTTTTTGTGACTGAATAATATCCCCTTATATGTATATAGCACAATTTATTTATCCATTCATCTGTTGATGGACATTTGGGCTGTTTTCACCTTTGGCTGTTGTGAATAGTGCTGCTGTAACGTGTGTACATATACATGTTTGAGTACCTGTTTTCAGTTCTTTTGGGTGTATACCTAGGGGTAGAATTGAGAGGTCATGGTAATTCTGTCCATTACAGACAGACATTACAGACATCACTGGGGTCTTTAACTTTTTGAGGAATTGCCAAACTGTTTTCCACAGTGGGTGCACCATTTTACATTCTCACCAGCAATGTACAAGGGCTCCAGTTTCTCCATATACTTGCCAACACTTCTTGTTTTCTGTGTTTAAAAAGTTATTAATTTTTTATTATACTATCCTGGTGAGTGTGAAATGGTATCTCATTGTGGTTTTGATTTGTATTTCCCTACTGACTAACAATATTGGGCATCTTTTCATGTACTTTTTTTTGCCATTTCTATATCTTCTTTGGAGAAATGTCTATTCAATTCCTTTGCCCATTTTTAAGTTATGTTATTTGTCTTTTTGTTGTTGAGTTGTAAGAGTTCTTTATATATTCTCAATACTAGACCCTTATCAGATACATGATTTGCAAATATTTTCTCCCATTCTATATTTGTCTTTTCACTTTCTTAATAATGTCCTCTGATGCATAGAATTTAAAAATTTTGATGAAGTCTAATTTTATCTGATTTTTTGTTTAGTTGCTTGTGCTTTTAGTCTCATATCATTCATAAGAATCCATTGCCAGATTCTAGGTCATGAAGATTTACTGCTATGCTTTCTCCTGTGAGTTTTATGGTTTTAGCTCTTATACTTACTTGACTGATCCATTTTGAGTTAATGTTTGTATATGATGTGAAGTAGGAGGGTCCAACTTTATTCTTTTGTATGTGGATATCCACTTGTTTTAGGTACCCTTTTAATAGTTAGAAATAGACACGGAGAATAAAGGAGATCAGTTTCAGAGCTATAGATAGGGAGTTGGAAGCTGTGGATTAAATCATCCTGCAAGAGAGTACAGAGAATGAAAAGGAATGTAGGGGAGCATGAAAAATTTATATGGGAAAGGGCGAATAGTATAAGGTAGTGAAGTTTTCAACTTAGTAAGACTTACAGGAGTTTAGATTAAGCGCATTCATTGCCTGTTAACTTGAAAATTGCTATCTTTTCCACTCTTGGTTTCTTCTTTTTTGTAAGAAGACCATGTTTCTAATGCCATCTAGTGTCTTTTCAAAGGTATGAAAGTAATGTTTCATAAAAGATTTTAAAATGAACGTTGGGAGATTTTCATGAGATTTAGCAGGATATTAGAAACCTAGTTGTTGGGGCCGGCCCAGTGGCGCAGGTGGTTGGGTGCGCGTGCTCCGCTGCAGCAGCCTGGGGTTCCCCGGTTCGGATCCTGGGCGTGCACCGATGCACAGCTTGGCAAGCCATGCTGTGGCGGCGTCCCATATAAAGTGGAGGAAGATGGCCACGGATGTTAGCCTAGGGCCAGTCTTCCTCAGCAAAAAAAGAGGAGGATTAGCAGAATGTTAGCACGGGGCTGATCTTCCTCACAAAAAAAAAAAAAAAGAAACCTAGTTGCTTATTTTCAAGAGGATCCTTAAGAGAGAAGTGAAATGACAGACTAGTTACTTTGCTTGAACAAATTAGGAGGTGAATTTTATCTTGGATTGTTAAACATTTTTATCATATCTTCTGTGATAATTTGTAAAGAACTTAAGGTGTACAGCCTTAAAAATAGTGGCTTCCATATTTTTAAGAGGCATTTAAAATTAAAAAATTTTTTAGATAAATTGGTTGATTGAGACTTTTGAAAGACATCTTATTGAATTTGTTGAGGGTTAGAATACATGAGAAAATGTTTATGTAAGTTTTCCACAAAGTGTCATATATGTAAAAAAACAAGTGGTGTTTTTAAAGCATCAGTTAAAAGTTATAGCTACAGGTTTTGTTTTTGTTTAAATCTTGTATAGAAAGTCTTTTTTTTTTTTTTTGTGAGGAAGCTCAGCCCTGAGCTAACATCCATGCCAATCCTCCTCTTTTTGCTGAGGAAGACTGGCCCTGGGCTACCATCCGTGCCCATCTTCCTCCACTTTATGTGGGACGCTGCCACAGCATGGCCTGATAAGAGGTGCATCCGTGTGCGCCTGGGATCTGAACCCGGGCCTCCAGCAGCGGAGTGCGCGCACTCAACCGCTATGCCACGGGGCCGGCCCCAGAAAGTCTTTTAAGTGAGCTATTAATGTCATGTAATGCTTGCATAGGTGTATTTAACAGCGCTGAGGAAGGATTGGAAAGTACTGATGTGGGGACATTCTGTCATGTAAACAAAGTAGAATTATTAGAGATATTTGAGTTCAGACAGAGAACTAATATTTACTAGACCCTACACCTAGTTTATTTTACATATATTCTCCTTTATTTTCTCAAGAACGTTGTGAGGTAGATAGAATTATCCTATTTTACAGGTGAAGAAATTCAGGCCTGCAGAGATTTGTTCATTTGTTCCTTCATTCCACAGATATTTATGAAGTACCCACTGTGTATCATCACTGTACCAGGGGCCTAGAATACAACAGCGAACAACACTAAGTCAAATTCTTTGCTGTAGGACAGTAAGTGAATGTTAGAGTAAGAATTCAAAACCAGGTCTGACTCTGAAGTCTGTTTCAAGACTTGTAAGTAAGTGGAGAGGAAAGTTTTTGGCAGGTTGGATTATTTGAATTGTGTTTTTTTGTGGATTTATTGATACTCAGTTTTATCAACTGTTCAGATATTGAAGATTTTGATTAAGATTACATATAGGGATAGGAGTTTTACATGGTTTTGTTTACATAAAATTTTCTCTACAAGTTGAAAGGAATTTCTGTTCTTTAGAGTATGCAAATAAAGATGAAAATATGTTTCATTTTATTCCATATATTAGTCAGGATCATGGCAGGAAACAGAACAAATTATGAGATTATAATAAACGGACATGGACAGGGTGTAGTGAAATGGCAACATACACATAATACCTTCTGCTTAATAATAACCTGATGCTGTTACCAAATGTAGGCTTGAAAGAGCGAGGGGAGGAGGTGATCCTTGGGAAACAAAGGGGGCTGTTGTAGAAGATGACCTGACAACTGGCATGGCTTGTGGTAGTGGGATGCAGCCAGCCTAACATGACCCTGCAGGGACCAACCCAGAGAATAAATTGCGCTCCACTCTCTCCCATACCCTCTTTTCTTTCTCTGGCCTCCTGTTGGTACTACCTATTGGCTGAACCCATCTGGACAGAAGAGGGCAAGGGAACCTGTTGACATAGTTCTTAATGATCCTGTGTTTTGAGGTACAGGGGGTGATCTGGAGGGGCAAACGGATGATATCATGTACTTGCAAGTTTTTTAAACATCTAGCTTATTTATACATAGTTTGGACTATGAATTACTGTATGTTAAATTATATTACTTTTTTTTTGTTGGTGAGGAAGATTGGCCCTGAGCTAACATCTGTGCCCATCTTCCTCTATTTTGTATGTGGGTCACCGCCACAGCATGGTTTGATGAGTGATGTAGATCTGCACCTGGAATCTGAACCCATAAGCCAGGGCCACTGAAGCGGAGCATGCTGAATTTAACCACTATGCCACTGGGCTGGCCCCAATTATATTGCAATTTTATTCAGATTCTGTTATTCCACAGTTCTCTGACTCATTAAAATATGTGTAAATATAGCATTTACTGTACCTTAATTTTAAATTTGTGTATATAAAATATAAGTAAAAGTTCTTTAAAAAAAGGAGATATAGCAGCAAATAACAGTTATTCTGTAAACTTTTCATTTAATAAATTCTATTTTCAAGTGGGAAATCAAAGCGCTTGATATGACTCTCTCAGAATCTTATGTGGAATTGCATATATTGTTCATTTTGCTTAGATTGTCCTGGTCAACTTCTGTGTATCCAGCTCAATGATTTCCTCCATTGTGAAGACTTCTGTGATTCTCCCATCCTGAACAGAGTTGTTTCACCTTATTTGTACCACAGTTAAACCTTATACAACCTTACAGTCCTTATTACTGTGTATAGGTGGTAGACTCCAAGAGCATGAATGAAGATTAAGAGTGCTTAAACTTGTTGCCAACTTTAGAAGATGCATTACTTTGGGCAAATTACTCTCTGTAACTCTTTTCCTTCTTTGTAAAATGGCAATAAAAATATATAAAGTAGTTATTCTCTTTTTAAGTATTAAATGAATTTGTATATAGAAAGTTCTTAGAAAAGTGCTTGGTGTATAGTAAACTCTAGTAAACATTAGGTGATGATATTATTGTGCACATTCTTTTCTCATTTGCTAGCCTTTGGGCACTTGCTTCTCTTTACTCTTGGATTCCAGAGCATAGCACAATGCATAGCATGTAGTAGGTTCTCTGTAAACATTTACAAAATGAATTGGTTTTGAGTGTTCTGATATCCTTGTTCCTTTAACATTTAATCTCTAAATTTCTGAATAACTGTTTTACTGTAAGGGTTATGAAGAGTGCTCTCAAAGCTTTTCTCTCTATGATAACATCTCTTTTTTTCTTTTTTCTCATAAAGTTAGCATTTGTAAATATTTGCTGGGACTCTTTGTAGAAGATCCCATCCATCAGTAGATTATAGGCTTCTTGATAGCAAGATTTGTTTCTTACAGAATTTTCCCCTCTTGTCACTGTCCCCTGCAACAGCCATGTAACGTAATATTTGCTATTTGTATGCAGTAGTTGAGTCAGTGAAGCTTAGGTGAAAATCAGTTTCTCTAAAAATCATCTGCTTATGGTATATGACTCAGGTCTTTTTTTTTAGCGTCCAAGGGAGTTGTCATTCCCCATTTTTGCAATGTGTCTTTTCTTGTCTGTAGAATGTCTAGAATACAAGGCTGGTTCAAGCATGTGAAGACTGGTAGCCTTAAAAGAGATGAATGTTAAGAAAGAATAGGGTGTAGAAAAGACTTAACAAGGCCTGAGACTGCTATACTTAGAAAGGCCTGCTTGCAAGATTGGCCCTTGGCTGGCATCTGGGAACTTGAATGGTAACAGTTTCCTACACTAATAAAGCTTTCCCTAAATGATAAGAGTGACTCACTGTGCCTAGACTGTGCAAACAATGTGAATATCTGCTTTCCTGGTAGTCTGGAATTTTGGTATGTCGTAGGCAAAGTGTGCCTGTGTAACCAGCTCCAATAAAAACTGAGCAGAGCCTCTGATGGACTTCTCTGGTAGACAGTATTTCACACATGGTGTCCCAGTTTGTTGCTGGAGTAATTAAATGTGTCCTGTGTGACTCCACTGGGAGAAACTATTGAAAGCTTGCCCCTGGTTTCCTCTGGACTTTGTCCCCATGCACCTTTTCTCCTTGCTGATTTTGTTTTGATTCCATTTACTGTAATAAGTCTTAGTCATGAGTACAAGTATATGCAGAGTCCTGTGAGTCCTAGATAATCGTTGAACCTGGGGGTGGTCTTGGGGATCCCTGACACAGGTAGTCTTTGAAGGGCTTGTGGAAATGGCCAAAGGTAATCCCCTCAGATTTACATTAATTGTGGGGGTTGAAAATTGTTTTTCGTGTAATTATCTTCATTTCATAGCACCTGAGACTGAGCCATCTCTTCCTCTACCCCTGTTCGCCCAGGAGCTGGCATTGTTTGCCTTTTACCCTGAGGATGACATTGCTTCTGCCATGTCCTCCTGTGTTTTATGGCACATAAAACAGGTTCAAAGAGCCGGGCTCTGTTTTCTTGGTCTATTTCTTACCTTCTTGTAGCAGGTCTTATTTTCATTATTTTTGTTCAGTTAATGTCATATATGTGCTCACTATGTTGAAGTCTTATGCTGGGAGCTGTGGGTGATAAAAAAGAAGAATAAGATACATACTTCTTAAGCTGCCTCATCTAGCTCTGCTATTTTTTTTTTCTATATTTCTCCCAAGCTTAATATAATCCTCTTCTGTTTTTCCTTTGTTTGCCTCAGAATTTTCTGATTGATATTTTCTGTTTGTGAATACATTTAATAGTTTTCTTAGTTAGGTTTTTTTCCTTAAAAAAACTGTCCATCTTATATCCCCATATTTGTGGAATTGTTTTGTACTGCATAAAATGACATCTTTTGGAGTATATCCTCTGGTGTGTGTGTGTGTGTGCGCGCGCGCGCGCGCGTGTGTGTGTTTTATTACTGTGTTAAATGAGAGAGAGAATTGTAGGAAGAATTGTGACTTAAAATATTCCATCAGTGTTAAAATATGGAATGTATATGTAATAAGCATCTTAATAATAATGCAAGCTCTGATAGGTTAAACTGAACGTCTGGTGGTCTAGTTGGTTCTGTGATCCATATGAAACTAATTTGCACATTTTCAGCCTAAGCTGTTGATTTTATAGAGACATGCATTTATCTGTTGCAGGACCTGGGAAATAATCTTGCTAGAATGTTGTAAAGGTTAGTACAAGGTTAGTACCCATTCTTTGGACAGAGATATAAAAGGGAGAGAACATCAGTGTGAGTGTAATTTTGAGGATATTGTGATTTAGATTTGTCTGTAAATTAAGGTCATGGTATCTCTGGGCTGTAGAGTCCCTTCCTAAATCTCATCTGGTTTATGTTAGTATTAAGAAATACTGTATCTACATATTGTCTGGATTTTTTTTATTCATTCAGCAAACATGTTTCTAGCATTCACGGGGATGTCAGGATTTGTGGTAAATGGTGGAGAAAATAAGATATATAAGACATTCTCCTGTTCTCAGAGATCTAATTCATAATTGCTGTAATAGAAAACTGGATGAGACATAGTTTGGACACATGAAGTAGTGATCAGTTCTGGATGTGTGTGGGAATTAAAAGCTTAATAATGATAATGCTTGCGCTGGATTTTAAAGGATGATTAGAAGTGATCAAAGTATGTTAGGAGTTGTCTGTGAAACAATAAATATCTTTTTCTAGGGAATGAAGGAAAACTTCATGGAAGAGGTAGTGTTTGAGCTAGACCTGGAAGGATAGGTAAGATTTAGACATGGAAAGGTGGAGCTTGGGAAGGGAGAGAACCTCTCTAGAGTAGGGAACATGAAGTAAAGGTATGATTGTCTAAAATTCTAGAAATAGCAAGTATTCATTTTGGCTGGAGCATAGAGTTTATTTACTCACACTATATGGCAGTCACTGTGCCTAGTGCTGGCTACATCTTAGTAAATTAAACAGACATAGTGCCGGTCTTCATGGAGCCTAAGAGAAAGAGTAGAGTGATAGATAAGGTTGTGAACTCTAGGTTGGGTAGATTGGATTAAAGGGCAAAGGAGTTTGGATGTTAAGGGAGGCATTAGGACTTAATTTTTAGTGGGGAGCCATTGAGGATTATCAAAATGGTTGAGAATTTTAATGAGGTCACTAAAGAGAAATGGGGTGGAGGAAGTCTTTTGTGTAGAGGTGATAGCTGGAGTTAAAAGATAGAGTGCAGATACAATAAGTAAGTGGGGGTGGGTAGGAGAGTGAGGGAGGGGGAGGGAGATCAGTGTATGTTAAGTGCTCAGAGAATGTTTTTTTGACTGAATGAGCGTCTTTGCACCTGCCCATGTTCTTTACTCTTTTACCTTTTCCCACTTTATTTACCCCTATTCTGACCCTTTTTCTTCATTGGCTTATTTATAAAATACATTTCAGATTATTTTCTGGAACCAAAGATCTAATAGTTATCTTTTGTGTAGAAGCCTCCAATGATTATTCTTAGAACAAAGATGTGATAGATCTTACAGAGTGATTTCATTAATCAAAAAAACAAGAATATGGGAGCCAGGGCAGGTCTAGGGAATGAAAAAGAGCTCTGTGCTGGCCATGTCTAAGTTCAAGAGATCTGTATGTTATACAAATGATTGGCCAGTAAGCAATTGTATATAGAGCTCAAGAAATGTGTGTTAGGGATGAGATTCAAGAGTCAAAGAATCATCAGTATGAAAATGGTAGTTGAAGCTATGAATGTGGATGAATTCACTTGGGGAGAACATTGAAGGATTAAAAAGCAAGGACAAACCTTTAGGGGAACCATTCTTCTGTTAGGTGAAGATCTCCTTTCGGACAGGGATCATGTCTTTCTCAATTTAATAAACCGTTTTTGACTCCTCTGTGCCAGTTGTTGTGCCAGGTGCTGGGTGCACAGAGAAGAATGAGATATAGTCTTTGTGCTTACCAAGATCCCAGGCCTTCAGGACAGAGAGAGATGTGTAGTGAACTGTGCAGAGCAAAAGATGCTATAGGAGAGGGAGAGAAACTACTGTTGAGCCTTGCATCTTCAGTAACTATTCCTGTATGTGTCACTCAGTATGATTAGGAAGTTAAGTTTTTTGCTTTCTCTCTCTCTTTTTTTTTTTGCTGGGGAAGATTGGCCCTGAGTTAACATCTGTTGCCAATCTTCCTTTTTTTGCTTGAGGAAGATTGGCCCAGAGCTAACATCTGTGCCAGTCTTCCTCAATTTTTTATGTGAGTCGCCACCACAGCATGACCATTGATGAGTGGTGTATGTCCGTGCCGGGGAATCGAACCTGGGCTGCTGAACTTATCCACTAGGCCACGGGGCGGACCCCTTTTGCTCTTTTTCTAAGCAGTGTAATTGATGTGTGACTGTTTTATATTGCTGTGTTTAAAGAAGAAACCAACTAGTCTTTTCAACAAATTAGTTGCTTTATATATGTTGTCCTTGATTATAATTTTTCTGTGAACTAGGAGTATTAAATCGGGTAAAAAGATGCTCCCCACCATGCTTTCAATGAAGATGCCTGGAGAATTAATTATGAGTAGAAAGATTTATATTGAAACAAATCATATAATTGCTTTTAATAGTGATAAGAATTAACTCTCCCTCCCCCTATTCATTTGGTAACCTTTAGCAAATATTTATTTAGTACTTTTTTCTAGCTTGTGTGGGAGGTGTTGAATAAACAAGGGTGAAAACAACAGACATGGTTCTTGTCCTTGTGGGATTTAGACCCTCATGGTGGTGCCAGATATTAACATTTTAAAAAGAATATGTATATAATTATAAATCAGCATTGATGCAGTTATATAGCTGAAATGGCAATAAAACACTATCAAAGAACCATAGTGTTTAAAATGTGTTTTACTACAAATGAAATGAATCCGGGTGTTTTGTTAACCTGGTCTGACTGTATAAAATTGTGGTCCATGTCTTTTGTACAGTGACTTTGGTCTGCATTTCAGAATGATGGGATTAGGAGCATCTCTGTCTGACAGTAAAACTTTTTATGAGACATTTTATTGTGTATTCTGTAGTTGTTTAGGTTCCTAATTATGAATGCAAATGTAAATTGCTATATTGTGCCTTTTGAAGGAATTTATGGTCATCTAATCTAGCCTCATTACTGAATGATACTAGTTCTTGTCATATAAACTTATGGTGGCAGTCTGTTAGCTGCCTTGTATTAAAGGGCCTCAGCTGTTTTCCTTCAGCAGCACAATTGTTGATGTAAATAGAAGCATAGCCTATTGGCATTTTAGAATATTAGTTTCATGGAGAAAAGAATAATACATGCTTTGAACATAGGATGCAAAATCCTCTTTGTGCTTAAAGTATCATATTTTTAAAAAAACTTTTTTAGATTCATATATGATGTTATTCTATTTGGAACTTGCTTACTTATATAAACAGAGGTTAGCTAAAGAATAGTTACATCCTTACTTTAGGAGTAGTTTATTGGAGACATTAACTAGTATTTCCATATAAACTAGCATTTCTTATTGCAGGGCCAGTTTTGAAGGGCACATTTACTGCATGATTAAAAAAATAGCATTTGGTAAATACATCCTATGTGCTAGGGACTGTGCTGAGTATTTGAAATGCATTAGCTCATTTAATCCTTATACCAACTCTGTGAAGTAGGCGTGCTTACTCAATCAGTGTGTAAGGTGAGGAAATGGAAACTTCAGCTTCACTTGCCCAGGTTCACACAGATGGTTCATGGTAGAAGTGTGGTCTGAATCCAGATCTCTCTTCATGCATAGTGAAATGCTCTTCATCTCTCTGATGATGTTTCTCTTTATTTTGTATCTGGGAAACTTCTCTCTTGGTTTCACTTGAACCAGTCTTGTTGAGAAGTTGTAGAGAAACTTTTTCTTCAGTGTTCTGTAACAACTCCCTTTTCTCATCTAAAACCAGACAGAAAAAATTGAATGTTAGAGCAGGGTAAATTTAACTGCGCATCTTGTATTTTTATTTGCTAAACCTAGCAACCCTAAACCAGGAGGAACCTCAGAGCAGTAAACTCTTTTTTAATAGATGTGGTATTGGTTCCCAGACTTTGCTACACATTGAAATCATCTGGGAATCTTTAAAAATACTGATTCCTGGCTGCCAATCTCAGACATTCAAATTTAATTGGTATGGTTGTGACCAAGAGATCAGGTTTTTTTTTTAAAAGCTCCCCAGGTTGATTCTATTGTGCAGCAAAGTTTGGGAACTACTGAGATGTGGGAAACTCAAGGTTTTAAGGGACTTCTAAAAATCACTATACCATGGTTTATTCGTCTTTTTCTCTCTTAGCAGATATTAGAAACATGCTGTAATAAATATCCATATTCACGTATCCTTACGTATCAATGCTTCTCTCTCTCTAAGATAGATGCTCTAAAATGCGATTGCTGGATCAAAGGTTATATACATATTTTAATAGGTATTATTATTTTTTAACAGTTTACTTTCTGCCAACAATATCTGAATACACCTGTTTTCTTGCATTTCTTTAGGTTATTAGATATCAAAACTCTTGTGAATTTTTTTCCGCACTGTATTATTATTTATTTATTTATTTTTTTGAGGAAGATTCACCTTGGGCTAGCATCTGTTGCCAATCTTCCTCTTTTTCTTTTTTCCCCCCAAAACCCCAGTACATAGTTGTATAACCTAGTTGTAGATCCTTCTGGTTCTTCTATGTGGGATGCTGCCTCAGCATGGCTTGATGTTTGGTGAGTAGGTCTGTGCCCAGGATCTGAACCGGTGAACCCCGGGCTGCTGAAGCAGAACATCCAAACTTAACTGCTATGCCACCAGGCTGGCCCCCTACACTGTATTATTTTTAAAAACCTTTATTTTCTAGACCATCCATTTGTCATCCAGCTTGATAATCTTTGTTTTAACTGGAGCATTTAGTGTATTTACTTTTATTGTAATTACTGATATATTTGGATGTTTATCTGCTGTCTTATTTTGTGCTATTTGTCCTGCCTTTTCTATGTTTCTTTACTTTTTTCTGTTTTCTTTTATGTTGATTGGTTATTTTTTTCTTTTTACTCCCACCAACCCCAAGTAGTTTAGAAATTATCCACTGTTTCTCTTGTTTAACCTAGTAATTGCAACATGTACATCACAGCCTGGTTATTTTTTGTTGTCTCCCTTATTACATTATGAGTTCTCTTTAGGGCAAAGATTGTTTTATATATTTATATCCTCAGCCTATTCAGTAACTGATACTGAGGTTATTTATATTGGTTTTAAGTCACCAACACCAGATTAAAGCACCCATCAAATAATGTTTACTAAGTGCCAACTATAATATCTGTAGTTCTTGCTAAGAAGGGCTAAGAGGAGATTTGAAGAAATATTTATATCCTTATTGAGATTATAATTTCTAATTGGGGGTATAAAATGAATATACATGGAAAGCTAACTAATAATCCATGGTAAGAGAGATCCACATTCCATTATCTGAAACCATTGAAGGTAGATATAGTATTTTAGAATTCAGAATTCTTCTGTACTTTAGAGATAATGAGGTGCGTATACCATACATTAACACCTCTAGCAGGATCTGGGGTGGTACCAAGTCATCAAACATATTATATTTCTGTAGCAAAACATAGGAATATTCATATTGAATGGGATAAATAAATATTAAAATTGCCTTAGGTCAATTTTGCTGCTGGATTCATGTTGGCATCAAATTTGCTTGAAAAAAACTTTAGGTTTTTAGAAAGAACTTCTTAGATTTAGAAGAGATTGTGATTCTATATTGCCAAATGGCTAGTATATAGATTACACACTGTAAGAATTCAGAAAAGTGAGAAATCTTTGGGGTTCAGGTGATAAGGAAGAAAAGGCATCACAGAGGAAATACTGTGAGCTGGGTCTTGAAGAATGGATAGGATCTGAATAGCTAGAAAGAATTTGAGAATATCTGCCTTGCAGGAATAGCTAGGAGGAGAATAGTGGGACAGTGTGCTGAGATGAGATAATCTCAGTTTTGAGATCTTGAGTCCTGATTCTGCTCCTAATAATTTTGTGAAATTAAGCATACAGACCTTTCTTTCCTTCATTCTACTACTACTTCTGTTTTCTTCTTCCTTTTACTTCCATCATCTTCCCTTCTCTTCCCTCCCTTTCTCTTTGCTTCCATGTTTTCCCCTTTCTTCCCTTTCCTCTTCATGTCGTTCATTTATAAAATGGATATGTTATTTGTAAAGTACCTTGTACAACACTAGGCACTTAGGTGACCAGTAAATGGTCACCTAAAAGCATTTCACAGGTTAAAAAAAAAAAGGTTTCATATAAATTCTCTCATTTGTTCTTTAAGGCAACTTGCTGAAGAATATACAGTATTATTGTCTCTGGTTTATAAATGAGGAAGCTGTGACATAGTATGAATATATTACTCAAGATGTTATTGCTAACAAGTAGTGGATTGGGATGCTTTTGTTTCTGATTCCAGTGTTTCCTCTGGTATATCACAAATGCCTACACAAAGTGTGCTTTCCGTCTTCCATCTATTATTTCAAGAGATTCTCAGAACATTCAGGCATCAACTGAGCAGGGCTATGTGATTGTGGTAATATTGGCATTCATTATTGACTGGTGTTTTCTATTAGTTCTGTAGAGGCAGCCTTCTGTCTTTGTTTTTTTTTTGGGAGGAAGATCAGCCCTGAGCTAACATCCGTGCTAATCCTCCTCTTTTTTTTGCTGAGGAAGACTGGCTCTGAGCTAACATCTATTGCCAATCCTCCTCCTTTTTTTTCTTTCCCCCAAAGCCCCAGTAGATAGTTGTATGTCATAGTTGCACATCCTTCTAGTTGCTGTATGTGGGATGCGGCCTCAGAATGGCCAGGGAAGCGGTGCATCGGTGCGTGCCCGGGATCCGAACCTGGGTCACCACTAGTGGAGTGCGCGCACTTAACCGCTAAGCCACGGGGCCGGCCCGGCAGCCTTCTGTCTTAATGAAGATGTTTTCAGTCCTTAGGGGCAGCATTTAGAAGTTAGCAAATGAATCTGGGGAGGAGTCAGGACATCATATAAAAGTGTAAAAAGGTAACTTTTTTTTCCCCAAAACTAGATTTCATTGGATAAATATTTCAAATGGTAGTCAGAGTAAGTATGAATTGGTTGTAAATGTTGTATAAAATTCTAGTTTTGCATGCTTTTCTGTTCCTGCTGTGAGTCTGAGTCTTTGAAAGCAGAAAGGAAGAGGATTTCACTTCGTAACGAAAAAGGCTATCCTCTTTAAATCATAAGAGCTCACACTGCTAGAAAGACAGTTTCTTTGTTTTCACTATGATGCTTAGGAGACTCACGGAGTATTTGCTACCCTTCCTGAGTCAGATGCACCTAACACTGACTTTGTCACTCAGCTTTCCAGACTTTGTGGTTTTATTTATTTATTTTTATTTTTTATTTTTTTATAATTTTTATTTTATTTATTTTTCCCCCAAAGCCCTAGTAGATAGTTGTATGTCATAGTTGCACATCCTTCTAGTTGCTGTATGTGGGATGCGGCCTCAGCATGGCCGGAGAAGTGGTGTGTCGGCGCGCGCCCGGGATCCGAACCCAGGCCGCCCGCAGCGGAGCGGGCGCACTTAACCGCTAAGCCATGGGGCCGGCCCTGTGGTTTTACATATGGAAGCGTAGAAGGTAATACTCTTGTCAAGAAGAAAGGGTGGTCGAGGCCTACCATTTGAAAGTTGTTACTAGTGAGTGTGGAACGTAAGAAACTGTTTATAACTCTTTAGAGGCAAATCAATTAGGAGAAAGGACTGTAACATGTCCAAAATGATTGACTTGTTCCCTCCCTAGTGTTCTTCATCTTGTAAATGGTGCCACAGTCTTGGTAAAAGATGCTATTCTTGAGTCTTCTGTTTTTCTACCTCCTGTTCAGTCCAAGAGCTAGTCTAGTTGGCTCTCTGTATAGAGTAGACTCAATCTGTCTATTCCCCCCCATTGTCTCAGCTTTACTACTAAGAATCCTAGTCCAAGCCCCCATTTCTCTAGTCTGAACTGTTCCAGTAGTTTCTTATTTGATCTCTTTGCATTCCCTTGACCTGCTTCCAAATCATTCTCCACAAAGTAGTCAGTACATTGAAAAAATATATATATATATTTTAGAAATTAGTACATTAAAAACAATGTATATCAAGTCTTGCTTAAAATTACCCAATGGCTTCCTGTTACACAAACAATAAACTCTAAACTCCTTATCATTAGAGGAGAATTGACATCTTAACGTTATTGAGTTTCATGAACCATGAACATAGTATCTCTTTCCATTTATTTAAATCTTCTTTAATTTCTCTCCATAATGTTTTGTAGTTTTGGTGTACAAGTCTTGTGCATCTCGTTAGATTTATCCCTAAGTATTTCATATTTTTTGATGCTATTGTAAGTGTAATTGCTTTACAATTTTCGATTTCTGATTGCTTGTTGCCAGTGTATAGAAATACAACTGATTTCTCAGTATTGATCGTGTATCCTGCAGACTTGCTAAACTCACTTATTAGTTCTAGTAACTTTTTGTTGATCACATTAGATTCTCTTATATAGATGATTACATTGTCTGTGAATATAATTTTACTTTTTCCTTTCCAATTTAAATGCAAATGCCATTTATTTATTTATTTTTCTTTGCTTTATTGCAATGGCTAGAAGTGCCAGTGCAGTGTTGAATAGAAGTGATGAGAGCAGGCGTTCTTGCTTTTTTCCTGATCTTAGGGGGAAAGCATTCTGTATTTCATCATTAAGTATGATGTTAACACTAGATTTTTTGTAGATACCTTTTATCAAGCTGAGGAAGTTCCCCTCTTAGCTTGCTGAGAGTTTTAACAGGAATGGATGTTGTATTTTGTCAGATGCTTTTTTCTGTATGGATTGAAATGATAAAGTTTTTCTTTTTTAGTCTGGTAATTTGGTAAATTATATTGATTTTTTTTGTTGGTTGATTTTTACGTGTTAAGCCAACCTTGCACTCCTGGCATAAACCCCACTTGGTCAGAGTGTATTCTCTTTTTAATATGTTGTTGGATTTGATTTGCCAAAATTATTGCATTTGTGTTCATGAAGGATATTGGTCTGTAGTTTTCTTTTCTTGTTATGTCTTTTTTCTGGTTTTGGAGTCAGGATAATGGTGACCTTATAGGAAAAGTTTGTGCAGAATTTGTTTGCTTGTTTGTGTTTTTAAATGCTTGGTAGAATTCTTTAGTGAAACATGCTTGGTAGAATTCTTTAGTGAAACCATCTGGACCTGTAGTTTTATTTGTAGGAAAGTTTTGTTTTTTTTTTTTGTGAGGAGGACCAGCCCTGAGCTAACATCCAATGCCAATCCTCCTCTTTTTTGCTGAGGAAGACTGGCCTTGGCTAACATCTGTGCCCATCTTCCTCTACTTTATATGGGACGCCGCCACAGCATGGCTTAACAAGTGGTGCGTCGGTGCGCACCTGGGATCCAAACCAGCGAACCCTGGGCCACCGCAGTGGAGTGTGCGCACTTAACCGCTTGCGCCACCAGGCCGGCCCCTGTAGGAAAGTTTTTAAACTACAAATTCAATCTCTTTAATGGATATAGGAATATTCAGACTTTCTGTGTTGCTTGAGGGGACTTTGGCAGTTTATGCCTTTCAGAGAATTTATCCATTTCATCTAAATTGTGGAATTTGTTGGCATAAAATTGTAAATCTCTCATCCTGATCTTGGTAATTTTTTTCTTCTTTTTTCCCTAATCAGTCTGAAGAGTGATTTATCAATTTTCTCAAGATCTAGCTTTTAGTTTAACTTATTTCTGTTACTATTTCATTTTTTTACTTATGTATATGTGTATGTCTATATGTGTTTTCTATTTCCATGATTTCTGCTCTCCTCTTTATTAATTCTTTTTCTCTACTTACGCTGGATTTTATTTACTTTTTCTAGTTTCTTAAGGTGGAAGCTGGGGTCATTGAATTGAGTCTGTTCTTTTTTAATACAGGTGATTAGTGGTAAACATTTCTCTCCGTGTACTACTACTTTAGCTACTTCCTACACATTTTGACCTGTGTTTTCCTTTTCACTCAGTTCAGATTACTTTCTAATTTTTCTTTTAATTTCTTTGAATGATGAGTTATTCATAAGTATGTTATTTAGTTTTCAAATATTAGGGGATTTTTCAGATCTCTTTTTTTTTTTTTTATAATTTTATTTATTTATTTTTCCCCCAAAGCCCCAGTAGATAGTTGTATGTCACAGTTGCACATCCTTCTAGTTGCTGTATGTGGGATGCGGCCTCAGCATGGCCGGAGAAGCGGTGCGTGTGTGCGCGCCCGGGATCCGAACCTGGGCCGCCAGTATCTGAGTGTGCACACTTAACCGCTAAGCCACGGGGCCGGCCCCTCTTTTGTTTTTAATTTGTGGTCAGTCACATATATGACTTGAGTCTTTTAAAATTTATTGATTCTTGTTTTATGACGCTGAGTATGGTCTTGAAAAGAATGTATATTCTTCCACTGTTTGCTCTCCAAATGTCGTTTAGGTCAGGTTGGTTGATAGTATTGTTCAGGTTTTTTTTAATCCTTACTGATTTTATGTCTGCTTGCTCTGTCAGTTGTTAAAGAGGGTTGTGGAATCTCAAGAGGGACTGGAGGTAAATGCATGCACTCTCTCTGTTAGGTTTTCATTTTTTGTCATTGATTTCCTAGCTTTGATTTTGCACTAACTTAATCACTCTGGGCAGTTTTTACAATGAAAATCATTTTAATGTTATCTAGCCCTTTAAGACAAGGGGGATATATTAGGAATTAGGATTTAGTGATAGGATTTCCTGTTTCTATAAAAGTTTTAAGTTATTTATGTTAATGTTTGGATTGAAAGGACTTCTTTGTCTTTTGTGGTGTGTCTATTGTAATGTGAGTATGTGTATCTAATAGAATTTTAGTTTTACCCTTTAAAAAATAATGGGGGAAACAAACTTATTCTAAAAGCAGAATACAAAGGGATGGAGAAGTGATTTTCTGCTTTCGAAAGTTGTTGGGAATTTTTCTATTTTAATGGTGTAAAATTGACATTGTAATAAGCAAAAGACATGAAGTGCTATTAATTGATTTTCCATCCTGTGATTGCTTATAACTTTTTCTTAGATTTTAAAAAATGACAGCAATTTTTGCAGCTTCGTCTCACTTTTTTTTCCCACTTGCCCTCTCTCAATTTTTAGCCCTACTTGAAATGAATTACCTGAGCTGAGGGATTGAGATTGCTTCTGGCAAACACAATTTAATGGACTGTTTTTCAAAACGGGCACAAAACTCCAAACAGAAACGAGATCCCTCAGATGTATGGGGGTCTTGGGAACAAAGTAAAGTGCATTTATAGGAAACAGTAAAATGAAAATGTAGAAATTAAGCAAGTTTAGGCTTGTTTACTTATTTAACTTTTTGTTTTGAAATAATTATAGACCCACAGGAAGTTGCAAAAATAGTACATAGAATCCCATGAACCCTTCACCCTGCTTTCCCCAGTGGTGACATCTTATGTAACTGTAGTACAATATCAAAACAAGGAAATTGACATTTGTACAATATTGTTACCTAGATTACAGGCTTTGTTTGGTTTGTACATGCACTTGTCTGTGTGTGTTTACAGTTCTATACAATTTGATACCATGGATAGATTTGTGTAACGACTGCTACCACAATCAAAATACAGAACTGTTCCATCATTACAAAGGAGCTATCCCTGTCCTTGTCCCCCAAGGGAGCAACTGCTAATCTGTTCTCCTTCTCTATGTGACTGTTATATAAATGGAACCATACACTGTGTAACCTTTTGTGACTGGCTTTTTTCACTAAGCGTAATATAATGCTTTTGAGATTCATCCAGATTGTTGCATGTATCAATAGTTCCTTCCCCTTTTTTGCTGAATAGTATTCCATTATATGACTCTATCACCTTTTGTTTATTCTCTGACCTGTTGATGGATTTTTTTTTAACTATTAAATTTTAAAGGTTCTATATGTATTGTAGATATAAATTTCTACATGGCAATCATGTCATCATCAAATGGGACAGTTTTATTTCTTCCAATCTGTATGCCTTTTATATCCTTTTCTTACCTTATTGATCTGGCTAGGACTTAGTTATTTCAAACACTGAATTTTTATTCTGGTAATGATGACTTCATGAACCTAATTTGGGACTGGCAATGCTAGTTTCACTCACCGAATTCCTTACAGTTTCTGATCTTTGGCTTCTCTTGGACTTCAGAGGTTTAGCTTGGATTGATCTTGAATATAGCTTTATATTTTATCCCTGTTGAAGGAAGGAAAAGCTCTCTCTGAATTCTGAGAATGTAACACAGTGCAATATAATTATTATTAATTTCTCTCTCTTGAGTGTGAGCTTCTTGAGGGAGGCAGTTCTGAGGATACAGGGCCTGGTACGTAGTAAACTTCTGATTAATGTTTGTTGAGCAAATATGTAAATGAATAAATGGAACCAGTATATGGCTTCTTCTCATCTAAGAAATCTTGGGAAAACCTTTTCTGATAAGGTATACCGTAACGCCGGTGGAATTGACAATGTGAGGCCGTTTGCAGCTGCACATGTTATTTTGACATCAAATGTTTTTGTTCATTTTCTTCTCTCCTTTTACTTGCGCTTCTCCAGATTCATGTTTCATTAACAAGATACTTTATTCTTTGGACATTACATGCGATTTTGTTTGGTTTGTTTTGCTTCTGAGTGTTAAAAAAGTGTGTCTATCTTTTGAAAAGATACCATTATCTAATTGGTTTTAAGTTAGAAGAGTTGTAAAATAGATAAGCAGTTATACTGAGGAGTTGCAGAGCAAAATCAGTCCTGGGACAATGTTTTGTGTTTAAGTTGGAGAGAATTTACCTCTAGATCTGGTTCTTTATGTGAGTTTGCTTGATCGTGCATGTGTGTATGTGTACTGTCATCAGGGTAGGGTGGTGGACTGGGCTGGGGAGGAGATGTGCGTCATATATAGGGAGTGAACTTAGGTTATTTATTTAAATAATACTTTAGCAAGGGAATTTAGTACCTGTTTCAAGTATTCATTTTGCTTCTATATTAGAATAGCTTTTTCATCAATATGTTCAATATCTTAAATCAAATTTGCATGAAAAATCCCCCAATTTCTGTCCCCTTACCTGGTTTATTTTTCTTCATTGCTTTTATCATCTTCTAACATACTGGATGTTTTATGTATTCATTTTTTTTTTTTAATGTCTGCCTATAGCCAGTTGAATATAAGCTCCAAGAAGTCAGAGATTTTTATCTATTTTATTAACAGTTCTGTCTCTAGAACCCAAAATAGCAGCTGGTGCATAGAAGATGCTTAATTTGTGGAATAAGTGAAAGGAGGATTACTTTAAAAGACAGTGATTTCCTAAGAGGTTTGAGTGAGGAATCTTAACCATAAACCTATGCAAATTGTAAAACAGGGGTATCAGGAAAATTATGGTCTTTTACCCTGCAGAGCATATTTTTCCTCTATAAAAAGGCCTTTCTATTTTGAAGAAATTTTACTTGATTAACTGAGTTACCATTTAAGCAACAAATAAAAAAGAATCCTTTGTTGAGAACCTACCACGAGCCATAGAGGTTCTAGGTTTTGTGCTTTGCACTTTGTGCAGTGCCACAAGCAGTGACTGTGATAGTGATAGTGTGATAGTGTAATAGTGTGATAGTGAATGGTGAAAAAGTCTCCTCTAGACTCCCTTCAGGACTTAGGTTGTGTAACAAAAGTTAGTTTTCTCCTTTTGCTTACCTTGGCTTGTTTACCATGTAAAGCTCCTTATAGCTTTTCACTAAATAGGATTAGTCATAAGATGTTTTATTCACTTTCTGATAAATGAAAGGATAATTTATGTTGAGAACATACATAGATGCAACCTATTCTGAGAATTTGTGTATTTAATTTTATTTATTTCTGCAGATGTTCTAGCTTTTACCTAGTCATTGCCAAATAGTCTTATTAATACCAAATTAACGTATAGCAGAGAAGTTGATGAAAATGTTCTTCTCATCCTTTCTAGGACAGGAAACCCTCCTCCATCGGCTTTATTTAGTTAAAGCTGCATGTTCTAGCAGAAACATGGGTTCAAGTTCCTACTATACAGTTTCTAAGCAGGTTATATTCCCTTCTTGAGTCCTAATTTATTCAGTTATAAAATAAGAGATTTCAGTTAAATTAGCACATCCATTTATAAATTCAATTTATTTGAAGCAAGATTCAATATGAACCATTAGGGTAATTTTTCTTATCAGTCCTTATGTCTAAACTCCTCTCTTTCTGGCTGCTCTATTTACTAACCTTCTAATTATCCTCCCCTTTCATGTTAGATACTGTCATCAGGCCTACGTCTTTCTACTCCTCCCAACTCCTGCCATTATCTTTATTATCTTTTTTTTTTTTTTTTGTGAGGAAGATCAGCCCTGCACTAACATCTGCCAATCCTCCTCTTTTTTGGCTGAGGAAGACTGGCCCTGGGCTAACATCTGTGCCCATCTTCCTCCCCTTTATATGGGACGCCACCACAGCATGGCCTGCCAAGCGGTGCGTCGGTGCGTGCCCAGGATCCAAACCGGCGAACCCCCAGGATCCAAACCTGCGAACCTCAGGCCGCCACAGCGGAGCGCGCGCACTTAACCGCTTGCGCTACTGGGCCGGCCCCTCTTTATTATCTTTATCTTCAGCAACCGTGTGGATCCTGCCAGTATCCTGGCATCATAGTTGCTTGACTTCATCATCATCATTTCTAATCCATGTAAGCACCCTCTTCAGGACCATACTCTGTGCCTTGTCATACCTCTGAAATGTTCCCCCACTTAAACCATAATGCTGGATAACCTCCTCACTACACCTTGATAGGTTTTCAGCTCCCTCATTTAGTTATTCTTAAAGTATACCGGTTCTTAGACTTATCAGCACCTCTATTAGATCTTTCTAATTTCTTCATGTCCTTTAATTTTTACTTTCCTTCATTTTTAGCTTTGATTCCGTGGTCCATTAACTCTTTAACCCTTTAGTCAGTGTCATAAATCTTTTACCCCATTTTTTGTCAATCCATCTGTTGAATCTGTTTGGTAAAACTTTTGCCTTTGTGTTACTATGGCTTACTGAAGAAAGCCACATATGGAGCAGATTGGTGGCCCTATAAAATTATGATGAATAATGTCAGCCCCTCAGTCCTCAACATTGCTTGCCAGTCCTGCTTTTTCTTTAATTAGCTCGTCGTCGTCTTCTCCACATTACCTCTTTCAAAATTTTTTTGCTCCTCTCAAATCTCCAATCTCTTTGCTCTCTGGATTTCCTTCTTATTTCACGGGGAAAATAGCTATAATTTGGAAACTTCTTTACCACTAAGGTTACAGATATTTTGCTGCCTCTACCTGCTTTTTCTTCTATTATAATGGAAGAAGTATTGCTCCTCCTGTCTGTGTTCATGATCTGAATCCCATCCATTCCTTTTCAAGAATAACTTTTTTTTTGAGAAATTTGGCTGTGAAGGATAGAAAAGAGTTAACTGGAAGCTAGAAGAGTTGCCTAGATTCACTATCTTTATTTCCTCATCTCCTACTCATTCTGCAACCTGCTGCAGTTGGGCTTCTGCTCCTATCACCCATCTGCCCCTGAAGCCGTTCTTACAGAGGGCACCAGTGACTTCCAAGTCAGTAAATTCAATGGCGTTCTTTAGCAGTGGGTCTCTTGGCAGCCCTCCCAGAACACTCTTTTCTTGGCTTCTTTAATAGCTTTTGCAGTCTTGATTTTCTTCCCACCTCTCTGTTTACTCTTCTTCAGTCTCCTGCAATTTAATCAGTATTTATAAATTTGATTTTAATATTAAAAAATAAAAGTTTATTAGATTAGAAAGAAGAATGCAAAATTCGTATGAATTTTAAGAACAAAACAGGAGGCTTTAAAGAAACCAGGTGTGGCAGGAAATTCTGGGCAAGGTGCACTCTACTCTGTCGTTAGAGATACTGGAAAAGGTTAAGATGCATTGATAAATGTTTAAATTATTCCTTTCAATAGTCTTATAAGGTAGATGATTTATTCCTGTTTAACCACAAAGAGTTTGAGATGAGAAGGATGGGATGTGTTCAGGAAACGGTACATCGTTCTTTCTCACTGGAGGGTTAAGGTTACAGTAAGGTAGTATTGGAGATAAAACCTATTGTGTCAGTGTTATGGGTACCTTGAATGCCAAGGGGAGGAGTTTTTCACTTAATGTTTTAGATAGTGAGAACTGGTTCAAGATTTTTTTTTTTAATTAATTAATTATTTATTTATTTCCCCCCCCCAAAGCCCCAGTAGATAGTTGTATGTCATAGCTGCACATCCTTCTAGCTGCTTACGTGGGACGCGGCCTCAGCATGGCCAGAGAAGTGGTGTGTCGGTGCACGCCCGGGATCCGAACCCGGGCCGCCAGCAGCAGAGCGCGCGCACTTAACTGCTAAGCCACAGGGCCGGCCCTGGTTCAAGATTTTTAAGCTGTGCACACTTTAGGAAAGGGAGACTGTCTTGGCCAAGGGCTGATACTCCTGTAACATTAGTTTCGGTGACCAGATGGCACTTCCACTAGAAGCCTTATTGTAGCTTTCCCAGTGTAATGAGTTGAGCCCTCCTTGACACTCCTTTGACACTTTGTCATACACTCTGATGTAGAACTTCTGACATTGTATCATAATTACTTGTTTGTATTTGGCTTCCCCGTTGGATTTGAACTCTTCTAGAATAGAATTATTAGTTGATGGGTAATGTTAATCTTGGTAATCTTTTCCCATGCCCATCTCAGTGCTTGGCGTAATAAATGATTCCTGAACTAGTAACTGAATGAAGAGTTTGAATTTTGAATCTCCGGTCTGAACAGTTTATCAGAATGCCCTGTGTATATTTCTACAGAGTTGACTGGGTTAGAGGCTCACTCCTACCTCCTTTTGCTGATGTATATGTTTTAGTTAGTTAATAAAATCTATTTTGATAGAGAGGTTCTATAGCTTTAAAAGCCTGTGACTTTGCAAACACTCATATGGTGGATAGCACACCCTATGTAAATCAGCTCTCTGTTCAGGTCTTGTGTTTGTTTTCCCCATAGACATAACTCAACCGTTAGTTGTGTAAAGCAGCAGATGGAACGAGTCCATGGAGATGTGGATCTATTAGCTCTCACAATGAAAGACCACACTGGTTGTGTTTAGGATTAGAAGTTTTTTGCTGAATGAAAGGAAAGATAGATCCTGCTTTCTGTGCTGTTTTCAACAGTATGGCTAGGTCTTGTGCCTAGAATCAGTTGTAAGAAGACCAGGAAAATCTTTTACAAATAGACCTTCCTTCAAGCCTCAGACTGTTGGTGCAGCTGCCATAATTCTGGGAGTGGCAGCTTTTCTTCCTCGTTGGGTGCAGACTGAATCTGTCCCCTAGTTATTGCTATATTTACTCCTTAGAGAGTATAACAACCTGATTCAGGGTGCTTAATACATATCTTTATTTGTCAAATTAGGAAATTTGGATTAACTATCTCCTGAAATCCTTTGGAGAGTGAATAATTTTTGCAGCATGTCCTATAGTTTGAAGAACAATGATTGTGAATTGGTAGATAATGTATTTAATCCTCTTCCTAAAAATATAGTACTGCCTTTGCTAACAATTTTTTTGTAACTTATTAGAAAAACCACCAACTTGCCTTGCTTTTCCCCTGTATTTACTAGGATTCTGGCAATTACTATAAAATTGGAAAGTTTAAAACATTGCTTTATGGAGTGTTTAAGTGACAAAATCATATCATGAGAGCTACCTGTTCATTCTTGAACTCTAAAAATATCTATATTTTTTAAGTTACAAGTTAAGAAACTGGAAGCATCTATAAACTTGGCTGAAGTCCTGCTTTGAAAATGGCCGCCAGTGACCAAAGAAATGATTCTGAGATTATTAAAGCCTGGGTAAAACCAGACTTTTTTCATCCTGTGCCCTTTAGAATCTGGTGGAATGGGGAGCTTATCCTGTGACAGTACTGTCAGTATGAATAGATGAATGAATTCGTCAGTGCTCAGAACTCACCACACATGTACTAGCCCCTCCAGGACATAAAAGAGCAGGGAAACTGACTTTAGCAATGATCTAAGCTCCTGAAGAAAGGCTTTCGTGACTGTCCAAGAAGTGAAGACTGGCGTATCTACAGATAAAGAAACAAAAGAGCCTGTGACAGTATCGAAAGAATCTGACATTTGCTTTGTCTATACAAAGGATGAAAGGAATTTTGCCGACTTAGTCAAAACAATAACTGGTTTTATATTAGCCTAAGCCTAAAATACAGGCATCAGAATAATATGGTTTTTTTAAATATTTCTGAAGAATTTCTATCTTTTAAAAAATGTATGTGGAGTGGTTTTGTTTTGGGAAAGGAAAACGTGACATGGATTTTAGAAGCTTGGTAGCTGTAGGTGGAGACTCTCTTGTTTTGTTTGCCAAACCTTTTTAATAAGCAGTGAAGTCAGGATATCAAAGATTGGAATTTTTTTCTGGGACCTTTGTCCTTTTCTTGGTACTTCAGATATTTTCAAACAAAAGGGTATGTATGGAAAAGACAAACAAATATGAAATATTTTCCCCATTTTGGTGGGGATTCAGATGAGATCTGTCTGTACCGCTGTGAAGAAAGACGTAGCTCTGATGTGAGGCAGTGACTGTCTCTTCACGCTGGACCGAGAGAACTGGTTTAGTGGAGCGGTGCTTACTGGGCACAGCGTGGGGAGCGGGGTGTTTTCCTCTTAGCCAGCAGTATGCAACTAGGCACGAGTAGTTGACTGTCTGATATCTATTATGGATGATACCAGTCTTCTACGAAGGAGAGGGTTACAGGTGAGTAACAGAAAGCCTTTTTACTGATCTTCTTCCTCTTAGTGTCTTTTGAAAATGTACTGAGCAGCTTGCTTCAATCATTTGAGGCAGAGTAGAATGTCACTAAGTTTGTCTTTATTCCATCCTGTATAGTTATAATTAGAGAAATTGCCTAAGACCTTTCTATTTCGATAGAAAAAATGCTGCTTGGGCTTACTTACATTATATTAAGTCAGTGGAGCAATTAAATCAGACCTATGCAGGATGCAAGCCTGTTTTTGGACATCAGACATTACTGCAGACAGATTTTTTACAGTAAACATATTCTGTTCCTGACCACCATGCCTGTCTCACTTCCCCACCCCACCCTGGCCTTAATTAAGTCACATATATGTGTAATATATGTTTGACTGTACACATAGTTTTAAGAACTTTTCTGAATTATTACTTTGCATACATGCATACAATATAGCCCCTATATGCGACACCTGTTTTGGAAGCCTTCTCTTCCTTAAGTCTTGGATAATTTGGCACATGAAGAGGTAAGTAAGGTATAACAACGAGGGGAAAATAGACTTATAGACAACCTTCAACTGAGTTTTAATGAATGCCCTTAGCACTAAAAGAGTACATAACACAGTTCTTTTAAATTTGATGATTAATTTTTTCATGCTTTGTAAACTAGATCTTCCCATCTTAGTCTTATTAATAAAGAGCAAGCCAGCTTCATTTAGTCCATCATTGAATGTTTTTAAGGATTGACATAGTGAAGGTTTCAGTATAAAACACACTGAGCTAATCAATCAACCTGTGAAGGTCTTGCCATGAGATGTAGCTATTTCTCTTGTTTTTATTTTGTTTGTTTGATGTTTGTTAAACACTTTTTTTGTACAAAGCACGTAGGGTCTTTTTAATTATCATAAATTAACATTATTTTGGTTTCTTTAAAGTACTCAGAAAGAAAATGTTTAGGCTTGGTAAAATTTAAACAAATTATGATATTTGTAGTTCTTATTATTATTTGTGCTTCTTATTAATGGCATCGTGAACATTTAAAGCCCACAGGGAGCATCCACTGAATCTTCAGCAGTTGTCCAGTATAACCAGGCTTTAAAAGTCAATGCTTTATTTTCATTTCTCCTGTTAGTACAATTGTTTTGGTGCGATTTGTCATTTGATTTCTTGGAGGTGTTTTGAGAAGTATTTATGAAGCACTCAGAAGACTTCATGAAGAGTAATGCATGTTGAAGTAGCTGTTAATGAAAATGGCTAGCTCTATAAGCACATTTAATTGCATTGCCTGTTTATATCTTTATTTCTCTTTAGTTGCCAGGATTCAGAAAGAGAATCCTATTTGTTGAATGGGGGAATATTTTCAATTATTGTGCCTGTTTTGCATTAAATCAGTCATTTTCTCCCTGGTGACTGACTCAGTCTCCAGTATTTGCTACCCTGTTTACTGATGCCTTTCCTCTTGAGTCTTTGTTTCTATTCAGCAGGAGTTCCAAATTGCCAGATTACCTAGCACTGGAAGGTATTTTCCTACAGCCTCCTTTTTTTTTGTTTGCCAAAAATTTTTACTACTTTAAAGTTTATTCTCCAGAAGACTGCATTGGAACATTCTGAAATAGAAGTAGTGCTTGAAAAGCAGCAGTTTAGATTATTTGCTTTGAACAGGGACATTGTAATGTAAAACTTTAAAAATTAGTTTTAGAGTTATGTACATAAACACACAAGAGCTGAAGTATAAGTTGTACAGGTATCTACTAGGTAACCTCAGATTACATGAAAATCTAAATGAATATTTGAGCCTCACTAACTGCTTTTTGGTGAATAGGTTAGACTTCCTAAAAGTTTTCCAGAAAATCAGCCAAGATACAGCCTACTTTGATCCTCCAACTTTCTTTGCCAAGTTTCCTGGGAAGTATAGTAAACAGTGCATTTATTGTGTGTCTGTTTTGTGTCCTACATTGTTAGGCTACACATTACATCTCATTCAATCATCATGTTGATAACAAGTAGGTATTATCTGCATTTTCAAGTGCAGATAATTTTAAAGAAGGAATAGAAGATTGGTTCAAGTTACAGTTCTGCCGCATTCTAGGCATATAACTAGGGTCAAATTTTGAAAAACTCTCGATGCCTCCCTTTCTGTATTTGACCGTCATGTTGAGTGTAGACTATAGAGGCAAGGGCTGCAGCAGGAACACCAGTTATGAGACTATTGTTGTCAAAAAGGCAAGAAGATCCAATGGATTAGAGAGAGGTGATAGTAGTGGAAGTGGTGGGGGATTTTCTGATTGGCCATTTTTTCAGATATGTGAAGCTCAGTAACTTCCTCAAGGACAGACAACTTGTAAGTAGCCGGGCTTGGTGTATAGGTGAGGATACTCTGAACTGAAAGTAACAGAAAATTAGATTCTGAGTGATTTAAATATTGAAGAAATGTATTGACTCACAAATATGGAAATTCAGAGGTTGGATGTGTTTCAGAGTTGGGTAATCTAGTGTCTTTTGCTCAGCTTCTCTGCTCTGTATATGGCCTCGTTCTCAAGCTGGCTTCCTAATTATTAGCAAAAGAGCTGTAGTGGTTTCAGCCTGCACATTCACACACCACAGCATCTCTAGGTCTTTTTAGACGTCTGGGAGATTATATGTGAGCATCGTTCCTTTAAACTAGAGGAACCTCCATCCTGTTAGGAATTGATTGTTTCACTTGAAGAGCAAGCAGTTCAAGTTTGAGTCTTCCTTATGGTAAAAGTTGGCTCTCGCCTTACTGCTACTTTTGCAGTGAGAGATATTTGAGGTTGAAGTTCCTCGTGGATAGAAGGAGGTTCTTTTATTATTTGTCCTATTTCATAATCAACTTTATGGGAGATGATTTTATTTTAACTTTGAAAAGTCAACTGACTAGCCACCATAAACAAATTTTTATTATCAACTCTCTATTGCCATCATTTCCACATTAAGTAAGTATTTGCCCATAAGGCAGATGCAGTCTTCATTGAATAGAGAGCCCAGTTTCCCAGGTTCTGAACTGAGAATATTTTTTGTGTTGTTAAAATTATTGCCCTCAGGTGAAAACCATGTAATGTTTCTATCCCCTTTTTCTCCCTTTGATGTTCAAACATGAGAGTACTTTAAGTGCCATTGTTCAGGGGTACTTAATTATTTTGGAGAACATGTGACAACATAAGGCATGCCTGGAAGCGTTGTTGTTGACAAAGCTTTCTTGGGATTCTTTTTATTTTGAAAATTATGACTATCCTAATAAATTATGATCATCATACAAAATGTAATTCAGTTTACATTTTAGTCCTTAAAAACAAAATCTTCGAGAACCAGCTAGATTTCAAACATTCCATTTCTTCTTAAAAGTTATTTCATTTTTAAAAAGATGATGACATGTGGGTAAAAATGTAACCTGATGATTTCCTTCTTATGTTCCAAATTTTGTTATTCTTTTTTGTGGGAAGTTTGATAAAAGTAAAGAAAAATTGCATTTTGTACTACTCACCAGCCCTTAGTACCACTAAATATTTTCATCATGTCAGTAAATTAGATGGATTTGAAAATTGAATGATTTATCTTATTTGTGTACCTACTCTTTTTCTCTCTGCCCTATCCTATATATTCCTGTTCTGTGTTGCAGCCACACCAGATTTTTGCCCTTTTTGGGTTTCTTTCTTTCCGTATTCATTTGTCTTCTTTGGCATTGTCCCGTTCCTGAGTGTCTTTCTCCCCCCTCTCTACCTATTAACCTCCTGGTCATCATCCCCATGTAGCACCTCATCTTCAAATTCTTATCTTTGCAGACAAGGATAATCAGGCCAGCCTCAGCTCTTTAGAGTTCCTCTACTTCCTGGACTTTTTTTTTAACAGCACATTTTCCTTAAGCAGTATGTGTTTTGTAGATGGAGTTGTTTGATTTAGAAATCTCATAGTAATCTGAAATTCCTTCCCCTTATCATCTCTGAATTAAATTCTTGTATTTTCCTGTATAAATCAGGATCACAAATTGGAGGTCTGTGAACCACTTTCTGTAGATGTGTTTTATTTGGTCACCTTTGGAGATTTAAAGAAAAATTGACCAGTATAGTTCCTGCCAATCCTTTCTTATTTTGTATTTTGCTGCTTTATACATTTACTGTATTTCATCATTTCTAAGGCTCACATCTTTGTACTTTTTAACAGCTCTGAAATTGTGGTGTGTTATAAACTTTGACAGCAGTTATTTTTGTTATGCTTTTTAAAAAATTTTCTTACTCGTAGGTAAAATAATGGCATCTCTTGCAAATTATTAGTTTTTCAGGTTTGATGAAATACATTATATTACCTTACTGGCCCATGAAAGTATTTGAGTTTGTAACATTTATGTCTCAATCTAAAGACCTTTACCTTTTTTAGCTCTCCCCCTTTCCTTTTCCTAATGTCTAAAAGACATTTCCCTTGATTCTTTACTTTTCTTTTAATAAGTTGGTACCTGTTTGATGTGTTTCCTTTCTGTATCGTTTGAGATTATGGTGTTCTTTCTCCATTAATTTATTTGAGGTGTATAACATTTATGAATTTTATATTGTATAACCACTCTTAAATTTTGGGGCTAAATCCAACTTGGGCATGATATATGAAAATGGTCATGGATTTAATCTAAACTTCGGGGCCGGCCCCCTGGCGTAGCGGTTAAGTGTGTGCGCTCCGCTGCTGGCGGCCCGGGTTTGGATCCCAGGCGCGCACTGACGCACCGCTTGTCAGGCCATGCTGTGGCAGCGTCCCGTATAAAGTGGAGGAAGATGGGCACGGATGTTAACTCAGGGCCAGTCTTCCTCAGCAAAAAGAGAAGGATTGGCATGGATGTTAGCTCAGGGCTGATTTTCCTCACACACACAAAAAATCTAAGCTTCCTATTTCTTCTTAAAGTGGTTTTGGTGAGGTATATATTTATAGGAGTTTGTCCGTTTTGTCTGTTAGTTTGTTGAGAAAAATTTGTTTAAGTTATTTGTTTGCTCTTTTTAAAAATCTCTGCTGAATCTGTTCTCATATCCCTCTTTGTATTTCTGATGTTGGGTGATTATACTTTTTTTTCATGATCAATAGTAGAAGTTTGTTTGTTTTGTTAGTTTTTCTAAAGCCAACTATCCCTTTATTTCAGCCTTTCCATGTCATTTTGCTTTTGATGTATCTTTTTTGCAAGTGGCTTGCAGTAGAGTTTTTTTCCCCTGGCTATACTGATAAATTTGTCTATTTACATTTATTAAGATTACTGATATATTTGAACTTGTTTCTGCCATATTATTTCTCATATTCCATGTCCTGCATTTCCATGCCTAACTACTACTTTTTTTTTATCATTTAAAAATATTGATGGAGCTTTTTGGTTTGGTTTGTTATTTGATTTTTCTAACTCTACTGATGAGTTAGAACAAATTCAGATTTTTAACTCTCTCCTGAACAACACAAGGATTCCTTCCCTCTCATCACTTCTTTCAAACTTACATGCTATTTTTGTCCAGTATTTTAGTTCTTTCTTTTTATTTATTTTATTTTTTCCCCAAAGCCGCAGTAGACAGTTGTATGTCATAGCTGCACATCCTTCTAGTTGCTGTATGTGGGACACGGCCTCAGCATGGCCGGAGAAGCGGTACATCGGTGCGCGCCCGGGATCCGAACCCGGGCTGCCAGCAGCAGACAGCGCGCACTTAACCACTAAGCCACGGGGCCGGCCCCGTTCTTTCTTTTTAAAACAATTCCACGAGTTAGATATTTCTATTATTGTTATTTTATGCAGTCAGTACTTGAGATTTATGTATGTTTACCAGTTTTCTTGCTCAGTATTCCTTTTTGGGTCTTACACTTTTGTCCTGTGATCGTTTGTCTTCCAAAAATACATCATTTAGACATTCCTTTAGTATGGGTATGTTAGTAGTAAATGTTTGTATTTATTTAAATGTCTTTATTTTGCCTTTGACTTTGAAAGATAGTTTGTATGGGTGCACAATTTTATGTTAGTAGTCATTTTTGCTTATGCTTGTACATATTAGGATTCAGCTTATCTTTTGGTTTCCATCATTCTATGGAGAAATATATTACTGCTCTAATTGTCATTCCCTTGAAGGTTATGGATTTTATTCTCTGGCTCTTAAGATTTTTTGTCTTTGGTGTTTTTCAGTATTGCTATTGTTTACCTGGTCTGGATTTTTAAAAAATTAATCCTACATGGGGAACATTATGCTTTCTATATACTTGTATTCGTTTCTATTATCAGTTTTGGAAATTTCTTAGCCATTATCTCTTCAAATATTGTAACTTCTTCATTTACTTTTTGCCTTCTGAGATTTGAATTAGACGTATACACAAGTGCTAAATACAAAAGTATATATATTGTATATTCCATTTAAAGAAAATCCCAAAACTGCAAAATTGATCTATAAAGTTAGAAATCAGGGTGATGATTTTCTTCGGGAGTATACGTAGTGACTGGAGGAGAGGACATGAGCATGCTTCTGGGTTGATAGTAATATTCTTTTTAAAAAAATCTGGCTGTTAGATACACTGGTGTGTTCAGTTTGTGAAAATGTGAGTTGTATGCTTATGTGTTACTTTTCTGTATTTATATTGTACTTCATTAAGTAGTTAAAAATCATTTGTCTTCTTTCATCCAGTGGGACACTGAAGTACAGGATAGTATTGTCATCAGCAGTGGATTCTGAATGGGTGCTAGAATGTTATTCCCATTCCTACCCTCACCCCAAACTGTGTTATTTATATTAGTCACACTATATGGCTTTAATTACAAGTTCTATAAAGAGATATCTAGTCTTTCAGTGGAGGAGAATGCCTTTTTTCTCCCCTCTTGATATTACATGTTAACTGAGAAGTTGTCTCCAAAACCCAACCCTCTATCCATTTCCAGTGGAGTGGAAGGTTGAGTTATGTTTCTTGGAGTCTGTTGATTTCCTTCTCTGGGAAGAGTGCTACTACAGTGAAAGAGGAATGAATGAATGAATGAATAAATAAATAAATATGAGTGAGAATTCACATAGAAAGTGTGAAGGAGTATCAGGCAGGAAGCGCCTCAGGCAGAGATAGCTTTGACCCACAGTCATCTCCATGCTGGTGACTGTTGATATAAAGGACAAACAGCAGCCTTGTGACTCTTGGCTTGCATATTTACTTGTGGGGGTAGTGGTTACTGCCTTTGGACACTTGGCCTTTGTTCTTTCTTTGGAAATATTTTATGAGTTTAATCATTGTGAGTAATGCATATAGACAGTGATTCCCCATGTGAACGACACCATCTCATTTTGTATGTAATACCTTGAGAAGTTTGCTTTGTGGATGAGTGAAAGGGAGTGAGTGGTTATTTCTCTAGAATTTAGTATATACAGCTTTCTTTGCAACTTTGGAATATAGTTCAAGAAAAGAGGGAAATATCATCTTATGTCAGTTTGAGGGATCCAGAATGATGATAAGAAAATTTTAGAGGCTCTAGACAATATATTCCTGTGTTTTGAGGCAGAGGTAGTTTTTGGAGAATAGCACCTCATCCAGTAGCTTTAGAACCTTGCTGCAGGTAGGTCAGATTAGAAAAATGCAACTCCTTATTACTAATGATAATCCAAACTCAAACCTTAAGCTTTTGATGGGAACAGTTTTTTTAAAAGATTTTGTTTTTTTTAAAGCAGTTTTAGGTTTACAACAAAATTGAGAGGAAGGTACAGAGATTTCCCATATACCCTCTGCCCCAACATATGCATAGCCTCCCCCTTTAACAGCATCACTCACCAGAATGGTGCATTTTTTGTGTGTGTGTGAGGAAGATCAGCCCTGAACTAACATCCGTGCTAATCCTCCTCTTTTTGCTGAGGAATACCGGCTCTGAGCTAACATCTATTGCCGATGCTCCTCCTTTTTTTTCCCCCCCAAAGCCCCAGTAGATAGTTGTGTGTCATAGTGGCACATCCTTCTAGTTGCTGTATGTGGGACGCGGCCTCAGCATGGCCAGATAAGTGGTGCGTTGGGGTGCGCCCGGGATCGGAACCGGGCCGTCAGTAGCAGAGAGCGCGCACTTAACCGCTAAGCCACGGGACCGGCCTGCATTTTTTTTTTTTTTTTTTACCAAAGATGAATACATCATAATCACCCAAAATCCATAGTTTACTTTAGGTTTCATTCTTGGTGTTATATATTTGTGGGTTCAGACAAATGTATAATGACATATATCCATCATTATAATATCATACAGACTATTTTCACTGCCCTAAAAATCCTCAGTGCTCTGCCTGTTCATCTCCCCCTGCCCCCACCCTTGGCAACCACTGATCTTTTTACTGTGTCCATAGTTTTGCCTTTTCTAGAATGTCATATAGTTGGAATCATACAATATAATTGCTTTTCAGATTGGCTTCTTTCACTTAGTAATATGCATTTAACTTTCCTCCATGTCTTTTCATGGCTTGATAGCTCATTTCTTTTTAGTGCTGAATAATATTCCATTGCCTGGATATACCACAGTTTATCCATTCACCTACTGAAGGACGTCTTGGTTGCTTCCAACTTTGGCAGTTATGAATAGAGTTGCTGTAAACATCTATGTGCAGGTTTTTGTGTGGACGTAAATTTTCAACTCCTTTGGGTAAATACCAGGGAACACAATTGCTGGATCCTATGGTAAGAGTATATTTAGTTTTGTAAGAAACCGCCAAACTGTCTTCCAAAGTGGCTGTAGCATTTTGCACTCCCAACCAGCAACAAATGAGAATTCTTGTTGCTCCACATCCTTGCCAGCATTTGGCGTTGTCAGTGTTTCAGATTTTGGCCATTCTTATAGGTGTGTGGTAGTATCTCATTATTATTTTAGTTTGCATTTCCCTGATGACATAGGATGTAGAGCATCTTTTCATATGAAAATCTTAAGCTTTTAAATATATTTCTTATTCTAGCCTTGGAATAACTTTTACGAGATAGGCAAAGTAGGTATTTTTATCTTAAGGGTGTGCAGATAAGAAGAATGAGATTTAGAAAGGTTTAATGACTAACCAAGATTTTATGAGCAAAGTAAATAGTAGATCTGTGTTTAAAATATTTTTCTGACTCAGAACCCTGAGTTACATATAGCACGTAGAAATATCCTGTTAGTGTTATGAAGCTGTCTTTACTGTTCTTCAAACTGATATGAGAACAACACATCTATCATTTGTGTCACACTTTGTAGAATAAAATACTTTCATATACATTATTTTATTTGACCTTCCAATCACTATATCTAAACCTTAGAGGTATGTGAAATCCTAGGCCACACAAGTTATATGTTATAGAGCCATAACATGAACCTAGTTTTCTGAACTTCAAATTTTGTGCTCTTTCCCATGTTTCTTTTTCTTTTTCTTTTTTTAATTTTATTTATTTTATTTTCTTCCCCCAAAGCCCCAGTAGATAGTTGTATGTCATAGCTGCACATCCTTCTAGTTGCTGCATGTGGGACGCAGCCTCAGCATGGCCGGAGAAGCAGTGTGTCGGTGCGCGCCGGGGATCCGAACCCGGGCCGCCAGCAGCGGAGCACGTGCACTTAACCGCTAAGCCATGGGGCCGGCCTCATGTTTCTTAATATTATTGTATAATGTAAGTACTCTATCATTGGAACCTGTTCTCAGGGTGATGATGTGAATTTAGTGGAACAAACAAATGGAACAAGAAGAGTGAAATACATTAGAGTTTCTTTTGTATGAGCACCATAGCTGCATATCCACTGATTTTCCCCTTGGCTCCTGACCTCAAGATAGACTCACACTCAAGTGTGAATAAGAGGAGCTAAAACACCGTAATGCCCAGAGCAGTAGTAATGGTACATTTGCTACATGGGAAAGGGAGGTTTTTGTGCATCCCAGCAGATTTATTTGCTGCCAGTGCTGAGGAGATGCTTGGTTTTGGGAATAATGGTTCTTTTAAAGCCAGTTAGTAAAAGGCATTGAAATAGATTTCCTTCGTAGGTAATGTTTTTCTCTCCTGAAAGCATTCTTTTTGACCAGCCAGAAGACTGTCAGTAAATAATATAACTGATAACAGAGTATGTCCTTTCTCCTGTAAAGCCTCTTTTGCTGACCTAATTGCAGTTAACAGTTTTCATAATGTAACTCCAAATGAGCAGGACCCTATTGTGAACCGTATAGTGACGATAATGCTAATAGTAAGTACCATTTACTTATTTCATTGATTCATTGATTTATTCATCAAATATTTGTTTGGTACCTACCAGGCCAGGTATTGTACTGGGTGCTAGGAATGTTGTTGTGAGCAAGACTGATCTCTGCTCCTCCAGAGCCAGCAGTCATTCCCAGAAAACAGACAGTTAAGCAACTAATTACAGTAAAGAGTTGGAATTACATAGAGGTAGGCTGGGGAAACTATGTGTAGGGAAATCTTCTTAGAGGAAGTGAGGTTTGAGCTAAGGTCCAAGAATGTATAAAAAGATATAGGGCCACCATGGCTTGGCAGTTAAGTGCGCGATTTCCGCTGCTGGCGGCCCAGGTTCGGGTCTGGGCGCGCACTGACTCACCGCTTCTCCGACCAGGCTGAGGCCGCGTCCCACGTACAGCAACTGGAAAGATGTGCAGCTATGACATACAACTATCTACTGGGGCTTTGGGATGTGCAGCTATGACATACAACTATCTACATAGGCTGGGGAAACTATGTGTAGGGAAATCTTCTTAGAGGAAGTGAGGTTTAAGCTAAGGTCCAAGAATGTATAAAAAGACATAGGGCCGGCCCCATGGCTTAGCGGTTAAGTGCGTGCGCTCTGCTACTGGTGGCCTGGGTTCGGGGCCTGGGCACGCACCGATGCACCGCTTGTCCGGCCATGCTGTGGCGACATCCCATATAAAGTAGAGGAAGATGGGCACGGATGTTAGCCCAGGACCAATCTTCCTCAGCCAAAAGAGGAGAATTGGCATCGGATGTTAGCTCAGGGCTAATCTTCCTCACAGAAAAAAAAAAAGAGTGGAGAATTGTGCAAATGATGCTAAAGAGGTAGGCCGTAGCAGCCAGGTCATGCCCTGTAGGTTACAGAAAGGATTTTGACTTTATCTGTTGAAGAATTTTAAGAAGAGACATGACCCAATCAGTTCTACATTTTACAAAGATCTTTTTGACTGCAGTATTTGTTTTGTAAAACTCACAGTGTCACCTAGAAAACAGATACTAATTACATGATATTTACATTGATATAACCTTAAGATCAAGGGGAGCAAAACTAAATTAAAGAGAGATCAATTAGGAGGATGTTATAGGATGATGCTGGCTTGGACTAGGGGACATGGCAGTAGAGATAAAGTGAAATTGACAGACTAAAGATAGACATTTTGGAGGTAGAATTGGCAAGGCTTGGTGAATAATTGGATGTGTAGGGTGAGAAAAAGTGAAGAATCAAGAAAGACTCTGGGTTTGGTGGTGCCATCACTGAAATGGAAACAGGAGGAGCAAGATTGAGTACAAAGATAAGTTGAGTTTTTAGACACATTAAGGATAAGGTAGTTGTATATAAAACTATAGAGCTCAGGAGAGAGATCTGGGATGGAGATACAAATATGGGAGTCATTTGTAAAATATATGTAGAGAGGAGAGTTTCCAGGCAGAACTTTAAGGACAATCAACATTTAAGTGTCTAAGATGATGAAGGAAGAGCCTGTAAAGGTGTTTAAGTAGTGTTTTCAGAGATAAGAGGAAAAACAGGAGAATATGGTTTCATGGAAAAGAAGAGTGAATGATACTGTCAAATGCTGCTGAGCAGTCAAGCCAAACAAGGAAATGGTGGACTGAAAATGCGGTGGAGGTTCTTTACATGGACACCACCGGTAACCCAACAAGAATGGTGTGAATGCGGTGGTAAGGTCTGGGGATATTTGCAGTGTGTTGAAGAGTGAATAGGAAGTGAGAGATTGGAGACAGTGAATGTAGACAACCTCATTCAAGAAGTGTGGCTGTGAAGGGAAAAAGAATTGATAAGGCAGTGGTTGAAGACGGGCGTGTAGTAATTAAGAGAAATATTTTTTTCTTATCTCAAGGTGGGATAGACTTGAATGTGTTCAGAATGCTAATCAGAAAATTGTGAAGAATATGGAGAGTCAAGAGATAACTAGTAGATCAGAGAAGGCTGAATGGGACGGGCTTCACCTGATGTAAGGTATTGTCAGATATTACCATTCTAGTTTCTAAGAGAAAGTGATGAGTCAGAGAATTTATAGTTATTTGCCTAACTTACCTTGTGCTCTTACCTCAGCCAAAGTTCCTGATTGTGCAGCTTTCCTCCTCAACATGCTATAAATATTCCCTGGGAAAGGGAGGATTGGGAAATTGTTGTTCCTTGCACTACCTTTATCTGATTGGAAGCCACTTCTGGTTCCACTTTGCCTTAGACTTGTCTTTGTGGTACCAGAGAGTTTGGCACAGAATGTACTGATTTGGAGCCCTGGGCATCCGTCTTCCAAGTACAGCTTTTGTGTAAGTGCAGGGAGTGGGTAAGGAAGACAGAAGGGATGGATTTCCATGGATGCATTTTCCTGTCTAAAAGGGATTCAGAGAGGGGCACATATCCATTTTATAGAATTTTTGTTTGCTGTTATTGCCCCAAAGTATAATCCACCTCTTGTTACCTATTTAAACTATTCAAGAGGTCAGAACTGTCATCTAGGTTAAAAGAACGATATTCCCAGTTTTATATAGATTGCTTCAGAAAATAGAAAAATAGGACACACTCCCCTAGCACATTTTTATGAGGATAGTATAACCACGATGCCAAAACTGACAAGGACAATTTGAGAAGAGAAAGGCCTTCATAGGCCAATCTTATTAACATGGAGGCAAAAATCCTAAATAAAAGCCTCTAAACCTAGATGATTTTATTAGTGAAAACTACATAATATTTAAGGAAGAAATAACGCCAATCTTATACCAGCTGTTTCAGAAAATAGAAGAGACAGGAACACTTCCCAGCCAGTTTTAGGAGATCAGCATAATTGTGATACCAAAATCTGACAAAGGCATTATGATAAAAGAAAACTGGAGACCATTATCCCTTATAAACATAGGTACAAAAATCATTAATAAAATATTAGCAAAGATAATCTAACAGTGTATTTGACAAAGTTGGGTTTAACCCAGAAATGCAAGATTAGGCTAATATTAGAAAATCAATCACTGTAATTCACCACATTAACAAAATGGAAGAGAAAAACCGTATGATCATGTCAGTACAGGCAGAGAAATTACCTGACAAAATCAATACCCATTCATGATAAAAACTCTAAACAAATTAGGACTAGGAGGGAACTTTATCAATTTTATAAAAATTGTCTCTGAAAAACCTACAACTAACGTCATATTTAGTGGTAAAATACTGATCTCTTTCCACTAGGAGCAGATGAGAAACAGGCAAGGATGTCTACCACAGACAATCCTAGAAAGTGGAAAGAAGTAAAATTCTCTATTCATAGAGAACATGATTGTTTATATAGAAGGATCCTAAGGAATTTACAAAACAGTCATTACAACTAATAATGAATTTAGCAAACTTGTAGAATACACAGTCAATATAAAAATTGGTTGCGTTCCTATACTAGAAGCAAGCAATTAGAAAATGAAATAAAAATTGTATTTACAATAGCTTCTAAAATATCTACTTAGGGATAGGCTTAACAAAACAAGTATAAGATCTTTTTGCTGAAAACTATAAAGCGTTGCTTAGATTAATTAAAGTAGATCTAAGTAAGTGGAGAAATACTATGTTCATGGATTAGAAGACTCAAGGTATCACTTCTTTCCAAATTGGTCTGTAATCCCAGCAGGCTTTTTGGTAGAAATTAATTATCTGATTCTAAAATTATATGGAAATACAAAGAATCTAGAATATTCAAAGCAATCTTGAAAAGAAGAACAAAATTAAAGGACTACATGATCTGACTTGAGTACTTAATATAAAGCTATGGAATCGAGAAAGTGTGGTGCTGGCATAGGGTGGAAAAATAAATCAGCAGAGTGCAGTAGAGAACCCAGAAATAGCCCATTCTATTATAATTTTATTTTCAACAAAGGTGTCAAAACAATCTGTTGGGGAAAAGATAGTGTTTTCAATAAATGGTGCTGGAATAAATGGATATCCATACGGAAAAAATGAACCTTAACCCTATCTCACGTATTACCCCCAAATTAATTCAAAATGGATCATAGATCTAAAAATAAGGCTAAAACCATAAAGCATCTAGAAATAAAATATAGGAAAGTATTGTTGTATCTTTGGCATGGCAAAATTTTCTTAGACAAGATACTGAAAGCATTAACCATAAAAAAAATATTGACAAATTGACCTTCATCAAAGTGAAAAACTTTTGCTCATCAAAAGATACTACTGGGCTAGCCTGGTGGCGTAGCAGTTAAGTTTGTGCATTCTGCTTCGGTGGCCCGGGGTTCGCTGGTTTGGATCCTGGGCGTGGACCTACTCACCGCTCATTAATCCATGCTGAGGGGGTGTCCCACATAGAAGAACTAGACGGACCTACAACTAGGATATACAACTATGTACTGGGGCTTTGGGCAGAAAAAAGAAAAACAGGAAGATTGGCAACAGATGTTAGCTCAGGGCCAATCTTCCTCAAAAAAAAAAAAAAAGACACTGCTAATAACTTCAGTAGGCGAGCCAGAGACTGGGAGAAAATATTAATGAAACATATCTAGCAAAGGACTTATATCTAGAATATATGAAGAACTCTTACACCTCAATAATAAAAAGATAAATAGCCCAGTTGTAAAAGGGGAAAAATATTTTAAGATACTTCATGAAAGAATATATACTTATGGCTAATAATCACGTGAAAAGATGCTCAACATCATTAGTCATCAGGAAAATGCAAATTAAAACCACAATGAGATACCACTACACACTGGAATGGTTAAAATTTAAAATACTGATGTCATATATTGGCATGAATGTAGAGCAATTGGAATTCTTGGCATGAATGCAGAGCAATTCTTATATTATTAGTGACTTAGCTAGAATGTGGAGCAATTGAAACACTCATACATTGTTAATGGGGGTATAAAATGGTATAATCACTTTAGAAAAAGATCTGGTAGTTTCTTATAAAACTAGACATACACCTATCCTATAACCCTGCAGTACCAATCTTAGGTATTTACTCAAAACAAATGAAACATAGACCTATTAAAAGACTCGTACAGGAATGTTAATATCTTAAAACTGGAAATAATCCAAATGTCCATTAGTAGGAAAAAGGATAAATAAACTGCAGTATATTCATATGATTGGATATTGCTACTGTTATATGCAACAACATGGATGATTTTCTAAAATGCTATGCTGAGTGAAAGAAGCCTTATATAAAAGGGTTCATACTTGCGTTAAGTCATGCACTGTGTAACGGTGTTTTGGTCACATATATGATGGTGGTCCCGTAAGATTAGTACCATGTAGCCTAGGTGTGTAGTAGGCTATACCATCTAGGTTTGTGTAAGTACACTCTATGATGTTTGCACAAGGATGATCTCGCCTAACGATGCATTTTTCAGAGTGTATCCCCATCATTAAGTGACTCATGACTGTAGTTACATTCATATGAAGTTCTGGAGCAGGCAAAACTAATTTGTGATGAAAAAATGAGAATATATTTGCTTGGGGTGAGGAAATAGCTTTTTGTTGGGGATTTATCAAGAAAGGACATGATGGTACTTTCTGCATTGATGGACATGTTCTATATTTTGATAGGGATTTGGGTTACCTGAGTGTATGCATTTATCAAACTTACTGGTTGGCACACCTAAGATTTGTGCAGTTCAGTATTTGTAAATTTACCTAAAAAAAACCCCAAAACCTGACATGAAAGAAGTATAAACAATTACTGAATTCTGGTTAACAATATACATGCTGAAGTATATACTGATGTTTGCAGTCTGCTTTGAGATGCATTAGGAAAAAAAAGAGGGGCTAGCCTGGTGGCGTAGTGGTTAAGTTTGTGCACTCTGCTTTGGCGGCCTGGGGTTCTCGGTTCGGATCCCGGGCATGGACCTACACACTGCTCATCAAGCCATGCTGTGGTGGTGACCCACATACAAAATAGAGGAAGATTGGCACAGATGTTAGCTCAGGGCCAATCTTCCTCACCAAAAAAGAGGACTACACAGAAATAGAAGTACAATGATGTACACCTGAAATTTTTACAATGTTATAAACCAATGTTACTGCAATAAACAAAAAATTTAAAAAATAAAAAAAAATAAAAAAAAAATAAAACACACAAAAAAAGGACTAAATCCAAGGTTTTTGTTTAACAGATTGTAAGCATATGTGTGTGGAGATAATGAAAAATGGTTGTATTCTGGATGCTTTTTAAAGTTAAGACCCATTAAAAATTCTTGGTGGATGGGATGTGGCGTATGTGAAAGAAAGAGGAGTCCAGACATCCAGGGTTTTGGTCTGAACAACCAGAAGACTAGAATTACCATCATCTGAAATGGGAAAGGCTGTGGATGGAGTCAGTGTTGGTGGAAAGAATGAGTTCAGTTTGGGACATGTTGGATTTGAGAGGTCGAGTAGGTAATTGGTTATAAGTGTCAGGAGTTTGAGAGACAGGTCTGGGAAGGAGAACTCTTAGGAAGTATTGGAGGGGGAGGGTAAATTGGTACAATCATTTTAGGAGCAATTTCTGATACTTTATGACTCAGCAGTTCTACATCTAAGTGTATCTTTCCAAGAAACCTTTTGTACATGTGCATAAGGAAACAAGTACAAGCATGTATAGAGGAGTATTTGTTTGATGGAGAAGAAAAACATGGAAAGAAAATTGTTTCTATTTACTGGAGAATGGTTAAATAAATATTATAAATAAATTATAAAATAAATTTATAGACTAGACTGCTGTACTATAGACTAATGAACTAAAGTGAAATACATCCCCATGGGTGAATCTCCCAGTTATAATGTTGATTGATGTCAACGGATGAATACATACACTATTTTAAACATATAATTTAAAAACATATAAAACAATACTAATAATTATTTATGAATATATATGTAATAAAATGTAAAAACGTAGAAAAGATAAACAAAAAGTTAAGAGTAATTGTTAAGTAGGGATTAGTGGGCGATAGGACTTGAAAAATTTGGAAAGCAAGTCATAGGGACCCAACTGTTATTATAAAGGTTATTTCTCATGCCAGTGGTGTGTATAGTCATCTCTTTGTTACCTTTTTTTCTATATCTCTTTATTTGTTTAAAATATTTTCTAATTAAAAAAATTTTTTCATTTCATTCCTTTCATATCTTTGACCTTAGTGATATGAATCCTTTACAATTCATTAGCAGTTCATGGCTGGCCGGGTGGGTGCCTGGAATCTGCACTAGTGAGATGGTTCCATCTAGTGGGAAAAATGCTGCACGTATTCTGTGAGACATTCCTTTTGGGAAGGAAGAATAAAGAGGTGTGATAGTTAACCTGACGGTCTTTATTTCACTAAGATTTAAGAGACAAAGGAAAAGGTTATCATTTAGAAATATTTAGTCTTTGCCATTATTAAGATAATGCTATAGATCTCCTGGGACATACAGTGCAGACCTGTAGGACTCAGATTGGTCCTAATTTCTCTCTAACTTGTGTTTTTGTTTTGTTTTTCAGAAGGAGTTGAGCCTTCCAAGAAGAGGCAGCTTGTAAGTAGATGATTATTACAATTATGACTATGATCTTCTGCTTAAGAATCCCTCCTAGGGACTGTTCTCAGCATCACTTGGAGGAACCCCATTCATGAGTGTGTTTTTCTGTGGACTCCACTCTGGGCCAGGGAAGCCAGGGGGCCAGCCACCTTCTCTTGCTAGATCAGATCCTCCCCTCTCCCCACTTCCTCCCCACCCCAAATCCTCTTCTCTGTCTCAGTTTTTGCCTAGCATTTGGGGAAAGCTGCCACTTAAATACCCATCACGGTCTTATACTTGTGTTTTGGGATTTACTAAGGTTTAGTAGACTCAAGCCTTTTGAGAATGTTAAAATTGAAACTCTTGGCATCTATAACTGTCTCGTAACATGGTACTAGGGAGAGGCCAACTTTTCTGACAAGGTGGGGCAGGGGTAGCAGCTGAGTTTGGGTTCTGGGTTGGAATAGGACTTTCTTTCACTTGTTTGTTCTATTCTGGCTTCAGGGCTAGGGGAGGTTGCAGAATAATCTTTGTCCCCGGCTTTTAATTGCTTATATTTTCTTGGCTTGCTTTTTCTCTAAGAATTCTGTTGAGGCAGTGCTGCAAGTTTGGCTAATCAGAATCATCTAGAATGCTTGTCAAAATGCAGATTCTGAACTTATTTGAATTAGAATCTCCATGCTAGGGCCCAAGAACCTGTATTTTTATGCACTTGCACCCATACCCACCATGATTTTGCTAAGAAGTCAAGTTTTGGAAACACTAAGGAAATAGGGCTATGATAAAACAGTGGCTTTGAAACTTTTCCTTACAGAAACATATGCGATATGATTAAGGAGGAGGACACAACAGTATTCATATTTATTTATTAAGTACACTTTATATACACATCATATGCATTTTTAAAATGTATGAAACACATGGTAATTCTTTCTGTTACTGTCATTTTCAGATTTTGTTTTGTAAAAATGCTCTACTTAGTAAGTTGTCTGCTGAGATTTTTGTGAAGCCCTTTGGCTGCTTTATGAAAGCTCATTGTGATTGCATATAAAGAGACTTGAGTTATGAGTCAGATAACTCCTGGGGTTTAGTCTTGGCTATGTTGCTTAATTAGTTTTGTAAATGTAGACAAATCACTTCATCTCCTTAAATCTCAGTTGCTTTATCTATAAATTGAAGATCATAGTACCTGTTTTTCTTTTTCCTTATAGCTATTAGAAGGATCACTTAATATATATGCTAGTGCTTCATTTCTTACCGTTTTATTCCAAGGTGTATTACTTTTAGAATTCTTGTAAATATGTTGGGTTAAATTTGGATACATTTTATTATTTAAGAGCCACATTTCTTTCTTTAAATTCACTTCTAGCAGTGGATTTCAATTCTAGGTTTGCAAGTGTCCTGAATCTTGTAAAATCTGGGCAGGGACACTACCAGGACTCTTAATGGAGTGATAGACTTAGTAGGTATACGTAACTGAAAGGGAGTGGCTTTTCAGCATCATGTTCAGCCAATAATTGTACTTGGTCACTTTCCTGCTATTTCTGGCTTCTTTTTTTGTTTTGGTTCCCTCTATTTGGAAGTTCTCTGAGATTTGCCTTTGCTTAAGATTAGATGAAATGAATTAAGGCAGGTAGCTTCTTCCAGGAATGTGTGCCTCCAATGAATGGAGTTTGCTGAGAAGGAGGAGGAGGAGAAGGAGGGATAGCCTGTGAAAACAATTTTTATTTGAAACTGGAGGAATTTTTGGATCATTTTAAACTAGAGGAATTTCTTGGTCATTTTAGTGGTATCTAAAGTTAGGCCTACTCTGGCTGCCTTAAAATATTTAATTAATAAGGATCAAAAATAAATACTTTTTAAAATGATTTTTTAAATTAATGTCATAATAGTTTATAACATGGTGAAGCTTTAGTTGTACATTATTGTTTGTCATATAAATGCGTCCCTTCACCCCTCGTGCCCAACCCCCAACCCCCTTCCCTCTGATAATGCCCAAACTGTTCTGTCTGTCCGTGTGTTAGTCTATCTTCCACATATGAGTGAAAGTGAAGTCTTTGTCTTTCTCTGTCTGACTTGTTTCGCTTAACATAATACCCTCCAGGTCCATCCATGTTGCTGCAAATGGGATGGTTTTGTCTTTTGTTATGGCTGAGTAGTATTCCATTGTGTGTGTATATATATATGCCACATCTTCTTTATCCAATCATCAGTTGAGGGACACTTAGGTTGCTTCCACTTCTCGGCTGTAGTGAATAATGCTGCAGTGAACATACGGGTGCATAAGCCTGTTTGGATTGTTGATTTCAGGTTCTTTGGATAAATACCCAGTAGTGGGATATCTGGATCGTATGGTATTTCTATTTTTAATTTTTTGAAGAATCTCCATACTGTTTTCCATAGAGGCTGTACCAGTTTGCATTTCCACCAGCAATGAATGAGGGTTTCCTTTTCTCCACAGCCTCTCCAACATATTTTATTTTTTGTCTTGGTGATTGTAGCCATTCTAACAGGTGTAAGGTGATATCTTAGTGTAGTTTTGATTTGCATTTTCCTGATGGTTAGTGATGCTGAACATCTTTTCATGTGCCTATTGACCATCTGTTTATCTTCCTTGGTAAAATGTCTGTTCATATCCTCTGCCCATTTTTTTCTTATTGATGTTTTAATAGTTTTTAACATTGTGAAATTTTGGGTTGTACATTTTTGTTTGTCCATCACCATATATATGTCTCCCTTCACCCCTTGTGCTCACCCCCCACCCCCATTGCCCCTGGTAACCACAATACAGTTTTCTCTGTCCATGTGTTGGTTTATATTCCACATATGAGTGAGATCATACAGTGTTTGTCTTTTCTCTTTGTGGCTTACTTCACTTAACATAATACCCTCCAGGCCCATCCATGTTGTTGCAAATGGGACGATTTTGTCTTTTTTTATGGCTGAGTAGTTCAGTCTTTCCCCGTTGAGTATGATGTTGGCTGTGGGTTTGTCATAAATAGCCTTTATTATGTTGAGGTACTTTCCTTATATTCCCATTTTGTTGAGAGTTTTTATCATAAGTGGATGTTGTATCTTGTCAAATGCCTTCTCTGCATCTATTGAGATGACCATGTGGTTTTTATTCTTTGTTTTGTTGGTGTGATGTATCACGTTGATTTGCGGATGTTGAACCATCCCTGTGTCCCTGGTATAAATCCCACTTGATCATGGTGTATGATCTTTTTAATGTATTGCTGTATTCGGTTTGCCAATATTTTGTTGAGGATTTTTGCATCTATGTTCATCAGTGATATTGGCCTGTAATTTTCCTTCTTTGTATTATCTTTGTCTGGCTTTGGTATCAGGGTGATGTTGGCCTCTTAGAATGATTTAGGAAGTGTTCCATCTTCCTCTATTTTTTGGAATAGTTTGAGAAAGGTGGGTATTAAATCTTCTTTGAATGTTTGGTAAAATTCACTGGAGAAGCCATCTGGTCCTGGACTTTTATTTTTTGGGAGGTTTTTGATTACTATTTCAATCTCTTTACTTGCGATTGGTCTGTTCAGATTCTCCATTTCTTCTTGGTTCAGTTTTGGGAGGTTGTATGAGTCTAAGAATTTATCCATTTCTTCTAGATTGTCCAATTTGTTGGCATATAATTTCTCATAGTATTCTCTTATAATCCTCTGTATTTCCGTGGTATCCATTGTAATTTCTCCTCTTTCATTTCTAATTTTATTTACTTGAGCCTTTTCTCTTTTTTTCTTAGTAAGCCTGGCTAAGGGTTTGTCGATTTTGTTTATCTTCTCAAAGAACCAACTCTTTGTTTCGTTAATCCTTTCTACTGTTTTTTGGGTTTCAATTTCATTTATTTCTGCTCTGATTTTTCTTATTTCTCTCCTTCTGCTGACTTTGGGCTTTGTTTGTTCTTCTTTTTCTAGTTCTGTTAGGTGTAATTTAAGGTTGCTTATTTGGGCTTTTTCTTGTTTGTTGAGGTGGGCTTGTATAGCTATGAGTTTCCCTCTCAGGACTGCTTTTGCTGCATCCCATATGGTTTGGTATGGCTTATTTTCATTTTTGTTTGTTTCCAGATAGTTTTTGATTCCTCCTTTAATTTCATCAATGATCCATTGGTTGTTCAGTAGCATGTTGTTTAATCTCCACATTTTTGTCACTTTCCCAGTTTTTTTTTCGTGGTTGATTTCCAGTTTCATAGCATTATGGTCTGAAAAGATGCTTGTTATGATTTCAGTCTTCTTAAGTTTATTGAGGCTTGCTTTGTTTCCCAACATATGGTCTATCCTTGAGAATGTTCCATGCGTGCTTGAGAAGAATGTGTAGTCAGCTGTTTTTGGATGGAGTGCTCTGTATATGTCTACTAGGTCCATCTCGTCCAGTTTTCCATTTAAGTCTACTATTTCTTTATTGACTTTTTGTCTGGATGATCTATCCCTTGATGTAAGTGGGGTATTAATATCCCCTACTATTATTGTGTTTTGTTAATGTCTCATTTTAGGTTTGTTAATAGTTGCATTATGTACATTGGTGCTCGTATGTTGGGTGCATATATATTTATAAGTGATACGTCTTCTTGGTGGAGTGTCCCTTTTTTCATTGTCTCTCTTAACCTGTTTTTATCTTGAAGTCTACTTTGTCTGATATGAGTATGGCAACACCTGCTTCCTTTTGTTTGCCATTAACTTGGAGTATTGTCTTCCATCCTTTCACTCTGAGCCTGTGCTTGTCTTTAGAGCTGAGATGTGTTTCCTGGAGGCAGCATATTGTTGGGTCTTGCTTTTTAATCCATCCTGCCACTCTGTATCTTTTGATTGGAGAGTTCAATCCATTTACATTTAGGCTAATTATTGATATATGAGGGCTTAATGTTGCTGTTTTCTCACTTATTTTCTGGTTCTTTTGCATTTCCTTTGTTTATTGTCCCATTTGTTTCGGACTGCCAATTCAGTTTGGTTGTTCTGTCTTATGACTCTTCTGCTTTTCTCTTTGTTTATCGTATGTGATTTTGTTTTGATTATTTGTTTAGTGGTTACTTTGAGGTTTGTGTAAAAAATCTTGTGTATGAGATAGTCCATTATCTGATTCCTCTGCCCATTTTTTGATTGGGTAGTTTTTGTTGTTGTTGTTCAGTTGTGTGAGTTCTTTATGTATTACCTGGATTAACCCCTTGTCGGATATATGCTTTGGAAATACTTCTCCCAGCTGGTGGGTTGTCTTTTCATTTTGATTCTGGTTTCATTTGCCTTGCAGAAGCGCTTTAGTCTAATGAAGTCCCACTTGTTTATTTTTTCTTTTGTTTCCCTTGTCCACGTAGACATGGAATTCAAAAAGATCCCTCTAAGACTGATGTCAAAGAGTGTACTGCGTATATTTTCTTCCAGGGGTTTTATAGTTTCGGGTCTTACTTTCAAGTCTTTGATCAATTTGAGTTAATTTTTATATATGGTGTAAGATAATGGTCTACTTTCATTCTTTTGCATGTAGCTGTTCACTTTTCCCAGCACCATTTATTGAAGACACTTTCCTTTCTCCATTGTATATTCTTAGCTCCTTTGTTGAAGATTAGCTGTCCATAGATGTGTGGTTTTAATTCTGGGCCTTCAATTTTGTTACATTGATCTGTGTGTCTGTTTTTGTACCAGTACCCTGCTGTTTTTTTTTTTTTAATTTTGTTTATTACAGTAACATTGGTTTATAATATTGTATAAATTTCAGGTGTACATCATTATACTTCTATTTCTGCATAGATTACATCATGTTCACCACCCAAATTCTAATTACAACCCATCACCACACAGATGTGCCGAATTATCTCTTTCGCCCTCCTCCCTCCCCGCTTCCCCTCTGGTAACCACCAATCCAATCTCTGTCTCTATGTGTTTGTTTATTGTTGTTATTATTTACTACTTAATGAAGGAAATCATGCAGTATTTGACCTTCTCCCTCTGACTTATTTCACTTTGCATAATACCCTCGGTGTCCATCCATGTTGTCACAAATGGCTGGATTTCATCGTTTCTTTTGGCTGAGTAGTATTCCATTGTGTATATATACCACATCTTCTTTATCCATTCGTCCCTTGATGGGCACTTAGGTTGCTTCCAAGTCTTGGCTATTGTGAATAACGCTGCAATGAACACAGGGGTGCATGTATCTTTATGCATTGGTGTTTTCAAGGTCTTTGGATAAATACCCAGCAGTGGAGTAGCTGGATCATATGGTAGTTCTATCCTTGATTTTTTGAGGAATCTCCATACTGTTTTCCATAGTGGCTGCACCAGTTTGCGCTCCCACCAGCGGTGTATGAGAGTTCCCTTCTGTCCACATCCACTCCAACACATGTTGTTTCCTGTCTTGTTAATTATAGCCATTCTTACGGGCGTGAGGTGATATCTCATTGTAGTTTTGATTTGCATTTCCCTGATAGTTAATGATTTTGAACATCTTTTCATGTGTCTGTTGGCCATCTGTATATCTTCTTTGGAGAAATGTCTGTTCAGGTCTTTTGCCCATTTTTGAATTGGGTTGTTAGTTTTTCTGTTGTTGAGATACATGAGTTCTTTATATATTTTGGACATTAACCCCTTATCACATGTATGGTTTGCAAATATCTTCTCCCAATTGTTAGGTTGTCTTTTCATTTTGTTGATGGTTTCCTTTGCTGTACAGAAGCTTTTTAGTTTGATGTAGTCCCATTTGTTTATTTTTTCTGTTGTTTCTCTCGCCCGGTCAGACCTGATGCTTGAAAATATGTTGCTAAGACTGATGTCGAAGAGTGTACTGCCTGTGTTTTCTTCTAGAAGTTTCATAGTTTCAGGTCTTACATTCAAGTCTTTAATCCATTTGGAGTTAATTTTTGTGTATGGTGTAAGGTAAGGGTCTACTTTCATTTTTTTGCATGTGACTATCCAGTTTTCCCAACACCATTTATTGAAGGGACTTTCTTTTTTCCATTGTACGTTCTTAGCTCCTTTGTGGAAGATTAGCTGTCCATAGATGTGTGGGTTTATTTCTGGGCTTTCGATTCTATTCCATTGATCTGTGTGTCTATTTTTGTGCAAGTACCATGCTGTTTTGGTTACTATAGCTTTGTAGTATATTTTGAAATCAGGGAGTGTGATACCTCCAGCTTTGTTCTTTTTTCTCAGGATTCCTTTACCTATTGGGAGTGTTTTGTTGTTTCATATAAATTTTAGGATTCTTTGTTCTGTTTCTGTGCAAAATGTTGTTGGAACTTTGATAGGGATTGCATTGAATCTATAGATTGCTTTAGGAAGTATGGACATCTTAACTATGTTAATTCTTCCAATCCAAGAGCATGGAATATCTTTCCATTTCTTTGTGTCTTCTTCAATTTCTTTCAGCAATATTTTATAGTTTTCGGTGTACAGATCTTTCACCTCTTTGGTTAAGTTTATTCCTAGGTATTTTATTCTTTTTGTTGCAGTTGTAAATGGGATTGTATTCTTAATTTCTCTTTCTGCTACTTTGTTGTTAGTGTATAGAAATGCAACTGATTTTTGTATGTTGATTTTGTATCCTGCAACTTTACCGTATTTGTTTATTACTTCTAAAAGTTTTCTGGTGGATTCTTCAGGGTTTTCTATGTATAAAATCATGTCATCTGCAAATACTGAGAGTTTCACTTCTTCCTTTCCAATTTGGATCCCTTTTATTTCTTTTTCTTGCCTGATTCCTCTGGCTAGGACTTCCAGTACCATGTTAAATAGGAGCGGTGAGAGTGGGCATCCTTGTCTGGTTCCTGTTCTTAGAGGGATAGCTTTCAGTTTTTCACCATTGAGGATGATATTAGCTGTGGGTTTCTCATATATGGCCTTTATTATGTTGAGGTACTTTCCTTCTACACCCATTTTATTCAGAGTTTTTATCATAAATGGATGCTGCATCTTGTCAAATGCTTTGTCAGCATCTATTGAGATGATCATGTGATTTTTATTCTTCATTTTATTAATGTGGTGTATTGTATTGATTTATTTGCGAATGTTGAACCATCCCTGCGTACCTGGAATAAATCCCACTTGATTATGATGTATAATCTTTTTAACATATTGTTGTATGCGATTTGCTAGTATTTTGTTGAGGATTTTTGCATTGATGTTCGTCAGTGATATTGGCCTGCAATTTTCTTTCTTTGTGTTGTCTTTGTCTGGTTTTGGTATCAAGGTAATGTCGGCTTCGTAGAATGAGTTGGGTAGCTTCCCCCCCCCCCTCAATTTTTTGGAAGAATTCGAGAAGGATAGGTATCAAGTCTTCTTTGAATGTTTGGTAGAATTCACCAGGGAAGCCGTCTGGTCCTGGACTTTTATTTTTGGGGAGGTTTTTGATTACTGTTTCGATCTCCTTACTGGTGATTGGTCTATTCAGATTCTCTACTTCTTCTTGATCCAGTTTTGGAAGGTTGTATGATTCTAAGAATTTCTCCATTTCTTCCAGATTGTCGAATTGGTGGGCATATAGCTTTTCGTAGTATTCTCTTATAATCTTTTGTATTTCTGAGGTGTCTGTTGTAATTTCTCCTCTTCCATTTCTGATTTTACTTATTTGTGCCTTCTCTCTTTTTTTCTTGGTGAGTCTAGCTAAAGGTTTGTCAATTTTGTTTACCTTTTCAAAGAACCAGCTCTTGGTTTTATTAATTTTTTCTATTTTTTTTAGTCTCTATTTCATTTATTTCTGCTCTGATTTTTATTATTTCCCTTCTTCTACTGATTTTGGGCTTTGTTTGTTCTTCTTTTTCCAGTTCCTTTAGGTGCATTGTTAGATTGTTTATTCGAGATTTTTCTTGTTTGTTGAGATAGGCCTGTATTGCTATAAACTTCCCTCTTAGAACCACTTTTGCTGTATCTCATAAATTCTGGCATGTCATATTTTCATTTTCATTTGTCTCCAGGTATTTTTTGATTTCTTCTTTGATTTCTTCGTTGACCCAGTCGTTGTTCAGTAGCATTTTGTTTAATCTCCACGTATTTGTGGCTTTTCTCATTTTCTTCCTATAGTTGATTTCTAGTTTCATACCGTTGTGGTCAGAAAAGATGCTTGGTATTATTTCAGTCTTCTTAAATTTATGGAGAGTTGTTTTGTGGCCTAATATGTGATCAGTCCTGGAGAATGTTCCATGTGCATTTGAAAAGAACGTGTATTCTTCAGCTTTTGGATGGAATGCTCTGTATATATGTACTAGGTCCATCTGTTCTAGTGTGTCATTTAAGGCCAATGTTTCCTCATTGATCTTCTGGTTGGATGATCTATCCGTTGGTGTAAGTGGAGTGTTAACGTCCCCTACTATTTTTTTTTTTAAACATTTTATTTATTTATTTTCCCCCCAAAGCCCCAGTAGATAATTGTATGTCATAGCTGCACATCCTTCTAATTGCTGTATGTGGGACGCGGCCTCAGCATGGCCAGAGAAGCGGTGCGTCGGTGCACGCCCGGGATCCAAACCCGGGCCGCCAGCAGCGGAGCGCGTGCACTTAACCGCTAAGCCACGAGGCCGGCCCAAAATTCCCGTACTATTATTGTGTTACTGTCTATTTCTCTTTTTATGTCTGTTAATAATTGCTTTATATATTTAGGTGCACCTACGTTGAGTGCGTAGATATTTACAAGTGTTATATCCTCTTGTTGGATTGTTCCCTTGATCGTCACGTAATGCCATTCTTTGTCTCTTTTTACAGTTTTTGTTTTAAAGTCTATTTTGTCTGATATGAGTACTGCTACCCCAGCTTTCTTTTCACTGCCATTTGCGTGGAATATCTTTTTCCATCCCTTCACTTTCAGTTTGTGAGTGTCTTTAGGTCTGAATTGTGTCTCTTGTATGCAGCATATATATGGGTCTTGTTTTTCAATCCAATCAGCCACCCTATGCCTTTTTTTTTTTTTAAGATTTTATTTATTTATTTATTTTCCCCCCCAAAGCCACAGTAGATAGTTGTATGTCATAGCTGCACATCCTTCTAGTTACTGTATGTGGGACGCGGCCTCAACGTGGCCAGAGAAGCGGTGCGTCAGTGCGCACCCGGGATCCGAACCTGGGCCGCCAGCAGCGGAGCGCGTGCACTTAACCGCTAAGCCACAGGGCCAGCCCTGCCCTATGCTTTTTAATTGGAGCGTTTAGTCCATTGACGTTTAAAGTAGCTATTGATAAGTATGTACTTACTGCCATTTTTTAACTTTTTTTTTTTTCTCAGTGTTTTAGTAGTCCTTCTCTGTTCCTTGCTCCTTCTATACAGAATTGATGGTCTCTTTAGTTTGACCGCTGTCTGAAAGCTCTACTCTTTAACTCCCCTCCTCCCTCATTTTGTGTTTTTGATATCATATCTAACCTCTTTTTTGTGCATTTGTATCCATTACTCTCTTATCATGGAAATAGATAATTTTTCCTATTTGTGGTCTTCTCTTTTACCCTTAAATCAGTCCCTTTAACATTTCTTGTAGCACTGGTTTCTTGGTGACAGACTCCTTTAACTTTTGCTTGTCTGGGAAGTTTTTGATCTCTTCTTCCATTTTGAATGATAACCTTGCTGGGTAGAATATTCTTGGCCGTAAGTTTTTTCCTTTTAGCACCTTAAATATATCGTGCCACTCTTTTCTAGCCTGTAAGGTTTCTGCTGAGAAGTCAGCTGATAGCCTTATGGGGTTTCCTTTGTATGTGACTTGTCTTTCTCTTGCGTCTTTTAGGATTCTCTTTTTATCTTTTTTTTTTAATCATTTATTTTTTTTAAAATTTTTTATTTATTTGTTTTTTTCCCCCAAAGCCCCAGTAGATAGTTGTACATCATAGTTGCACATCCTTCTAGTTGCTGTATGTGGGACGCAGCCTCAGCATGGCCAGAGAAACGGTGTGTCGGTGTGCGCCCGGGATCCGAACCTGGGCCACCAGCAGCGGAGCGCGTGCAGTTAACCGCTAAGCCACGGGGCTGGTCCTCTCTTTATCTTTAATTCTGGACATTTTGATTATGATGTGTTTTGGTGTGTGCGTCTTTGGGCTTATCTTGTTTGGGGCTCTCTGTGTTTCCTGTACCTGGATGTCTGTTTCCTTCCTTATGTTAGGGAAGTTTTCATGTATTATTTCTTGAAATAGATTCTCTGCCCCTTTGTCTCGCTCTTCTCCTTCCGGGACACCTATAACACGGATGTTAGTGCGGTTGATGTTGTCCCAGAGGTCCCTTAGACTGTCCTCACTCTTTTTAATTCTTTTCTCTTTTACCTGTTCAGCTTTGGTAATTTCTTCTAGTCTTTCATCCAGCTCGCAGATCCGTTATTCTGTATCCTCTACTTTGCTTTTGACTCCCTCTGGTGAATTTTTCATTTCCAGTATTGTATTCTTCATTTCTGTTTGGTTCTTTTTTATATCTTCCATTTCTTTGTTGAAACTCTCACTGAGTTCATCTATTCTTCTCCCCAGATCAGTGAGCATCCTTAACACTCTTTGTTTGAACTCTCTGTCATTTCTGTTTCACTTAGTTCCTTTTCTGGGGTTTTGTCCTGTTCCCTTACTTGGAATGTATTCCTTTGCCTCCTCATTTTGCCTCTTTCCCTGTGCTTGTGTCTATGTATTAGGTAGGTCAACTACATCTCCTGCTCTTGGATAGGTGACCTTATATAAGTGATGCCTTAGGAGGCCTGCAGTGTGCTTCCCTCAGTTCTCAACGTTCCAGGAGTAACCCCTATGTGGGCTGTGTGTGTCCTTCTGTTGTGGCATGTTTGCTCTCCCTGTAGGCGCCCAGGGAGGCTGAGTTATGCTCCTGGCCAGCTGTTGTAATGCTCACCTGCTTGCAGTTGTTGTGGGCCCTTCAGTCTCTTTATCAGGTGTGGGGAGCCCCAGCACAGTTGGCTGCAAGTTCTAATACCACATTTGTGTTTCAGTATTTCTTTTAAGTGAGTAGGCCCCCAGCGTGGCAGGTTGTTAGGCTCAGGGGCTTACAAATGCTATAAGCCTCCAGCTTTATGTCTCTTGTCAGCTCTCTGAGGATTGCAGGTGGGTGGGGCTGGCCTCAGGCACGGGAGCGCCCAATTGTTTCAGGCTTTGGAAGGTGGGGCAAACCCCTTATGTGGGTCTTTGAGAAGCACAAGTCTTCTGCAGCTGACAAGCCCTGGCACCCACAGGTCCACACACACAGTCAACACAGTCCTGCCCCGTGTGCACGCCCCGGCCTCCTGAAGTGGACCCATTCTCTCCTCGGCGGGAGCCCCACACACTCCACCACCGCCCTACACTCTCCATCTGCTCCTTGTGCATGCCCTGCCCCACTGAAGTGGGCTCAGTTGCCAGGCTGCAGAGAATCCAGTCACCAATCTACGCAGGCCCACAAGTTGCCTGAGGGCTTGTTGTTGGGTGGGGCCAGTCTCTAGGGTGGGCTGCCTGCCCTGGCTGAGCTGGATTAAATTGGTGCTCTAATGGGTGGGGCAGACCTGGGCTAGCAGGCCCCAGGGAGAACTCCAATGGCGTCTGTGTCAGCACGCCCACAGCAGGCCACCACAGCGGCTGCCGCCAATGTCCCAGTCCCTGGAGAGGTCTCACCTCTCACCGAGATGCACTCAGGGCCTATCAGGTGAGTCTTTTTTCTCCAAAGCACTGTGTACCTTTCTTTCTGGTGATTTTAGGTCACTTTCTAAAATGGGTGATGTTGCGCGTGGGCCCTTTAAGAGCCGGTTTTAATTTCTTTGTGAGCCAGCTTTTCTGGGGATACTCCCCAATGTTTTAGTAGCAGGCAAAGTCAGATATTATGCCATTCATCTCGATTGTGCTGGGTCCACAAAATGCCCACAGCGGGGGCCCTGCCTGCTCAGGGCCCCACTCATCCAGGGAGGGCTGCGTGCCTGTGGGCTGCTCCCCTGCGGCCGTGAGGTGCTGTGGCTTGTGAAGGCTGCGTTTTTCTCTCCAGAAGGGAGTTTCTGCCTCTTCCACCTCAATTAGGATTGTCCTTTGTTGCAAGAGTTCCTCTTATCCAGTTTTCAGTTCTGTCTCAGGGGTAATTTTTCCACGAGTAGTTGTAAATTGGCTGTGTCCGCGGGAGGAGGTGAGTTCAAAGTCTGCTTACGCTGCCATCTTGACTTCTCCTCCCTGCTGTTTTAATTATTATAGCTTTGTAGTATTTTTTTTTGTGAGGAAGATCAGCCCTGAGCTAACATCTGATGCCAATCTTCCCCTTTTTTCTGAGGAAGACTGGCCCTGAGCTAACATCCATGCCCATCTTCCTCTTCTTTATATGGGATGCTGCCACAGCGTGGCTTGACAAGCAGTGCGTTGGTGTGCAACCGGGATCCGAACCAGCCAACCCCGGGCCGCTGCAATGGGACGCGTGCACTTAACTGCTTGCGCCACTGGGCCAGCCCCTGTAGTATATTTTGAAGTCTGGGATTGTGACGCCTCCGGCTTTGTTCTTGTTTCTCAGGATTGCTTTGGCTATTCGGGGTCTTTTGTTGCCCCGTATGAATTGTAGTATTCTTTGTTCTAGTTCCATGAAGAATGTCATTGGGATTCTTATTGGGATTGCATTGAGTCTGTAGATTGCTTTAGGTGGTGTGGACATTTTAACTGTGTTATTCTTTCGATCCATATACATGGGATATCTTTCCATTTCTTTATGTGATCATCGATTTCTTTCAATAATGTCTTATAGTTTTCGTTGTATAGGTCTTTCGCCTCATTGGCTAAGTATATTCCTAGATAGTTTACTCTTCTTGTTGCAGTTGTGAATGGGATTGTCTTGTTGACCTCCTTTTCTGTTAGTTGGTTACTAGAGTATAGAAATGCAACTGATTTTTTAAGTTGATTTTGCACCCTGCAACTTTGCTCTAGTTGTTGATTATTTCTAATAGTTTTCTGATGGGTTCTTTAGGGTTTTCTGTATATAAAATCATGTTGTCTGCAAACAGCAAGTTTCACTTCTTCGTTGCCTATTTGGATTCGTTTTATTCCTTTTTCTTGCCTAGTTGCTCTGGCAAGAACCTCCAGTACTATGTTGAATAAGAGTGGTGAGAGTGGGCACCCTTGTCTTGTTCGTGTTCTCAGAGGGATGGCTTTCAGTTTTTCCCTGTTGAGTGTGATGTTGGCTGTGGGTTTGTCATATATGGCCTCTAAGATATTGTACTTTTCAGCTCCAGAAGATGTTTGAATAAGTTTAATTAATACTTAAAAGTCTGTAGTAAATGTGGAGAAACTGATGTTAATAAAACAAATGACTTCTCATTTGCCCCGTTGTTTCTTGCCCTTGTAGCCTAATCTAGAAAGTTTTAAAAGTTGTTATAATGGTCCTCTGAGTGTTGGTGGGAAGGATAGGGTTATAGTACTTATATCCCTGTTTGCTTCTGTCCCAGAACGGCTTTTGCAAGAGCATCCTACTGTATGCCCATTTCAGGTATGAAGGCCCATTTCCTTTGGCATATTCTCTATAGTATAGTTTATGGGCGCAGAGAAATTTGGGGTTTGCAGCTAGTTTGGTGTTCTTGACTTTTGAGAGAGAGTCAGGTTCATTTAATTAGCAAAATTTTGAAAATAGCTGAGATATAAAATAAATGAAGTTCAGTAATTTTGGAGGCTCTCAATTGTTATATTTTTACACGTAATGTGGTAGTTGCATTAAACTGGACAGGAACTCAGAAATGCGTTTCTAGATGTATGTGATATCTTGACGTTTTACAGACTGTACGCTCTTCTACACAACCCACTCTTCTACTCTAATGTCTCCAAATTGTTAAGTGGAGGTATAGCATAGAAATGAAGAACTTGGGCTTGAGAATCAGGCAGACCTGGGTTTGAGTCTTGGCACTACCATTTGCTAGTTTTTTTTTTTTTTTTTGGTGAGGAAGATTGGCCCTGAGCTAACATCCCTTGCCAGTCTTCCTCTTTTTGCTGAGGATTAGCCCTGAGCTAACATCTGTGCCCATCCTCCTCCACCCTGCATATGGGACGCCTTCCACAGCATGGCCCGATGAGTGGTGCATAGGCCCACACCTGGGATCCGAACCTGCGAACCACGGGCCGCCAAAGCAGAGTGCTCAGACCCAACCACTATGCCACCAGGCCGGCCCTACTTGGTGTTTTTTTATAAAACAAGTTACCATATTTCTGTTTGTCTTTTTGCCTCCATTCATTTGTTCATTTGTTCAAATTAATCCATGCATCCATCATATTGTATTTATTCAGTTCTTATTATGTGCAGGCACTATTCTAGGTACTGGAGATACAGTAGTGTTTAAGCAGACAAAGTTCCTGCTCTCATGAAGTTTCTTCCATTCTATTCAAGAGAGACAAACAACAAATATGATATGTCATATGGTATTGAGTGCTATGAAGAAAAATAAAGCCAGTTAAGAGATATGAGGGTATATGTTTTTGTGGGGCAGGGTTTGAAATTTTAAGTTGTGTTGTCTAGGAATTTTCTTATTAAGGTGACATTTGAGGATAGAACAGAGCGAGTCTGGAATGAGTGATGTTAATATATATACAGTCATGTGTCACTTAATGACAGAGATACGTTCTAAGAAATGCGTCATTAGGTGATTTCGTCGTTGTGTGGGCATCATAGAGTGTACTTACACAAATCTAGATGGTATAGCCTACTATACACCTAGGCTGTTTGGTACTAATCTTATGGGACCATCGTTGTATATACTGTCTGTCTTTGACTGAAACGTTGTTATGCAGCACATAACTGTATTGAGCAAGAGCATTCCAGGTAGAGGATACAGCATGTGCCAAAGTCCTGAGGTAGGAACATGCTTGGCATGTTGGAGGACAGCAGGGAGGCTGAGGTGGCTGTTGGTGAGTGAACAGTTGTGTTGGGGTGGGGTGGGGATGGAATGTAGAAGAATGTGAGGCAGGGGCTGGATTTCGTAGGCCACAAACAGGACTTTGTATTTTACACTGATTGGGACAGAAAGTCAGTGGGTAGTTTAAACAGAGAAATGATGTGATCTGACAAAGGGTTTTTTTGGGAAAGAGGGCAATTTGTTTTATTGAGATATAATTCATATACCATATAATCACCATTTAAGAGTATACAATTCAGTGGTTTTTAGTCTATTCACAAGGTTTTACAATCATTACCACTACCTTAATTCAGAACGTTTTCATCACCCAAAAAGAAACCCCTTACTCACTAGCAGTCATTCCCGGTACCACACACCCACTAGGCCCTGGTAACCACTAATCTACTTTCTGTATTAATAGATTTGCCTGTTGTGGATATTACATATAAATGGAATTGTATAATATGTGGCCTATTGTATCTGGCTTCTTTCACTTAGCATATTTTTTTCAAAATTTATCCGTGTTTTAGCATGTGTCAGTATTTCATTCTTTTTCAAGGCTAAATAATATTCCATTGTATGGGGTATCACATTTTGTTTATCCGTTATCCATCGATAGACGTTTGTGTTGCTTCCACCTTTTGGCTATTGTGAATAATGCTGTTATGAACATGAGTGTACAGTATCTGTTTGAGTCCCTGCTTTCAATTATTTTGAATTGATATGTACAAGTGGAATTGCTGGATCATATGATAATTCTATGTTTAACTTTCTGAAGAACCACCAAACTGCTTTCCACAGCAGCTGCACACCATTTTACATTCCCGCAGCAATACACCAGAGTTCTAATTTCTCTGCATTCTAGCCAACACTTGTTATTTTCCTTTTTTTAAATAATAGCCATCGTAATAGGTGTGAAGTGGTATCTCATTGTAGTTTTAATTTGCATTTTCCTAATTACTAGTGATGTTGGGCATCTTTTCATGTGCTTATTGGTCATTTGTAAACCTCCTTTGGAGAAATGAAGTCCTTTGCCCATTTTTGAATTGGGTTATTTTTGTTGTTGAGTTATAGGAGTTCCTTATATATTCTGGACATTAAACTCTTACCAGATATGTGATTGGCATATATTTTCTCCCATTCTTTGAGTTGTGTTTTCACTCTCTTGATAGTGTTCTTCATGCACAACAGTTTTAATTTTGATGAAGTCTGATTTATCTATTTTTTCTTTTGTTGCCTGTGCTAGCCTAGAAATCATTGCCGAATCCAACGTCATAAAGGTTTTCTCCCTACGTTTTCTTCTACGAGTTTTATAGTTTTACCTCTTATGTTTAGGTCTTTGATCCATTTTGAGTTCATTTTTGTTTATGATGTAAAGTAAGTGTCTAACTTCATTCTTTTGCGTATGAGTATCTAGTTTTCTCAGAACCATTTGTTAGAAAGACTGTCCTTATTCCATTAAATGGTCTTGTCACTCTTGTCAAAAATATTTGACCATATATATGAAGATTTATTTTGGGGCTCTGTCCCATTCTATTGGTCTATGTGTCTGTCTTTATGCTAGTGCCACACTGCTTTGATAGCTTTCTAGTAAGTTTTGAAATCAGGAAGTGTGAAATGAAAGAACCAACTTTATTCTTCTTCAAGATTGTTTTGGCTATTCAGGGTCCCTTGTGATTCCATATGAATGTTAGAATGAGTTTCTCTATTTCTGCAAAAAACAGTGTTGGGATTTTGATAGGGATTGTATTGATAGGTCCAAAGCTTGATTTGAATGGGTTCAGAAGAGAATGGGAGACAGTAATACCCATGTTATATTTGTGTTAAAAATGTTAACCTCAACTGAACAATAAAAAAACAAACAACCTGATCAAAAAATGGGCAGAGGAAATGAACAGACACTTCTCCAAAGAAGATAGACAGATGGCCAATAGGCACATGAAAAGATGTTCAACATCATTAATCATCAGGAAAATGCAAATCAAAACAACACTAAGATATCACCTCATGCCCGTTAGAATGGCTATAATCACCAAGACAAAAAACAACAAACATTGGAGAGGATGTGGAGAAACAGGAACCCTCACACGCAGCTGGTGGGAATGCAAACTGGTGCAGCCTCTATGGAAAACGGTATGGAGATTCCTCAAAGAATTAAAAATAGAGATGCCCTATGATCCAGCCATCCCACTACTGGGAATCTGTCCAACGCACCTGAAATCAACAATCCACAGAGGCTTATGCACCCCTATGTTCATTGCAGCATTATTCACTATAGCCAAGAAGTGGAAGCAACCTAAGTGTCCCTCGACTGATGATTGGATCAAGAAAATGTGGTATATATATACAAGGGAATACTACTCAGCCATAAAAAAAGAGAAAATCGTCCCATTTGCAACAACGTGGATGGGCCTGGAGGGTATTATGTTAAGTGAAGTAGGCCAGAAGGAGAAAGACAAACACCGTATGATCTCACTCATACGTGGAATATAAACCAACCCATGGACAGAAAAAACTGTATTGTGGTTCTCAGGGGCAATGGGAGTTGGGGGTGAGCACAAGGGGTGAAGGGAGACGTATATATGGTGATGGACAAACAAAAATGTACAACCTAAAATTTCACAATATTAAAAACTATTAAAACATCAGTAAAAAAAAGTGTTAGCCTCAATCTAATATATGAAGAAACAATCAGAGAAGTCCAAATTGAGGGGGCAACCTGGAGAACTACTGGCCTGGGCTTTTCAAAAATGTTGAAGTTGTTGGGGCCAGCCAGTGGCGTAGTGGTTAAGTTCACGTGCTCTGGTTTGGCGGCCCGGGGTTCGCAGGTTCAGTTCCCGGGTGTGGACCTATGCACCGCTCATGAAGCTGTGCTGTGGCAGCATCCCGTATACAAAATAGAGGAAGATGGGCACAGATGTTAGTTCAGGGCTAATCTTCCTCAGCAAAAAGAGGAAGATTGGCAATGGATGTAAGCTCAGGACGATCTTCCTCACCAAAAAAAGATTTAAAAAGAAAACGACTAAGAATGTGTTCTAGATTATTGGAGACAAAAGAGACCTGTGAATAAATATAATGCTTGATGCTTGGTTGGCTCTTGGATTTTAAAAAGTAGTTGAAGGACATTTTTGGGGCAATTGAAGAAATTTGAATGTGGACTTTTATTAGATATTATTTTGTCAGTGTTAAACTTCCTTAGTGTGGCAATTGTGAGGTGGTTCTCCCTTGTTCTTAGGCCAAGGACTTAATTTTGGAGGTATTTGAAGAAGGTGTTATGATGTTGACAACAGACTTTGAAATGGTTCAGCTAATTAACAAAAAGTAAGAGAGAGAGTGAGAGAGTGTGTGTGTGTGTGTGTGTGTGTGTGTGTGTGTGTAGAAAGAGAGAGAGGGAGGGAGAGAAAAAAAGCAAATGTAGCAAAATGTTAACAGTTGTTAAATCTAAGTGAAGGGTGTATAGAGTTTCATTTAATTATTCTTGCTCCTTTTCTGATATTTTGGGGAGAAGTTAGTATATACTTTTCTTTCAAAGAGATTTACTGAAAAGAGGATCATAGAGATCAGATGGTAGCTGGAAAAGGTTATGGAGTTGAGTTTTCCCCTTCTTTTAAAAATATAAATGGAGGCCAGCCTGGAGGCGTAGTGGTTAAGTTTGGCGTGCTCTGCTTCGGCGGCCCAGGTTCGTGGGTTTGGATCCCAGGCATGGACCTACACCACTCATCAAGCCATGCTGTGGCTGCAACCTACATACAAAATAGAGGAAGATGGGCACAGATGTTAGCTCAGGGCCACTCATCCTCAAGCGAGAAAAGAGGAGGATTGGCAACAGGTGTTAACTCAGGGCCAATCTTGCTCACTCAAAATATATATATATAAATATAAATAAATATATATATATATAAATGGGAGATAATACATCATGTTTGTATGTCAATGAAATTATTCAGTAGAGAAGGAAAAGTTGATGCAGCAGAGGAGGGAACAATTGTTGGAATGTTCTTTAGGCAAAAATGGAGGACATTTAGGTATATTTGGAGGTATTGGCCTTACACAGGAGTGTTGACAGTTTGTCCACAGTAGCCTCAGTTACCTCAGTTATCAAAAGATCATGCATGTAAAGTGTATGGCATAGTGCCTGCAGTTAAGCACTCAACTCTTTTTTTTTTTTTCTTTTGTGAGGAAGATCAGCCCTGAGTTAACATCCATGCCAATCCTCCTCTTTTTGCTAAGGAAGACTGGCCCTGGACTAACATCTGTGCCTATCTTCCTCCACTTTATATGGGACGCCGCAACAGCGTGGCCTGACAGGCGGTGCATTGGTGCGCCTATGGGATCCGAACCCAGGCCGCCAGCGGCGGAGTGCGGAGCACTCTTAAGTGCGCACTTAACCACTATGCCGCGGGGCCGGCCCCTCAACTATTTGTCATTGTTACAGAATTTAGTGCAATGCATGTTACTAGTAAACTTTCAAAAAACGGTAGTTTATTATTGTTTTTATTATTTGCATACCGTAATTACCTGTTAGAAGCTGTAAATTCTTCAGAAAAACAAGTTAGTAAGATCCTAAACCAAGTTAAAAGAGCAGTAGTGTGCCTTAGAAAAGCCACAGGCTATTCACGGTCGGCCTTCCTCACTTTAGGGAAGAGAGCAACTGAATTCCCATATGGGGAATGAAAACATACAGGCTGCAATGATAGGGGCTTTGTTGGGGCAAGTTGGTTATGAAAGTTCTTGTGGCCTGGCTCAATACCATTTATTTTAGATGTAGCTTCCTAAAATCAAATCATTTTCGTTTTTATAAAGCTATTTCATGTTTAAACTCATCTGGATATTTTTTTTTTTTCTATTGATATTTTAATGGTTTCTAACATTGTGAAATTTTGGGTTGTACATTTTTGTTTGCCCATCACCCCATATATGACTCCCTTCACCCCTTGTGCCCACCCCCCACCCCCACTTCCCGGGTAACCACAGTCCAGTTTTCTCTGTCCAAGTGTTGGTTTATATTCCACATATGAGTGAGATCATACAGTGTTTGTCTTTCTCTTTCTGGCTTATTTCACTTAACATAATACGCTCCAGGCCCATCCATGTTGTTGCAAATGGGACGATTTTGTCTTTTTTTATGGCTGAGTAGTATTCCATTGTATATATATACCACATTTTCTTAATCCAGTCGTCAGTCGAGGGACACTTAGGTTGCTTCCACTTGGCTATGGTGAATAATGCTGCAATGAACATAGGGGTGCATAAGCCTCTTTGGATTGTTGATTTCAGGTGCGTTGGATAGATTCCCAGTAGTGGGATGGCTGGATCATAGGGCATCTCTATTTTTAATTCTTTGAGGAATCTCCATACCGTTTTCCATAGAGGCTGCACCAATTTGCATTCCCACCAGCTGTGTATGAGGGTTCCTGTTTCTCCACATCCTCTCCAACATTTGTTGTTTTTTGTCTTGGTGATTATAGCCATTCTAACGGGCGTGAGGTGGTATCTTAGTGTTGTTTTGATTTGCATTTCCCTGATGATTAGTGATGTTGAGCATCTTTTCATGTGCCTATTGGCCATCTGTATATCCTCCTTGGAGAAGTGTCTGTTCATTTCCTCTGCCCATTTTTTGATCGGGTTGTTTGTTTTTTTGTTGTTCAATTGTGTGAGTTCTTTATATATTATGGAGATCAACCCCTTGTCAGATGTATGTTTTGCAAATATTCTCTCCCAGCTGGTTGGTTGTTTGTTCATCTTGATTCTGATTTCATTTGTCTTATAAAAGCTCTTTAGTCTGATAAAGTCCCACTTGTTTATTTTTTCTTTAGTTTCCCTAGTCTGGGTAGGCATGTCATCCAAAAAGATTCCTTTAAACCCAATGTCAAATAGTGTGTTGCCTATATTTTCTTCTATAAGTTTTATAGTTTCAGGTCTCACCTTCAGGTCTTTGATCCATTTTGAGTTAATTTTTGTGAATGGCGATAGCACATGGTCCATTTTCATTCTTTTGCATGTGGCTGTCCAGTTTTCCCAACACCATTTATTGAAGAGACTTTCCTTTCTCCATTGCATGTCCTTAGCACCTTTGTCGAAAATTAGCTGACCGTATATGTGTGGTTTTATTTCTGGGCTTTCAGTTCTGTTCCATTGATCTGTGTGTCTGTTTTTGTACCAGTACCATGCTGTTTTGATTACTATTGCTTTGTAGTATGTTTTGAAGTCAGGAATTGTGATGCCTCCTGCTTTGTTCTTTTTCTTTAGGATTTCTTTAGCTATTCGGGGTCTTTTGTTGCCCCATATAAATTTTAGTATTCTTTTTTCTATTTCTGTGAAGAATGTCATTGGGATTCTGATTGGGATTGCATTGAATCTGTAGATTGCTTTAGGTAATATAGACATTTTAACTATGTTTATTCTTCCAATCCACGTGCATGGGATATCTTTCCATTTCTTTATGTCATCGTGGATTTCCCTCAATAATGTCTTGTAGTTCTCATTGTATAGGTCCTTCACCTCCTTGGTAAGATTTATTCCTAGGTATTTTATTCTTTTTGATGCAATTGTAAATGGTATTATCTTTTTGAGCTCTCTTTCTGTTAGTTCATTATTAGCATATAGAAATGCAACTGATTTTTGTAGATTGATTTTGTACCCTGCAACTTTGCTGTAGTTGTTGATTGTTTCTAACAGTTTTCCAACAGATTCTTTAGGGTTTTCTATATATACAATCATGTCATCTGCAAATAGTGAGAGTTTTACTTCTTCGTTACCTATTTGGATTCCTTTTATTCCTTTTTCTTGCCTAATTGCTCTGGCCAAAACCTCCAGTACTATGTTGAACAGGAGTGGTGAGAGTGGGCAGCCCTGCCTCGTTCCTGTTCTCAGAGGAATGGCTTTCAGTCTTTCCCCGTTGAGTATGATGTTAGCTGTGGGTTTGTCATATATGGCCTTTATTATGTTGAGGTACTTTCCTTCTATTCCCATTTTATTGAGAGTTTTTATCATAAATGGATGTTGTATCTTGTCAAATGCCTTCTCTGCGTCTATTGAGACGATCATGTGGTTTTTATTCTTTGTTTTGTTGATGTGATGTATCACGTTGATTGATTTTCGGATGTTGAACCATCCCTGCGTCCCTGGTATAAATCCCACTTGATCATGGTGTATGATCTTTTTTAATATATTGTTGTATTCGGTTTGCCAATATTTTGTTGAGGATTTTTGCATCAATGTTCATCAGCGATATTGGCCTGTAATTTTCTTTCTTTGTATTGTCTTTGTCTGGTTTCGGTATCAGGGTGATGTTGGCCTTATAGAATGATTCAGGAAGTGTTCCATGTTCCTCTATTTTTTGGAATAGTTTGAGGAGGATGGGTATTAAATCTTCTTTGAATGTTTGGTAAAATTCACTGGAGAAGCCATCTGGTCCTGGACTTTTATTTTTTGGGAGGTTTTTGATTACTATTTCAATCTCTTTACTTGTGATTGGTCTATTCAGATTCTCCATTTCTTCTTGGTTCAATTTTGGGAGGTTGTATAAGTCTAAGAATTTATCCATTTCTTCTAGATTGTCCAATTTGTTGGCATATAATTTCTCATAGTATTCTCTTATAATCCTCTGTATTTCCATGGTATCCGTTGTAATTTCTCCTCTTTCATTTCTAATTTTGTTTACTTGAGCCTTTTCTCTTTTTTTCTTAGTTAGCCTGGCTAAGGGTTTGTCTATTTTGTTTATCTTCTCGAAGAACCAACTCTTTGTTTCATTAATCCTTTCTACTGTTTTTTTGGTCTCAATATCATTTATTTCTGCTCTGATTTTTCTTATTTCTCTCCTTCTGCTGGCTTTGGGCTTTGTTTGTTCTTCTTTTTCTAGTTCTGTTAGGTGTAATTTAAGGTTGCCTATTAGGGCTTTTTCTTGTTTGTTAAGGTGGGCTTGTATCGCTATGAGTTTCCCTCTCAGGACTGCTTTTGCTGCGTCCCATATGGTTTGATATGGCATGTTATCATTTTCGTTTGTTTCCAGATAGTTTTTGATTCCTCCTTTAATTTCATCAATGATCCATTGGTTGTTCAGTAGCATGTTGTTTAATCTCCACATTTTTGTCACTTTCCCAGTTTTTTTTTCCTGGTTCATTTCCAGTTTCATAGCCTTATGGTCTGAAAAGATGCTTGTTATGATTTCAATCTTCTTAAATTTATTGAGGCTTGCTTTGTTTCCCAACATATGGTCTATCCTAGAGAATGTTCCATGCGCGCTTGAGAAGAATGTGTAGTCAGCTGTTTTTGGGTGGAGTGCTCTGTATATGTCTATTAGGTCCATCTCGTCCAGTTTTTCATTTAAGTCTACTATTTCTTTATTAACTTTTTGTCTGGATGATCTATCCATTGCTGTAAGTGGGGTGTTAAGATCCCCTACTATTATTGTGTTGTTGTTGATTTCTCCTTTTAGGTTTGTTAATAGTTGTTTTATGTACATTGGTGCTCCTATGTTGGGTGCATATATATTTATAAGTGATATGTCTTCTTGATGGAGTGTCCCTTTTATCATTATATATTTCCCTTCTTTGTCTTTCTTAACCTGTTTTATCTTGAAGTCTACTTTGTCTGATATGAGTATGGCAACACCTGCTTTCTTTTGTTTGCCATTAGCTTGGAGTATTGTCTTCCATCCTTTCACTCTGAGCCTGTGCTTGTCTTTAGTGCTAAGATGTGTTTCCTGAAGGCAGCATATTGTTGGGTCTTGCTTTTTAATCCATCCTGCCACTCTGTATCTTTTGATTGGAGAGTTCAATCCATTTACATTTAGGGTAATTATTGAAATATGAGGGTTGAATGTTGCTGTTTTGTCACTTATTTTCTGGTTCTTTTGCATTTCCTTTGTTTCTTGTCCCATTTGTTTTGGACTGCCAATTCAGTTTGGTTGTTCTGTCTTACGATTCTTCTAGTTTTCTCTTTGTTTATCATATGTGGTTTTAATTTGATTATTTGTTTAGTGGTTACCTTGAGGTTTGGGCGAAAAATCTTCTGTATGAGATAGTCCATTATCTGATAGCCTCCCATTTCCTTATACTAAGTCAATTCAGTCACTTTCCTCTTCCCCTTCTAAGTTGCTCTTGTTATACCTTATTCTATCTTGTGTTGTGGCTGTGTGTTTACAGTGATGAGGTTAAATTTATTTTTGGTGAATTTCTTCCTTTGATCTTTGATTTTAGTATTTAAGTGGTTGCTAACCTATTCCGGTAAAGATCTACTATTTCTCTGATTTTGTCTACCTACTTTTCTCCTTACTCCAAGCTTTGTGTTCCCTTTCTCTTCTTGTTTTCAGGCCTGAGGGCCTTCTTGAGTATTTCTTGTAGTGGCGTTCTCGTGGCCATGAACTCCCTTAGCTTTTGTTTATCTGGGAGAGTTACTATTTCTCCATCATATTTGAAGGATATTTTTGCTGGATAGAGTATTCTTGGCTGAAAGTTTTTGTCTTTCAGTATTTTGAATATATCATTCCAGTCTCTTCTAGCCTGAAAAGTTTCTGTTGAGAAATCCGCTGAGAGCCTGATGGGAGTTCCTTTGTACGTTATTTTTTGTTTTTGTCTAGCTGCCCTTAATATTGTTTCTTTGTCGTTGACCCTGGCTAGCCTTACCACTAGGTGTCGTGGTGAAGGCCTTTGTCTGTTAATATATATAGGAGTCCTGTTGGCTTCGCTTACTGGTATTTCCTGCTCCTTCCCCAGATTTGGGAAATTTTCAGCTATTATTTCCTTGAATAGGCTCTCTGTTCCTCTTTCCCTCTCCTCTCCCTCAGGAATACCTATAATTCTTATGTTACATTTTCTAATAGAGTCCGATATTTCTCGGAGTCTTTCTTCATTTCTTTTTAGTCTTAGTTCTCTCTCTTCTTCCATCTGGAGTATATCTGTATTCCTATCCTCTAAAGTACTAATTCTTTCCTCCATATTGTCAGCTCTGTTCTTTAAAGATTCCAGATTCTCCTTTATCTCCTCCATTGTGTTCTTCATCTCCATCAGCCCTGATAGGTTTTTCTTTATGATTTCAATCTCTTTTGTGAAGAAACTCCTAATCTCATTGAATTGTTTGTCTGTGTTGTCTCGTATTTCGTTGAGTGTTTTTATGATAGCTATTTTGAAATCTCTGTCATTTAGTTTATGGATTTCTGTGTCTTTGGGGTTGATTTCTGGGTGCTTGTCATTTTGTTTCTGGTCTGGTGATTTCATATATTTTTGCATTGTGGTTCCTGTGTTGGTTTTGATTTTCCTCATCCTGGAAGTCTCTGGTTGCAATTTCCACCTGCCGCCACTGTGTGGTGGTAAAGGGCTGTGTAGTCTAAGCCGCCTGCGCTCTGCCCCAGTTTTTCTGCTGCGATCCGCAGTTTTGTTTTGTTTTGTTTTGTTTCTTTTCCCCACTGCGATCCACGGGTCCAGTCCAGTTTATTCAGGTCTGCCTCGGACCGCTAGATCTGGTGGAGCTGCAGACTCCGGGTTGCGGGGAGGGGGGAGCTCTCTCTTTTGCCCTCTGGGTCCCTGACGTGGGAGGCTTCTCGTTTGCCCCTCTTTATCCGCTCTCTGGGTTGCTCAGATGTTGATGGTAGCCCTGTGGCTCCTCTGAGTTCTCTGTGCGGGAGTTTCCCACTGGCTGAGAGAGCCCGAAGAGCTACAGTTTCCCGCCGAGGGCCGCCCCTCCCCCCTCTCTGGGAGCCGCGCGGACCCGATCGCTGATCTGATGGGGAGGGAGCGGAGTTCTCCTTACCTCTCCCCACTTCCTCCGGGGGCCCAGCACGTTCCGCTCTCAGATGTGCGGCAGTGTGGATCCCTCCGCTCCAGCTTTTGACTGTCTGGGATTCCGTTGTTGGTCTGTGGCTGTTACTTTTGTTGTATTTTGTGGGGGAAGAATTCACGGGAAAGCTCACTCCGCCATGATGCTGACGTCACCTGGATATTTTTTAATACATTAAAAAATCTAGTCTAGAATATCAGACCTAGAGGAGTTGATAACTTTGTTGAAAGTGTACATATCTGTGGAAAAAGAATTGAAAGAAAATGACATTTTAAAGCTATTTGTATTTGTTTACCCAAGCTTGTTCTCAATTAAAGAACTCATTTTGCTTTTTCTCAATTAAAACAGCCCTGAATGGCTTCCCTTGCCCAGCTCTGTGAAGGGGGCCTCCTCTTGGCGATTCCTTTCAAATAGGATTGTTTTTTTATTTGTAAATTTCAGCCCCAATACCTCACCATACACTTAGGACCTCAGTGTAAATAGTGTTTGTGTCTTTAGTGACCCATCTTTTCTAACACCCATTATAACTTAAGGTAGTTGTTCTCATATTTCTTAAAATGTCTTTGCTTCTTTCTTGGAGGCTGTAAGTAGTCAGTGGAGGTGAAGAGTGGACTGGAGGAGTAAAGAGGTAGCTGTAGCACCTCTCAGGGTGTGTGTGTGTGTGTATGTGTGTGTGTGTGTGTGTGTGTGTGTTGCTATTCTGTGGCCTTTATCATTAGAGTCCTTGGGGTTAGTTATCCTTTTGCACTGTTGGCTTACTCAGTTGGGCAGTGGACTTGGAAATCAGATATTGGATGAAAGTAAATGTCAGGTATCTGCAGTGACAGGCAGTGGGCAGGGAGGAGTTCCTGGGGCTCAAGGGTGTGATATGTCAAACTTTGCCCCTGTAAAACTGACATATGAAGTGGTGTCATGTACTTGCCTACTCAGTGCAACTTGATGGTATTTGCCAGATAAATGCTTCTGGAGAATGTGCTAAAAAGAGATACCACCTGCTACACATAATAAATCCTTTGTGTGGTATCAGTGGTGCCTGATACAGGGCTTTAGTTTTTCTGTGGACTTTGTTTTTTTTTTTTTGAGGAAGATCAGCCCTGAGCTAGCATCCGTGCTAATCCTCCTCTTTTTGCTGAGGAAGACCGGCTCTGAGCTAACATCTATTGCCAATCCTCCTCCTTTTTTTTCCCCAAAGCCCCAGTAAATAGTTGTATGTCATAGTTGCACATCCTTCTAGTTGCTGTATGTGGGACGCAGCCTCAGCATTGCCGGAGAAGTGGTGTGTTGGTGCGCGCCTGGGATCCGAACCTGGGCTGCCAGTAGCGGAGCGCGCGCACTTAACCGCTAAGCCATGGGGCCGGCCCCGTGGACTTTGAAAATTAGGAAATTTTGGTATCTTTAAGGACTGTGAAGGCCAGAGTGATAGCTTTGTGTTACGTTTAATCTGTCTTTTTTTTTTTTTTTTTTTTTGGTGAGGAAGATTAGCCCTGAGCTAACCTCTGTTGCCAATCCTCCTCTTTTTGCTGAGGAAGATTGGCCCTGGGCTAACATCAGCGCCCATCTTCCTCTACTTTACATGAGACGTTGCCGCAGCATGGCTTGACAAGCGGCGCATTGATACACGCCCGGGATCCGAACCTGTGAATTCTGGGCCACCGCAGCGGAGCACGTGCACTTAACTGCTACACCACCGGTCCAGTCCCTAATCTATCTTTTTTTATTGGGTTTATATAAGAAATGGTCTCACATAGGTTCTCCACCTCTCCGGTGGGAAGGTAGGGATTGGCAGAGGTTGGCAGGGATGGAGCTCTGTTAATGATAGTCATCATTAATAATAGTCATCATTGATTTCCCAGCAGAAACCATTTTGGTGTTAAAAAATGGATGTAGTTCCAGAACACAGAGATTGGTTTGGTAGTTACCAGAGGGGAAGTGGGGAGGGAGGAGAGAGAAAGGGGTGATTAGGCACGTGTGTGTGGTGATGGGTTGTAATTAGTCTCTGGGTGGTGAACCTGATGTACTCTACGCAGAAATCAAAATATAATGATGTACACCTGAAATTTACATAATGTTATAAACCACAATAAAAAAAAGAAATAAAAAAAACCCGGATGTGGTTTGTCAGTGAGCCTTAAGTACGTGGACACAGGACCTGAAAATTGAAAATCCTTGAGAGCCCATTTTCTTACTGTTATTTTGAGAATAGCTATTATTATGCTAATCATCCTCACATTTATATCTCTAGATCTCACAACTACCAATTCACTGCAGTCTACTTGGATATCTCAGAGACATCACAACTTTAGCATTTGTAAAGCTGAAGTCATTGTTTTTCTCAAAAACCTACTCCTCTCTTATACTCTAGCTTACTAAATGGTACCATTTCCTCAAGATAGGAAACTTATTTTTGTTACTTTTCTCTTCCTTACACCCACAACTCCTTTCTATTTTACCTCTTAAATATCTCTTAATTTCCTCTGTTTCTTTCTACTACCACTAGTATGTCCATATAGTCCAAATCATTGTAATCTCTTGCCTCTGCCACTGCTATAACTTCCTAACTGGTCTTTCTTCGTCTAGCATTGTTTACCCCCAGTCTACCCATCCATCATACAATAGCCAGAAAAAGCTTTTTCAAGTGCAGGTTTGATTATCAGATGTTTATTTAAACTCATTTAGTGAATTTTTCATTATTCTTAGAATTGCACCTGAAAGTCTTGACATGGCCCATAAAACTTTCTGCACAATCTGGTTCCTGTGTTTGTCACCGTATTTTGCATCGTATGTTTCCTCTACCTGGAATGTTCTTTCTTCCATCTATACTTGGCCAGCTCCTACTTATCCATCAAGTCTCAGCTTACATCTTACTTCCTTATGAAAGACTTTTCTGACTTCACCCATACCTTGCTGTCCCTAGACTAAGTTGGTTTCCCAGAGTGTACTTTCATTAAACCCTGTACTTCTCCTTCATAGCTCTTAACGGCAATTGTAAATAAAGAATTATTTGTCTCTCTACTCCCACTGGATGATCTGTTAGTCTGCTTGGGTTGCCATAACAAAATACCACAGGCTGAGTGGCTTAAACAGCAGAAATTTATTTTCTCACAGTTCTGGAGGCTAGATATCCAAGATCAAGGTGCCAGCATGGTTGGTTTCTGGAGAAGGCTCTCTTCCTGGCTTGTAGACAGCCACCTTCTTCCTGTGTGCTCACAGGGCCTTTCCTTGGTGTGTGTGTGTGTGTGTGTGTGTGTGTGTAAAAGAGAGAGACAGATCCTCTTCCTCTTATAAGGCTAGCAGTCCTGTCAGATTAGGGCCCACTCTTATGACCTTGTTGAACCTAATTACACCGTAAAGATCCTCTCTCCAAATACAGTCACACTGTGAGTTAGGGCTTTAACATGAATTGGGGGAGGGGGGGTTGCACAATTCAGTCCATATCAGGTGGTAAGCTCCATGTGGTCAGGATCATGTAGTGTGGTACAATACTCTGTTCCTACGGCCTAATATAGAGCTTAACACATAGCAGGCAATCACTTAGGCCCATTCCTACAATTTATGTGGCCCGGGACAAGAATACAAATGGCGATGTAAATGTTTAAGAATTTTAAATCAAACAAACTGTAAGATAAAATATGTTCTCTCCTCCTATCTTGAGGAATATAGTTTCATAATAACAAATTACAAAAAATATGTGTAAAGCTCTTGATTTAAAAAAATAAACATGTTCAATATTTTATTTAACTCAATAATGATAAAGATACCAGGCAGATGTTGGAGCCAGTTCAAAGGAGAAATGAAAGAAGCACAGATTTATATGTAGTAAAGCAATGTTGAAATAAATTTATAAATCGTTACAAAACTGGATTTTTCTATGGGGAGAAGGAAAGGCAATTGAACCTCCGCTATACAGAATTTGTTTGCATATCTGTAGACAAGAACTATTTGCATCACTGTCAGTTATCTAAAACTTATAGAGTTGTAAAATAGCTCAAAGGCAATAAAAAGCTAGAATTAAATAATATATTCTCGGGGCCGGCCCTGTGGCTTAGTGGTTAAGTGCACGCGCTCTGCTGCTGGCGGCCCGGGGTTCGGATCCCGGGCGCGCACCGACGCACCACTTCTCCGGCCATGCTGAGGCTGCGTCCCACATACAGCAACTAGAGGGATGTGCAGCTATGACATACAACTATCTACTGGAGCTTTGGGGGGAAAAAAAAATAAATAAAATCTTAAAAAAAAAAAATATTCTCTGAACAATACATACTTTTCCATTGGAAAATTATCTTTTTTTTCTTTGCTTATACCCAGCTTTCTTTCAGTCTCATACCCTTTTGATCTAAAGCAATCTCAAATATTATTCTTGATCACTAAACAAGGTTGGTCTCATTAAGTTTGGCCTGGTTATTTATATAGGGATAACAATAATGTTAATTTACTGTATAGGCCTTCTTAAGTTTGCTTTGCTGGAAATTTTATGAAGAATCTCAGATTGAACTTCTAAAAGCCTCTATTATTTATATTTCGAGGATAGAAAGCCAAGTTTAAGAACCTCTCTATCAAATTTCATCTGCAGTACCTATAAATTTGGGTGAATTCTTCTCTTTTCGAGATCTCCAAAATGTCCTAAGCGTCCTGGACCTGCCAGGAAGTGACCTTCCTTACCACCCGTAAGGCTGGACCTTGTAAAGCCAGGTACTGGGCCAGTTTTCCTGGGAGGGTTTTGTAAGTATTGGCTCCATAAAGTCAACCATAGTTCCTTAAAAGTGGCTTGTTATACCTGATATATAAGCATCATTCTTAAATGTGACAGTTCAGGCATGCTCTTGGTTGCATAACCATTTTTTACAATTATATTTTAAGAGGATTCAGTAAGGAAATTCAGTAAGACTTGCTCACATCTCACTGGGGAATCAGTGAGAATCAGATATGATTCAGGAATGTTTCATTTTACAAAAGGAAAGCCTACTAAATTGTTAAGGGTTTAGATAGCTTAAGAAGAAAGAGGCTGAGCTTCCTTATATATTCATAAAATAGACATTAAGACAATATTCCAAACAAATAACTACAATCATCCCTCAGTAGTTCATTCAGTCCTGTGTAATTAATTCTCATTTCACTGGGTCTTAGGTTAGTAGTCTGCTTCTCGACTAAAAAGAATTCTGGAAAATCTGACTGAGTCCCCTGGAATGGTCTGGATGTTGTCCAGTTGTCCAAGTGATGGCATCAGAAGCCTGTACCCAAGAGTCTATTCTTTGAGGTGTCAATAGTTTGAAATACCTGCTACAGTCCTTTTCCATGGGGCTCTGAGACGATCTTTTGTTGGGAAAACAGACTCTGGCTTCTAGTTGACTGCAGAGCCTTCAGACTAGCACCAGTGTAAAACAAACCTCTCTGTAGATGCCAAAGACTTGAGATAGCTGTGGTCAGTTTATTGCTGATAATTTTTAAATGTGAAAGAACTGATGAGTGTTCATAATGAGAATAATGCAACTAACAAGAGAATTAAGTTGTTTCTGTGGTATGCAAAACAAGAATAAGCCAACTCAAAAAAGTTTCAGCAAAATGTCTCTCAGAGTAGTTCTTTTCGAAGAAGGTGAATATTATATCAGATTTATAAAACAAGGATGAACATAATTTTTACAGAGGAAAAAATCTTGATATATAACATATAATAATCTTATAGCATAATGTACATACCAAGAACATACCAAGGCTATACTAAGGATATCAAGTAAAAAGATTCAGTGAGTCTGGACTAAGTCCTAGACATCTGTATTTTCATAAAATTCCATTGACCTGGAAGATGCTAGATTCAAATTTTGAAAGTACGGTTGGTTGTTACCAAGTAAGCATTTTAAATAATAACTGAAATTAAGACTGAAAACACTAAACTATTATTTCCTAAAATCTGGCAAAACACTTATCAAGATGCATAAACAGAAACATGGATAACGAGAGTATTGACAAATCTCTAAACTTCCCGTAAATTACACAATTTATAGAATATTTATATTAATACCATTTTACCTCTATAAATTTAAACTAGGGAAGGCTGAACATCTTTTCTGATTTGACAGCTTTTCCCATGGAACTCGTCAATAGTAAAATATCAAATAAACCTAATTACTTCTAGAACCTCTTTAAAAATGTAAAAGAACACTTATTTATGATTTTTCCAGGGGTGCTCTGGGATATCTCAAAAATAGTTTTAGGTAGTAAAAATATATTGAAAGTTTTATTTTACTATTTAGGATCTGATTTTACTGTTTAGAATCTATGTTTAAGATCTGATTTGGGAAAGACAAAACTTTGAAGAGTTGTCAGTGAAAACACTCTAAGATAGGAGTATTGGTGCTTGAGAAACAATACCCAATTACGTAACCAAAGTCACAACAAAACATTTAAAAATAAAGATAGAAGGTAACACAATTTTGAATAACCACAGCTTTTTCATGAGGAACCTTAGTTTGTTTGTTTTCTTAAATAATTAAGGATATAATAAGTCAGGATAAAGCAAAGAGTTAAGACAAAATATTTGCTAATTGGGCATGTTACACAGAAAAAAAGAATAACCTTTTAATATTGTAGGCAAAGGTGATAAACAGTAAACTAAAGAGACTGGGCCAGCAAAACTGAGCAAACTTTGCTAAGATTTAACCAGTTCATAGCTTTTCAGACTCGTGGCATGGTATTATAAACCACGGCAAACAGAATTCACTGTCCACGTTTTGTTCTTCTTTTTTCTCCTTCATATTCTAGAACATATTTACACTTTACTTGAGGATAGTTCTTAGGGGGTCATCAAGGTCAGATTTAATTTTATAATAATACTAAGATGATATTAACATGTAATGCATTTATCATTGCTATCTTCAAATGAATCAATAAATAAGCATTTAAAAGTGTCTCAGAGCACCCAGCCAATCCCAGTCAACCCACAGAACCAAGAGAGTTAATAGTAAATGTTTTGAGGCACTAAGTTTTGTGATTATTTGTTAAGTAGTGTTTTGGACTGAATGTTTGTGTCCTCCCAAAGTTCGTAAGTTGAAGCTCTACTCCCCAATCTTATGGTATTTGGAGGTGGGGCCTTTGGGAGGTAATTAGATTTAGATGAGATTGTGAGAGTGGGGCTCCCACGATGGGAGTAGTGCCCTTATAAGAAGAGGAAGAGAGACCAGAGCACTCGCCTGCCTGCCCTCCATCCCTCCCTTTCTCTCTCTCTCTGTCTCGCAATCTGTGCCATGAGAACACGGCTGACGGCTGACATCTGCAACGAAGAGCTGGGCCCTCACAAGGAGCCGAATCTGCTGACACCTTCCTTGATCTTGGACTGCCCAGCCTCCACAACTGGGAGAAATAAATGTCTGTTGTTTAAGCCAATAAAAAAATTTCAGTCCATTTGTAGTACAGTTATTATTGATCGTTATAACCCATAGAAATAAGCTCTTTTGGGTCCTCAAAAAGTTTTGTTTGATCAATTTTGACAAATATGTACACCATGTAACTACTACCGCAATCAATATGCAGAATGTTTTTATCACCCCAAAATATTCCTTGTGTAGTTTTGCAGTCAATTCTTCTTCACCTCTTGGACCCAGGCAAACACTGATCTGCTTTTTGGCACTATAGATTAGTTTTGCATGGTAGAATTTCATATAAGTGAAAATCATACAGTATCTACTCTTTTGTATTTGGCTTCCTTCGTGTTTCATTATGCCTGTTCATTTTAATGCTTAGTATTTCCTTGTGTGAATACACCACTATTTGTTTGATGGATATTTGGGTTTTCAGTTTTTGGATATTATGAATAAAGCTGTTACGACTATTCATATATAAGTCTTTTAATGGACATACGTTTTCATTTCTCTTGGGTATATGCCTGGAGGTGGTCAGACCATAAAAACAGTATCCCAGTCCTTGCTGCCACCAGTGGGAGTAATTTATCAGCCATAAACAAACCTAAAACAAAACCTGATTATATAGAAGAAAACTAAAATTAGAAATCAGAGTAATTTATCAGCCATAAACAAACCTAAAACAAAACCTGATTATATAGAAGAAAATTAAAATTAGAAAAGTGGAGAGTCAGCAAACTTCAGATTTACCCCTGGAAGCCAAGAAAAGACGTGCCTGGACAGCCCACATGAGGTGCACTTCTCTCATGTGGTTCTGTGAGGTGAATCCGTTGGGCATTTTGGTAAAGGATTTCCTATAACACGGTTGAACAGGTAATTTTCCAAAAAAGATAAAATCATGGCTCTCATCCAGATATAAAATGAAGACATTTAAAGATTAAAAAAAACCAACTCATTGTTAATGAGGGAACCAGACAGATGTTACAACCAGTTATTAGTTTTTTCCACTCTCAATTTTTATGTGATTGAAAGTTGGCAAAATATCAAAGATGACAATTGAATTAATACTACATCCATCTAGATGTTCATCTGTTTGAGCAATTAAGTAAAGGCAAGCAATTCATAAGTTATTAAAATGTTCATACTTTTCCTTGGCTTTATTTCAGCAAAATCACTACGTTGTAATCAATATTATCTTATAAATTGTGTTATTTTTATGGCAGTTTTATCTCAGTAAAAGTGAGAAAAAAGAATGTAAGATATCTCATTAATAATTATTTTATATTGGTTATATGTTGACTTGATAGTTTGAACATACTGGGTAAAATAAAATATATTAAAATTTTAAAAATTGTGTTATTTTGACAATGCCAAATTAACACACTTTCTTGAGTCATTTTATTCCTTAGGCTTTTAAAAAAAATTAAGTTCTCTTCAGAGGATATTTGTTCTGCAGCAGTAGAAATTGGAATTGACAAAAAAAAAGTTCTTTAAGCAATACATAGATTTAGAAATGAACCATGAATTTCACACTTTGTAATGGAGTCTCATGATAAATTATTGTCACAGAAGGTATTACACAGTATTCTAATATCATCTTATAAATTGCTATCACTTATATTGCAATATCACCATCTCTTAAAACAATATCTAGGGCCATATAACATTTCTTAAGCTTTTCTTTAATCTTTTCCATGCTGGGATATTATAAAGAAAACCAAAAACAGCAGTATGTTCAGACTAACCCTTGATTTGTGATGGTCTTAAAGTAGTCTCTAGAAATCAGTTTGGGATTATTTGTGGGTAAATCTTCATAGTCATAGTGAACATACTCTAAGGTGGCCCCAATTGTCTCCTCCTCTTGGTATTCATACTTTTGTGTAATCCTACTCCCCTGAGTGTGGGTGGTACCTGTGACTTGTTTCTAACCAACAGAACATAGTAAAGGTGATGAGAGTGATATGTCTGACTTTATCTAGTTAGTAGACTCACCATAGAGACCGTCTGTACTGGCTTGATGAAGTAGGCAAAGCATGTTGGGAAAGCCCATGTGGTAAGGAACTACGGTAGCCTCTAGGAGCTGGGGATAGCTTGCAGTTGATATCCAGCAAGCAGCTAGAGCCCTCATTCCTACAGCCACAAGGAAGTGAATTTGGCCAACTACCCCGTTGAGCTTAGAAGTGAATTCTTCCCCAGACAAACCTCCATAGGAGAATGCAACCCAGGCAATACCGTGATTGCAGCCTTGTGAGACCCTTAGGCAGAGGACCTAACTAATTGAATTGAATTCTTGAATTCAATTCTGTGCTTGAATTCTTGAATTCTTGACTCACAGAAACTGTGAAATAATAAATACATGTTGCTTTAAGTGGCCATGTTTGTGGTAATGTGTTATGCAATAGAAAACAAATACATCATGCAAACATTTTTTTTTTCCATTTTCTTGCTTTAATTTCCTTATATTTTATTGCAGTGTCACTTTCATTGTATCTGCTATGTGGAAATTCTTTTGACTAAAATATGTCTAATCTTTTAAAAAGTGAAAGAGCCAAACTGTGAAACTTAGCTTTCTTTGTTTTTTTGCCCTCCACCTCATCAAATGATAATGTATGTTTAAGTTTGTAAAAAACTGCTACATAATTCTCCAAAAGGGTTGTACCATTTTATACTCCACCAGCGATATTGAGAGTTCTAGTTGGCCCGCATCCTTACTAACACTCGTTCTGGTCAGACTTACAAATTTTAGCCATTCTAGTGGGTGTGTAGTGTATCTCATTGTGGTTTTAACCTGTATTTTCCAGATGAAAAATGATGTTGAGCATATTTTTCATGTCCTTATTGGCCATTTGTGTATCTTCTTTTGTGAAATGTGTGCCCACATCTTTTGCCCATTAAAAAAAATGAGTTGTTGGGGTTTTTTTTGGTTATAGAGTTGTAAGGGTTATTTATGTATTCCAGATACAGATCTTTTGTCAGATACAATGTGACTATTTTCTTTCAGTCTGTGACTTGCCTTTTACTTTGAAAGAAGTGGAACGCTATCTTTCAAAGAGCAGAAAGTCGTGGGGGCTGGCCTGGTGGCGCAAGTGGTTAAGTGCGCGTGCTCCACTGCCGCGGCCCGGGGTTGGCCAGTTCCGATCCCGGGCACGCACCGACGCACCGCTTGTCAAGCCATACTGTGGCAGCGTCCCATATAAAGTGGAGGAAGATGGGCATGGATGTTAGCCCAGGGCCGGTCTTCCTCAGCAAAAAGAGGAGGATTGGCACGTGTTAGCTCAGGGCCAATCTTCCTCACAAAAAAAAAAAGAGCAGAAGGTCGTAATTTTGATGCTGAATTTGTGAGTTTTTATGATTAATATTCATATTCTGTCCAAGAAATCTTTGCCTATCCCAAGATTGTGAAGATTTTCTCCAATATTTTCTTCTAGAAATTTTGTAATTTTAGCTTTTATGTTTGGTCCTTAATCCCTTTTGAATTAATTACTTTATGTTTTTAAAATTGTGATATGTAGTCATTTGTCACTTAACGACGGGATATGTTCTGAGAAATGCTTAGTTAGGCAATTTCTTTCTTTCTTTCTTTCTTTTTTTTTGTGAGGAAGATCAGCCCTGAGCTAACATCTGTGCTAATCCTCTTCTTCTTCTTCTTCTTTTTTTTTTTTTTGCTGAGGAAGACCGGCTCTGAGCTAACATCTATTGCCAATCCTCCTCCTTTTTTTTTCCCCCAAAGCCCCAGTAGATAGTTGTATGTCATAGTTGCACATCCTTCTAGTTGCTGTATGTGGGACGCAGCCTCAGCATGGCCGGAGAAGTGGTGCATCGGTGCGCGCCCGGGATCCGAACCCCGGGCCACCAGTAGCGGAGCGCACTCACTTAACCGCTACGCCACGGGGCCGGCCCTAGTTAGGCAATTTCATCGCTATGTGAACGTCATCGAGTATACTTACATAAACCTAGATAGTATAGCCTACTACACATTTAGGCCATATGGTACTAATCTTATGTGAACACTGTTGGATATGCAGTCGGCCGTTGACTGAAACGTTATTATGCAGCGCATGATTGTATGTGGGCGTGTGTGTGTGTGTATATATATGTATAAATATGTATATATAAAAATATAAAACATAAAATTTGCCATTGTTCATGTTTTTAAGTGTACAATTAATGGCATTAGGTTCATTCACAATGTTGTGCAACCATCACCACTGTCTATTTCTAAAACTTTTTATCACCCCAAGTAGAAACTCTGTACTCTTTAAGCAATAGTTCTCCATTCTCCCCTTCTCCCAGCCCCTAATAACTCTATTCTAATTTCTGTCTGTATGCATTTGCCTATTCTAGGTACTTCATATGAGTGGAATCACACAATATTTGTCCTTTTATGTCTGGCTTATATCACTTAGTATAATTCATGTTGTCTATATCTTAAGTCAGTTTTGGTAAGATTCTTTTTGAGCTTTTTGTCCATTTTATATAAGCTATCAGCATAAGTTGTTCATGCTATTCTCATTGTTCTTTTACTGTCTGTTGATCTGTTGTAACTTCCCATCTTTTATTCCTAAGAATAGTAATTTGTGTTTTCAAATCTCCTTTGCTTCTTGATTTGTCTCACTTGAACTTTTATTGATATTTTCAAAGAACCAACTTTTGATTTTGTTAATTTTGTCTATCAGTGATTTTGCTTTTATTTTTCTTTATTCTTTTTTGCATTTTGAATTTAACTTGCTTTTCTTTTTTTAGTTTTTAATGTAGAGGCATAAATTAGTGATTTTGGATCTTCCTTTTTTAATGTAAGCATTTAAAGCTGTAAATTTCCCTCTAAGCACTCTTTTAGCTGCATAGTATGAAGTTTGATAGGTGTATATTCATTATAATTTAATCTAAAATGTTTTCTAATATCCTTTGTCATTTCATCTTTGACCAATAGATTATTTAGAAATGTGTGGTTTAATTTCTAAATATTGGAGAGTTTTGTAGGGTTTTTTTTATTGTAATTGATTTTGAATTTAATTCTGTTGTGATCAGACAGCGTAATTTGTAGGATTTCAATCTTTTGAAATTCCTTGAGACTTTTTTTATGGCCTAGCTTATGGTCTTTCTTGATGAATATGCAATGTGTGTTTGATTAGCTGCCTTAAACTCTAACCTGTGCTGCCTCAGCTTAATGGAACTACTGCGTTCTGCTTGAACTCGAGCTCTCTGCGCCACTGTAAGAACTTTGTTCCCAGGCGGGGAGCTGGAACAATTGGGATGTCTCAACATTTGAGTTTCTCTCCTTTCTGGGTTTGCGTTCTTGCATTGCCTTTTCCTAGTGCCTGAGAACTGTTGCCTCATGTATTTTGTTCAGTTTTATGGTGGTTTGTAGCAGAATGGCTAGTTTTGTTTTAGTAACTCTGTCATAGTTGCAGCTGAAAGTTTGACAATCTAGATGCTTAAAATTGAGTTTTTTCTTTAGTTCTTTCATAAGTCAAAACCTATATTTTTTGTATCAAGTTCATTCCTACTTCCTCATTTTCTTTTTCAATTAACTCAACAATATGTATAACAAAGTTAGTTGTTTAACATGACTTTTGTCCCGTTATAATCTATAGAACTGAGTAATATTTACTTAAAAAAAGGTTAGGTATGATTTTTTTCTCTCACTTCATTGCCAGTTAAATTAATAATTTCATTTAAGTCTTTATCCTTGCCAGTGACCATTTGTTTCATCATTTTTTATCCATCTTACATGTTCAGCCATTTTAGCATCAAATTTCAAAATCATTTATATTAAACCTATAAATTTTTTATTCTTTTCTGTGATTATTTTACTGCTATACCACAGGAAAAACAATCTTTGTATTTGGCTAAATATTGGATAGATAATATTATTTTAAGAACAATCATACCAGCATTCTATATTGGCATTTACTTGTCTTTGAATAAATACTATGGCTTATTTTCTGTTTATTCAATCTTTTCGTCAGTGTTAATAATTGTATGTGTGCTTTCGGTGTGTCACTGAAGTCTATTCACTTTCATTAGTTTTTTTTTCAAATTTGAGCAAATCAACTTATTTGTAGATTTTCTTTTTTCTCTCCTAAGCTTCACTTTCTTATTTTTCTATTCCTGTCATGATCACAACTTGTACTCATTTATAATGATCTATAGGATTTAAAAATAAAATGTAGTTGTATTCAGAGAGTAGCAAGTTTGAATATATTTTTATCAAAAAGTATAAAAAATTGAAAATTTTCAATGCTTTCAGGAAGTTATTTTTCTTTTTAAATATTCAAAATTATTTAAATAAGCTAAATTTAAAAATTTTGCAATTTCTAGATACATCTAAGTACATATTTTTATAAAAACAAATGGTAATTTTAGCATTAACTGTTCAACTATCAGTATAAAAAATTGGTCTCTGGCCTTATGTATGTTATGTCTGGACCTGCACATAAATACATTTACTAGTAATATGAATTCCTTAATTCTGCAAAGTGTTCCTTAGCTGCCATGTGCCCTGTTATGAATACTGAGCTAAACTATGAATATCTTTAGAACCATGAATGGGAACAGAAAGAATCAAGTAAATGGATGTTTGGCTCCTCTTGGAAACAACACTTGCATTAGCCAAGAAATCATGTTATCTGAGAGGAAGGATTCGACAGGTTAATTAATTTGTCTAAGACCTTATGCTGCTTACTTTATAATCTCAGGCAGAGTTCTCTCTGAAGTTTGCAGTTGCACAATCCATAAATAGCAATCTGGCATGCTTGCCTTTTTTTTTTTTAAGACTTAGGAAGGAACATGTGGACAAGCGTTTTCCTGGGATTTGAACAGTGTTAAGTCACAAGAATGGATTTTTAGGGTTCTGCTTTGCCAGTGGAGAACGCCAGGTCACAAATTACACAGGCAACCCCATTTCTTTAATGAATTTATGTTTTGTGTTTCTTTTATTTTGCAGAACCTCTAAAGTGCCCGTGGCAGAGACCTTTCTTGCCTAGCTCCAAGGGTGGTAATGCAGTCAATAAATAGTTGTTGTGTGAATGAATAAGAAAAGGTGGATGTTTCATTTTCCATACTGCAAATTGTTGAGTGCTGTCACCAGTCCCAGGGAAATGTTAAGCTTGCCTAGTGCTGACAGGAATATTGGCGCACGAGGATTCTAATGCTACTAAGTTTAAGGAAAGTGCTCTGTGTGGGAATGTGTTAAACCCTGGGAGTAAAAGTGACATCTTCTTTGGGTCAGATGAAGAATGTAAGATACGACTCTCATTCTCTAAAAATCAAACAAATATATTTTTTTAAAATTATTTATTTATTTATTTATTTTTTTCCCCCAAAGCCCCAGTAGATAGTTGTATGTCATAGTTGCACAGCCTTCTAGTTGCTGTATGTGGGACACGGCCTCAGCATGGCCGGAGAAGCGGTGCGTCGGTGCGCGCCCGGCATCCAAACCTGGGCTGCCAGCAGCGGAGCGCGCGCACTTAACCGCTAAGCCACGGGGCCGGCCCAAACAAATATTTTTTGACCTGAACATTATTTAAGGAGCTCCATGCTCTCCCTTCTCTCCCAATTTATTATTGCAGAACAGGCTAGAGAGAAATCCATTTGCTACTGTTGTCAGAATCTTGTACTGAAGGGAATTATAGCCCAGCAGTTCCTAACACTGATTCTAGAGATTACTTCAGTTCACCAACTTGGCTGAGGACAGGAATACTTCTGCCTAGTATAATTCATATGTAGGGTAACTAGGTGCAAACATACTGAGTAAAGGATACTTTCTTCTTTACCACTGGTATGATTTTAACCTCTTTGTGCTTTTTTTTTCTTTTAATAATGGGAATAATAATAGCACATATATCATAGGGCTGTGTTGAAGCCCTGGGTATTATGTATAGAGTGCTTAGAATAGAACCTAGTAAATAGTAAGTACTTATAAATGTTGATTGCTTTTATGTTGTCATTGTTATTATTATTATTTAGTTGCCTGGGCTTGGATATAGAGAATGGAGAATATTGAGTAGAAACTTAGGGCCCAATCTTAACTATAAAGCCTTGGCTTGGGTTGGGGATAGACTACAGCTGTTCTCTTATTTGTGGGAATGTGGGCTTTTGTTACTGACCCTGATATCATCACGAGACTTTCCCAAAGTGGGACTCAGTACTTGTTGAGAGGTGCTAGATTTCTGAGAGTATTTCCACTTTCGTTAGGACTTAGAGAGAACACGGGATTCTGAAATAGGAGCTGTGAGGGCCAAGTGATTGGGCTAGTACATGGAAAGGAAAAGTGAGTGTCTGGAGCTACTAGGTAGGGTGAGTTTGTTTGGGTGATTAGAACAGTGGCTGTCAAACTTTTTAGACTATGAGCCTTAATAACAAATAGATTTTACATTGCAACCCATCATATGTGTTTACACTTGTATATTTATACATATTTCAGTAATAGATGTCACAAACACACAAATTTCACTAAAAATTCTTACCATTACTGTGTGTGAAGCACTCTGATATTTTCTTTTCTATTCTGTTTTCCATTTAAGAGAATATTGGTCCTGATTTCCTAAATTGATTTCGTGACTTACTAAAGAGTTGTGACCTGCAGTTGAAAAAGCAGTGGCTGGAGTATGAACTAATCCTTTGAATGTTACTGTGGAAAAACAGTTTGACATAACTTTGTCATCTAGATGAATGAGAGGAGCCCGTGAGAGTTGGCAGGTGCTCTGAAGCAGGGGACCAGGACTTTTGCTTACTCTTTGGCTGCCCTAGCTTCACTGTTGAGCTCCACGGTTTACTTGATCACTTGGCTTTTTTCAGGCCAGACTGTTTTTGTCAGATGGTTTCTTATGTGCTTGGGCTTCTCTCCTCCTTTAGATTGGGAGGCAGCTCCTGGAGGGCAAGACCTATAATAATAGCTAACACTTCTAGAGCACTTTTTTGTTTTACATATATTAATCTTCACCACAACCTATATATTAGGTACCTTACTTATTTTCATTCTACAGGTGGGGAAACTGAAGCATACAGAAATAAAGTAGCTTACCATTCATTAGAGTTCTTCTGCAGCTTACCTTACTGTCTTGTGTAACATCTGCCATATCAATGATTTTATTGATAGTTACTGGATGAAATTAAACTAAATGGTTTCTGGGCTTATTTTCTTAATTTTCTTTATGGCTTTTCTCACCACAAGATTATTCAAGTGATTAGAGAGTAATAGAAATGAAATAAAAAATAATGCTGAACTTTGTCTAAAGAAGTACGGAGTTTACTTAAATTGATCAAATTCAGAATTTGAGTAATGACTGTGCTTTGATCCCTAACATTAAGACTCTGTCATCTTCCACCAGGCCTAGATTTGAAAATGAGTAGTGTTGTAGAAATGCCAACATATTCTTAGCTCATTAATTTACCAACTTGGGGTCCTTAGTATGCTTTTTTCCAATCCCCTACTCGCTGCAACAGCTGTTCTAGCCTGGCCCGCGCCTCTTGAGTTAATAGTATTTCTGTCACAGGGTGAGTTTTCAAGTTGGTATGTACAATTTCTGCCAGAGTCTTCACTGCTGCCAGACCTCAGGGTTGGAGGTTGCAACTGATTTCTGGGGGAGAGAGTTTGGTACTTGTCACTGAGGAGGAACAAGGTGCTCTCTGATTTGTTGCAGGCTGAGTGTGAATGATGTCAGGCAGATCAGAGGACAGCTGATTCATTTGGGATCTGGGACTCCTCACTCTGTCTCACTGCTGCTTCCTGGGCTCTTAGGTCTTTTGGGGCTGGGGGGTGGGGGTGGGTTCTGAATATCATGTTTTTGAAGAAAAGTGCTTTAATTTTTCTCTTAAGTTTGGGAAGCGTTTGTATGTTTCCTTTGGCTTGTAGACTGGATACCCCTTGTGTGAGAAAACTTCCTGCCAACACTCCGGTGTGAGAGGGCAAAAGCGTGAGTAGCCAGGAAAATGATGAAACGCAGAAGAGAGAGACTGGGAGCACCATGCCTGCGGATTCAGTAAGGAGGCTGGGGTCTCTGAGTGGAAATTGGCAGATGTCAGGAAAAGAACTAATGCCAACTAACACACCTTCATTTGCTTGGATAAAGCCTCTGCTTTGGAGATGCCTGTCAGGAACAGGGCTGAGCTGGCTTCATAAATTCAAGGTCAAAAACGTGGTCCTTGGCCAGGGGCATATGGGGTTTCTAATTCTGAAAGTTGAGTTAGACATCATTTTAGGAGTTCTTAGGTACTTGGAGAACTGGGATAACAATGAAGATTGTTTTTTTCCTGCTTTGAAACCGAAGGTTTAAAGTTAGTGTCAAAGCTGCATATATAAGCCCCACGAATGTGAGAAACAAATGGAAATGAAAGTATCTCCCTCTTTGACTAGAGAGGGTATTGTATTTCTGCCCTTGGCCTGTCAGCTCTTGGCCTCAGATACGCCATTGCAGATCCAAGCCTGAGTTCTTTAGGGTGTGACCTGAATTTTATTTCTATGTTAACCAATGTAGGAATGTACTTAGGTGAGGATTTCAAAGCTGAGGAATGGAAGAAGCCTTCCACTTCAGGGTAGCTTTTCCAAGAGCTGCTCAGGCTTATTTAATGAAGAAGTGCTGAGTGACTTGATCAGCAAATCAGGGAACCAGGGAAAGAAGTGTCCTAGAATCCATTCCACCTCAGTGACTGTCTTGAACTGCCTTTGCGTAACTCAGGGCGGAGGGAGTGCACTTCAGCTTTTCTTCCCCTGAACATTAGTGCTTACCTGAGACAGCGTGGACTTCTTTGGGTCGTTGCCCTTCTGTGTTAGTGGATGCTCATCGATTGAATTAATGATTCTACCAGCCCTTGGAAAATAAGATTTGTTTGAAGTATATAATTGGAAGGATTGGCATACTTTTAAAAAACAGTTTATTCCCATACTAAGACCAAAAAGTTAAAGACCTTAAAAAAGAAGCTTCATTAACTAAAGTGTCATTTAAAGTAAAGATGACTCATTAGCAAAATTGAAATTTTTTTAATTGAGTTTGTAGTTTAAGAAAACATAAGTGGTCAAAAATCATGCTCTCCGAATGTTGGTATTGGTATTCATTGTATCTGTTTAGTGACTTTAAATTTAGGTTAGGAAAATTCCGACCAAGGAGCTAGTAAATAGTTTATAAAGCACTTTTCCTTTTTCAAACAATCCTTTTTAGGCTCTAGCCTCAGTGTATAACCAGTTTGCAGAGTGGTAGTTAGAAGCAAAACGAGAACAAGACTTGGTTTTCTTAGATTTTTATAATCCTAATTATATATTTATCAAAATGGCTAAGCTTTCTTTTATGTGACAAGATTTAAGTCTCCAAAATTTTATATAAGCAATATTATTCAGGTTAACAAGAACTTAATGTCTTATTGTATGTTCTAATTAGCTCTAGCTTATATTTACTAGGAAGCTTATTTTTGAAATAGTTCTTTAAAAAAGTGAAAATTCTTTTTGAAGGGAAAAATTATTTCAAAATTAGTATTTTTAGTTCTCGTAATTTTTAAAAATATGTTGAGTTTGTGGAAATTTGGGCATGCCTGTAATTTTATATACTTGTCTGCCCTCCACTTTCTTAGCCTATTATATCTTCATATTGTGTACTCATCTGAGAAATATGCTGAAGCCAGCTAGAGGGATAATAAGTACGAAGGTAAAGATTTCCTTTGAATATATATAATTAAACACAAATAGAATGTCACCATATCTGTATCCAAACAGTCAGCAATAACAATATCAGAAAGTAACATTTCAAAACACATCAGGTGTTTATGTGATACTAAAGTTTTTTTATCTTAGAAATAAAATATTGTAGTTTAATATGATATTTATATAGAAAGCCATGCCCTTACTATAGCAAATTAAATGCTGTGAATCAGTTATTTTTCATCATCTGAGACATATCTATCAATGATCAACAAAGTAGAAATCTGTATTTACCATCTGTCTATTTTCAGTGCAATGATCTTATTTACTTTATAGTCTTTATTAGGACTTAACACATCAAGATGGTTAGATTGTTTTTAGGGGAAAAAAGTAACCTGGAAAACTAAAATTTAAGTAGAAGCAAAATTTATTATACAGAGTTAAATGACATTATTTGATATACTCATTAGAAGTTAGCTAATTAAATTGGTAATATCACAGATATTATCTAACAATTTATAAACTATTGAGAATATTTTCTTTGGATATACACATTTCTCTAGGAAGTTTTAGTTATTGAACACAAAATATTACCTATTGCTTGCTAATTGGTGAGTTGTAGTAAATTTGCAATATTTTCCCAGAAGCCAATTCTAAATACTTTGAATACCCAAAGTTTAAATTTTTGGTTTTAATTCTGTGGATTAAGTTTTAGTCTCGATGGTCATTCTGTGCCAGCATTGGTACTAAGGTATGATATTTGAGAATGATTTTTGACTCCTTACTTCTCTTAAGTCTCTTGCCTAAACTAACCTACTTTGAAGATATTTCTTTTTGTTGTAGAAATTATCACTGACCTTGTTTTCTTCTGCTGTTGGTACCTTGTCAGAATCTCTGCTCTTTGTCGAGGATCTGAAGTAAACCAGCATGTGTTTTTACCCACATTGGCTCCAGCCCTGTCTCTCACTAAAGTCCCATTTAGTGCTGACTGTGCTCTGGCTACTTCTCCTCTTGCCTTTTTCCTGCACCCACAAGCCCATAGCAGTCCTGGCAGTCCCTGTTCCAGCCGCCCACTGCAGTGGAGGTAAGGAAACCTGCTGTGATGTGAATTTGGGCCTTGGCGATTGCTTCTGGCCTGATAGCTAAAACTCAAACCTTTCTCCTTAATAATGGGGAGAGACTGAGTAAAAGTCATGGCCTTGTCACAGAGAAGAGTAAAAGGAATTTCACAGATCTCTGCTACGTTAAATTTCAGGAGAAAGTAGAGTAGCATAAATAGTTAGATATTTGTGTGCCCATCCTGACTGTTGGACAGCCGTGTGACCACCCCACAGGAGAAGCATGGCGTGGTAGAATGCCAGAGTTCTCTAAAGGTTAAATAGGCCAAACCCCACATTTTACACAATAGGAAAATTTGATTCCAAAACAAGTTAAGTGGTTTGTTCATGTTGCTGAAAATAACCCTCTCCCCATTTCTTTATGCCTTCCTTTTCATGTGTTAAACATTATTTGAGTACATACCATGTGCTGGGCACTGTTTCAGGCATGGAGAACAAAAAGTTGACACAAAGAGATAAAGTCCCTGCCCTCAGGGAGCTTAGATTCTAGTGGAGGGAGACAAACAAGTTAATGAGTAAAATATGTAACAGATGGATGTAAGTGATGCTGAGAAAATACAGTGGGATAAGGGAGTAGGGGTTGACAATATATGTAAGATGATCAGGGAGGTCCTCAGTGATAAGTTGACATGTGAGCAAAGACCTGAAGGAAGTCGTGGAGCCAGAGTAGAGGTATCTGAAGGAAGTATTTCAGACAGAGGCAACAGTAACTGCTAAAGACCTCATCTAAGAGCTTGCTTTGTGTGTTCTTTATGCAGCAAAGTCCAATGAAGCTGGTGTGGAATACTTTAGGGGGTGACAGGTGGGAAATGAAGTCTGAGATGTAGTGGGGGGCTAGATGAAGTAGAACTTGAAAGCCATTATGAGAATTTTTGTTTTTGTGCTGAGTAAGATGACAAGCCATTGGAGGGTTTAAAGCAGAAGAATGTTGTGATCTGACTTGGATCAAAAGGATCACTGGGGCTGTAGGTAGAAGGCTGCTGGTATAATCAAGGTAAGAGACAATGGTTGGTTGAACCCATGGTGGTGCAGGTGGTAAGAAGTGGTCAGATTTGGGGATGCATTTTGAAGGTAGAATTGATAGGATTTATTGATGGATTAGATGCAGAGTTTGGGAAAAAGATGAGTGAAGGATGTCTGAAGATTTTGGGCTGAGCAATTAGGAAGTTGGAGTTAACCATGAACTGAGACTGGGAAACTGCAAGCAATAGCTAATTAGATATTCAGTTAGAGATATGTGAGGTCTGGGCTAAAGATACATAATTACGAATTGCCAGCGTTTAAGTGAAAGAAATCATCAGATTTATGAGATCATCCACTGAGTGACTGTTGTTGTTATTGTTGTTGTTTTGTGAGGAAGATTGGCCCTGAGCTAACATCCATTGCCAGTGTTTCTCCTTTTGCTGAGGAAGATTAGCCCTGGGCTAACATCTGTGCCCATCTTCCTCTATTTTGTATGTGGGATGCCACCACAGCATGGCTTGATGAGCAGTGCGCATGTCCGCGCCCGGGATCCGAACCTGTGAACCTTGGGCCGCTGAAGCGGAGCGCACAAACTTAACCACTAGGCCACCAGGCTGGCCCCTGCTGAGTGACAGTTGATAGAGAAGGATGAAATGTCAAAGGATTGAGCCCTGGCACAATCTGACTTTAAGAGGTTGGGAAGACGAGGATTAGCAAAGGGGAGACTGAAAAAGAGCAGGTCTTTAGGAAGGAGAAGAACCAAGAGAGAGGTATCTTAGAAGCCAATTAAAAATGTTTTTTCGAGGGGCCGGCCCGGTGGCGCAAGCGGTTAAGTGCGCGCGCTCCGCTGCGGCGGCCCGGGGTTCGCTGGTTCGGATCCCGGGAGCGCACCGACGCACTGCTTGGTAAGCCATGTTGTGGCGGCGTCCCATATAAAGTGGAGGAAGATAGGCACAGATGTTAGCCCAGGGCCGTCTTCCTCAGCAAAAAAAGAGGAGAATTGGCGGATGTTAGCTCAGGGCTGATCTCCTCACAAAAAAAAAAAAAAAAAATGTTTTTTCGAAAAGGAAGGTATGATTGATCAATCAGTATTTGTTAAGCTTTTTGTTAGGGAAAAGAAAGTAACTAAACATTCTGGAAAACTAAACATTTAAGTAAAAGCACAACTTATTATGCAGACTTAATTGACGTTGTTTGATACAGGAGCTCAAATTCCGCAGATAATTTTGGGCAGTGTTAGACTGACATAGGACAGTGTTAAAGCCTGACTCCTCCCTGAAGTCCCCCCTTCTGGAGGTGCTAGACCTTGGTATGAGGCTGAGAAAGATTGTAAGTTGGGTAGCCTCTACAGCCTAAGGTGTGCCCCGTCTTGGCACATGGCTTGAAGTACTATCTGTTGACACCTATGGTCTTAGGACAACCTGAAGCAATGTTTTGTAGCTTTGGGCTTGAAAACTTGTTAAATTTCCTGTTTCATCTTTTCTAGACTTGTTTACATGTCTGGTCACCGTATTAGTGTTTCATTCCATTCTTCTTTTGTATCTATACCATGCAAAGTACCAGTTTAGTGATAAGACAAGATGATTTTACCTTGATATTTGCTGGATATGTTTGTATTTCTTTAAAACTCCTTGAATGTTGTTCTAGGAAGCAGTTATATTATTTGTAAATAGTTTGATCCTTTCAAAGATTACTTTTACGCTTTGTTACGTGGGCCCAGAGCAGCATTTGGGGCTAACTTTTCCTTAATACTGAGGCAATACTTTCTGAGTACTCTACTCGATGCCCATGCATTATGAGTTTTTTCCACTCAGGCTGGTGGGAATATGATTTATTCCTGACCCTGTGTGAGCTCCAGGGAGTGTACCACCCACTCATTTCCTTGGTTAGTGTCCTTCCCCACGTGTACTGGTTGGTATTCAGCAGAAAACTGAGGAACCACTTGTCGAGCTTTCTCTGTATAGCTCTCTCCTCTTTGGTACTCTGCCTTCCAAATTCTAGTCACCTAGCCTCTCCAAATTATTAATTCTGTCTCCTCGACTCAAGGAGACTGCTGGGCTCTTTTTGTGTACCCCCTTCTTGTGTTGCTTCTTAGAAATGTTCTCCAGGTTGTAAGGTGGGGCAATCTTAGAACTTACTTTGGGTTAATTTTAGGACTTACTTTATATGTTAACCTTTTGTGCAATGTCAAAAAACTGTTGTTTCACCTATTTCTGTTTTTTTAGTTTTTAAGGCCCAAGGGTAAATCTGGTCTCTGTGTTCCCATCATGGCAGGAAGCAGATATCCAGTCTTCCTAATATTTTGATTTCATACTTCTATCATCAGAAGTGAAGATTGCTTCGTGAGATTATTGGTTGACTGATAGATGTTTTAGATAAAACTAATAGAAGCAGGACAGAGTCTTTATTTTAATTGTTTTACCTTGCTTAGTCAAGACAAGTCGAGAAATGAAACAAAAGAATAGGAATAGGTAACACTTGCTGAGCATTTACTGTGTACAAGCATTTTCCTAAGTGGTTTATATGTGTTGAATTCATTTAATCCTCGAAATACCCTGATGAGATGGTAATACAAGTCCATTTTAGTGATAAAGTGAGTAATCCAACTAAATGTATTCTATGGGTGAAGGCACTGTGGTACAGAGAGGTTAAGGAAGTTACTAATAAGTGGTAGAGACTGTCATTCATCCCCACAGAATCTTACTCCAATATCTGTGGTCTTAACCCCTCTGCTGTAATGTTTCTGATGAAACATATGCTGTTGTGTATTTAATAAGTTAACAAACTCTGAGGACTTAATAGCTCCCAGGTACCATTCTAAGCATTTAAAAATTTGTAGGTCATTCAATCCTCGCGCCAATTCTGTGAGGTAAGTTTCCCCATTTTGCAGATGTGGAAAACAAGGCACGGAGAGATTAAATACATGACTCAAAATAACACAGCTGGTAAGTGGCAGAGCTGGGATTAAAACCCAGGCAGTCTGGCTCCAGAGATCGTATTCTTAACAGCTATACTGTTCTGCTTCTCCATCTAAGATACTTCCTTTATGTAAGATAATGTGTTCTGAACCTAAATAATTTCGCAGTGTTACATCTTTTCTTTTCCCAAAGTGACGTGTTCATAACATTCTTTAATAAATCCTCCTATATTGGGGTGGGAATTCGTATTTCACAGTCCATTGTCACTTCCAAGCCATTACCTTTATTACCTTCTTTTAAAAACCTCTATTCTTCTTGTAGGCTTATGTCACTCCATTTTATCTTTTACCCCTGATGGTTGCTGTCATCCACTAATTTAGTTTTGTTCTCTGTATTCACATTCAGAGTCTAGGACAGAATCAGTGATGCACCTAAATTCTACAAAATCCTTACCGTGTACACATGCCTATTGAACATTGCTGTTATTGAGCAATTGAGCAAATACAAGTCGAAAGAAGAGAAAAATGATTCCAATAAACAATGTGAATAAGTGAAGAACTAAAAATTGAGTGCTACTGGCAGTGAATTTGACCTCTGAAAATAGACGACCCAAGAGAGAGGGACCTAGGATCCATACACTGCCGTATAGCAGTCACTGTACTGGGATGTCTTTTATCCCCATGGAGTATAACTGTTCTTATGGGCTAAATTGTGTCCCCCTAAAATTCACGTGTTGAAGTTCTAATCCCCAGTACCTAGAATGTGACTATACCTGGAGATAGGGTCTTTATAGAGGTAATTCTGGTTAAATGAGGTCATTAGGGTGGGCCCTAACATGACTGATGTCCTTATTAAAAAAGAGGGCATTAGGACCCAGACATAGAGGGAGAAGACAGCCATTTACAAGCCAGGGAATGAGGCCTCAGAAGAAACCCAACCCTGCTGACACATTCTAGCCTCCAGAACTGTGAGGAAATAAATGTCTCTTATTTAAGCTACCCCGTCTGTGGTTCTTTGTTATGGCAGCCCTAGCAAACTAATAGAGCTATTGAGGCTTTTGGCTGCATTGCCCTAAAGGGCTAGAAAACAGTGTCCCTATGCGTGGTAGTTAGAACTGACCCTGCTCAGAATCTTAACTCTCTTTATTGACTGCATCTTAGTGATGTGCTTAGGACCTTCCAAATTGTTGCCCATGTTAATCTGAAGGACAATCAAGACACAGTTTTAAAATGATGCCCACTCTAACTCTGTGCTACATTTTCATTTGTTCCTTCATGAGAAAGGATGGATCTGTTGTAGATAGGCCTTGATGCTAGCTTTTAAGGGTCTTGGATGAGTATGACCTTGGATGGGTATACCTTAAGAGGAATAATAAATATGATTGTGATTTGGGTTGAAGTAATTAACCTCTAACCTTTAGTCAACTTGTACATCTTCTAATAATGTGATTCTAGCCTATTGATTGGCACTTAGACATGAGTATTCTATTGTTGGCATAACCCTATTTGGAGGAGTGCTAGATATGTTCTATGGTGTAACTGGTGTCCCTGAAGAGAGAAGAGGCAGTTATGTCTCTGGCTGTTCACTGGCCCAGCTTTACGCCTCCTGGGGATAGAAGTTTGGTGTTGGCAACTTCCTAGAACATAGAATGGCTTAGGTTCTGTTTTTGTTTTTGTTTTTTTTTTGCTGAGGAAGATTGGCCCTGTGCTAACATCTGTGCCCATCTTCCTCTACTTTATATGTGGGACACCTGCCACAGCATGGCTTGATAAATGGTGAGCAGGTCTGCGCCTGGGGTCCGAATCTGTGAACCCTGGGCTGTTGAAGCGGAGCACACAAACTTAGCCACTACGCCACTGGGCTGGCCCAATCCTCCTCTTTTTTTGTGTGAGGAAGTTTAGCCCTGAGCTAACATCTGTGCCAGTCTTCCTCTATTTTGTACGTGGGTCACCGCCACAGCATGACTGATGAGTGGTGTGGTCTGCACTGGGGATGCAAACCTGTGAACCTGGGCTGCTGAAGTGGAGCGCGCCGAACTTAACCATTACACCACGGGGCTGGCCCCATAGAATGGCTTAGGTTTTGGATCAGTTTTGAATTGCCATAGACTTCCTCAGCTCTGGAGTGGGAGGTTTGCAGCAAGAAATCTTTGTCAGTGACCTTTATATTGAAAGGAATCTAGCTCTGGCCCACTCTCTACTGCGGAGGAATTCCTGTCGTACGTCTAGCAAACAGCTCTTCAGCGTTTGCTTGAACATCTTCAGCAACAAGTAATTCACCACTAAAGTTTGCAGCCGGTACTAATTCAACCCTCTGGCCCCTCTTGTGTCACATGTGTGAGAGGCTTTCTGTAGACTTTTATGGCGAAGGACAGGTGTTCCTTTGGGCCTTCTCCAAAACTAGGCAGCCTTTGAAACCCCTTTTTGGTAGTGCCAAGATTGTTTCCTGCCAGAGAGAAAACACTATATTCATTTTCCAACACCTGTCTTTCTTGTCTTTCTTTTTTTAAACGACCACTTTTAAAAGTAACTCTAAAAGAGAAATGTCTCCAGAATTGTTCTTATCCTGGCCCTGTTGTAGGCAAATTACTTCACTTCTTTCTGCCTCAATTTTCAACATTATTAAAATGGGAATAGTAATATACTTCAAGAGTTGCCCTAGGACTAAATGAGTCAATACGTGTGAAATTGTTCAGAATACTACCCAAGCTGCTTTAATACTGTAGTTTTTTTATCTGCTGTCTTTGTTGGAAAATTCACATGTTGCCGATCCTCACACTTCATTTTGTTTCCATTAATTTTCCTTTTGCTTCCATTAGTTTTTTCAAAATCTTATTTTCCCATAGATAGCTCTAGGTATCACTTTTCATTGTGTCCTGGCTGTGAAAGCTTTGTTCCTGACTAAGAAAAGGCAGTGGCAGCTGGGTGTCCTCCTGCCCTCTCATGCAGTCTCACTAATTGTTGCTGCTGAAAACTGGCCTGTTGGGGTTCACCAGGAGACGGACTGAAATGAGAAACACTCTGAATTACATTCTTTTAAAAAGGCCATTTTTTGACAATGAGAAAAGTCCATCAAAACAATTTTAAGGTGTTTCATTTTTTCTTTCCTCCTGTTTAAGGGAAGGAACAGCTTAGTATCTTCAGGAGATGTGATTCTCCTGTCAGGGAAGGGAAATTACTTTTTTTAATGGAAAAGTAAAGTAATAAAGAATACTAGCTGTGATTTAACCTAAGGAAACCTTGTATGGCAGAGAATCTTTCACAGATCCTGGCTTCAGGTGACTCTGAGTAAACATATAGTTCTATTTGGCAAGATGCCACAGGCTTGCTCTTGGGTTAAGAGCAGGAAGCTGAAGCTAACTAGGATATTCCTGTTTCTGGAACTAGGAAAGTTTTGTTTACTCTAAAACTTGTTTTTTAAACATTGTATTATGGAAAATCTCAAAAACATTGCAAAATAGGGTAGTCTTACATCTCTAGTGTCATCAGTATTATCTTCAACTCATGGTCAATATTATCTTTCTCCTTCCCCTCTTCCACTACTCGCACCCCCCTCCCCGCTCCCTCATTATTTTAAAGCAAATCCCAGATTTCATGTCATTTCATTTCATGTAAGTATTTCAGTTTGTATCTCTAAAGGTAAGGACTCTTTAAAAGCATAAGCAAATTACCGTTATCGTACCTAAAACAATTAATAATTTGTCAATATTAACTATCCAGTCAGCATTCAATTATTTTTTATAGTTGTTTTTTTCTGACTCGATATCCAGATTGTGCCAACACAGTTCATTTGGTTAATGTGTCTCGTAAGTGGAGTGACCATATAATTTATTATCTAAACTAGGAAACTTTTGACAGTGAAAGGGGATTCTATTAACAATTATACTAGGACAACAGGCATAAACCTGGATTGTTATGGACAAATTGGGATGTCTGGTCACTCTACTTTTAAGTGTCTTTTAATCTAGGATTTCCCATTCTCTCTTTTTTCCTTCTGGCATTTCATTTGTTGAAGAAACTGAGTTGTTTGTCCTTATTCTTTTTTTTTTTTTCTGAGGAAGATCAGCCCTGAGCTAACATCCATGCTAATCCTCCTCTTTTTGCTGTGGAAGATCAGCCCTGAGCTAACATCTGTTGCCAATCCTCATCTTTTTTTGCCGAGGAAGATTGGCCCTGAGCTAACATCCGTGCCCATCTTCCTCTACTTTATATGGGACGCCGCAACAGCATGGCTTGACAAGCGGTGTGTCAGTCCATGCCCGGGATCCGAACCTCCGAACCCTGGGCCGCCACAGCGGAGCGCACGAACTTAACCGCTATGCCACTGGGCCAGCCCCCATAGTTATTTCTTGATCTCTACATTTTGAAAACTATAAGCTCTGGGAGAAGATATTTGTAAATCATACATTCGATACGGGATTAATATCCAAAATATATAAAGAACTTACACGACTTAATATCAAAAAAACAAACAACCCAAATAAAAAATGGGCAGAGGACTGAAACAGACAGTTTTCCAAAGAAGATGTACAGATGGCCCACAGGCACGTGGAAAGATGCTCAACATCACTAATCATCACTGAAATGGAAATCAAAACCCCAATGAGATATCACCTCACACCTGTCAGGATGACTATTATCAAAAAGACAGAAAATAACAAGTGTTGGTGAGGATGTGGAGAAAAGGGAACCCTCATACGCTATTGATGGGAATGTAAATTGGTGCAGCCACTATGCAAAACAGTGTGGAGGTTTCTTAAAAAATTACAAATAGAACTACCACATGATCCAATTCGAAACAATTCCACTTCTGGGTATTTATCCGAAGAAAACGAAGACACTAATTTGAAGAGGTATGTGCACCCCTATGTTCACTGCAGCATTATTTACAATAGCCAAGATATGGAAGCAACCTAAGTGTCTATCGATAGATGAATGGATAAAAAAGATGTGGTGTATATATATATATATATATACACGCACACAGTGGAATATTTCTTAGCCATAAAAAAAGAATGAAATCTTGCCATTTGTGACAACTTGGAGGGACGTAGAGGGCATTATGCTAAGTGAAATAAGTCCGACAGAGAAAGACAAATACTGTATGATTTCACCTATATATGGAATCAAAAAAAAACAAAGCAGAAACAGACTCATAGATAGAGGAAGCAAGCTAGTGGTTACCAGAGATATGAGGGATTGGGGAGGTGGGAGAAATAGATGAAGGGGATTAAGAGGTATAAACTTCCAGTTATAAAATTAATATCATAGGGATGTAATATACAGCATAGAGAATATAGTCAATAATATTGTAATAACTTTTTATGGTGACAGAAGGTAAGTAGACTTATTGTGGTGATCATTTTGTAAGGTATATAAATGTTGACTCACATGAAACTAATAGGATATTCTATGTCAATTATACTTCAATTACAGAAAAAGAAAACTATAAGCTCACATTGATACTTCTACTTCCAATTCTAGATCATTCCAGTTTCTTCTATTTCCATATATGTAACTCCGTTTGTTGATAGTAAGAAACCTGGCTCTCATTATCCTCCACATATTTACTTATTTGATCATTTCTTCCCGTATGTAACCTATCCCTCTCTGCAATCACTGACCTCCTGTGTCTATGCTCTCCTTATCTTGCTGGGTCTCTAGCACTCCATGCCAAACCGATACCACTGTTCTTGCCAAGCAGACCAATCTCCTTACCCCCTCAGGCTCTGACATCCCACCCCAGATGCCTCCCCACAGCCCCAGCCACTTGGCCACATCATCATCTAATGGCTTCTTGACTGAATTATTCAGGAAGGAAGAGGAGGAGGGAAGATTCTTAAGTCCACTAAGTGCATCAGATGCAGCCTCAGGGGCTTGTATAATTTTTAAAAAATAACTTTATTAAGATAGAATCTACATACTATAAAATTCACCAATTGTAAGTTATTCAGTGGTTTTTACTAAATTTATAAAATTGTGCAACCAAACATTTCCATCACCCCAAAAGTTTCCTTTTACCCATTTGTAGATAATTCTACTCCTCCTAGCCTTAGGCAACCACTGATCTGCTTTTTGGCTGTATAAATTTGCTGTTTCTGAATATTTCATATAAATGGAATCATATACTTCATAGGTTTTTGTTTCTGGCTTCCTTCATTTAGCATAGTACTTTTGAGGTTTATCCATATTATAGCGTGCATCAGTAGTTCGTTTCTTTTTATTGATGACTAATGTTCCATTAAATGGATAGACCACATTTTGTTAGTCCATTCACTAGTTGAATGGATTGTTTCCAGTTTCGGACTATTATGAGTAAATGTTGCTGTGAACATTTGCATACGTGTCATTGGTTGGACTTTTGTTTTCATTTCTCTTGGATAAAGTCCTAGGAAGGAATTGTGTTATATGGTAAGTTTATGCTTAACTTTTTAAAAATCTCCAAACTGTTTTCTACAGTGACTGTATCATTTTATATTCCCACCAGCAATATATGAGGATTTGTTGTTTTATATCCTCACCAACACTAGATATTCTATCATCTTGATTATAGCCATTCTAGTGGGTGTGTAGTGGTAATTTATTGTGGTTTTAATTTGTATTTCCCTATCACTAATGATCTGAGTATCTTATGTTATTATTAGCCATTTGTATATCTTTTTAGGTGGACTGTCTACTCAAATATTTTGTCCATTTAAAAAATTGATTTATTTGTCTTATTATTTAGTTTTGAGTTCTTTATATATTCTAGATACAAATCCTTTATCAGACACATGATTTGCAAATATTTTCTCCTAGTCTATGCTCTGTATTTCCATCTTCTTGGGTGGAGTTTTTTGAAGTACAAGTTTTTAATTTTTCTTTTATGGATCATGCTTTTGGTATCATTGCTAAGAACTATTTGCCTAACCCAAGGTTATGAAGATTTTCTTCTCCAAGTTTTATGTTTTTAGCTCTTAAATTTAGGTCTGTGATCTGAGTTAATTTTTGTGTATGGTATGAGGTAAAGGTCAAAGGTTATTTTTTTTTTCTTTTTGTATGTGGCTATCCATTTGTTCCAGCATAATTTGTTAAAAAGACTTTTTCCCTATTGCCTTGACACCTTTGTTCAAATCAGTTGACCATAAGTATTAATGGTTTATTTTCTGTACTCTCATTTCTGTTCCTTTAATTTATATGCCTATCCTTGTGCTAATTCCACACTGTCTTGATTAATGTGGCTTTATAGTAAGTTTTGAAATCAAGTAGTGTAATTTCTTCAACTTTCTTGTTCTCTTTCAAAATTGTTTTGTCTGTTTTGATTGCTTTGTGTTTCCATATAAATTTGAGGATCAGCCTGTCAAATTCTACAAAAGAGCCTACTGGAATTTTGATAAGGATTGCTTTGAATTTATAGATCAATTTGGGGGAGAATTGTTACCTTGACAATATTGAGTCTTCCAATCTGTAAACATGGAATATGTCTCTATTTATTTAGCTTTTCTTTACTTTCTCTTGGCACTATTTTGTAGTTTTTAGTATACAAGTCTTACACTTATTTTGTTAAATTTATTCCTAAGTATTTTATTCTTTCTAATGCTATTGTGAGTGGAAGTATTTTCTTAATTTCATTTTTGGATTGTTTGTTGCTAGTATATAGAAATACAATTGATTTTTATATATTCATGTATCCTATGATCTTGGCAAACTTATTGGTTTTAGTGGTTTTTATTTTTTAATTCCTTGGGATTTTCCACATACTGGATCCTTTTATCTGTGAATAGTAGCAATTTTACTTCTTCCTTTCCATCTGGATGCTTTTATTTTTTCCTTACTGCACTGGCAAGAACCTCCAGTACAATGCTGAATAGAGGTGGCAAAAGCAGACATAACTGCCGTGTTCCGTCTCTTAAGGGAGGAAAGCATTCAGTCTTTCACCATTAAATATGTTAGTTGTGGGTTTTCATAGATGACCTTTATCAGGTGGAGGTTGTTCCCTTAACTATTCCTAGTTTGTTGAGAGTCTTTATTATGAATGCTGGACCTTTGTTAAATGTGTTTTCTGCATCCACTGAGATGATCATGTAGTTTTTGTCCTTTGTTAGTGTAGTATAGTATATTGATTTTAAAGCAGCTTTGCATAGGATAGATCCAATACCATATAATCTTTTTGCTTTTTCTTTCTCTTTCCTTCTATTTTTCTAATCTCTTTCTCTAATTCTAATTTTTAATTGTGGTTAAATATACAAACCTAAATTTGCCATGTAACTTTTTTTTTTTTTGGGAGGAAGACGAGCTCTGAGGTAACATCTATGCCAATCCTCCTCTTTTTGCTGAGAAAGACTGGCCCTGGGCTAACATCCGTGCCCATCTTCCCCTGCTTCACATGGGACGCTGCCACAGCATGGCCTGACAAGCAGTGTGTCGGTGGGCGCTGGGACCCGAACCCGGGCCGCCAGCAGCAGAGTGCGCGTACCCAACCACCTGCGCCACCAGGCCGGCCCCTCCATGTAACTGTTTTTAAGTGTACAGTTGTGTGGCATTAAGTACATTCACATTATTGTGCAACGATCTCCCCCATTCATTTCCAGAATGTTTTCATCTTCACAAACTGAAACTCAGTACCTATTAAATACTAACTCCCCATTCCTTCCTCTCCCAGCCCCTGGCAACCACCATTCTGCTATCTTTATCTATGAATTTGACTACTCTGGGTACTTCATATAAGTGGAATCATACAATATTTGTTGTTTTGTGACCAGCTTATTTCACTTAGCATAATGTCTTCAAGGTTCATCTGTGTTATAGCATGTGTCAGAATTTCCTTCTTTTTTTTAGGCTGAATAATATTCCATTGTATGTATATACCACATTTTGTTTCTTCATTCATCTGTCACTGGACACTTGGGTAGCTTCTACCTTTTGATTATTGTGAAAAACGCTGCTATGAACGTGGGTGTACTGATATCTTTGAGTTCCTGCTTTCCTTTTTTGGGGGGTATGTACCCAGAAGTGGAATTGCTGGATCATATGGTAGTTTTTTGAAGAACCACCATGCTGTTTTCCACAGTGGCTGCACCATATTACATTTCCACCAACAGTGCGTAAAGGTTCCAATTCCTCCACGTCTTAGTCAGCACTTGTTATTTTCTATTTTTGTTGTTGTTTTTTATAATTGTCATCCTAGTGGGTGTGAAGTGGTACCTCAGTGTGGTTTTGATTTGCATTTTCCTAATGATTAGTGATACCCAGCAGCTTTTCATGTGCTTGTTGGCCATTTGTATATCTTCTTTAGAGAACTATCTGTTGAAGTCCTTTGCTCATTTTTAAATCTGGTTGTTTGTTGTTGAGTTGTAGGAGTTTTGAATATATTCTGGATATTAATTTCTTATAATATCTTTGTATAGATTTTGTGCTAGTTCCCTTTGAATTATTAATTATTTTTGAAAAAGGTGTGTTCTTCCTAGTCTAAATGTTTGCAAGAAGTTCATGTAGAAGGACTGGGTCACTGGACCAGACTGTTAGGAATTGTCTGTGGTTCACAATGAAGCTCATTATGTTGCAGTTTTTTCTCTCTAGCTCTAAGTCTCTTTCCTCAGGCCTCAACACTCTGGCCCCAAATAGAGTCCTGAAAATAAGCTCACATAACCATGCAATCATTTGTATCTTTGAGTGGGTTCCTTAGTACTATCTTTCACCAATTATCTTTTTGATTATGTTAAAGCTAGTGTTTACCTCAACTATTGAGTTTCAGTATCTACAATTATAATTTATAAAACATCTAATTAAGTTTTTTTCTATCTCCAACTATTCTTGTTTCATTACTGCCAGTTTTGATTCATTAATTTTTATTTTTTATATTTTATTCATTTATATCTCTGATAATCTAAAACGTTCTGTATTTGTAAGTATTTTTCAGATTTGTGTTATTTGAATTTCAACTCAAGGAAATTCATCTTCCCATTGTTGATTTTATTGGCTGACTTTCCTAGCATTAGATTTCTTCAGGTGTTTTGCTTATTATTGTAAATAGTAACTTGTTTTCTATGTAGTTATTGCTCACATATGTACGTATTGACAGTTTTATGTCTTACCCTTCTATCCTCAGTTTTTCGGGTTTTTTTAAATTTTCATTGGCCAGAACTTCTAGTATTAAGTTCAGGGGTAGCAATAAGAGCATGGACCCTTGTTTTTTTCTTGACTTCAAAGGAATGTATCTAAAGTTTTTTCCTGAGTATAATTTTTCTTTAAATTTTAAGTAAAGACCTTTTTTAAAACTAAGAAAATATTTCTGTTTTCTATTTTTTTGTTTTTTTAAATATTCTTTTAAAATTTATCAAATACTTTCTCTCTTCCAAATGTTGATACATTTCAGTTATAGAATATGAAAACAAATTACCATTTGCTAATGTCACCATCACTCTCATCAGAAAAATGTAAATATTGGGAAGCTGTAAAACTCATGATACAGATTTTTTGAAATTCTGATTTTTGCTTAAAAGGTCAAATTTTGTCACTGGCAAGAAATACTGTCAGTTGTTTTCCTTGAAGCATAGGCTTATTTTGTTCATTTCAAGAAAATGTTTGCAAATACTTAAGTCTGAATAACCATAAAATAGCCACATGAAAAAAGGTGCTCACAACTCAAACAATGTCTTCTTGAAGACAATCACTGTAGTTCCACGGTTCAGCAGTGGTGTTTTATGCATACTTCTCCTTGTCTTGCACAGTATATTTAAAAGATAGTCAAAATTTAGTAAAATTACTAATATTTGTTGCTTCATCAAGTACATTCTTAAGTGAATCGAGACTTTTTTTAAACTGCAAATGAGTGGTGGTGAAAAATACAGTGACCGCGAGAACATTTTGGTTCCATTTGTGTTAAGGTGCCAGATGTTGTACCCACTATTGCTTTTATAACATCAGTGCAAATGTTACCCAGTGGAAAAGGCAAATAATGTCTTAGTATTCCTATGAAAATAGTTTTGACTTTGCAGTCCTCTTGAAAGGGTCTCAGGGCCCTTCAGGGGTTCTCAGACCAACTCGATCATAGTGTTTTGTTTTTTTTTTTAATTAAGCTTGCTAAAATTTTATAGAATTAAAACATGTATGTTTATAAAGGAAATGAACCTATAATTTTCTTGGGCTGTTATTATCTGGCTTTGAATCAAAGTTATACTAATGTCATAAAATAACTTAGGCAGCTTTCCCTCTTATTCTATTTTCCAGCACAACTTTATAAGGCAAGGATTACTTATTCCTTGAAAGTTTGTTAATTTTCTCCTATAAAGCTACCTGGCTTGTGGTGGAAGTGGCATGGAGATGCACGATAAATTCTGTAATAGAAGGATATGTAAGATTCAGTGCCAGTGTTTGGCAGCCAATCTCTAATTCTGCCCTGGAGAACACAAGGAAAGCTTTAGAGAGAAGGAAACTCTTGAGTTGATAAGAGAAGAATTAACACATATTTGTCAGGTAGAAATTTGGGACAAGGGTATTCAAGCAGAAGCAATATATGTGCAAGGAAGAGGAGGCATAATGGCATAGGCATGTTTGGTACTGGGGTGTGAAGTGTGTGAAGGGTGAATTTATCAAGAGATGGTGGGGGGTAGGACAAATAAGCAGGGGGCCATATCATGATGGGTCTTGAGTGGCATGCTAGTAACTAATTTAGATATTTATTTGTTTATGGCAGTTGTCAGAGGATTTTTAGCAGAGGACTGATGTGATCACTGATAGTCTTCTTTAAACACTGCTACAGCTTAGATTTGAACAATGGTTGTACCGATTAAAATGCAGAATACTTACTACTATCACGTTATTGCTTGCTACAAATTTCTTCTCCTACCTGGGTAAATGTTCTTGTCATCCCTTTCCTGTTTACTTTACATATGTGTAAGCCACTTACATTTTGGGTGGCTTATATAGTATATGGACATAATTTCGAAAGTAAATTCGTTCTTAAGGCTTATAAAAGAAAACTAAATATTCTCCTACCCCACTCCTACTGTCCTTGATTTTTGCTTCTCAGAAGTAACCACTTTAAATTCTTTTATCTACTTCAATGTCAAATTATTATGGTTTCATAAATATTGTTCCCAATTGAGTCATTGTATGCTATGATTATATTTGTTTTCTTTTACTACTTTCTGTTTTCCTGAGGGTAATAATTACCTCACTTTTGCATTGCTTTTTATTCTATGTAGCATTCATTTATTCATCCCAAGATCTTCCATCAGAGCTGCAAAATGCTTCTCAGTATGTAACAATAGATGCCCTAGCTCCTCCTCCCCCAGGCATGACTCCAGGAGGCCTCTCATCTTCTGTTCCAGTCTAGACTGATGATCCTCTGGTCCTCTTGCACAGTTGGCATCATGGTATTTCCAGGACCTCTCTCCACTGTGGGTTCTGAGTTCCCCAGATCTTCTGCCTTCCCCTTAGTTTAATCCTTCATTTTGGTGGAGCATAGATACCCAGATTCTTAAAAGGCACCTGTATTCGTATATGTTGCCTGAGTTCTCTTCCCTCACATATCTAAGTTTCTTCACCTGTGGGCCTCTGAAGGCCAAGGGTCGATTATATTTGCACATTTTTCTAGTCCTTTGAATGCCTGACATAGAACCTTGCAATTAACTGTCATTAAAAATGACTGTGATAGTGGTTTGCCTACTGAAAGTGGGGGCCTGATCCTTAAAGTAGCCTCTGTATCCATGGCTTCCTCATAGAAACAGAACTGTGTTCTAATCTTCTCTATTATGGAAATTTGGGCATAGACCAGAGAGCTGGGCTATTTATTGAGGGAAGAGGCAGAAAAGAAGGGCTGTTACTAAAGCAGAGTTTAATCTCGATGTTGAACCAACATATGCAGTGATTATTATAAGACATTTTGCATTTCCCTTTAACCATTAGCTCTCAAAGAAACTGGTCTGGAAATGTAACCTGGGAGTGGGCTTATGATTTGGAGCTTCCAAAGAAATCCAGGAGCCATGGGAACTAGTAAAGACAAACCAAATATACCACAACTTCCCAGACACTGTGTAATCATGGATAGCCTTTTGTTTTTTTGTGGTTTTTTTTGGTGAGGAAGATTGGCCCTGAGCTAACATCTGTTGCCAATCTTCCTCTTTTTGCTTGAGGAAGATTGTCGCTAAGCTAACATCTGTACCAATCCTCCTCTATTTTTGTATGTGGGTTCCCTCCACAGCATGGCTTGATGAGCAGTGTGTAGGTCCACACCCATGATCCAAACCTGCGAATCCCAGGCTGCCGAAGCAGAGTGCATGAACTTAACCACTACGCCACTGGGCTATCCCATGGATAGCCTTATACTACTTCGTTTTACCAAGGCCCACATTTGTGGAGGGCCTATGTAGTGGAAGTATACTCCATTCACAGAAAAAATCTTTGGTCTCATTGGCCACTTTACGTTTTTTTTTTAATTTATTTTTTCCCCCAAAGCCCCAGTAGATAGTTGTATGTCACTGCTGCACATCCTTCTAGTTGCTGTATGTGGGACGCGGCCTCAGCGTGGCCGGAGAAGCGGTGCGTCGGTGCGCACCCGGGATCCGAACCCGGGCCGCCAGCAGCAGAGCGCGGGCACCCAACCGCTAAGCCACGGGGCCGGCCCCCACTTTTCTTTGATTACCAAGAGATGCACTGCTTTAAGAATGCATTACAGGGGCCGGCCCCGTGGCTTAGCGGTTGGGTGCGCGCGCTCTGCTGCTGGCGGCCCGGGTTCGGATCCCGGGTGCGCACCGACGCACCGCTTCTCCGGCCACGCTGAGGCCGCGTCCCACATACAGCAACTAGAAGGATGTGCAGCAGTGACATACAACTATCTACTGGGGCTTTGGGGGAAAAAATAAATAAATAAAATTATAAAAAAAAAAAAAGAATGCATTACAGGACCATTCCCTCCCATCCATTAGTTACCCAAATAATAATAACTGTGTATCAGCCACTATCCTGGGCACTAGAAATATAGACACACATAGAATACACAAATTCTGAAGCAGTGCCCACTCTAGGGCTTTTAAATTTCTCTCCCATCTCCACTACCAGGGTTATTCACTTAGAACCCTGGGAATGTGAATGTCAGCTACAGTCACCAATGACAGAATTATCTGGATTTCTAGGTGGTGGGCAACTCTTTCTTCATCTTGAGACTAGATTTGGGGACATGTTGCTGCTGCCATGTTAGGGAAACTTCCCACTATGTCACATGATTCCAGGAGACAAGGTTGCACTGGCTTACATTTGACCAATTTCCCCCTCTCCCATGTTTTTTACTTTAAAACTGTTGATTTGTTCTAAGCATTCTGGGTCTGTTAAATCCATGATGGTACCTTGGACATTGGCATTTGAGCCTTAGACCTATGTTTGTTTCTCTTCACTGTAAGTTGGTATTGCTGCAGGACCATGTTGCTGAGACTTTTAGGTTTGGCTGTTATAATCTGCTAGGAGCTGAATCATGCTTGCTTTGCATTGTTGGTGGTCTTTTCTGCTATAACACGATGAAAGGATTCAGAATTGGCCAGGGCAGAGATAATCTGTACCTCTTTATTTGTTGTCTGGATCAAGGTACGTCTTTGCTGTGCCTTGACTTAGAGTTGGTGGTGGCGATAGTCAGGATGGTCATGACTAAAGAATTTGGTGAGAGCATAGTCTTTGCTGAGTCTCTGCTATAGCAGGACTCCTCCCCAGTATTTGTGACTGTGTCAAAGTTCTGCTCCAATCTCTAGGATAGTTTCCCCCCCCTTTTTTCCAGCTTTATTAAGGTATTATTGACATAGAACATTGTGTAAGCTTAAGATATACAATGTGATGATTTGATACATGTATATATTGTGAAATGTTTACCACAATAAGGATAGTTAATTCGTCCTTCACTTTGCCTAATTACTGTTTTATTGTTATCGTAATTATGGTGTGAATATTAAAGCTTTACTCCCACAGCAACTTTTGAGTACAGTCACGTGCTGCTTAACCGACAGAGATGTGTTCTGAGAAATGCATCGTTAGGCTATTTCTAATTGTGTGAATGTCATAGAGTATATTTACACAAACCTAGATGGTGTAGCCTACTACACACCTAAGCTGTATGGTACTAATCTTACGGGACCACCGTCATATATGCAATGTCGTCAGTCGAAAACGTTATGTGGCGTGTGACTCTATACGTTACAGTACTGTTAACTGTAGTCACCATGCTGTACGTTAGATCTCCACCTAGGGTAGGGCTTGATATCTGCCCACTGTTTTTCTCCCTCGTGAAGTTAGTCAGATTATACAAAATGCCCTTGTTTTTCTGGATATGTGCCTTCTGAATCATCTTTAGGATAGAGCACCACATTAAAAAAGTTCCAGGGCAGAGAGAATGTAAGTTACATTAGGCTTTCGAAAAGTGTTAGTACCTTATTGTGACTTAGGGCAAGCTACTTAGCTTCTCTGTGCTTCACATTCCTGGTTTGTATAAAGGAGGTAATAATAGTACCTGCTTCGCAGGGTGTGAGATATTACATGTAGTGCTTTAAACAGTGCCCAGTTAGCACTTAATAAGTATTAGCTGTTATGATTATTGTTTTAAATGCATAGCTAAATTCAGTAGAACATGAGGAAAATCCCAGAGGACCTAAATCTGAGAAGGAAAACAACACCTGAATAGTACTAACCACTGTAGGAACTTCCAAGGGGGCCAGGGAGGAATTGTACTAGTCCTGATATCCTTGAGGGGAAAGAGGGTGAGCCTTGAGCTTGTTTGGGGTAGGGAGACCCTAGAGTAGGGTAGAATTGAGAGCCCACATATAATTAGGACCCTCAAAGGACTTTACCCTCAATGTAGGAATGGACTAGGAAAACAGTTTACCCACTGCCATGGAAAGATGAAAAGAAGTTCTTTAGTCTCATCTGGGTTTTTGGTTTTTGGGGTTTTTTTTGCTGAGGAAGATTAGTCCTGAGCTAACATCTGTGCCAGTCTTCCTCTATTTTGTATGTGGGCCACCACAGCATGGCTGATGAGTGGTGTATGTCTGCTCCTGGGATCCAAACCTGGGCTGCCAAAGTGGAACACGCTGAACTTAACCACTATGCCACCAGACCATCTGGGTTTAAAATAAGGCTCTTAATAATAAAGAAGAAAATCACCCTTGAGAATTTTTAACTGTAGGCCTCTATTCAACTGAATTTGGGGCCTGGAGTTTATACTGTATGTGTGGTCTAGGAGCTGATTCTGGGCTGGTAATATCCCTGACAAACCTATCAGATTTCTTTTAAATGACACACCCTCAAATCAGGTAGCATAAGATTCCCATAAATAAAGCCTCACTAAAGGTGGGTTCACAGTACAAAATTATAGACCATACAAGGACACAATCCATCACAAGTGAAAATCAATAGAAAAAAGAAACAGTAAGATTAGATCCCTAAGAACTTCAGAAAGTTAGCATTATGGATAAAGACTATAAAATAAGTATACTTAAAATGAATAAAAATATAAAAGAAAGAAACAAAAATGACAGACAAAAGACGTATATTTAATTTAAAAGACTAGACATATTTGGGGAAAATGCCCATTTGAATAAAAGGAAGAAATATATTATGTCATTGAATTTTAAAACTCAAGGGTCAGGTTAAATAGTAGAGCTGTGGACAAAGTTAGTAAAATTTTATCTAGAGTGCAGCACAGAGATGGAAAGATGGAAACTATTAGTGAGTGCTAAGAAATATGGAAGATACCATATGAAGGTCCAACAGAATATAGAGAAATGGGGGAAAGGCAATATTCCTAGAGATAGTGCCTGAGACCTTTCAGAATTGATTAGAAACAAACAAACAAAATAACATCGTGAAGCACAATAGGTAGAAATAAATCTCTGTCTAGATACATTGCAGTAAAATTGCAGAACCATAAAAACAGAGGTCTTAAAAGTAACTAAAGAACCCTCAGAATCCACAAAAGCTGGAAGGGCTTATCTTAAATGAGCTCAACAAGGAAGTTTACCCAAGAAAATTGAAAACATTTGTACACACAAATACACAAATGTTCCTAGCAGCATCATTTAAAATAGCCAAAAAAGTAGAAACAACCCAAATATCCATCAGTTTATGAATGCATTAACGAAATATTTACACCATGGAATATTATTCAGCTATAAAAAGAAATGAAGTTCTGATAAATACTACAACATGAATGAAACTTGAAAACATTAAGTGAAAGAAGCCAGACACAAAAGGCCACATAATGAATGATTCGTTTCCATGAAATGTCCAGAATAGGTGAATCCATAGAGACAGAAAATCTATTGGTGGTCGGCCAGGGTGGAGTGTGGGGAGGGAGAACTAGAATGAGGAGTGACTGCTTATGGATACAGGGGTTCTTTCAGGGTAATGAAAATATTCTGGAATTAGATAGCAGTGATGGTTGCACAGCCTTATGAGTGTACTAAAAACCACTGAATTGTACACTTTAAAAGGTTGAATTCTATAGTATGTGAATTATACTGGAAAATAAAGTTAATGGTAAAAAAAAGGAAAAAGCAACCAGAGAGAAAAGAAAAATTAGCTACAAAGGAACAGCAATCCTAAGAGCAGGCTGTCAGCAGAATACCAGGAGCCGTAAGACCATGAAATAGTATCTTGAAGGTGTTGAGAAAAAAGTTATTCTCAACAAGAGGCTGTAGAATTCTATATCTGCTAAATTATCATTGGAAGTCACCAAATAAAGACATTTTCAGGCAAACACACACTGAAATTTAGAAAGTTTATCACTATCAGATTCTCACTGAAATAATTGCTAAGATATATTTCAGAAAGAAAGAAGAAAGATGTGAGATCCAAGAGAGAATGATGAGCAAAGAAACTGGAAAATATGAGTAAATCTCAGTAAGCAATTATTGTATAAAACAATAATAATTACTAATTTGGCAATATAAAAGCAAGGTAGATCTGAAATACTGAACCAAATGACTTGTAAGTTGGAGGTGGGTGGGGGAGAATTGGAGTTAAGATCTTTTAATTTTGTTCAGAAGGAGGGTTGAGATGCAGGTTAGCCTTAGACTTTGTTAAGACAAGAGTAGCCGGAGGAAGATCGGCACGGATGTTAGCCCAGGGCCAGTCTTCCTCAACAAAAAGAGGAGGGTTGGCATGGATGTTAGATCAGGGCCGATCTTCCTCACCAAAAAAAAAAAAAAAAGTCAAGAGTATCCGTTAAAACTTTAATAATAATAACTACTGGTTGTTTCTTTTTTTTTTTTGGTGGTTTTTTTTTTTGGCTGAGGAAGATTCACCCTGAGCTAACATCTCTGCCAGTCTTCCTCAATTTTGTATGTGGGTCGCCACCACAGTGTGGCTGCCGATGAGTGGCATAGGTCTGCCCCCGGGAACCAAACCCAGGCTGCTGAAGCAGAGCTCACTGAACTTAATCACTAGGCCATGGGGCCAGCCCCCAATAACTACTGTTTTTTAAAAAAGAAAACAAAATAGTATGTATAATTTTCAAACCAATGGAACAGGGGTGAAAAAATAATTAATCCAAGAAGAGCTGCCATCCAAAAAACAGGTAGAGTACGAGAGATTAGGGGAGAGCAGGTCTCAGTATTACATAGGGAAACTGGGAAGGTGACATTTGAGTCAAGTCCTGAAAGAGGTAAGAGGTTTTTGCCATAGTATAGCTGGGGGAAGGACATTCCAGGTAGAGGGAACAATTGGTGCAGTGGTCCTGGTAGCTAGGTATTTCCATGTGAAATCAGCAGCCTTTGGAAGGTTTGGGGCAGATGAATGAAATCATCTGATTTGTGCTTTAAAAGGATCACTGTGGCTGCTTGTGTGGAGAACAGACTGGGAATAGGAGACAAGAGTAAACCAGAGAGACTAGTTAGGAGGCTGTTGAAATAATCCAGGCAAGAGATAAGTAATGGAGTTATCTCCAGGCAACACCCTTTATTGACTGAGAGAACGTGTATTTTCTCCCACTCTAGCTTCTCAGGGACATCTTCCTGGTTGTAACTCAGAAACAACATGGAAGTGCTTGACCTTAAATGGCCCCAGATTCTTCTCTATTTTATTGATCACACTTAATGAAACACAAGTAATCTTTTCCTCATCCAAAATTCTGAAAGGAAGTAGCCAAGTGCTAGCCATTTACTGAGTGCTCAAGTTCCTAGGGGCAGCTGGACTTCTGGGATTGGGAGATTGGAGAGGCCTAAGGGGTCTACAACCATGCATCCTACTCCATACCCTATATTGCTTCAGATTGGGAAGCAGACTTCCTAAATAAATTTATGGCAGCCCCTGCAGGGGGTCAGGTTTGAGTACTTGCTAGTTGCTGGAGGGAGGGATTTTTGCAGGCTCAGATCTCTCCAAATATGGCCACAATTCAGCAGTATCACAGAGACTGCACAGGGTGCCTTAGTCCTTGCTGCCACTATCCACGTGAGCATGATGAAGCATGTAGAAAGATGAAACGCCAGGCCTTGCTCTGAGTAACCAAGTGACTAGGATGGTATTGGGCAGCAGTCTAGTTTAGCCAGTCCTTGCAGTAGGCAGCAGAGCATCAGATCAGGGGGCTCCCAGTTTCCTTCCCATCAGCTGAGAGTTAGTTAGTGTGGCTCAGTCTGCAAATATCTAGTACTTTCATCTTACTGGGATGAAAGAATTAAGACCTGTACTTTATTTTCTAGTATCCTAGGGTAATGGCCAGAGCCTGTTGAAATGGAAAAATGGCCAGTTCCTTGTTTTGGATCTCAGCTGAGTCATGGCATCTGTACCAGGGTGTCTGAATTTTTTTTCCCCTGGCAGCTGTTGCAGATTTGCCAAGTGAGATTATATGTACCTTCATAAAAAGGCGTGTGGCCTGGAAATATGATCTTTAGTGTTTTGGATTTTATTTTAAATTTTAAGTAAGATCATGGCAAATGAAATTAGAATCAATGATCTGTCCCTGCAGTTTCAAGAGATCTTCGTTTTCATACACAAGGAGTTTAGATGTAATGGTTTGATATACCTTACATATGGCAGGTGTACCAGTATCTTATTTTAATCCTTGTAACAAATCATATCCATTCATTATTTCACAAATATTTATTGAGAGCCTACCATGTGCCAGCAGTGTTCTAGGCACTGAGGAATACAGCAGTAAACAAAGCATGCACAAGCCCCGACCTCCTAGAGCTTAGATTCTAGTGGGAAGAGAGAAAACAGACAAAATGAATTCACAAAATATGTAGTATGTTAGATGGTAGTAAGTGCTGTTGAGAAGAATATATCAGGAAAGAGGGATAGAGAGTTTGGGAGGGGTTTACAATTTTAAATAGAATGGTCAGGGGAAAATTCATTGAGAAGATTGTGTTTGAGCAAAGACTTTAAGGAAGAGAGAGAAGGGCATGAGGCTATCTGGGGGAAACATAGGCAAAGGAAATGTTTGTAAAGGCTCCAAGGCAGTGGCATGCTCAGCATGTTCTGAGGAAAGTGGGGAGGCCCGTGTGGCTACAGTAGAGTGAGTAAGAGGGAAAGAGGTAGTGGAGATCCAGACGGTGTAAAGCCTTCCTTGTAGGCCCTTGTAAGAACATGGACTTTTACTCTCAGTGAGAGAGGGAGAAGTTTAAGCAGAAAAGTGACTTTAATATTAGTTACATTAAAAAAAATTTTTTTACAGCTTTATTGAGGTATTATTGAAGTATAATAGTCTGTACATGTTTAAAATGTACAATTTGATGGGTTTTGATATATGTATATATCTGTGAAACCATTAGCATAGTCAAGATAATGATCGTATCTAAAACTCTCCAAAATGTCCTCATGCCTATTTATAATCCCTCTCCTGCCTCTGGTCAGGCAACCACTAATCTGCTGTCACTATGGATTTGTTAGCATTTTCTTGAATTTTATATAAATGGAATAGTTCAGTATGTATTCTTTTATGTCTGGCTTCTTGCTTTCAGCATAATTATTTTGAGGTCCATCCATTGTGTGAATCAATAGGTCATTCCTTTTTATTGCTGAGTAGTAAGTAGTCTGTTGTATGGATATATTATGATTTGTTTATCACTCATCTGTCAGTGGACATTTGAAGTGGTTTCTAGTTTTTGGCTGTCACAAATAAATAGCATATAGTTGGGTCTTGCTATTTTATCCATTCTGATAGTCTCTGCCTTAACTGAATATATATTTACAATATTTACATGTTAGGTGATTATTGGTGTAATTGGGTTTAAATCTGTTATCTTGCTATTTATTTTCTGTTTGGTCCAACTGTACTTGTTCTTCTTTTCTTCTTTTTCTACCTTCTTTTGGATTGAACATTTTTTATGATTCCATTTTATTTCTTTTGTTGGCTTATTAGCTATACTTCTTCCTTTTTCTTTTTTAGTAGTTGCATTAGTGTTTATAATGTAAAATTTTAACTTGTCACAGTTTACCTTCAAGTAACATTATACCACTTCACATTTAATGCAAGAGCCTCACCAACAGTACGCTTCCCTTCTTCCTTTCCAGCCTTGGTGCTGTGGCTGTCCTACATTTTATATCTACATATGTTGTAAACCCCCCAGTAAATGATTATATATCTTTTAAAACTCAATTGTTCTTTAAAGAGATTTTAAAAATAAAAATAAGTGATTGATATTTATCCACATATTTACCATTTCTGGTGCTTTTCTTTCTTTTGTATAGATCCAGATTTCCATCTGGTATCATGTTCCTTCTGCCTGAAGGACTTGCGTTAGCATTTATTATAGTGCAGGTCTTTTGGTAATGAATTATTTCAGCTTTTGTATGTCTGAAAAAGTCTTTATTCTGACTACCTTTTTGAAAGATACTTTAGCTTGGTATTGAATTCTAGGTTCAGTACTTCAAGAGGTTTCTTCACTGTCTTCTGGTTTGCATCTTTTTCCAACAAGAAGTCTGTTGTCAGTGTTATCTTTGTTCTTCTGTGAATTATGTGATTTTTGTATCTGGCTGCTCTTAAGATGTTCTCTTTATCACTAGTTTTTTTGTTTTTTTTTTTCAGTGAGGAAGATTAGTCCTGAGCTAACATCTATTGCCAATCCTCCTCTTTTTGCTGAGGACGATTGGCCCTGGGCTAACATCTGTGCACATCTTCCTCTACTTTATATGTGGGACACCTGCCACAGCATGGCTTGATAAGCAGAGCGTAAGTCTGCGCCCAGAATCCGAACCTGCAAACCCCGGAGCGGAGCGCGTGAACTTAACCACTATGCCACCAGGCTGGCCCCTCTTTATCACTAGTTTTTAGTAATTTGATTATGATGTGCTTTGTTGTACTTTTCTTCATGTTTCTTGTGCTTGGGGTTCTTTGGGCCTCTTGGATATGTGAGTTTATAATTATCATCAAATTTGGAAAGTTTTTAGCAATTATTTTTTCAAATATATTTTTCTGTCTCTCCTTCCCTCCCTTTCAGAGACTTGAATTACAAGTCTAGTCTGCTTGAAGTTGTCCCACAACTCACTGTTGCTCTTTCCATTTAAAAAAATTTCTTTTTCTTTGTTTAATTTTGCATACTTTCTCTTGCTGTGTCTAGGTTCACTAATCTTTTCCTCTGTAGTGCCTCATTTCCTGTTGATGCCATCCAGTTTAATTTTCATCTGAGACTCTTTTAATCTCCAGAAATTCTATTTGGGTTTTTTTTTAATATCATCCATAATCTCTCCTTAACATGCTCATACTTTCCTGTACCTTACTGAAAATATGGAATATAGTTCTAATAATGATTTTAATGTTCTCTTCTACTAAATCTATCATCTCTGTCATCTCTGGGTCTATTGAATTCCCCCCTCATTATGGGTCACATATTCCTGCTTTTTTCTATACCTAGTAATTTTTTATTTACATACAAAAAAGCCACTGAATTTGACCTTGTTGTGTGTTGGATATTTTTTATTCCTTTCAATATTTTTGAGCCTTGTTCTAGGATGCAGTTAAGTTGCTTGGAAATAGTTTAATCTTTTTGAGGATTGCTTTTAAGCTTTAAGTGGGACCAGAGTAGCATTTGGGACTAATTTTTTCTTGCTACTGTCCCTTGAATTACCAGGTTTTCCCCTCTGGCTAATGGGAACACAAACTATTCCCGCCCTTGTGTGAGCACCAAGGAGTGTTCCACCTGCTCTTTTTCTTTGGTAGTTTCCTCAACTCAGGGAGACTGCCAGGCTTTGTGCAGGTCACCTCCTCCCTGTGCTGTTGCTGCAAAGTCTTTCCGGGTAGTAAGTTCAGGCAATCATAAGACTCACCTTGTTTGTTTCCCGTCTCTTAGTGATCTCCGTCCTGCATTGCTTGTTGTCCAGTGTCTAAAATTTGTTTCATGTTTTTGTCCAGCTTATTAGTTGTATGGGATGAGAGGGTAAATCTAGTCCTCGTTACTCCATCATGGTTGGAAGTGGAAGTCTTTTCTGATTTATATTTTAAAGGGTGTTTTGTTGAGAACAAATTATAGGGGAACAGGAGTGGAAGCAGGAATACCAATGAGGAAGCTATTTCGGTTAATTCAGGTAAGAGATGATGGTGGCTTCGTCCAAGGTGGTAGTGGTGAAAGAAGTGAGAAATGATCAGGTTTGGGATATATTTTGATGTTCAAGCCAATAAGATTTATGATGGATTGGTATATAAAAGAAAGAGAGGAGCCCACAGTGGCACATAAGGTTTATATTATCTTCATTTTATATTTGAGAACACGAAAGCATGAGGATTTATGAGACTTGCTGAAGGTCAAACAGCCAATCTCAAACTCAGATCTTCTAATTCCAAAGCCCTGTTTCTTTCTACTGTACTACATTGACACTGAGACCAGGAGCAGTATGAGCCACAAGTGCTAAAGGAGTTCAAAGAAAGGAGAGACATCTTCCTGCCTGAAAGAGTAAAGGAGCATTCACACAAAACCTCATTTGAGCTCACGGTTCCTAAAGAATGGGTAGCGTTGGGTAAGTCAAGGAGAGAGCGCATATCTGTTGAGGGGAGTAGTGTGAGCCAAAGTACAGAAGTCGTTGAGGTCTCTTTCTGCTCAGGATTCCCTTGGTCTAGGTAAGCTTTCAATGTGGTTTCATATATACATTCTGTAAAGTTTCTCACGTTCAAAACTGAAGGGCCTAGAGTTTATTTTATTGAGAATATTTATATCTTATCAGCCTTTAGAACAAGAGGCCGAATAAACATAAATATGTTTCTTTTAAAGAAAACCCAAAAGACAAAACCTTACCAAGAACCTTAACTAAGAAAAAATAGATTCTTTACAGTAGGATTAATTTGAATGGCCATGGTAAGGAGTTTAAATTATATTCCAAATGTGATGGGAAGCCACTGAGAGTTTTTAAGAAGGAATTCACATGATCTCATCTATGGTTTTTAAAATATTACTCTGGCTAATGGGTGAAGAATAGACTGGTGGGGACAGAGAGGTGGGCAGGAAGAACCAAAGTGGGAAGAAGATCATTCAGAAATCTTTTATAGACTTAAACTGGGGTAGTAGTAGTAATGGAGGTAATGAGAATTGTTTGGACTCAGGATATATTTTAAAGGTATAATCCACAGAACTTGCTGGTTGTTTGGATGTGGGTGTGAAGAAAAGGGAAAAATCAACAATAATTCATAGGTTTTTGCTTGAGCGTCTGAATGAATGGTGGTGCCGTGTGTAATGAGATGGATACAACTTAGGGAGGAGTAGCAAGCTTTAGAGGGAAGTTCAGGAGCTCTGCTTTGGAAATATTAAGTTTGAGATGTCTTTTAGACATCCAGTTGGAGACGTCGAGTAGGCATTTGGATATATGAGTCTCATGCTCAGAGGAGAGAGCACAGTTAGCAATAAAAAGCTGGATATCATTAGCATCATGGATTTAAAGCTATGAAACTGGGAAAAAATCATTTAGGGAGTGTGAAGGGAGAGAAGAAAAAATATTTCAGATCTGAGCCCCGGAACTAAATGATTTAGAGGTCAGGAAGAGAAGGAACTAGCAAAGGAAAGTGAAAAATGAGCAGCTAGTGAGATAGGAGCAAAACCAGGAAAGAATCCTGTCCTAGAAACTAAATAAAGACGTATCTTGAGAAGAGTTACACAGATATTAAGGTGAACAAAAGAAGCCAAACACAAAAAACTGCATAGTGTGTAATTCTACTTATAGGAAATTCAGCAAAACAAGATTAATATATAGTGATAGAGGAAAGTGGTTGAGGGACAGGGAGTTGATTGGAAAGGGGCACGTGGGAGCTTTCTGAGGTAATAGAATTTACTCTGCTTCTTGTTTTGGATGTTGTGCTATGAATGAATACAATTGCCAAGGCTCATTTAACAGAACACTTAAGATCTGTATATTTATAAAATGTAAATTATATCCCAACTTTTTTTAAAAAACAGAGGGAATTGTAACTATCAAATGCTATTAAAAGGTTACATAAGATGAGGATGAGAATTGACCATTCTCAATGGTGATCTTAATAATAGTGGTTGCAAAGACAAGATGGGGATGACTATCTAGAGCGGGCTAAAGAGAGAATAGGAAGTGAGGGTGTGAGGATGACAAGTGTAGAACCCCTACATGGAATTTTTCCTAAACAGGGGAGCAAAGAAACCGGCCAGTCGAGGGAGGTCTATGAAAGTTTCTATTTTTATTTTTTTAAGATGGAAGAAATGACAGGCCGGTATTTGACCTTCTCCCTCTGACTTATTTCACTTTGCATTATACCCTCAATGTCCATCCATGTTGTCACAAATGGCTGGATTTCATCGTTTCTTATGGTTGAGTAGTATTCCATTGTGTATATATACCACATCTTCCTTATCCATTCGTCCCTTGATGGGCAAATACCGTATGATTTCCTTCATTAAGTAGTAGATAATAACAACAATAAACAAACACTTAGGGACAGAGATTGGATTGGTGGTTACCAGAGGGGAAGGGAGGAGGGTGAAAGGGATAATTCGGTACATGTGTGTGGTGATGGGTTGTAATTAGTATTTTGGTGGTGAACATGATGTAATCTATGCAGAAATAGAAGTACAATGATGTACACCTGAAATTTTTACAATGTTATAAACCAATGTTACTGCAATAAACAAAAAATTAAAAAAAAATAAAAAAATAAAAAATAAAAAAATAAAGGAAGAAAGGACAGGCCGGCCCCGTGGTTAAGTGCACGTGCGGTTAAGTGCACGTGCTCCACGCTGGCAGCCCGGGTTCGGATCCCGGGCGCATACCGATGCACTGCTTCTCCGGCCATGCTGAGGCCGTGTCCCACATACAGCAACTAGAAGGATGTGCAACTATGACATGCAACTATCTGCTGGGGCTGTGGGGACAAAAAGGAGGAGGATTGGCAATAGGTGTTAGCTCCAAGCCGGTCTTCCTCAGCAAAAAGAGGAGGATTAGCATGGATGTTAGCTCAGGGCTGATCTTCCTCACCAAAAAAAAAAAAAAAAAAAAAAAAAAAGATGGAAGAAATGACAGCATGCTTTTGTGATGATGAAAATGATCCAATGAGAAGTAGAAATTCATGGCATAGCAGAGGGAGGGCACTGCAGGTGCAGACTTCTTGAATAGGGGAGTTGACTTTGATAGGAGCATGGTCTTTCCTTCTGCTATTACAGATGGGAAAGTATATGGATACAGAATTAGGCTAATAGATTTTTATAGCAGGAATATGTAGTACTTCTTTTTGTGTTGTGTTTTTTTACCCCCAGTTGAATAAAAGGCAAAGACAACAGATGAGGGTGAGATTTGGAGAAGAGGAGTGCTCAACGTTTGAGGAGAAGATGTGAATTAGTTGTTTTGGAGAGAGAGAGCACATTGCCTAGATAAATGTAATATAGTTGACAAGACCCACTTGATATTTATCATCATAACTGTAAAGAGATGCCAGCCAGCATGATTTCGAGTTTTTCTTCAGTCACCTTCAGCTGCCTGAGTGCAGTTGCAAAATAGATGAAAGTTGGGTTTAAAAGGGTTGAGATTTAAACCCTTTTAAATCCCTGGGGAATAGCAAAGTTTCAGTTAGACTAGGATTTAAAGTGAATGTTGAGAAAAGAAGTTGAGCAGGTAAGGAGTTTGCTGATGGCAGACTGAGTTCAAGGAGGTACAGTGTAAGCTTTTTTTGAAGATCAAGGAGTAGAGGGAGACTGTGTCAAGTTAGAGAATGGGAGGCTTGGGCATTTAATGATGACTGAAGTAATGAGGCTGTAAGACATGATTAGATTAGTCCTAGTGGTTTCTTGGGCAAAGGTGCATATCATTTCTAATCATAATGTTGTTCTTGAGGTTGATCTCAGTCCTTCCAGCGGTTTCTCATCACATTTCCAATAGTTCTTTATGACACTTTGCCAGCCCTACGGTTTGGCTGTGGCCTACCCGCATAGCTTCTGTAACCTACTTCTTTTCCTATCATTCTCCCCTCCTGCCACCCACTTGACTTCTTTGCTGTTTCTTCAACATTCTCTCTCTCTCTTTCTTTCTTTCTTTCTTCATAGCACTGTTTACTCCAGTTTGAGGATAGAGGCTTTCTCTTGTTCCCTACTGCTTCCCTAGCACCTAGAACAGTGCCTGGTGCATAGTAGGTGTTTGGTAAATGTTTGCTTGGATGAACATAAATGGCAGGCTTCCCTGTGTATTTAAAAGATGGGCTGACTTTCAAATAAATCTATACACACTTTTCAGTAGCAGGTGTAGCATGAAATGGCTTTTTATCATGATCTGGTTTCTCTAACCACAAGAAAAAGCCTCAGACATTAACATGTTAACATGTAATGGAAAGCAGACTTTACAGAAGAAACCCAGGCCTATTTTGAAACTTATGGTGAAATGAGAGTATTACTTAACTCATTGATTAAGCAGTTTTTAAAAAATAAATTTCATAGATTGTTTCATTTTTATGGCAAGAACATTAATTTCTGTGAGATATGAGAGTATTTATGACTTGTGTTTTTTGTTTTCTAAATCAAATTGGCAATGGTCATTCTTCAGTAGATACCATTTAAGACGTGGTTGTTATCTTTAGGGAGCTCATTGTGTTTGCTTGGGCGGCAAAACCTAAACATTGGAAAAGTGCAATGGTGATACAAGATAAAAGTCAAGACAATGACAAAAGTTATTCCAAAGTGGAACACAATGGATTTTGAAATCTCACTGGTGCAGACAGTAATTGCTGACCCAGTTCAATTTAAAACGGTGTACTGCTCAGCCCGTGGAATGGTGTCACTCCTCTGTTACTCAATAACCATTCAAGGTTTCTGGGCCCATGGTGTGCCCCTGTTATAACTGACATTTGTGTTTTCATTGCAGTTGTCGGACAAGTAACCGCAAGAGTTTGATTGTGACCTCTAGCACGTCACCTACACTACCACGGCCGCACTCACCTCTCCTTGGCCACACAGGTAAGTGCTTGAAGGTTAAGAAAGGTGAAATGAAAGAGTGGCCCAGATGCCCAGTTTCTTTCCTACTTCTCACTCTGTTCAGTTCAGCATATTACATTGTCACTCCACTCAGCTGACTGAAGCATGCAGAGCTCATGGGCATGCTTTCTGTGGGAGAATGTGTTCAGTCTGTTTTTGACTCTTAGTTGTTTCTTGCCTTGATCTGTCAACATTCCTTTTGGTCTTGTACATATCTTGGGGGCAGGTATGTATCCTGGGTCCATAGCCTCTGTTCTAGTGTGTTGAGAGTGTGTTATGGCTCCAGTCACTGGGACCATGTGATGAGGGCTCCATTAACATTTTGTCCTACCATGCCCAAGGATCAGGGCTCACAGAGATGGTTTTCTGCCTCATGGGACTCCTGATAACTTTCCCTTTATTAGAACGGGAGACAACAAAAGTGAAAGGAATATTTGTTTTAAGTTAACATTGATTTCACGTATTAGAATTGAAGCAAATGATCTCATGCATGCAGACTCTGCTCCATCTGGAATATGGGCTCCTCCAGACGATATAAGGACTAATTTACCTGTCTCTAACTGAGGAATATATAAAAATTATGAGGCTGAAGACCTCATTTGAGTTAGCCATGTATTTTGGTCTAGACGTGTATTCTTGTCTCCGAGGGGACTCAGCTTTGTTCAAGGAGTTGCTGCACTGCTGCACTGTCCATTGCTACACTGTTTGCAGTGGAAGTTCCAAACATAGGGGTAATGGAAATGGAGCAGGCTTGAAACTGTAGGCAGCTGTTCAGAGCTTGCTGCCTGGGTTTGGTAAGCCAGAGGCCTTGTCTGTCTGTGGGCAATAAGAGAGTACCCAAGCAGTGAAAGAGTTTGGCATCAAGCCAGGTAAGACAGATCTGATCTACTTGGGATGTCTCCTTGCACAAAGTTTACTGTGTTTTGGAGGGAGAAAGTGAGAGTGCATGTGGAGTAGTTGTTTGAGCATCCTGAGAGTGTGGTGATTCTGAAATTGATCTTTGTCTTTGAGAGAAGGGTCTCACTTTACTGGGCTCAGATCCAGCCATTCACTGTGCTCATGGCCCTTTTCCAAGAATCAGTCAAACTCTCAGACACTTAACTCGCACATTAGAAGACACCGCCAAGAGCACAGGGGAACCCAGGGAATTGGAGACATACTTGGCCTTTAAAGCAAAGTTCTCATTGTGCTTAGATACTTTCCCCCCCAAGATTGACTGGGTTATGCGTTAGATCAAATAGCACATTCTACTCGGGAACTTTGTAAAACCTCAGCATGTATTTGACCTAGGCTTTTCATCATACAGAAATAAATTTAGCGTGTCTAGACCTCGTACGCAGCTATAATGTGAATACTGGGCAATACTTACTACTGGCTGCTCCTCTCTGAGATCATTATGTCTCTGTTTAGATTCCTGACAGTTAGAGTGGAAGACTAAATCTTCCTACTCAAGTGGCTTTGATTGAGAACATCATCTGGCCTTTTCAGCCTGCCTGGGTCTATGGGCACACTAGCTTAGAGTTAATGTGTGTAACATGCTTAGTACTCCATAAATTTTAGTTATCATCCTTATCATCTCTCCCCAAATCACTGCAGAACGTCCAGGCAGGCCTCAGATCCAGGGAGGAAGAATTGACTTAAAAGCCCAATTCATGCTGTAGATTCGTTACTTACCCAGATGTTGAGGAAGGCAGTACTGATTGTTCCATACAGATCAAACTTCACAGCAGATTGTGTCCTCAAATCTTATACATCCTGATATTTGGGTCCACATGAAGTTCTAAGACTCTTTAACTTTACTTTCAAGTCTGGAATCTGTTGAATAATATGGGGCCTGTTGATTTGAAAGTAGGTCCATTTATTCCATACAGTTCAGTTTGGTATTAAATATTTATTATATATAAGTAAATTACAACTACAGTAAGGTCAATTCAGTAGGCACTTACTCTGCCCTTCTGGAAATGGAACATTCCTAGTTCATTATTTTTTTCAATTAATAAACTTTTTGTTTTAGAGCAGTTTTACGTTCACAGCAAAATTAAGCAGAAAGCATAGAGAGTTCCCATATACCCCGTCCCCACACATGCACAACTTCCCCCGCCACCAATCTCTTTCACTGGAGTGGTACATTTGTTATGGTCAGTGAACCTATATTGACATATCATTATCACCCAAAGTCCTTAGTTTACATTAGGGTTCACTCTTGCTGTTGTACATTCTATGGGTTTTGACATATGTATAATGACATCAGAATACTACAGAATAGTTTCACTGCCCTAAAAATCCTCTGTGCTCTGACTAGTCATCCCTCCCTCACCTGGGGAATGCACTAATCTTTTCACTGACTCCATAGTTTTGCCTTTTCCAGAATGTCATACAGTTGGAATCATATAGTACATAGCCTTTTCATACTGGCTTATTTCACTTAGTAATATGTATTTAAAATTCCTCCATGTCTTATCAAGGCTTAATAGCTCATTTCTTTTTAGTGCTGAATAAAATTCCATTGTCTAGATGTACCACAGTTTATGAAGGACATCTGGGTGGCTTCTGAGTTTTGGCCCTTATGAGAAAAGCCATTATAAACATCCATCTGCAGATTTGTGTGTGGACATAAGTTTCACTTCATTTGAGTAAATATCAAGGAGCGTGATTGCTAGATCATAGGGTTAAGGGTATGTTTTGTTTTGTAAGAAACTGCCAAACTGTCTTCCAAAGTGGCTGTACCATTTTGCATTCCCACCAGCAATGAATGAGAGTTCCTGTTGCTCCACAACCTTGTCAGCATTTGGTGTTGTCAGTGTTTTGGAATTTGGCCATTCTAATAGATTTATAGTGGTATCTCACTGTTGTTTCAATTTGCATATCTCTAATGACATATAATGTTGAACATCTTTTCATATGCTTACTTGTCATCTGTATGTCTTCTTTGATGAGGTGTCTGTTCAGATCTTTTGTCCATTTTTTAATCAGATTGTTTGTTTCTTATTGTTGGGTTTTAAGTGTTATTTGTATATTTTGGATAACAGTCCTTTTTCAGATATCTTTTGCAAATATTTTCTCCTAGTCTGTGGCTTGTTTTCTTATTCTCTTTTGTAGAGCAGAAGTTTTTAATCTTAGTGAAGACGAGCTTGTCAATTATTTCTTTCATGAATCATACCTTTGGTGTTGCATCTGAAACTTCATTGCCATACCCAACATCATCAAGGTTTTCTCCTATGTTATCTTGTAGGAGTTTTATGGTTTTGTGTTTTATGTTTAAGTCTGTGATTAATTTTGAGTTAATTTTTATGAAAGTCTCTGTTTAGATTCATTTTTTTACATGCGGATGTTTAGTTATTCCAGCACTGTTTGTTGAAAAGACTGTCTTTTTTCCATTGTGTTGCTTTTGCTCCTTTGTCAAAAATCAGTTGACTATATTTATGTGGGTCTATTTCTGGCTCTCTATTCTCTTCCACTAATCTGTTCTTTCTCCATTACCATACAGTCTTGATTACTGTGGCTCTATAGTAAGTCTTGAAGTTGAGTAGTATCATTTTTCCAACTTTATTCTTCTCCTTCAATATTGAGTTTGCTATTCTGGGTCTTTTGCCTCTCCGTATACACTTTAGAATCAGTTTGTCAATATCCATAAAATAATTTGCTGAGACTTTGATTGTGATTGCATTGAATCTGTAAATCAAGTTGGGAAGAACTGATGTCTTGACAATATTGAGTCTTCCTATCCATGAATATGGAATATCTCTCCATTTCTCTAGTTCTTCTTTGATATCTTTCATCAGAGTTTTGTAGTTTTCCTCATAGAGATCTTGTACATATTTTGTTAGATTTATACCTAAGTGTTTCATTTTTGGGGGTGCTAATATGAATGGAAATATATTTTTAATTTCAAATTCCACTTGTTCATTGATGGTATATAGTAAACTGTTGACTTTTGTACATTAACCTTGTATCTTGCAACTTTGCTATAATTGCTTATTAGTTCCAGGAGGGTTTTTGTGGATTTTTTCAGATTTTCTGCATAGGCCATCATCATCTGTGAACAAAGAGTTTTATTTGTCTCTTTCCAATCTGTATTCCTTTTATTTCCTTTTCTTATCCTATTGCATTGGCGAGGACTTCCAGTATGATGTTGAAAAACAGTGGTAAGAAGGTACATCTGTGCTATTTTCCTAATCTTGGTGGGAAAGCTTTGAGTTTCTCACCATTAAGTATGATGTTAGCTGTTGGTTTTTTGTAGATGTTCTTTATCACATTGAGGAACTTTCCTTCTATTGCTCATTTGCTGAGAGTTTTTTTTTTTAATCATGAATGAGTTTTGGATTTTGTCAAACACTTTTTCTGCATCTGTTGATATCAGTTGATTTTGCTTCTTTAGCCTGTTGATGTGATGGATTATATTAATTGGTTTTCAAATGTTGAACTGGCCTTGCATAGCTGGGATAAATCCCACTTGGTTATGGTATATAATTCCTTTTATGCATTGTTGAATTTGATTTGCTAATATTTTGTTGAGGATTTTCCATCTATGTTTGTGAGAGATATGGTCTGTAGTTTTCTTTTCTTGTGATGTCTTTGCTTAGTTTTGGTATTAGGATAATGGTGGCCTCATAGAATAAATTAGGAAGTATTCTCTCTGCTTGTATCTTCTGGTAGAGATTGTGGAGAGTTGGTGTAATTTCTTCCTAAAAGTTTGGTAGAATTCACCAGTGAACCTATCTGGGCCTGGTGTTTTCTGTTTTGGAAGGTTATTAATTATTGATTAAATTTCTTTAAATAGATTTAGCCTGTTCAGATTGTCTGTTTCTTCTTGTGTGAACTTTGGCAGATTTTGTCTTTTAAGAAATTAGTCTATTTAATCTAGGTTATCAAATTTATGGGCATAGAGTTGCTCATAATATTCCTTTATTATGCTTTTAATGTCCATAGAATCTGTAACGCTGTCCTCTCTTTCATTTCTGATATTAGTGATTTGTGTCTTCTCTCTTTTTTTCTTAGTTAGCCTGACTAGAGGCTTATCCATTCTGTTGGTCTTTTCAAAGAACCAGCTTTTGGTTTTGGTCATTTTCTATATTGATTTCCTGTTTTCAATTTCATTGATTTCTGTTCTAGTATTTATTATTTCTTTTCAATCTGCTTGCTTTGAATTTAGTTTGCTCTTTTTCTAGTTTCTTAAGGTGGAGACTTAGATGATTAATTTTAGATCTTCTTCTCTAGTATAAGCTATAAATTTCTCTCTAAGCCATGCTTTGCTGCATCCCACAAATTTTGATAAGTTGTATTTTCGTTTTTATTTAGTTCAAAATATTTTTAAATTTCTCTTGAGATTTCTTCTTTGACTCATGTGTTATTTGGAAGTGTGTTGTTTTAGTCTCCAGTATTTGGGGATTTTCCAGTTATCTCTCTGTTATTGATTATTAGTTTAATTCCATTGTGATCTGAAAGCAGACATTGTATGATTTATGTTCTTTTGAATTTATTAAAGTGTTTTATGGCCCAGAATGTGGTCTGTCTTGGTGAATGTTGCGTGTGAGCTTGAGAAGAATGTATATTCTGCTGTCATTGGGTGAAGTAGTCTATAGGTGTCAGTTATATCCAGAGTGGATTGATGATGCTGTAGAGTTCAGCTATGTCCTTACTGATTTTCTGCCTGCTGGATCTATCAATTTCTGATAGAAGAGTGTTGAAGTCTCTAGCTATAATAGTGGACTCATCTATTTCTCCTTGCAGTTCTAACAGTTTTTGTCTCACGTATTTTGAAGCTCTGTTGTTAGGTGCATACACATTAAGGATCATTATGTCTTCTGGGAGTATTGACCCCTTTATCGTTATGTGATGCCCCTCTTTATCCTGATAACTTTTGTTGCTCTGAAGTCTTCTCTGTCTGAAATTAATACAGCTATTCCCATGTTCTTTTGATTAGTGTTAGCATGATGTATCTTTCTCTATCCGTTTACTTTTTTTTTTTTTTTTTTGGTGAGGAAGATTAGCCCTGAGCTAAAATCTGTTGCCAATCCTCCTCCTTTTTTGCTGAGGAAAATTCACCCTGGGCTAACACCCATCTTCCTCTACTTTATGTGGGACACCGCCACAGCATGGCTTGATGAACGGTGCATAGGTCCACACCCGAGATCCGAACCTGCGAACCCCGGGCTGCCAAAAGAGAGCGCAGGAACTTAACCACTATGCCACGGGGCCGGCCTCTATCTGTTTACTTTTAATCTAGATTTGTCTTTATATTTAAAATGACTTTCATGTAAACAACATATAATTGGGTCTTGTTTTTTTATCCACTGTGACAATCTCTATCTTTTAATTGAAGTATGTAGACCTTTGACATTTAAGGTGATTATTGATATAGTTGGATTACTATCTACCATATTTGTTACTGTTTTCTGTTTGTTGCCTGTGTTCTTTGTTCCTTTTTTTTGTCTTCTACTCTTTTTCTCCCTCTTGTAGATTTAACTGAGCGTTTTATATGATTCCATTTTTTCTCCTTTTTCAGCATATCAGTTGTGCTTTTTATTTTTTTTTTAGTTTTTTTACTGTTTGTTCCAGAGTTTGAAATATACATTTACCACTAATCCAAGTCCACTTTCAGTAACACTATACTGCTTCACAGTTAGTGTGAATACCTTAGAATAACAAAAGAATCCTAATTCCTCCCTCCTGTCGTTTGTATCATCGCAGGCATTCATTTCACTTATACATAAGCATTTATATATACGTGTGTGCGCGCACACACACATGTAAGCATCCATAATCAAATACATTGTTGCTATTATTATTTTGAACAAACTGTCATGTTAGATCAATTAAGAATATGAAAAATCAGTTTTAATTTTACTTTCACTTATTCCTTCTCCAATGCTCTTTATTTCTTTATGTAGATTCTAGTTTCTGAGTTATATCATTTTCCTTTTCTCAGAACTTTTAACATTCCTTGAAAGGCAGGTCTACTGGCAACAAATTCCCTCAATTTGTTTGTCTGAGAAATCTTTATTTCTCTTTCCCTTTGGAAGGATAATTTTGCAGGGTGCAGAATTTTAAGTTCGTGGGGTTTCTTTCCCCTCTCAACACTTTTAAATATTTTACTCCACTCTCCTCTTGCTTGCATCATTTCTGAGAAGTCAGGCGTAATTCTTATTTTTGCTCCTCTCTGGGTAATTTTTTTTCCTCTGGCTTCTTTCAGGATTTTTTTCTTTATCTTTGCTTTCTGAAGTTTGAATATGATATGCCTAGGTGTAGTTTTTTGACATTTAATCCTGCTTTGTGTTCTCTGAGCTTCCTGGATCTGTGGTTCAGTGTCTGACATTAATGTGGGGAAATTCTCAGTCATTATTGTTTCAAATATTTCTTCTCTTTCTTTCTCTGTTTCTTCTCTTTCTGGTATTCCCATTACACACGTTACATCTTTTGTAGTTGTCCCACATTCTTGGATATTCTGTTCTATTTATTTCAGTGTTTTTTTTCCTCTTTGCTTTTTGGTTTTGGAAGTTTCTAGCGTCATATCTTCAAGGTCAGAGATTCTTTCCTCAGCTGTGTCAATTCTGCTAATGAGCCCTTGCAAGGCATTCTTCATACTGTTATAGTGTTTTTGACCTCCAGCATTTCCTTTTGATTCTTTCTTAGAATTTCCATCTCTACTTACATTATCCATCTCTTCTTGCATGTTGCTTACTTTTTCCATTAAAGCCCTTAGCATATTAATCTTAGTTAAAAAAAAATCTTGCTCTGATAATTCCAATATTCCTGTCATATCTGACTGGTTCTGATGCTTGTTCATTCTCTTTAGACTGTGTTTTTCTCTTTTAGTATGCCTTGTAATTTTTGGTTGAAAGGCAAATATGATGTACATACAACATAAAAGGAACTGCTGTAAATAGGCCTTTAATACTGTAGTTGAAAGGTGTAGGGGGAAGGGGAGTGTCTGTAATCCTATGATGAGGTCACAGTCTTTTGGTGAGCCTATGCCCTTGGACTGTGAACTTCACCAGTGCTTCTAAGTCCTCCCCCTACCTTAGGTGGTACAGTATGGCTGGAGAGGCTGGAGTTATTTCCCCTCTTCTAGGTAGGTTAGGCTCTGATCAAACCCCACCAGGTTAAGCTCTAATAAAATAGTTTCTCCTGAGGCTAGGCCTAGTTAAGAACAGAATGCTCTGGCATATTTCAAAATGGTTCCTTTAACCCTCCCCCAGCTGGAAACTTGAGGAGATTTTTTTCACATATTCACTATGAGGTTGTGGTAGAACTCCTGTATGTAAAATTCACAGTAGTGTGAGGCCCCTTCTATAACTGCACCCCCCGGGAGTTTTTAACTCTCAGATGTACACACTGAGCCTCTAGCAATTCATCAGTTACAGTTCAGGTTTTCCTGCCGTGGTGCTGGTTCACACGGAGGTTTCTACTCATGAGTTTCTGCTTTGGTAAGTTGTGATTCTCTGTATCCACCTGTCTGTGTCTCTCGTTTAGGGGGCAGAGGTTTGCCCTGTGACTGACTTCTCTGATGGATCTGAGGAGAGTTGTTTGTTTTTCAGCTTGTTCAGCTCGTTCCTTATCATTAGGATGGAGTGGCAACCTCTAAATTCCTGACCTGCCAGACCAGAAACCGGAAGTTAGTTCACTTATTTTATTGCCTATAGAGTATTCCATTGTATAACTCTACCATGGTTTACGTATTTATTTTCTTATTGATGAACATTGTATCAGTCTGGGCTTAATCAGGAGACAGAAATCACACAGTGACTTAAACAAGTGAAGTGTAATAGAATTATTAACTATAACAATAAAAAAATAACTTTAAGATATAAGAGAAGTCTATGCGGGTGCTATAGAGCTGAGGAAAAGTACCCAGGGAAGAACAAACCTGGTAGGAAAGCTCTCTAGACTGGATTCAGACTTCCTCTGGGCTGGATGCAGACCTTGTTGGAGAAGGTGTGGTTGCAGCCCACTGGATGGCAGAGATGTGTGCTGGTTTGCCCAGGCCAGAGCTGGTGCACAATCACTGAGCAATCAGGAAGCAGCCCTCTGGAGCACTGGCAAGCCACAGCCAGTGTGCAGGCCTGCACGGAGAGTGGAGGTGCTGCTGCGAGCAGGAGGCATGGAGCGTATTATAGCTATCAGAAATGACATGGAAGACAAACCTTAGGGTGCGGGTAGTGGAGCAGGCCTGAGGGAGTCAGGGCGCTAGTGTGGGCATGCCTGGAGCACAGCGTCCTTGAGGGAGGGCTGTGGAAAGGTGATCACAGGTCAGGCTAGGGATGCAAGGTTGCCAGCGTGTGACTGGGTCAGAGCTTCCCTGCACATCTCACTCCCATACCGCTGACCCATGATGTGGTTGCTGAAACTGCACCAGGAGCCTCTTCCTTCTACAGTGTCCCACCAGCACCCTCTACTGATACAGTTTAACATCATGCTCACTATAAAGGAAAAATGCTGAAAGGAATTCTCTCCTTTACTGCAGAGCAGGTATTGAAGGATGAATTTGGAGCTGAGGTATTAAATTGGTAACCAGTACAGAAATTTAGATTATTTTCAGTTTTTCACTGTTGTGTCAATGCTGCAACAAATATCTTTCCTCATGTTCTTTTTTTATACATGTACAAAGACTGTCTAGGATTTATATGTAGGCATGGAATTGCTGACACATGGAATACACTGTATTAATTTTCAGAATAAGATTAACAGGTCAGTGAGCATGTATATTTATATGATGTTTGTTATATATCATCTGATTTTAAACTAGTATACTGAGGTGAGGAGTATGTCTTCCTTAAGCCTTCAGCCCCTGTCGTCCAGGGTTAAGAGCAAGACCTAGTAATCCACTCCTCTTTACTCCCTGACGCTTGTAGCCTCCTCACCTCTGTCTGCCTTGAGTCCACTAGGGCTGATGTCGTTATCCCTTATACCTGTTTATGTCAGTCAACACAGAAACCCCCCCCGGTACCAACCCCTCCTATCTCCTACACCCTTAATTCCTATAAATCTCTGAACATTCCCTGTTCTGTCCCTTTTTTCTCATCTGTCTCTGACTCTTGAAACCCTTACAATATACCTTCTGGAATACACAGTGCATTATCAGCAAAATCTCCTATATGCTTAATCTTCTTCTGATGGAATCCTGGGGGAGAGGGAAGGGTTAGAACACTGGCTGTCCTACAGCCCTCTTAAGTGCTAGCTCTTGCCCCTCCCATAACCTTATACCATTGGACCTGAAAGGAAGAGTAGGTGTCCTCTTTGTCTTTTCGTTATTCTCCCTCTCTTCTTCCTAATGCCCCAAAACTTTGAGTCTTATACCATTAAATTATATCACTTACTACCCATCATTGCAGCTGTAAATATCTTAGCTCTTGACTCACTGTTGCTCTTCAGTTCTAACTCCTCTGTTATTCTTGATGGTTTCAATACACTCGTAGTTGATCTTTTCAGTTCTTAGGACTTGCAGTTATTTGAACTCCTGTCTCCCAGTGAGCTTCTCCTCCATACTACCTCAGTCTCTTATGCCCTATACCTATGCTTTAGACCTCATCTGCATAATTTTAGTTTCATTCTTCCTGCTCTCTAGCACTACCTCCAGTCTTTCTACCTTGTGCCATCTAGAATCCTCATTCCCTAAAAAACAATCCTTTGATTCCAGGACCTCCGATCCTTGGGACCCTTAAATATGTTAAGTTTGAGATGCCTTCTATATACCAGTGTGGGTAATTCAATATATTAGTCTTGATTTCAAGAGAGGAATAGGGCTGGAGTGTGCCTGGAAGAGAACATGAGGAGCAGGATACCTCCCTTACCTCTAGGCCCAGTGGTACAAAGAGGTGTGTGAAAGCAAACATTCATTACTTGAGAGAGCTGCAGGGGAAGCTGTGTCCACATGAGACAGTCAAGGTTCACCTAATACGTTAAGGGCTACACTAAATATATGTCCAAGGTGCTTGGGAGTACAAAAGTAGGGATACACTGGCAGTTGGAAGACCAGTTAAGAGGCCATTGCCATTGTCACAATGTAAGGGAATGTTATAAATGGAGAAAATATATTAATATGAGAAAAAATTATGAGGTTATATCAGCAGGGATTAGAACTGATTGTCTCCACATTTCCTGCTTGGGTGATTGAGTGATGATACCCTTAACTTAAATAAGGAATATTGAAGGGAAGAATAGATGTAGGGAAAGGAAAAAGAATATTCCAGAAATAAATCCATACATATATGGCCACTTGATTTATGACAAAAGTGACATTGGGACAATTGGATTCCATATGGAGAAATTGAAAGACTTAGCTCTTATTTCACAAAAATCAATTCCAGATGAACTGTAGATTTTTTTTTCAGCTTCATTAAGGTATAATTGACAAATAAAATTGTAAAATATTTAAAGTGTACAATGTCATGATTTGATATACATGAATTGTAGATTTAAATGTTAAAGACAAAATACTAAACTTTTAGAAGGTACACAGGAGAATACCTTCGTTTTTTAAAAGGACATAAAAGATTAATAAATTTGACTACATTAAAATTAAAAATTTCTAGTCATCAAAAGATACCATGAAAAGGCAAGCCACAAAGTGGGAGAAGATAATTATGACATTTAAAACTGACAAAGAGCTTGGATTCAGAATGTTTAAAGAACTCCAGCAAATCCATAAAATAAAAAGATAGTGTCATTGAAAAATGGCCAAGAGACTTGAACAGGCAGTTCACAAAAGCAATCCAAATGGCCAATAAATACATGAAAAAAATACTTTAATCTCATTGGTATTTATGGAAATGCAAAATAAAATCACAATGATACCATTGTATTGCCACCAAAAATGGCTTAAATTAAGGTGACAAAACCGTGTATACATAAGTATGTGAAACAGTGGGAACTCTTAACTGGTGGAACTACTGGTTCTACCAGTTCTAGTGGGAACTACTAGTAGAAGTATGGATTGGTACAATCATTTTGCAAAAACAGTTTGGTGTTTTCTTATGTAAAGTTTATTTTTTTATTTTATTTTTTTTGTTTTTTGTAACATCCATGCTAATCCTCCTCTTTTTGCTGAGGAAGACCAGCTCTGAGCTAACATCTATTGCCAGTCCTCCTCCTTTTTTTTCCCCCAAGGCCCCAGTAGATAGCTGTATGTCATAGTTGCACATCCTTCTAGTTGCTGTATGTGGTACGTGGCCTCAGCATGGCCGGAGAAGCGGTGCGTCGGTGCGCGCCCGGGATCCGAAACCAGGCTGCCAGCAGTGGAGCGCACAAACTTAACTGCTAAGCCCCGGGGGCCGGCCCCACTTATGTAAAGTTTAAAAGCAGACAAACTAGACAACAAAAGGTCACTTATTGTATGATTCCATTTCTATGAAATGTCCAGGATAAGCAATTCCATAGAAACAGAAAGTAGATTAGTGGTTGCCAGGAGCTTGGGGGAGAGGGGAATGAGAAGTGACTGCTAACAGGTATGGTTTCTTTTTTGAGTGATAAAAATGTTCTGGAAGTAGATAGTGATGATGGTTGCACAACTTTGTGAATATACTAAAAACCACCAAACTGTACACTTTAAAAAGGTGAATTTTATCATATGTGAATTATATCTCAGTTTTTAAAATTGTATGAGAAAAAACTAAACTCGAGTATTTAGAGATACTTATTTGGTAAAGCTATAAGGAAATGATTGACATAAAAGTGAGGGTAATATTAGCCTTTATTGGGAGGGGGAGGGGTTTGACTGGCAGGATTACGCAGAGGGATTTTGAAAGATGGCATTGTCAGCCTGGATCGTGTTTACACAGGTGCTTACTATATAATCATGTTTATTTATAACTAGTAACTGTGTAAGTGAAGCAACTGGTTCAAGGTCACCTGACTGCTCCCAGTTCTGTTCGTTTGTTTATATGTTTCCTTATAACTTGTTTCTCTGACATGGATGATTACTTGCCTTTGAACTATCTCATCCAGCTGCTAAACTGTGTGGTAAAGTTGAAAAGGCCTGCTGGCTGGGCTGCTGGGTTTTGTATCAGATTTTTTGTCCTGTTGAGCCATCTGGCTTTTTTTTTTTTTTTTTTTTGAGGAAGAGTGGCCCTGTGCTAACATCTGTTGCCAATCTTGCTCTTTTTTTCTCCCCAATGCCCCAGTACATAGTTGTGTATCATAGTTGTAGAGTTGTAGCTCTTCTATATGGGATGCCGCCTCAGTGTGGCTTAATGTGTGGTGAGTAGGTCTGTACACCAGGATCCGAACCTGGCGAACCCTGGGCCGCCAAAGCGGAAGGCACGAACTTAACCCCTGCACCATCAGGCTGGCCCCTGGCTGTTTTTAAGAAAGAGTTCTTCTGAATGATGTGATTTTTCTGGCATCAGAACTGTAAATGTAAGTCAGAAATGTAAATATAATTACATCAGAAATGTAAATGTAAATTGATTCTTTAAGAATCAATTTAAATAGTTTTTTCAAGATGTTAATATTCTAACATCTTAATCTTCCCTCAAAGTAAGACTAATTCAAATTACTGATTTTATTCTGTCACAAACTTCATATTAGTGATTTTGGCCTTTTTAAGGTAAAATGAATATTGGAGAAGTAAAGAAAACAGAGTAAAGATAGCACAAACTTTTTAGGACTTAACATTTGTGGTATAATAAACAATTTCTCTGGTCTTTATCCCAGGTTTCTGGCACAGAGCTTCAAAAAACCTTGGAATTTCCTGAGTGATAGGATTGTCTTTTTTATGCTATTGAGGCAACTCAAGGTGGCCCCCTAGATAGTTTCAGGATGATGGCTGCTCACCAGGAAGATCAACCAGATGATTAGAAACTTGGGACTTGGGACCAGCCCAACCTCCTGGAGAGAGAACAGGAACTGGAGATTGAGTTCATTTGTGCAGCCAATGATTTAATCAGTTATGCTTATGTAGTGAAACCCCAATAAAAACTGTAGGTACCAAAGCTCAGAGTAAAAGCTTCCTGGTTGGTGAATGCATTTATGTGCTGAGAGGGTGATGCACCCTGATTCCACGAGAAGGAGGGCACAGGAGCTCTGCATTCCTTCCTTGACCTCACCTGTGTATATCCTTTATAATAAAACTGTAATAAAAATATAACACTTTCTGAGTTCTCTGAGTTGTTCTAATGAATTAGTGAACCTAGAGGCAGGAGATGTGGAAACCTCCAAATTTATAGTCAGTAGATCAGAAGTACAGGTGGCCTTGGGTACCTCTCTCCCCGAGTGATTTGTGACTGGTGTAGGAAGTGAGGCAGTCTTGTTGAGGACTTTGCCCTTAACCTGTCAGGTCTGTACTAACTCCCTGTGCTTGGTGTCAGAATTGAATTGCAGGACACCCAGTTGGTGTTGGAATAGTATCTTTTGAAGTCTGTTGGAGCCTTGCCAGTTAGAAGGAATGCTGGTTATAATCTGTTCATTATTTCATCAGCTTCCAGATGGTGGGATTCCATTGTTGGAGAATTAGTATCAGTTTTTCCTTTAGTGTTTGGTAGAGTTCATCAGTGAAACATCTGAGACTGATGCTTTCTTTTTTGGAAGATTATTAATATTGATTCATTTTCTTTAGTAAGTTCTTTCTTTTTTATCCAGTCTGATAATCTCTGCCTTTTAATTGGGGCTTATAGACTATTTGCATTTACTGTTGTTGAATATGATTTACTTGAAATCTGTCATCTTCCTATTTTCTAGTTGTGCCATCTGCCTTTCCTTCTGCCCTTTTTCTGTTTTGCTCTTTTTCTGTTTTATTTGGGGTTAAATGTTTTTTACGATTCCATTTTATATCCTTTATTGGCTTATGAGCTATACCTCTTTGTTATTTAGTGGTTGCATTAGCATGTATAGTCTATATCTTTAACTTATCACCATATATTATGCCACTTCACATATAGTATAAGAATAATACTATTCATTACTCCCCTCCCAACGTTTATGTAATTGTTTTCAAAGTTTTTATTCTCATGTTGTAAACCCCACACTACCTTATTATTATTTTTGTTTAAACATTATTATTTTTTGAAGAGATTTAAATAATAAGAAAACAATCTTATGTATTTTCCCATGTAGTTAAGTTTTCCAGTGCTCTTCATTCTTTTGTATAGATCCATGTTCTACTGGTATCATTTTCCTTCTGCCTAAAGGACTTTTTTAAAATATTTCTTGTAGTGCAGTCTGCTGCTAAGGATTTTGTTTGGCTTTTTTATCTGAAAAGATCTTTGTTTCACCTTTGTTTTTTAAAAATATTTTCACTGGTGCAGTGACTTCTGACACTAATAGTCCAGAATTAGGCCAAACTTTACAGGTTATGGGCACAATCTTCCACAAAACTATCATTACTTTAGATACCAGCTGCAAGCTTGGGGATTCTCAGACCACCCATAATTCTGACCAACTGGATACAAATTTAGAGTTCCCCCTACCTCCTCAGGTTCAGTAATTCACTAGAATGGTTCACAGAACCCCCGGAAAGCACTATACTTACAAATACAGTTTTATTATAGCAAAAAGGATACAAATCAGAACCAGCCAAAACAAGAGACTTACAGGGCAAGGTCTGGGAGGGCCTCACATGTGAAGCTTCCAAGAAGTGCCTTCTCCCCATGAAGTCTGGATGTGTCACCCTTTTGGCACTTTCACATGTAAACAATATGCAGACCAGGAAAGCTCACCAAAGCTTTGGTGTCCAGAGTGTTTACTGGGGTTTCATTATGTAGACATGATTGCTTGACTCATTGGCTGTGTGTTTGAACTAAGTCTAGCCCCACTCCATTTCCTTGAGGTCAGACTGATATCAGATGGCTTAAAGCCCCAACCCTCTAATCATGTGGGTAGTCTTTCTGGCATGGCCAGCCCCCATCCTGAGTCATCTCATTCACATAAACTATCAGGCCCCACCATGAATAACAAAGACACTCCTATCACTTAGGAAATTCCAAGGATTTAGAGGCTCACTCCCAGGAACTAGGGACAAAGGCCACCAAATTCTTTATTACACAATAGCTGGGTGTAGAATTCTAGGTTGGTAGAGTTTATTTTTCTTTCCATAATTTAAAGATATTGTTCCATTTTCTTCTTGCATTGTTTTCAATGAGAATCCTTACCTATGTTCCTCTGTATATAACATCTTTCCCACTCCACCCCTCCCTCCACCACCCAGCTGCTTTAAAAATTTTTCTTTTTATAATGATTTTTGAGCAATTTGAATATAATGTGCTTTGGTGTAGTTTTCTTCCTCTTTCTTATGCTTAGGGTTCTTGGAGATTCTTGGATATGTGGGTTTATAATTTGGAAAATTGTTGGGGCCAGCCCTGTGGCCTAGTGGTTAAGTTCGGTGCGCTCCCCTTCAGCGGCCCAAATTTGGTTCCTAGGCACCAAACTACATCACTCGTTGGCAGCCATGCTGTGGTGGCGACCCACATACAACATAGAGGAAGACTGGCATAGATGTTAGCTCAGGGGGATTCTTTCTTAGGGAAAAAAAAAAAATGGAAAATTTTTAGCCATTTCTTAAAATATGTTTTCTGTATCCCCCATTCTCTTCTCCTTGAAGGATTATTAGGCTGCTTGAAGTTTCCTCACATGTCAGTGGTGTTCTGTTTATTATTATTATTATTACTATTGCAGCTTTTTTTCCTCTTAGTGTTAGTTATTTCTGACATATGTGTGTTCTATGAATCTCTACCTTTACAGTGAGCACCTGGAAGATTCTTCATGTTCTATCCTATAACCAGAACCACATTTGGTCTTGGAAGGCCAGTCTCTGTAGGATACTCAGGTCCAGGGATTTCCTTGAGGCTTTAGCTGGGTAGTTTTGGGAACCAACAAAAGGCTTTACATGTCAAGGATCAAACTGAGGTTCCTTGTTAATCTTTGAGATGACGCTATTTAAAAAGAATAGAGATTTAAAAAAAAACAAGGCCTTGATAATTCTGAGGAGGCCTAATCCTTATTAAATCCTGGCTAAGGAAACAACTACTCCAGATCACTTCTCTCACACCCTGGTGGCCTGTGCTAGCCAGGAGATGGGAACAGACCTTAGGAGATAGCCCTAGACCCAGAGCATGGAACACCCAGAGTCAGTACTAGGTTGAGAGCAGATCTGCTGCATAAGGTTGTACACCTCACTGAGACTCCCGGTCAAGGGGGTGGGTGGAACCCAAAAAGGCCTCTTCCTAATTAGTTCTCCTAAAGAGAGTGCCTTTATGTAATTATACAGAGGTACTGCATAGGGTAGTGAGGCATTGTTTGAGAGGCTGGTTTTTCCTAGATCAGTACGAAAAGACATTAAGTGCTATTCAGGCCCTGTTGGATGGAGATAATGGGAAACAATTGGGCGGCTTTGTGGCACCTTGGAACATCCATAGCCTATACAGGAAACAAACTGTCCAAGAAAAACCTAGGGCATGCTGAACTACCAGGCCCCTGAGAGGCTGCAGTTCCTCATAGCCGATGTTAGTTCACAGAGGTGAGCACAGAAGTGGAGTGGTGGGCCGGGATTAGCAGAGTGGTCAGCACATCATGGAATGTGGTGCTTACTTTGATATGGCCTTTCGGGTAGAGACATATTGACAGCTTCTGCTGTCTAGGGGCTCCTAAATACCAGCCCTCAACTGGAAGTTAGACCAGGGAAGTGTGGCAGGCCTAAATTCGAGAACTGTTGTGACTAGTGGAAAGGTAAGCACACAGTTTTGTTCAAAGCTTTTGAGCTGTAAGTTAGCAAGTTCCAGGGGACGTATGAAAACTAATGAAGAGATGGAGGTTATTCCTACATCGCATTCCTACATGCTTTGCAGGCTTGGGGACCTTCTGTATGGACTATTTTAAGGAACATTGCTATCCTAAGTCACTACTTGAGAACTTCAGTTTCCCTTAAGCACACCATATTTCTGGGTTAGCCCCTTGGATGCAGTGTACAGAGATATATGTGCAAGAGACTTTTGGACCAAGAGTCCTGTTGCTTTTTGAGAAATATTTGAGTATTTGGCTGTGCCATCTGCACTGAATGAGTTCTTCAAGCCTTTGGAAAGTTGAGTTAAGTTTTCTAGGCAGATTGGAGCCTGAGGTGTTCCTAGGAGGGCAGGAAATTGGCAAGCTGCTGCTGGATCTAGAATGGATGTCTGAGAGACATAGATGGGTACAGGCAACTTGGGAAGAAAGGAGAAACCTCTGGGCTGCCAAACTTTTGCAAAGAGAGAATCATTAAACTGATGGTGGGCCTGAAAAGAATAACCATATATGCTAATTGCCAATGCTAGGGGAACATTTCTTCCCTAAAGGTTGTCTCAACCCTCCTCAGAAGCAAACCTCACATATAGTTTCTTTTCCTTTACCTGTCCACAGGTAACAGTCCTTTGGACAGCCCCCGGAATTTCTCTCCAAATGCACCTGCTCACTTTTCCTTTGTTCCTGCCCGTAGGTAAGTTGGTAGAAAACTTCCTCTATGACTAACATATGTGGCACTTGCAAGAATGTCAGTTAAATGTCACCTTCCTCCTTTGAGGCACTGCCTTTCCAAATGTGTTACCTGAGCTACCAGCTATCAAAATTCTTTTCCTCCTTTCCTTGCCCAGGTCATTATCATCTTCTTCAAGTTTTGCTTTCTAGTTGCCCTAGGTATATGTGTTTGAATGTTGGAATGGACAAGTATATATTAGAAATGGATTTATTTTTATAATCCTAAGTACAAGTCCCTGGTTTCCTCGGGGTATGTTTTAAAACATTATGCTCTCGATTGAGAGCTGTCCTAGTGTGATGGATGAGAAAATGGGCTCTCCTCCCAGGAGGACCCACGTTACACTCTTCCTCCTCTAACTCAGCCGGTTCCAAGGAGCTGGAAGGGGCCTTATATGCCTCTCTCCTTCGAGGTAAAGAAACTACAGGGTCTTCACTTATGCTCCCATGAATTTAGAAAGATTTGTTGCATTACAGAGCTGTGCTTATATTTCTCCATGCATTTCACCCCTTTCTGGAAGTGATATAGACTTATCTCTGGCCCATGATAGCAATCCTGGCAGCTCAGCCCTTTGTAGGGTACCACCTGGCCTCTGGAGAGGTACCGAGCTGACTGAGATGAGTCATCCAAACCACATACCAAGGCTCCATACACAAATGATTTACTTTTCAGAACATTTTCTGAAGTTTTCTTGGCAAAGTTCGTGTTCTTTGATTTTATTTTTAAAAATATTCTGGGTTACAGTCTCTGGCATTAAGACTTCCAGAAAAATCATGGCTTTAGATTTGGAAAGTATATATGATATATACAGCTTGAGGCCAGAGCAGTTTCTATACTTTTTTAAAAGAGATAACATAAAAAGAACAGATTCCTTGAAACAGCATTATTCACTGTTCAAATGACAACGCAGAAGAAATCCTCTCCAGTATTCTGTGTGACTGACTTGGTGCCCCTCCTGACCCAGTTGCCTTATTCAAAACAAGTATCATCTGAGTTTGTCCTGTGGACTCATCTATCGTACCCCCTGTAACTTCTAGTAGTTAACTGAGGATCCAGGTAGGAACACTTTACATTGTAGGAATATGCTGGACTGATGTGTTTGTTTTTCCAGCCCAGTTGAAAATTCTTACTTATCCCAGACTTCCTGCCTTGACTGTGTGTGAACCGTAGCCTCAGATTAGGTCTGAGCTGGGATAGCAAGACCTGTGACTGATCTCTATGTGGCCTTGAGTCACTTCCCATTCATTCAGTAAATATTTACTGAGCACCCAGTAGGCCCAGGCACTATGCTGAGTACTTAGTTGTATAGTGGTAACAGAATAGACATAACCCCTACTTTCTTGAAACTTATTAGAATCTGTGCTTTTGTTGTTCCCTTTGTGAGGGATGGTGTTCCCTCAGATTTTCACTTAGTTAACTCATTCTTCTCTTTCATTTCTCATCTTAAATGTCACTTCTTCAGAGAGGCCTTCCCTAACCATGCAATATAAAGGAGGATTCTCCAGCATTCTCCATCAAATCTTCCAGTTTTATTTTCAAACTAATACTTTTCAATACCTGATATTTTCTTATTTTCTTGTTTTCTGTTGCCCTTTAACCAGAATCAAAGCACCTTTAATAGAGATGCCTTAATATCTTGAAAGCTGTGTCTTCTGGTATATAATAAGCACTCCATCAATGCTTATTGACTGAATGAGTGCTGGGGAAAAATAATAAACAAGCAAACAAACAAATATTTATTATAAACTGGGATAAGCACCATGAAGGGAAAGAACATGATGCTGCATGAAAGCATAGGGAGGGAATGGGGCTGGAGAATCTGTCTTGGGTGGTCACGGAAGGCCTCTCAGAAGGATTGACTTTTAAGCTAAGACCTGAAGGATCAGAAGGAGCCTGCCATGTTGGGAGTGAGGACACAGGTGTGTAGACCATTCCAGACAGAGGGAATAGCATGTTCCATTGGTGCTTTTATATCTGCTTCATTCCCTGGGCTTTAAGAGTAGGATCAGGTATTACCACTGAGATCCACATAGGTCTGTGCTAAGTGGCGTGAAGTTTGAGTCATGTGCATGGAACATGGAACCCTGGGCTGTCCCTTTACAGGACATAATAGAAAAAGCAGCTAGGTGTTGGTGAAGGTGGAGAGGAAGACTTCAACCCTGCCAAACAGGGTACTCAGGAGGTGTGGTTTCTAGGTTACTGAGGTCAGGCTTGAGCCTAATAGGATCACATGAGTTTGAAATATCACACAAAAGACAGATTTAATGAACACTAAGGATAGACCCATCAGTCCTACAATTTCATTTCAAACTTCCACACTCCTAAATGGAAGGTTTGCCTCTGCCAAACTAGACCAAATGCCAGGAGTCAAACAGATCAGTCTCTCTGGTTCCTTTTGATTCTCACTATAATGTATGTCTTTTCACTACAGCCATGGCCACAGAACAGACAGGTAATAGCGGATGTGATGGGGAGAGGGGCTGGGAAACTGCTGTGCATGGCCAGATGGAATGGTTTGTGGTTTTGTGCTTGGTGAGAACTGGTTGTGATGAGTCTTCTGACTGTGGGTATGAACACTTGGCCTTTCATTTCTAGCAAAGAGGCCCCAAGGCCCTTTACCTGCTGGAACCGAGGCTCAGAGCTCATATGCTTGGAGGCAGGAATTGCTGCGCGATTCCAAGCTTCTGAGCCTAAGGACAAGTCATTCTCATTCCCACAACTTTCCTCAGTTGCCCTGTGAGATAACCAGGCAGAGGAAATGGAGGCAGCCTGTAGTGGCATTTCTTTCTGACTCTGGTGGCCCCTGCTCTTCGGTTTACAGAAAAATGGCTGCCATGCAATTGGTTTCCATTTCTATCTAAAGGAAGAAAAATCATCTGTGAAAAAGTGTATTTGACAAGGGTTTGAGAAATCCCTCCCTGAGTTAGACTAGTCCCATCTTTGCTGAGCTCTGTTTTCCTGGAATTGACTTACTTTCTTGTGTAGAGCTCCCAGGACCCAACAGAGAGGTCAGAGAGAACATCATGTTTGAGCAGGCTCCTGGACATTTCTTGCCTCAGAGACTAGGTTCCAGCAGAGCTGACTGTCTGGGTGGCATGAAGTCTGAGTCATGTGCATGTGGCATGGAACCCTGGGCTGTCCCCTTGAGGAACACAATAGGAAAAGCTGCTAGGTATTGGTGGGGGTGGGAGGAGTGCTTCAAAAGGAGAAGCTCTAGCAAGATTGATTCTTCTTTTTTCTTCTTCCTCCCTGCCTCCCCCCACGCCCCTTAACTGTGAAGCCTGGAACAAATCATCCAAATGTCTGAGTCTTAGGGTTTTCTCTGAAGATTGAGGGTATTGAACTTAACTTCTAAAGGTCCTTCTTTGCTAATGGTCCTCCACCACTAATATTCTGAGATTCTGTCAGTAGCAGCAAAGAAGTTTTTCTCTAGCTTCAACCAGAGCAGGCTCTACCCCCAAGCTCCACTGGAAAGAACACTTGTGTAACAGCACATCCCACAGTCCAGGAAAGAATCACTTGTCTGTGTTATAAAAGCTTCAAACCAGATGCGTACTTGCTCTCTCTCCTCTGCAGCAAAGCAAATAACTGTGGTTCTCTGTGATGGGAGCTTAAGGGTACATCCTCTTAAGAGCAGCAGGAAGCCTGCCCCAAAGTCTCATATACAGCCAGAGCTGTGCCACCTCACTCCTCTTTCGTAAGGTTGCTGTCACTCTTTGGCAAACATTCTCAGAGATGAATGGCTCCTAGGTAGCCTTTGACTATTTGCATTGACTGATTAATACTCAGACCCAGGTCAGGGTTCACTTCTTCCTGTTTGTCAACCCCATAGCCTGGGGAAGACCAAAGAGCCTTTCACATGGAGCCTTCAAAAAAAGGAAATAGCTGCATTGCAGTGGCAGTTCTCTCCTTGTGATGATGCCTTTAGCTGGAGTCCTGTCATTGCTTCTCTAAAAGTGAATACGTCGAGAATACAAAGATTTTTATTCCAAAACCACAGTATTGCATAACAGATGTTCTTATTCAAAGTTATGGACTCCTTCATGGTCGGAGATGTCTGTTGTTGAGTGGAAAACACTCAACAATAGGCCCTATGTAGGAGAGAGATGTGAAAGTGTGTACTGGACCGAGCAGTACTGTCTTGAGACAAGGAAGAGCCTACCAGTGAGCCAGTTGCCCCAAAAAGTGCTGATGGAAAGACAGGCAGGTCCTGGGCTCAGGGTGGCATCCTGTAGAAACTGCCTAATATTCTTCTCTTACGTAGGACTGATGGACGGCGCTGGTCATTGGCCTCTTTGCCTTCTTCAGGCTATGGAACCAACACTCCTAGCTCTACTGTCTCGGTAAGTAGCCAAATCTGTGGCCATACGTCCTTCACACGGAGGAAATACTTCCCAAAATGTTATTGCTGCTTGTCCCTACAGTGTTGCAAAGTGGTTCTCCACTTCTCCAAAGCCAAACTCACAGAGGTTCCTTGGGGATTAGGCTGATGAGGGCAGAGGGCTGATGCCCCTGAACAACCATGGCCAGATCCATTAAATGCCTTAGAAAGAATTAACCAGCGTGCTCTCTGGGTGTCACTTCTTGCTAGTGGAGTCAGAGGAGGGCTTGAGGATAGACTTCTACTTTGCCAATGAGGCCAGACATGGGGGCTCCTAGGCACGGTTCCCCTGCTCCCCCTGCCTTATTCCCAGAACTGCAGCCAAGAACAGGGAACTCCTCCTATGTCTCAAAGGCCTGGTAGACCCTCCTCCTCCTTTTCCATCCTTTTCTTTCAAGTTTGATGTGTATCAGCAAAAAGGCTGGGCCTGTCTCTAAAACTTCTAGTTATGTTTCTTTTAGAGAAAGTTTTAGCCTAAAAAACAACAGATATTCTAATTACTGCCATGCGCAGTTGACCCTAAAATGAATCTTCCTCATTGAGCAACTTTTAATTGAAGCCAGGATGACAGGGTTGGCAAGCTTTTTCTGTAAAGGGCCAAATAGTAAGTATCTTAGGCTTTGCAGGCCGTGTAAAATCAGGCCACAGACTGGATGACCGGTTCCCCGTGTCTTCTACCATTCTTCTTGTCTTCTCAGCTGAGTTTGTCTAGATTCATGAATCCCAAGCAGATAAAAGGAATATCATTTCTTCCCTTGACCTAGATATTACTCTTAAATTAATCCAAAGATCTCGTCTTTAGATTTTTCCCTAGTAAATACCCTTTTCCCCATAATCCTTTACTCAAACAGGTGATGTTTTTAGACCCAAGATAAGAGTCATATATATATGTGATATGTATATATTTTTTTCCCTGTTTAATAAATTTTAATAGACTCAACCTGTTGCTCCAGCTTATTTTATTGGGATACTTTAAAATACCAATTTTGCTTCATACTAGCTGCAGGTGGGTGAGGATACTTTTTGCAATTTCTATTTAAATCATTTATAAAAATGTGGCCAAGACAGAGCCCTGTGGAGACCTTCCACGAGCTGTTTACAACTTCATATGTTATAGCATTCCATGAGAGAAGTGTGCACTGTTAGCCAAAAAATTCTGATTTCTCACTTGGTATTGAGGCTTAGATGTGGCAACAGAGCTCTCTCCGTATGGTGCTGCGGCTTTGACTCTCAATGGGTTTAGATATTTAAACCCCAGATCCTTCATCAGTTGGTGAACAGAAATTGAGCCAATGGTATTAGACTTGCCTGCTCTCTTAGATAGTTTTGCCAGGTAGGGAAAATTCATTGATCCTGGCACTGGATGGAGCCGCCACAGCAAGAGCTACATCTGTGGGATGCCTGTAGGAGCTCAGCTCACTCCCACAAATGGTCTCTTGTGATTGGCAGTGGGCTCTTGTCTGGAATCTCAGTCACTGGGCCATGCTTAGAATTCTCAGTTATTTTCAGGTCAAGTCTAATTTTGGGGTTCCAGATCTAAAAGTAATTTTCTTCCCTGCTGGATTTTCTTGCCTACAGTGTCCCTAGAGTCTGGGCCAGCCTTCACAGCCTCAGCAAAGCCAGTTGTCCTTTGGATAAGAGCCAAAATGAAACATTGCTGAGCCATCCCAGGGGCTCTCTCAAGGTTGTGGAAGGGAAAATTTATAAGGATGTCATTTGTAGGCAGGGCGTACCTAGAACATTTCCTAAAATAGGATGCATGATTCATTAATTACTTGCCATTCCAACTAGCCAAAAACTTCATTGAGGGCAAAGAGTCCATGCAGAAGAACCTGCTTTTTGCCACCTAAAGAGGTTCCCTAGGTGGTTATGCAGTTCTCACACTTACGAATGTCTGGGTTGAACTCCCTCCAAGACTCGTGAAGGACTCTGGTTATCTTGGCTTCTTCAGGATTGAGTGCTCTGAAGAGGTAGAGATGAATGGGGTCGTGCACGATGGAGGCTAAAGGGAGCATGGGAAAGAATGCCTGCTTTGGGTTGACTTTGGGTTTACATTGGGAAGTCCCTGACCATTTTCAGTCCTTCTCTGTTCCAGGACTGCCTTTAGACATGTCTTTAATGCTGTTTTTTAATGTTTCCCCATCTAGTCATCATGCTCCTCACAGGAAAAGCTGCACCAGTTGCCCTTCCAGCCTACCGCCGATGAGCTGCACTTTTTGACGAAGCATTTCAGCACAGAGAACGTACCAGATGAGGAGGGACGGCAGTCCCCAGCCATGCGGCCCCGCTCTCGCAGCCTCAGGTGAGGGGTGCTCTCTGCCTCCGGCCCCAGTACCTGTGGAACTCAGCTTGTTTGCACAGCACAGGAGTCAGCAAACTTATTTACTGTCAAGACAGTAAATAATTTAAGCTTTGTAGGCCATAGAATCTCTGTGGCAACTACTTAACTCTGCTGTTATAGTGTGAAAGTATCCACAGACATTATGAAAACTTTATTTACAAAAACAGGCAGTGGGTCAGATCTGGTCTGTGGGTCATAGTTTGCCAGCCCCTGGCATAGCACATTGGCACAGCTCGAATGAGTCAAGTCCTGTGAAGCTCAAGCCCTTTTTGGCTTCACGTACAGCTCAACTCACCACCCTAAGAGGTACCTGATGATGCTGTCAAGTGGCCCCTGTCTTTTTCCCTTTGAAAGTAGTAGTTAAGAGTAGAAATATACTTTAGAATCCATTCAGTAAAAGGAGAGTCATAGTATCATTCATTCTGATGGTTACCTGGCTGCAAGATCCAGAGACGCAGGGGATATGATCTCGGCTGGCTGAAAAGTTGCTGCTGAAGACTCTTGTGGCTGACTTGGGGAAGAAGCCCATTATAGAAGCAGAATTAAATGCTCATCTGATTCTGCCTCATTTCCCATTAATCACCGGGGTCATCAAACCAAACAAACCTTAACAGCTGAGTTATCTGTGAATTCCTTAGATTAATTGGCTCTTCTCTTTGGCATTAGCTGGTAAATCTGTGCCAAATTCCAGGTTAAGGAAAGAGGTGGAAATTAAAATGAACATGGCTTTAATGACTGAGCCCAGCTTTCCAGGGTCCCTGGGAAATAGTAAATTGGCTAACATGTTCAGAGTGGGGGCCCAGAGGAGCGGTGCCTCCCAGGAAGAATCCCCTCGGTAATGTCAGCACTGCGAGTGTCATGGAGTGAGCTGAGCCAGACCACAAAGACTAGTCCAAGTTCAGAGATTAATGAAGATGATGTCTAGGACTGCAGTGCAAAGGATCAGAAATACAAATGAGTGAGTGTGGAGTGTGGATCCCGGGCCTTTCTTTGTCTCACAGAGGAACACCTGAATCTCAGTGCTCTCCACAAGCCACACTGGGTGAAGGACTATTTGAAATGGAGAGGACTACAGTACCTCAGGGAAATCCCTGCTATATTACTCTTAAAATACTTAGTAATGTGCACTGATGCAGCAGGCAAGCTGTGGCCCACTCCAGGGAGGAAAGGCAGAGAGGATCAGTTCTGAACCTAGCTCAGCTGGGATCACGTGTCAGGGGCACCAAACTGGGCAGGACCTAGATAGCCATTCAGTTGTGTGGCTCAAACTTTGAAATCCTTTAAAGGGATGTAACCACACATGGGCCAAAGGGGAAGATTTAGATGACCCAGGCTTATTACTGACTACAGGCTGGATTGGCCTCATTCATCCCCCAGGGCAGAGCCCAAGTTAGCCCCATTAGCTGCAGCTTGTTTGGAAAAAGATACAGGTATACACTGTCTTCCTTTGGTTGTTTTGGTGGTGGTTTAATTTGATTTGATTCCTAGAACATCTAGGGTATACCCAATCCCACTGGCCAAAGCGAAGATGATCCAGAGAGTCCTGTTATGGGGGAGGTCATCCTAGGAAAGCCACCAGTGTGCTCAGGAGCAGTGTCCTCCTTTTTAGACCTTTTCAGGCCCTGGCAGAGGCCTTTGTGAAGGCCAGGCTTCTTAACAAGAAGATAGCCTAGTTCCAGATGGCACCCTTTTGAGCTGAACAAGGTGTGCTGGCAACTCTAAGAATAAGGAAGGCTCTAGAACTCACCACTAATTAAGGTGGGAGAGTGTGGGTACTACAGACAGTGGGAGGGCAGGGGCTCTGGAGATGGCCATCTTTCTTTTTGATAGTTCCATGGCACTAAAGTAACACGGTTGTTTCTTTCTTATTTAGTCCTGGACGGTCCCCAGTTTCCTTTGACAGTGAAATAATAATGATGAATCATGTATACAAAGAAAGATTCCCCAAGGTAAGGATCTATTTTAAAGGATACTGGTAATGCCCCTGAGGATGGCTGCCTCCAGCCAGTGCCATTGCGAAGACTGGGTTGAGGGGATGGAGTGCTGACTCCAGAGGTAATCAAGAAGAAAAGCAGAAAGGCCCCGCAGAGGAGGAGGATACAGGCACAGGGGCTTCCAGACTGTAGGGAAGAGGAAGGCAGCAGAGGGCTTGGAGTTTGGGGATTATACTTGCAGAGCCTCTGTTTCTCCACTCCCTAGGAAGAAAAGTCTCTAGAGGGAAATGTCAAAAAGGTATCCCACCAAATATTAGTGGGGAAGGAAAGAGCTGGAGACCTTGTTTTTAACCATGCACATCAGGATCCACGAGTCCGGATCCCCCCAGAGAGGGATTTGCCCTCTGGAGAACACCTTCGTTCGCTGCAGATTTCTTAAGCAGCACTTCATTACCGGGCACCAGAGAGTGCACAGGCAGGGGTCTGCTGGACTGGCAGGACATTGGCCAGAGGGAACAGTAAGGTGGGAGACAGAGATCTCAGAGTTGCTTACTCACATTTGGATTTGTGTTTTCAAGCAAGAAAATGCTGGGAGAGGAAAGTAGTTTACTATCCTGAGATAGTTGAGAAAAAATAGTCTTGCACAACTCTGCAGTTTGGCTATAAACCTCCTTGTATGTGGCACTAGGACCTTGTTTCCCATTTGGATTTTTTTGAACACCAAATGCCTGTACACCCTGACCTGGCCTCCCAATGAAAGGCCCTATTCCTGCAGAACAGCCAGCTCTGTCTGAGAGAGAGTGAGGGCACTGACGTGGGCTCCCTGTCCATGACAACAGGGACCGTGGAGTCCTCAAGCCTCTTTCTTCATCCTCTGTCTGGACCTCCCTGGGTCCACGTATTCGTCTGTATCTGGGGCCTATGTGTGTGGTTCCCTGCTCCTCTGAGAGTGTCCAGACTCAGGTCCAGTCCCCTAGACACACAAGTGGCCTAGGGAAGTGAAGCCCTCGTGTTTTCCCTCTTGACATACACGGTGAAGCACAGCAAGAAGGAGGAGCACAGATTCTGGAACCGGACCGACTGGGTTCAAATCTGCTTCTGCCATTTACTAGCTATATGGCCCTGAGCAGATTATTTGCCTTCTCTGAGCTTCATTTGCCTCATCTGTAATTTGGGATAATAAGAATATCTATCTCATAGGGAGTTTGTCTAGATTAATGAGCATTAAGCTTTTCTAACTGTGCCCAGGACATACTAAGCACTCAGTAAGTGTTTGCTATTATCTCTCTGCTACCCTGTGCCCTGTGGTCTATGCTTTCTAGCCTTGGAGTGGGTGCTAAAGAGTAAGCGAAGAAGAGGGCAGAACAAACAGCTAGGAGATCATTTTGTTATGCTCGGTCCTTTATAAAGAAGTTTGGGAGTGTATAGTGTTTAGAAATGCATCTCACGTATTTCCTCCTCTCCCTTATGTATCAGGCGTTGTGTTGTCATTCTAGCATTGCGTGTTTGTGCTTTATATACATGTCTCCAAGTCATTCGTGTAAGATGAACTGTTGTTAGAGAAAATGTTAGGATTCCTTCCCTTCCGTTCCCTCTCCTCTCCCCCCTTCTTCTCCTCTCCTCTCTCTCTCCATGCACACCATATATATGTGTGTGTCTGTGTGTATATATGTATATATACTCTATATATACATATACATATATACACACGCATATATATGTGTTTATACATACACACACTGGGAATCAGAAATCGCCTCCTGGTGGCAAAGAAAAGAAGGCCAAGTCCTAGATAGGCAGCTAGGAAATTATTAACTGATGTATATTTGTCATTTTGACATGACTATCCAGTTAGGTCCCATAGAGGCTTCTGAGCCAGACCCCCATTCTGCTCTGCTAGGGATCCAGGTCTGTGAGCAGGCAGGTTCACACCTTCAGCAAACACTTCTGAGCATCTGCTTAGCTCAGTCGAGTCTTAGCTAAGGTTAAGTGAGAGGATCCTGAGATAAATCAAACTCTCTGACTTGAAGAAGTTCCCAGGCCAGAGCCAGGTTTAGAAACCAGCAGTGTCGGTACACTAAGTTTATACAGTTGGGAAGCCCATTGGAAGCACAGAGGAAAGGAAACTCTCATTTGCCTGGAGGAATTAGACTTCCCAGAGGAGAGATGATGCCTGAACTGAGATTGGAAGGAGTAATAGGCATTTGCCAGGCAGGCTTGGCAGGGTGAAAGAGCTACACAGAGGGAATAGCATAAACAGAAACAGCATCATCAAGGAGCAGAACAACAAACACTCAGTGTCCTCAGAGCAGAAGAGCTGCCCTTCAAGGAGTGGGGAAGACAGACAAGGCCAGGTGAGAGAGGGCCTTGATTATGATGTTTTGACTTGACTTGAAGGTGATCTTTTCATGTCTCCAGTCATCAGTTTCCCCAAATGCAACATCAGGAGACCAGGACCACAGAGCCCATCCTTAGACTATTACCAGGTCCTTTAGTCTCCACCTGAGCTGGAACAAGAAGGGAAGTGTCACTTTTCCTGCTTTTATTCCCAGGCCACTGCACAAATGGAAGAACGTCTAGCCGAGTTCATTTCCTCCAACACTCCAGACAGCGTGTTGCCCTTGGCAGATGGAGCCTTGAGCTTTATTCATCATCAGGTGATTGAGATGGCCCGAGACTGCCTGGATAAATCTCGGAGTGGCCTCATTACATCACACTACTTCTACGAGCTTCAAGAGAATTTAGAGAAACTTCTGCAAGATGTGAGTGTCCTTGTGCTGGAATCTGGTGAACCCTCCATGCAGTAGTGGACAAGCTGAGATAAGGCATTGACAGTGTTGCCAGTCTTCTCACCCTGCTTGCCACCTCCTTGCTAGTGTACAGGGCCCGCCCCCAAGTGTGGTGCTGATGGGCTTAGGTTCCTCCTCAGTCCCCTGCATTATTGAGAGAAGCCTGTGTGGTATCAAGAGAACTCAGTTCCGTGGGTCTTTTTCTAATTCCAGTTACACTACCTGAGGCTCCAACGTTGGTAGTATTCATAAATACTTGACCAGGAGATTTGTCGCCCAAAGCCAAAAAGTGGCCCAATGACTGTGGTGGGCTCTCTTCTAGTAGAAATATTGGTGTAAGCAGAGCCTTAGGACTGTTTCTTCTCAGGCAAGGGAAAACAGGCCCAAGGCTTGCACTGTGGGTTTATCTATTTCCTGACATTCTATTTGCGTGGTGAGAAGTTCTCTAGTGGGGGCCTTTGTGTATGGAGACCTGATCCTCCCCAGTGTGCAGAGTCTCTGGGAGGCTAAAGGTAAAGTAATGCAGAGATGGTCAAGACCAGAGCATACGTTGAGTCCTTAACCACTGCTTCATGCTCTAGTGTTCGCTTTCCTATCAGCCTCTCTGATACAGTGGTCAGATGCCTTCACACTCAGATCATAGTTGCCACATATTACACCATTAGTATAGCTTAGGGGAGAGGAGATGTGCCTATCTCCCCAGGGCTCTTCATGTTGCTAGAGTATTTCCCAGTCCAGACCCATGACCTTACTCTGGTGTAGTATTGACTGAGCTGAGAACCCAGGGCCAATGATCAAATAGAACTTCAGTGTGTTAGTCTAGAAATAGGAGCAGGGAATTTTTTTTAAAAAATGAAGAAACAAGGGCCAGCCCAGTGGCATGGTGGTTAACTTTGTGCACTCCACTTTGGCAGCCCAGGGTTTGTGGGTTCAGATCCCAGGTGCAGACCTATGCACCACTCATCAAGCCATGCTGTGGCAGGCGTCCCACGTACGAAATAGAGGAAAATGAGCACAGATATTAGCTCAGGGCCAATCTTCCTCAGCAAAAAGAGGAAGATTGGCAACAGATGTTAGCTCAGGGCTAATCTTCCTCACCAAAAAAAAAAACATAATAATAATTAAGAAACAGTTGAACCTAGAGAAACAATGACTAAAGATGATCCTGATTATTGCTGTCAAATATTGTAAGATTTCTCATATATAATAGGTAGTAAATTGTTCTCTGTCCCCTAAAAGTCATACTAGCCCAGTGAGAAAGATTTTGATTTAATAGACGAAAAAGTACTTACATCTACAAAAATTTTTTTTTCTGATTTCAAAAGTCATACTTAAATTCAAACATGGTAGAAATACAACTTTAGGAAGCAGAAGTCCCATGAAAGTCACTGGCAGCTGTTTGTTTCTGTTCAAGACTAACTTTATAACAGTTCAACAACGGAGAGGAATCAGGGAGTACAGCATCAGGTGAAGGACCCACAGAGAACGACTTCCGAGGTTGCTTGTCTAAGATCATCTAAGATTGATCTTCTGAAAGGCTCAAGTCAGAACCTTGACGAAAACCTTCCGGCATTTTCCCAGACTCGCCCTGGGGGTGGGTTGTTTGGTGCAGCAGGAAGAGCACTGAAAATGGAGCTGTGCAGTCATCTGTTCCCTAATTTGCTAGGCCTTGGGAATGCAGAAAAGTTCAGTGCAGGTTCTAGGTCAAGGTACAGACCCATCAACACGGACTTACAGTAAAAATAACAGCTCTCACTTATTGACGTGTACTGTGTGCCAGACACTACAGTGAGTGCTCTGTATGAATTATCTCACTTCTCTTTGTTATAGTAGGTGTGATTGACGAGCACCAAACAGAGTCCATTTCTGAGCACAGAGGAGGATGTGCTGACTCCACCTGGAGAGTTCAGGAAAAGTTGAGTCCTGATGAGTAGGTTAGAGTTCACTAGACCTAGGAAACAGATAAACAGCCTCTCAGAGGTGTAGGGGAACTTGGTACATTCCAGGAATTGCAGATAAAGTAGTTTGGCGTGACTAGAGTGGAGGATGCCTGCAGGGAGGAGTGGTAGATGAATTGCGGGGGGTAGGGGATGACACAGAGGCTAAAGAGCCTTGTGAGGAGCTTAGATTTTATCATGAAGGCAGTGGAGAATCATTGAATGGTTTTAAATTGAAAATTGGCACGATAAAGTTTACATTTAAAATAATAAAAATCACTGTCATTTATAGAGCACTTAATACATTCTGGACACTACATTATCTCATTTAATTTATCTAATTTAATCTTCATAACAGCACTGTAAGCAAGGTACTATTATTAGTCCCTAAATCTACAGATAAGAAACCGAAGCTTAAAAGGGCTGAGTTAGCCCAAGGTAACTCTTTCTTAAGTAGCAGAGCTAGAACCCAAATCCAGGTTTGTCTTATTCCAGAGCCTGAGACCACATGTTTTCAAACACTTAGTCCACAAACATTGACTGACATCTGCTGTGTGAGAGGTACTCTGCTAAGCTTAGCACATGAGGGAAGAACAGAAGAAAGACACAGCCTCTCTGCTCACGAGGCCCTCCAGTGTGTACAGACAGACCACTGATTATAAAACGCATGATAGTACCATGTGGGGGTGAGCAAACAGCTGGGGGGACATGGAAAAGAGAGCAGTTACTTCTTGTCATTCTAAGTGTTTGTGTGTATGTGTTATGGGGGGGCAGGCAGGGACCTCAGATATAGCTTTACAGGGTTGATATTTGGGCTCAGTATTAAAGGAATAAATAAGATTTCACTAGATGCCAAGCCTCTCTTCATTTCATAACGTTTTTTTTTTCTAAATGGTGCTCATATGCTATTTTTCTTTCCTTAGAACCTATTCACTACTCAGTCTTCTGCCTTCTACTTTCCCTTCCCACCATCCTACTAAAACTGTTACAGGCAAAAATCACCAAAGAACTAATGGGCCAATTGCCAAATCCTAAGTCCTCATCTCTCCTCCCCTCTCTACAGAACTTTACACAGTGAATACTTCTCCTTGATCTTTTTACCCCTGGTTGTCATGACACTGTTCCCTGCAGTCTTGCTGCCCCTTCACAAGTTCCTTCTCTCCTCATCTCTTAAACGCTGATGTTCCACAGGGCACCATCTTGAGCGCCCGTTCTCCTCTTTCTCCTTTCCTCACACTCTCCCTGATCAGCCTCCTCTGCTCCCATGTCTTCAGTTGTCATCCGTACTCTGAGGACTCCCACCTTGGGCCGCTTCTGTCCCTGTTCTGAGCTCCAGACCCCTGTTCCTGCTGCTTGTTGCCCTCTTCCACTTTGACTCCCAGATTGGTTAGTATTCTTTGGTTGCAAGTAATAGAAAGCCAACTCAGGGTACTTTAAGCAGGAAAGGGAAACTAATTATAAAGATAAAAAGGGTTGGTCCTAGAGAATTGAAGACACGAATGCAACCAGGCCTTAAGAAGGAACCAGAACTAGAAACCAGAACCTGTGGAGAACCCAGGAGTGTTCATCTTCCTTCTTTCATCTCTGTTTTTCTCTGTCTCTTGGGTAGATAGGCCATCCCTTTTCACCCGAGAGTAGATTGTATGTTTCTGCCACACTGTATTAACGGTTGTCTTTCCATCCATTTTTAAATTGCTAGGAAAGTAATCCACACTGGTCAGCTATTGGAGGTGCAACCACACAATACAAACGTGGATCCTAGAAGTCACAGCAGTTTCTGTAAAAAAGAGAGAGGCTCCTGGGCTGAGCAAATACCCAAGAAAGTATCTAGTACAGATCCCTCACACTCTGCAAGTCCCAACAGAGCTTTCCCACCTATGTGCTTTTTCTCTAAAACCAAATGTAATATGTTCTCTACCTGTCCTCACCTCAACTGTTTTTCTTCTTATATTTCCTGTTTCGTTTATCAGTTTGCTGCAATTTCCCTAAAATTGTAGTTGCTATTACCTTTCATTCCTGCTTTTCCAGCCTTCAGGTCTACTCAGTTATCTGCCTCTGAAATGGCCCCAGTCTGTCTGTTTCTCTCAGTTCTTACTGCCTTTTTCATCTACTTTATTGCAATAGCCTGTTAATGGTTTGCCTGCTTTTAGGCCTGCCGTCTTTAGTGCACCATCCATGCTGCAGCCAGAGGGATCTTTCTAAAATACCTGTCTGGTCACATCACTCTCCTGCTTTGATGTCTTTCTCTTCCTTATGGTCTGTCTGGAGTGGAGAGTGAACGTCAGTGAAGGCTCCATTGAGAGCTGCCCCTTGGGCTGGGGTCTGGAGGGTGAGTGAAGCTTGTTAGATAGAGGAACAGTAAAGTTGTGTGCCTGTGTGACATTCCTTGGTGCCATGCAGTGTTCTAAAGCTCACATGGTTCTTGATAGGCAGCTTGCTCCCTCTCACAGCCCACTGGCCTTCTCTAAGTTCTTGGCTTTGCAAAGCTCTCTGTGCTACCAAATCTTTTCTCCCAGTAGTCAGCTCTGCCCAGCCTGGTCCTGCTTAACTCAGCCACGCTGGGCCAGTGGATTGCTTAAGCAACCTGTGTCTTCTCTACAGGCTCATGAACGCTCAGAGAGTTCAGAAGTGGCTTTTGTGATGCAGCTGGTGAAAAAGCTGATGATTGTCATTGCCCGCCCAGCTCGTCTCCTGGAATGTCTGGTGAGTGGACTCTGGAAAGGTTAGTGGGTGGATTGGAGTGGTGGGAGTGGGGTATAGAAGAAGGAGTAGGAGTGGGGGGTGTAGAGGAAGTATTCTGCTAACAGCAAAACTGTAGTGGCACCCACTGCCATTTTCGCTGCTGAAGTCCTTATTTAAACATGATATGCAAGCACTGGGGGACCAAACGAGTTCCTGTGAGGAGGGGTATGGCAGGGAGAGGTATTAGTCTGGCCCACCCCCACAGTGAGCAGGCCTCAGGTCAGTGGGGGCTTTGGGGGTGAGGAGCACAGGCCAGTTTCGTTTGCACAAGCTGAGTCCTTCATTTAATCATTCAGCAACATTTTACTGAGTATCTACTTCATGCTAGACACTGGAGGTGCAGACATGTCCCTGATCCTAAGATGCTTCCTCCCTAGTGGAGTTAGTCTTTTAGTGGCTTAGGTATAAGGCATGGAGACATGTAAATAATAATTATGACATTGTAGGAAGAGTTGCAACTGAGGTAAGTACGAGGTGCAGCGGGACCCTGGAGAGGGAAGTGCTCTAGTCCTCCTTGGGATGGACATTCAGTGAAAGCTCCTGGGGGCATGAAGCTTATTCAGCGACTGGAAGGATGATTATGAGTTTGTCAGGGAAGAGGAATGGGAAGGGCATTCGATGGAGTACAGGGTGGGTTTGGAGAATTGGTGGGGGATAAACCTGGAAGGTGAGCCATGACAAGACCATGGAGAGTGTAGGCTTCTCAGCTCAGGAGTTTGCATTTATCCTTGAGGCCGCTGGAACCATCAGAAAGTTTAGCTAAGAATATGACATGGTCAGATTTACTTTTTTTAACCAACTTTATTAAGGTATAATTTATGTACAATAAAATATATCTCTTTTGAGTATACAGTTCAGTAAATTTTAACAGGAATACACCTGTCTAATCACCGCCACAGTTGAGATAGAGAACGTTTCTTTCACCTCAGATAGTTCCCTGTGCCCCTTTGCAGTCAGTCCCTCCCCTGTCCCTTGCCTCCCACTCCCAGGCAACCACTTAGCTGCTCTCTTTCACTGTGGATAAGTTTGCTTTTTATACAGTTTCATATAAATGAAATCATATAGTATGCTCTGACGTCTTTCACTCAGGATAATTTTTTTGAGATTCATACATGTTGTTGCATGTACAGTGCTAATTGGTTCCTATTTATTTCTGAGTAACATTCCATCAGATTTATGCCTATGAAAGGTTATTCTGGCTGCAACGTGGATAGTTTTGGAAGAGAGGGCAGATGAGCCAGGGAAATCAGTGCAGAGACACTTAAGGCAATTCATGTGCGCGAGAGGAGTGGCCTGAACGAGGACAACGGTAGGAGAAAAGAAAAGAAGAGGCGGATGGAGGGGGCTTTATGAGGTAGACATTCTGACTAGACAGGGACTGAGGAAGAATAATAAGTTAAAAGGACTTCCAGGTCTGGCTTAGAGTATATCCAGAAAGACAGTGGTTTAGTTCTCCAAAATAGTGAGACCAGAGGTGAAGAGAGCGGTGGAGGCTGGGGTTGTGGAGAAGCGGGGGGCCTCTCCCTCAAGAACATGAAGCCCAGGGTTAAACAGGGGCTTGGAGTCAGGCCTGAGTTTGAATACTGGTTTTCTGTTCCTGCCTCTCTGACCATGGTCAAGTCAGTGCATCTCTGAGCTTTGATGTCCTCCCTGAGGTCATAGAGGTGTGATCAGGCATTAGCCCAGAGGGTGGCACTTAGTAGGCACTCAGTAAATGGGCTCCTCATTATTACATGCTCTGTGCAGACAAGGGCTGCTGTGCTCTGTTCCCCATGGCTTTCAGCCCCTAGCACATAGTGGGTGCTCAGTAAATATCTGAAGGCACACATGAACTGCCAGGACTATGCCCGTACCTGAGAGGGTGCCAGGGCTGCTTCTCTGGACTGGGTGTGTGAATGTGCCTAACAAGGCCATCTGGCCGGCAGAAGGCTCTGAACCAGGTGAATAGGCTGAGCTCTCTTGAAACCAAAAGCTCTGGTTCTTGTTGCTGGGAAAGACAGCGTACGCTTAGGATGTCCAGTCTGGAGATGACCTGTCAGAACCTGTCAGACCGCTTCGTCCCCATTCTCATGATCCCTGAATCATGGTGTTTCTGGGTATTCTGGGGTGGGGGTGTCCCATCACGAAGAGGCAGGCTTCTTGTTCATCCTACTCTGGGTACATGCTGTGAAACCAAAGAGGCCAGCAGCCCTCACTTGTAGTCTCACCACTGACTGCTCTCTCCCTGGTACAGGAGTTTGACCCTGAAGAGTTCTACCACCTGTTAGAAGCAGCTGAGGGCCACGCCAAAGAGGGACAAGGGATTAAATGTGACATTCCCCGCTACATCGTTAGCCAACTGGGCCTCACACGGGACCCCCTAGAGGGTGAGCATGCTGCCTGGTGGCTGCAGAGAGGCCCCATGGCCAAAGAGCGCTAACAGCGGGGAAGCCACTTGGAGAAGAGGATTAGATTGGACATGGACACAGCACAGCATCAGGGGTCTCAGGGCTCAGGAACCCTGTGTTCTCTGTCATAAAACAACCCCTCCTTGGGAATTGTCTGATATAACCCAACCGGGATTGCCTTGGGCCCAGCTGGGTTGGATTTAGAGCCTAAGGTCAAAAGAGGTCAACAGCAAAGGACCACAGTCACATTTCCAAAAATGGTCGCCTCCTCTGCATGCTTGCCTCTGCTGCTGCCACCTTACAAGTCTTCCTGTGTCTTTGGCGTGGTCCTGACTCAGGGCTGCAGAAGATGTCTCCATTCTTCCGGGCTTCGCACTGAACCCTGCATGAACCACGGGCTTCTAAGTACCTGGTCTGTACTGAGAGCCCAGCTTTGGGCCCTTTTTTCCAGGAATTGTCCCAAGTTTGAGGGAGGCTTTATAGAATTTGCCAGGCCTTATGAATGGCACTGGACTTCTAGAAATAGGAGTGGCAATATTATTTGGCAGGCAAGTCCAAAAGCTGTGACTACACTGGGGCTATGGCCCCAGGCCTAGGTTTGCACCCTAGACTGACGCAGAAAGCATTAACGCTGACCCTGCGCACCTGTCATTGATGTGAGTGGACTGCTGAGATGCCCGACATTGCCACGCACACTTTTCCCTTGTGTCCTTGCTTTGTTTCTAGAAGTGGCCCATTTGAGCAGCTATGACAGTCCTGATACTCCAGAGACAGATGATTCAGTCGAGGTAAAGACCCTGAGCTCCTGCCCCAGTCCTGGACCCTGGGCCCTATGAAGCAAAGGGCTGTGAGTTCTCTTGAAGAGACTGGCTGAAGGGGGTGGTGGTGGGGCACTGTTGCATACACTGTCTGAGAAGTCATCCAGCTCCTGGGGAAGAACGGGCAGGAGGCTGCAGCAGGGCCGAGAGCTGAGCTGATGTTTGGGCCACAGCTTCCCCAAGCATATGGGCTCTGAAAAGCATGCTGCCTCTTGTCTTTCCCCTTGTCTTCCAGGGCCGTGGGGCACCTCTGACATCTAAAAAGACACCCTCTGAAGAGGACTTTGAAACCATTAAGCTCATCAGCAATGGCGCCTATGGGTAAAGGCAGGGGTCAGGGTGCGGCTGGGACTGGAGCTAAGTCAGCCCTTGGGCTCTTCATTCTAGAAGTGTATGATGCCCAATCCTCGGGGCAGCAGTTACCTCAGGATAGACCCTCTCCCTCCCCGAAGCCTCCTGGATGGGCAAGAGTTCCATTTCCTCTGACGTGTGAACGTTGTTCCTTTCCCAGGCAGGATTCCCATTCCTCTTGGTAGTGCTCCTCCTCTCGCTGAGCCCTGGGGAAGGGTTGAGCTGTGTTCTCAAGACTTGGTATATCAGGAAATCGCAGAGCTCTGTGGGCAGGGGGCCCAGATCCTTCTCATGGATAAGCGCACCCGTGCTCCTTGGTTCTGTGCATTTGTAGGGTGTGAGAGAGGGGGCTGTCTGGCCACCCCAGCTCTGGGTAGTGGAGAGCACAGCTCAGGCCCTAAGGGCCCATGGGGGACGGGATGGGTGTGTTTCCCAGGGCCGTTTTCCTGGTGCGGCACAAGCCCACCCGGCAGCGCTTTGCCATGAAGAAGATCAACAAGCAGAACCTGATCCTGCGGAACCAGATCCAGCAGGCCTTCGTGGAGCGCGACATACTGACTTTCGCCGAGAACCCGTTTGTGGTCAGCATGTTCTGCTCCTTCGAGACCCGGCGCCACCTGTGCATGGTGATGGAGTATGTGGAAGGTACTGGGGGAAGGCTGGCCTGACGTGGGGGCCAAGTCCAGTCTGAGGCAGCCCTGAGCTGGGAGCAACAGCTGTGTATAAGGGTGAAGTTTCCGGGCCCAGCTTCCCAATCTTTCAAGCATTGGTTTCTGCCTTAGGATCTCAGAGACCACTTGCCCACAGTGGGCACATGGCTCCCTGCCCCTCGAAGGAAGAGGCTTCTGGAGCAGTAGCAGAAGCCAGACGTGGCACCATGTCAGGTGCAATGAGAGGCACTCTGGGACAGGATGTATCAGCCCAGGAGCCATAGAATCCTGCACCCCAAAGCCTGCACAGCCTCTGCCCCTGGCACCAGGCAGGAACAAGGAGGGAGCAGAGCCATGACAGCCCAGGGTTGGATGCTGGGAGGATTGATTCTGGGCCCTCAGAAGAAAGGGAAGCCATTGGCCTGGCTGGTGACTCGTGAAGGAGACCCCCCCTTAAGACCACACAAAATGCTCTGGGGTTGGAGTAGAAGAGCATCATAGGGCACAGCTCTGGAGAGGGGCAGCAGCTTTGCCAGTGGCCCCCTCTCTCCCCTTCTCACTGCTGTGTGCTGCTTCCAAAGATGTTTTACTTCAGTCTTAGAATTGAAGCTGAACAAAACTCCCCTTTTAATTCAGTGGGTACATGCTAGGAGTTCACAGTGTTACTTTACTCAGAAACTAAAGGACAGCCAATAGGAAGGAAATAAACGAACACATGCTGAAGTTTCAGTGGGATGTGTTTACAATATACAGGATTCCCATCCAAAAATAACTTAGTCCTGTCTCCACAAGTCAACTTAGAGACCTGGGTTCTTTCCCTCTCTGGCCTGAACAGTGGTCTTGACAGCCGTTGGCAAGTTCACATTACATCTTGCTCCCTCCACACTGTCTCCCACCCAAGCCAGCAGCAGAGGAGCTAAAGTCACAGTCTCTAGCACCAGGGTGTTCCATGAGGCTCTCATCTAGGGCCTCAGAGACTGTAAGCCTGAGACCATCTAGAGCAGGGAACTGGATCCTTCCCTCCATGGTGGCCTGGGCTTGTTGCAGGAGGAGACTGTGCCACTCTGCTGAAGAACATCGGGGCCCTGCCTGTGGACATGGCGCGTCTGTACTTTGCGGAAACTGTGCTAGCCCTGGAGTACTTACACAACTATGGCATCGTGCACCGGGACCTCAAGCCTGACAAGTACGCCCACTCTCTGGGTCCCTTGTCCAAGGTCCCCTTCTTGGATCTCTAGATAAATGGAGGCAGACACAGTATGTTTGAATCCATCCCAGAATGGTTGCTAGAAAACAGTGTTCCTGTGGGTGTACACCTAGGCCTAGTACTCTAGCCCCTGACCACCCCAAATGCAAAGACCATTGCCAACAGGGTCTAGCAGAGGCATCGTAAGGCTTTGGTGACATATAAGAGTCACTGAGGAGCTCCACTCAAGAAACCAAGGAGGAACAAAAGAATCAGCACATCTAGGAAATGGCTGAACAAGTGTTCCAGCATTTACTGACACCTGCTCTGTGCCAAGCACTATGTTCTGGGCTGTAAAATAGTTGCTGGCCTGTAGGACTTAAGTCTCTTGTGAGAGACAGAAATATCTCTTTATACGCTGCCTCTCGGAAGGGATTAGTCAGGTGGAAAAAGGTGGGAGGAGCTTTCTAAAGCTGGGGAGCAGGATTTGTAAAGGCACACAGGTGTGAGAGAATGTGACCTGCTCAGGAACTATGAGTAGTACAGTGTGGCTGAAACTGAGACTGAGTTGGTCAGAGGAGTAAGAGAGAAGGCTGGAGAAATAGGCAGGGATTAGGTCATTGAGGGTCCTTTTGGTAAGTTTGAGTTTTATTTTAAAGGGTCCTAGAGAGTCTTTGAAGGGCCTGTTAACAGAGGTGTGATATAATGACACTCAGATTTTGGTCTAGGTTTAGAAAGATCACTCTGCCCCAGGGAAAGAGGTGGGGAGACCAAGAAAAAGATGTTGCAGTAGACCAGGCCCAAAACAACAGTGCCTGCGTCAGAACAGAGTCGGGGTGGAAAAGGGAGAGGGTAGTGCTGGGAAGTAGAAAGAAAGAGACAAGGTGGTGGTGGGGGTGGAAGGACAAGCAAGGGAACAGGAGTCTGGCGTATCATCCCGATTTCCAGCTTCGGCTGCATGGTGAGAATCCTCTGTAGTGGGAAGTGGCTTTTACATTAGACAGACCTGAGTTCCTTTTCTTTTTTATTTATTTATTTTTAATTGAGTAACATTGGTTTATAACCTTATATAAATTTCAAGTGTAGATCATTATATTTTGATTTCTGTGTAGACAACATCATGTTCACCACCCAAAGACGAATTACTATCCATCACCACACACACGTGCCCAGTTGCCCCTTTTGCCCTCCTCCCACCCCTGCTTTCCTCTGGTAACCACCACTCCAATCTCTGTCTCTATGTGTGTGTTTGTTGTTGTTTTTATCTTCTATTTATGAGTGAGATCATACAGTATTTGACTTTCTCCCTCTGACTGACTTCACTTAGCATAATACCCTCAAGGTCCATCTATGTTGTCTCATATGGCAAGATTTCATCTTTTTTTATGGCTGAGTAGTATTCCATTGTGTATATATCACTACACCTTTATCTATTCTCCCTTGATGCGCACTTAGGTTGTTTCTAGGTCTTGGCTATTGTGAATAACGCTGCAATGACCATAGGGGTGCATGTATCTTTACGCATTCGTGTTTTCGTGATCTTTGGATGAGTACCCAGCAGTAGAATAGCTAGATTGAATAGTAGGTCTATTCTTAATTTTTTGAGGACTCTCCCTTCTGTTTTCCATAGTGGCCGCACCAGTTTGTATTCCCACCACGAGTGTGTGAGAGTTCCTTTTTCTCCACATCCTCTCCAACGCTTGTTATTTCTTGTCTTGTTAATTATACCCATTCTAATTGGCCTGAGGTTGTATCTCATTGTAGTTTTGATTTGCATTTCCCTAATAATTAGTGATGTTGAACATCTTTTCATGTGCCTGTTCGCCATCTGTATATCTTCTTTGGAAACATGTCTGTTCAGATCTTTTGCCCATTTTTTAATTGGGTTGTTAGTTTTTTTGTTGTTAAGATGTGTGAGTTCTTTATATATTTTGGATATTAACCCCTTATCAGATATATGATTTGCAAATATCTTCTCCCAATTGTTAGGTTGTCTTTTCGTTTTGTTGATGGTTTCCTTTGCTGTGCAGAAGCTTTTTAGTTTGGTGTAGTACCGTTTGGTTATTTTTTCTATTGTTTCCCTTGCCTGGTCAGACATAGTATTTGAAAATATGCTGCTGACACCAATGTTGAAGAACGTACTGCCTATGTTTACTTCTAGAAGTTTTATGGTTTCAAGTATTACATTCAAGTTTTTAATCTATTTTGAGTTAATTTTTGTGTATGGTGTAAGATAATGGTCTACTTTCATTCTTTTGCATGTGGCTGTCCAGTTTTCCCAGCACCATTTATTGAAGAGACTTTCCTTTCTCCATTGTATGTTCTTGGCTCCCATGTTGAAAATTAGCTGTCCATAGATGTGTGGGTTTATTTCTGGGCTCTCGATTCTGTTCCATTGATCTGTGTATCTGTTTTTGTGCCAGGACCATGCTGTTTTGATTTCTCTAGCTTTGTAGTATATTTTGAAATCAGGGAATGTGTTACCTCCAGCTTTGTTCTTTTTTCTCAGGATTCCTTTAGCTATTCGGGGTCTTTTGTTGTTCCATATAAATTTTAGGGTTCTTAGTTCTATTTCTGTGAAAAATGTTGTTGGAACTTTGATAGGGATTGTGTTGAATCTGTAGGTTGCTTTAGGAAGTATGGACATCTTAAATATGTTAACTCTTCCAATCTAAGAGCACAGAGTATCTTTCCATTTCTTTGTGTCTTCTTCAGTTTCTTTCAACAATGTTTTATAGTTTTCAGGGTACACATCTTTCACCTCTTTAGTTAAATTTATTCCTAGGTATTTTATTCTTTTTGTTGCAATTGTAAATGGGATTGTATTCTTAATTTCTTTTTCTGCTACTTTGTTGTATGTAGAAACACAACTCATTTTTGTATGTTGATTTTGCATCCTGCAACTTTACTGTGTTCATGTATTTCTAAAAGTTTGATGGATTCTTTAAGGTTTTCTATATGTAAAATCATGTCATCTACAAATAGTGACAGTTTCACTTCTTCCTTTCCAATTTGGATCCATTTTATTTCTTTTTCTTGCCTTATTGCTCTGGCTAGGACTTCCAATACTGTGTTAAATAAGAGTGGTGAAAGTGGGCATCCTTGTCTGGTTCCTGTTCTTAGAGGGGTAGCTTTCAGGTTTTCTCCATTGAGTATGGTATTAGCTGTGGGTTTGTCGTATATGGCCTTTATTATGTTAAGGTACTTTCCTTCTACACCCATTTTATTCAGAGTTTTTATCATAAATGGATGCTGTATCTTGTCAAATGCTTTCTCTGCATCTGTTGAGATGATTGTGTGATTTTGTTTTTTTGTGAGGAAGATCAGCCCTGAGCTAACATTCATGCCAATCCTCCTCTTTTTTTTTTTTGCTGAGGAAGACTGGCCCTGGGCTAACATCCATGCCCATCTTCCTCCACTTTATATGGGACACTGCCACAGCATGGCCTGACAAGCGGTGCATTGGTGCGCGCCTGGGATCCAAACCCGGGCCGCCAGCAGCGGAGCATGCGCACTTAACCACTACGCCATGGGGCCGGCCCCGATTGTGTGACTTTTATTCTTTCATTTTGTTCATGTGGTGTATCATGTTGATTGATTTGTGGATGTTGAACCATCCCTGTATCCCTGGAATAAATCCCAGTTGATCATGGTGTGTGATCTTTTAATGTATTTGTTATATTCGATTTGCTAGTATTTTGTTGAGGATTTTTACATCGATGTTCCTCAGTGATATTGGCTTGTAATTTTCTTTTTATGTCTTGTCCTTGTCTGGTTTTGGTATCAGGGTAGTGTTGGCCTCACAGAATGAGTTAGGAAGCTTCCCCTCCTCTTCAGTTTTTTGGAAGAGTTTGAGAAGGATAGGTATTAAGTCTTTGAATGTTTGGTAGAATTCACCAGGGAAGCCGCCTGGTCCTGGACGTTTATTTTTTGGGAGGTTTTTGATTACTGTTTTGATCTCCCTACTGGTGATTGGTCCATTCAGATTCTCTATTTCTTCTTGATTTAGTTTTAGAATGCTATATGATTCTAAGAATTTATCCATTTCTTCTAGATTATCCAATTTGTTGGCGTATAGCTTTTCGTAGTATTCTCTTATAACCTTTTGTATTTCTGAGGTGTCCGTGGTAATTTCTCCTCTTTTATTTCTGATTTTGTTTATTTGAGCCTTCTCTCTTTTTTTCTTGGTGAGCCTAGCTAAAGGTTTGTCAATTTTGTTTATTTTCTTAAAGAACCAGCTCTTAGCTTTGTTGATCCTTTCTATTGTTTTTTTAGTCTCTATTTCATTTATTTCTGCTCTGATTTTTATTATTTCCTTCCTTCTACTGATTTTGGGCTTTGTTCTTCTTTTTCCAGTTCCTTTAGGTGCACTGTTAGATTATTTGCTATTTTTCTTATTTGTTGAGGTAGGCCTGTATTGCTATAAACTTCCCTCTTAGAACTGCTTTTGCTGTATCCCATAAATTTTGGCATATCGTATTTTCATTTTCATTTGTCTCCAGGTATTTTTTGATTTCTCCTTTGATTTCTTCATTGACCCAATCGTTGTTCAGTAGTGTTTTGTTTAATCTCCACATATTTGTGGCTTTTCCAATTTTCTTCCTGTAGTTGATTTCTGGTTTCATACCATTGTGGTCATAAAAAATGCTTGGTATTATTTCAGTCTTTTTAAATTTATTGAGACTTTTTTTGTGACCTAATATGTGATCTCTCCTGGAGAATGTTCCATGTCCATTCAAAAAGAATGTATTGTGCAGTTTTTGGGTGGAATGTTCTGTATATATCTACTAAGTCCATCTGGTAGATGGACCTGAGTTCAAGTGACCACTTGTTAACTCTGTGGGCTCAAGTCTGTTAGTTAAACCTCTCTGAGCCTCATACTCCTACTCTTTGAAATGCGGATTATAATGCCTACCTTTGTGAGTTACTCTATATAACCTTTCAGGAGCCAGCATATTTTTATAAATAATCAATAAAGCACTTATCACAGAGCTCAGTAGGTAACAGAAATTACTGCTTTTCACTGAGAAGAGGACCAGTCAGGATGCGTGACTATGTTTCGACAGGTTGAGCTTGTGGTGCCTGTGACATTCAGTCAGTTAGTAGGCATGGAGCTCATAAAAGAAGTCAGGGCCAGGGCCGGCCCCGTGGCTTAGTGGTTAGATGCGCGCCCTCTGCTACTGGAGGCCCGGGTTCGGATCCCGGGCGCACACCGACGCACCGCTTCTCCGGCCATGCTGAGGCCGCATCCCACATACAGCAACTAGAAGGATGTGCAGCTATAACGTATGTTGTATGTTATACATACATACATACATAAACTGGGGCTTTGGGGGAAATAAATAAATAAATAAATAAATAAATAAATAAAGTGAAAAGGGGAGGCAACTCACTGAAGTTTAAAAAAAAAAAAAAGAAGTCAGGGCCAGAGACTCTGATGTGGGAATCATAGGATAAAGTGGTGGCAGAGTGAAGCCTTTGGCACAAAATGAAATGGCTCAGGCAGAGTGTGTGAAGGGAGAGAGAAGAGACAATTCTCTGTGAAATCTCATTTCTAGCTTCTCCCAACCAACTCTCCTTCTAAGACCAGCTGTGGACAGGGAACAAGGTTGTGGGGCCCGTCCCTCTCCCTGAGCCAGGGGTATTTTTAGCCACCCAGCCCAGGTGAGGAGAGGGACTGAGGATGGCTGGGGCTTTAGGATGGCGATGATTGCTCTGCAGAAGAAAGTCTGTTACTCAGCCAACTGATCCCTGCCCCTGTAGAGCACACAGTTGAGGGCACTAAACAGAGATGAATTGGGGGAATGGGCAAAATGCAGGTTAGTTGCTTGTGCAGAATGCAATGCTCACAAAGCCAGAGATATTTATTCTTTCACAGTTGCCTGTCTCCATCTGAAGCTGCCCTGCTCATGTCCCACAGTAACCCCATAGAAGGCTGAGTAGGAAAATTTGGCGTATACTAAAATCAGCACTCTTGGAAAACCAGGAAATAAATCTATGCTTTTGTTCCTCTGGTTTCCTAGCCTCCTGATCACATCCATGGGGCACATTAAGCTCACAGACTTCGGCCTTTCTAAGATTGGCCTCATGAGTCTGACGACAAACTTGTACGAGGGCCACATTGAGAAAGACGCCCGGGAGTTCCTGGACAAGCAGGTAGGGAAGGATGGTTGAGACCTGGGGGGTTGAATTCCAGGCCTCAGAATAAGGACTGGGGGCCACACGCTTAACCTGTAGCTAGATGTTAAGACTGGGAGCTCCTGTTTTTTCCACCTTTGGTTCCAGGGAGGCATTGAGATAGGTAGCACATTTGGAAAATATAATCACAGATCATGAGAATCATATGGCTGTAAAATCCAAATTATCTTCCTCCTCAGGCTTTGGAGAAATAGGTCCTAGAACTATGAGCTGGTGTGAGATCAGTCATGAACCTCCTAGCCTCAGTCAAGGGCAAAGCTCTCCTTGGCCTGTTGTTCTGGAACACAGCTTCAAATTTCCACTGGGCTGTGGCTCAGCTTCCTGAGAGTAGCCTGTGGACAGTCCCTGATTTGATGTTTCAGGTTATGACAGTTCACAAGTCCCTGTGGTAGTCATGTGACTGTAGGGTCTGTTCTTTGGGAGGCTGGAGTACAGAGGCCAACTGTGGAGACCAGTTGCCAGAAGGAGGTGTTGAGGGCTCAGGGAGTGGTGGTTCCAGGCTAGAATAAGATGTTTGGGTTAATTAGGAAATAACCTCACCCCACCAACAGTTCCAACTCTGGTACCCTGGGGCTCCTATTGATCTTGCTTATTAACCAAAGTGAGCTGAATCTTCATTCAGAGATTTTTCTGCTCCAGAGGTGGGAACATCCCTACCCCTCCAGCCATCATGCCACTGAGCTGCTTCAATGCTGAGCCATTCTGGCTTCTCTGTGCCCAGGTATGCGGGACCCCAGAGTACATTGCACCCGAGGTGATCCTGCGTCAGGGCTATGGGAAGCCAGTGGACTGGTGGGCCATGGGCATAATCCTGTATGAGTTCCTGGTGGGTTGCGTCCCTTTCTTTGGAGACACTCCGGAGGAGCTCTTTGGGCAAGTGATCAGTGGTACGTACCGTCACCCTGGCCACTGGGGAGACAGAGTCTGGATCCACAAATGTGATTTATGCATGAGCCTGTGAGGCTTGAGTTCTTGTTCTGAATTCACGTGTGTGTGTTTGGTACGCTTGCCTCTCAGATGTGTGTGTGCTCATGTGCGCTCTAGGTGTTGCCCAGGGCTTGTTCTGTTTGTGTTCATGTATCTCCCATATGTGCATGGTGTACCAGTGTTGTGTGTGTGCATATCCTGCAAATGTGAGTTCTGTGTTTGTGTGTGTGTATGTGTGTGTCTGGACTACAAGCAGGGTGAGCTAGAGCTTCGGGCAGGGAGTCACTGCTTTGCATGCCCCCTGGATTAAAGAAGAAGCCGTGGTTGAGGGTGTGACTCCCCTGGGAGGACAAGAACCTATAGAACTTAAGGAATTGGGGTCCCAGGCAAGGCTTTCAGGGGCTCTGGGGTGGGCCCTTTATGCTTCCCTACCCTTATCCTATCCTAGGACCCTCTTCTCCATCTGCCCACTCCGCCCACAACTTCTGAGAGCCTTCTCTAACCCACTCCTTTCCCTCTCGCCCCCCTGACTCTTTAGATGAGATTGTGTGGCCTGAGGGGGATGATGCCCTGCCGCCAGACGCCCAGAACCTCACCTCCAAACTGCTCCACCAGAACCCTCTGGAGAGACTGGGTACAGGTAGGACAGGCCCCACTAACTTTTCTCACCACTTGGGAAGAGGGAGGAGGGAGGCTGAGTCCATGCAGCTGGGAGATTCAGGCTTCAGGTGTGGGTGGAGCCTGTGAATCGTGAAAGTGCCCTGCTCCCCGTGGGCAGAAGAGGAGAGGTGCTGGAGCTGCAGCCTCTAGGCCTGGCCTCCCGAGGTCCAGATCCTCGCTGGACTTGCTGACCTGGACTCCACGCAGCTCCTCCTGCCCCCTTACCCACACCCTCCCTGTCCACAGGCAGTGCCTATGAGGTGAAGCAGCACCCATTCTTTACCAGTCTGGACTGGACAGGACTTCTTCGCCAGAAGGCTGAATTTATTCCTCAACTGGAGTCAGAGGATGATACTAGCTACTTTGACAGTAAGGCCACCGGTGGGACGGGGAGGAGCGGGCATCCTAGCTGTTTGCCCAGAAACACTTGTGCACCCTGAAATTGGCATCGGGATAAACTTCTCCAGGCCCTCCTGAGGTCTGATAGGGTCAAAAGGAGTCTATCACCAGGGGTCTCTGAAGGAGACTGTCCTGTGTGTCTGACCCAGCCCGCTCAGAGCGATACCACCACATGGACTCAGAGGACGAGGAGGAAGTGAGTGAGGATGGCTGCCTTGAGATCCGCCAGTTCTCTTCCTGCTCTCCAAGGTTCAGCAAGGTGCGACTGAGGCAGGCCCAGGCTGAACAGGCTGGAGGATTGAGACAGGGCCTGTCAAGGGACATGCCTGGGGCAAGCTGGGAGAGGGGGTGATGAGACTACCTCTAGAAAAAGAGGAGGAAAGGGCTAGGCCTGCCATATGACAGATACTTCTAGAACCACTCCAAGCCCTGACAGGATATGCCAGGGGTGAGGCCGGGTCAAACCAGTGGAGAATAGCTGCTTCCTCGAATATCCAGCTGGTATGTATGGGAGAGGGAAGGGAAGAACTGATTCAAATTCCTGGGTTTCAGGTGCCAAGGGTACTTTTCGTTTCTTGGGAGGTGTGGCTGTTGGAGCCCCTCCCCAGCACGTCTTCTGTGCCCACAGGTATACAGCAGCATGGAGCGGCTCTCGCTGCTCGAGGAGCGCCGGACACCACCCCCCACCAAGCGCAGTCTGAGTGAGGAGAAGGAGGACCGCTCAGACGGCCTGGCAGGGCTTAAGGGCCGAGACCGGGGCTGGGTGATTGGCTCCCCTGAGATGTGAGCACCCAGAGCTCACCCAGGGGGGCGGCACAACCACCCTCCTTGTCACAGATCACGGGCAAGATTCAGATGCTGGGAAGGAGTGCTGGTGGCAGTGAGGGGGCATTCACAGGGACAGCTCCTGGAGGGATGTCTGAGGAGAAAAGTTCTATGACTTATAACCCTTGGGAGCCCCTAAGGGAGCCTGGGCTGGAGGAGGGAGACCGCCTGGGCTGTCTCACCCTAGGTCTGTGTCTCACAGACTGCGCAAGCGGCTGTCGGTGTCTGAGTCATCCCACACAGAGAGCGACTCTAGCCCTCCACTGACGGTGCGGCGCCGCTGCTCAGGCCTCCTGGATGTGCCTCACTTCCCTGAGGGCCCTGAGGAGGCTAGCAGCAGCCCCCGGAGGCAGCAGCAGGAGGGTACCCCATCTGGAGAAGGTGTATCTGGGCCTGTCCGTGAACGGCCAGTGGAGCGGCAGCTGAAGCTGGGCGAGGAGGCTGTTGGCTGGAGCGGTGGTTCCAGTCCAGGTGTGGCCCAGCGCGTGGCCGAAGGGCCTAGGCTGGAGAATACTGCAGAGAGGCAGGGAGGGGAGGCTCTGCTGCATTGCAGATCTCATTGCTCACTTGGGCCCACAGCCATGGAGACTCGAGGAGGCCATGGGACCCCACAGCTGGCTGAGGGAGCCACAGCCAAGGCCATCAGTGACCTGGCGGCGCGCAGGGCCCGCCACCGGCTGCTCTCTGGGGACTCTATAGAAAAGCACACCACTCGGCCCATCAACAAAGTGATCAAGTCCGCCTCAGCCACAGCCCTGTCCCTCCTCATTCCTGCGGGTGAGGCTCCCAGGGAACTAGGATAAAACTCACAGGAAGGGCCTAGGAATCTCTGTGGGCCTGAGGCAGGGGTCTGCATGTGGCAGGTGTGTCTGTGCCTTGTGTATTGAAAAGCAGGTATCTGAGAGACTGTGTCACTGCTGCCCCTTTAAGACTAGAGGTCTCTGAGATTTGCACTGGTGTCTGAGGTTGTGTGTGCATGTGCCAGAAGGCAGGACAGCGCCGTGTAACCAGTGCAGGCTCTGAGGCAGCGAGCTTATATTCAAATCCTGGCTCCGTCAGTCAGTGGCTCTTGACCTTGAGGAAGTTGCTTAACCCCTCTGAGCCTCAAGTGTCTCATCAAAAAATGTGGATATTAATAGTGGTAGCTCATAAGATAACTGTGATGTTTAAATATGTATGAAGAGCTTACATGGTCCCTGATACATATGGGTAAGCACTCAGTAACTGCTAGCTGCCATTCTCCATCACCTCCTGGGTGTCTGCGAGGGTCTAGGCACATGAGGGGGCTTTGTGCTCAGAGGCTGTGGGGAAGATGTACCCGGGCTCAGGTTCTGTCTGTTACTGGAGCTGTGTGGGATCAACAGCCTAGACAGGGGGCCAGGCTGGGAGCATGGGTAGGCCGGGGTCCTCTGACCCACTAAGTTCTGGCTTCTCCATCTCCAGAACACCACACCTGCTCTCCACTGGCCAGCCCCATGTCCCCACATTCCCAGTCATCCAACCCGTCATCCAGGGACTCGTCTCCAAGCAGGGACTTCTTGCCAGCCCTCGGTAGCTCGAGGTCCCCCATCGTCATCCATCGAGCTGGCAAGAAGTATGGCTTCACCCTGCGGGCCATCCGTGTCTACATGGGTGACTCGGACGTCTACACTGTGCACCACATGGTGTGGGTATGTCTGGCCATCCAGATCTGTTGTCTCCGAGCTTCATCACTCCTCTGCCTTCCCCTTACTAGGGGCTTTCTGTCCCTGCCCACACTACCCTCAGGGGTCAAAGTCGGGGGAGTCACGGCCTGAGGAGCAGAACTAGACCCCACACTTAATGCTCAGGCTCCAGACTGAAGACTGTTATCTCCCTGGGGCAGCACGTGGAGGACGGAGGTCCGGCCAGTGAGGCGGGGCTTCGTCAAGGTGACCTCATCACTCACGTCAATGGGGAGCCTGTGCATGGGCTGGTGCACACGGATGTGGTGGAGCTGATCCTGAAGGTTAGTGCTGGGGATGCTGCCTGCTGCAGTTCCTGCATGAGCCCAGCCTGTGAGGCTGTGAGTGGCCATAGGGGAGTAGGAGGGTTGCACTGAGGACAGATGCCCGTGCACACAGAACTTGGGTGTGGCCATAGCAATGGGTTTTTTGCTGGAAAGCAGCACCCTCACTGACCAAGGCCCAGGGATCCCTCTGAGCTGTGGATAGGACTGGAGAACAGGACAGGGGAGCCTCTTCTCTACCTTCCCAGCCCCAAACCACTTGGGCTCCATCTGGAGCCATTTCCTAATCTGTAAGGAGGGAAGACGGGCCTGTGGTGCAGACATGTTGATGCAGGGGCAAAGCTAGCGCTGTGCTAGAGCCATGGCCAGGGTAGGGGTAGGGGGAATATGCCACCGCCTGACCTAGGCTCACACTGTGTTCCCCAGAGTGGAAACAAGGTGTCTATTTCAACAACTCCCCTGGAGAACACATCCATTAAAGTGGGGCCAGCTCGGAAGGGCAGCTACAAGGCCAAGATGGCCCGAAGGAGCAAGCGGAGCCGGGGCAAGGATGGACAGGAAAGGTGAGGCAGACTTAGCCCAGAGGGTCCGCCTCAGGCCCAGTGTATGTTGTGCCCTGCGCACCAACTCAGCCTGTGACCTTTGTCTCTGCAGCAGAAAAAAGAGCTCCCTGTTCTGGAAGATCACCAAGCAGGCATCCCTGCTCCACACCAGCCGCAGCCTTTCTTCCCTTAACCGCTCCTTGTCATCAGGGGAGAGCGGGCCGGGCTCTCCCACACACAGCCACAGCCTTTCCCCTCGATCTCCCACTCAGGGCTACCGGGTGACCCCTGAGGCTGTGCATTCAGGTATGAAGGGCTCCCTGCTGATCAGAGACACCTCTGGGGAGGTAGGAAAGTGCCCGGGCCCTCTGTGCTTCTCACTGGGCCCACTCTGAAACTCACATTCAGCCCACCCCCTGCAAGATCCAGCAGTCTTGAGGAGGAGATGACAGGTGGAGGGTGACTTTATTTCTGTAGCCTGGCCTTTGTTCACTGGTGGGGTGACCTTGATGATCTTGGGACATTCCAGGGCTAAGCCCAGCCTTGCCTCTCAGTTATATCAGCTAACATTGCTCTGCCTTTGTCTTTGTGTCTGTCTGTTTGTGCAAAGTGGGAGGGAATTCGTCACAGAGCAGCTCCCCCAGCTCCAGCGTGCCCAGTTCTCCAGCCGGCTCTGGGCACACACGGCCCAGCTCCCTGCACGGTCTGGCACCCAAGCTCCAACGCCAGTACCGCTCTCCTCGGCGCAAGTCAGCAGGCAGCATCCCACTGTCGCCATTGGCCCACACCCCTTCCCCACCACCAGCAGCTTCACCTCAGCGTTCCCCATCACCCCTGTCTGGCCATGGAGCCCAGGCCTTCCCCACTAAGCTTCACTTGTCACCTCCCCTAGGTAGGCAACTCTCACGGCCCAAGAGTGCGGAGCCACCACGCTCACCACTACTTAAGAGGGTACAGTCAGCTGAGAAACTGGCGGCTGTACTTGCTGCTTCTGAGAAGAAACTAGCCACTTCTCGAAAGCATAGCCTTGACCTGCCCCACCCCGAGCTAAAGAAGGAACTGCCACCCAGGGAAGTCAGCCCTCTGGAGGTAGTTGGAACCAGGAGTGTGCTGTCTGGGAAGGGGATGCTGCCAGGGAAGGGAGTGCTGCAGCCTGCTCCCTCACGGGCCCTCGGCACCCTCCGACAGGACCGGGCTGAACGGCGAGAGTCATTGCAGAAGCAGGAAGCCATCCGTGAGGTTGACTCCTCAGAGGATGACACCGATGAGGGACCTGAGAACAGCCAAGGTGTACCAGAGCGCAGCTTGGCACCTAACCCAGAAGTGGGCCAGGATCTACCCCTCAGAGGAGCAGGAGAGAGTGAGGAAGAGGATGCTTTCTTACCCAGGGACCCCAGGAGTCAGGACCTAGTCGTCCTAGGCTTATTGACAGGGGCCACACGGGGGCCTCCCAGAATGGAAGGCCCTAGTGGCCCCCAGAGGAGGCTTGGGATACGGCAAGCCTTTGAGGAGGCGGCCAGCTCTTTGTCACCAGCCCCTAGCCTGGGTAGGGCTGGACCCACAGACCCCACCCCCCCAGAGGGCTGCTGGAAGGCCCAGCACCTCCACACCCAGGCACTAACAGCACTTTGTCCCAGCTCTTCAGGACTGATCCCTACCAGTTGCTCCGGTGCTGCCTCCTCCACTTCTGGAGAGCCAGGCCCATGGTCCTGGAAATTCCTTATCGAGGACCCAGACAGGGCATCTCCTAGCAGAAAGGCAGCAGTGGAAGGTGGGCTGGCCAGCTCCCAGGATTTGGAAACCACAACTCCAGCCCAGTCTGAGAACCTGTCTCCTAGGCAGGAGGGGAAGTCATGGCCACCCAGTGCCCCTGGGCTGGCCCACCCACCTCGTGAGGTTCCTAGCCAAAGCTGGCTATGGGAGCCTGAGTGTGCACAAATTGAGAAAGAGGAGACAGCCCTGGGCATCACCAAAGTACCTGATGCCTCAGGTGACAGGAAGCAGGACGTTCCATGCAGAAGCTGCCCCTTCATTCAGGAGCCTGGACCTGGCCTGCTCCGGAGGGCCCCAGACCCAGGGAGCCCTCAGAAGCATCAGGACTTGGCGCTGGCACCTGATGAGCTTTTAAAGCAAACATAGCAGTTGTCTGCCATTTCTTGCACTCAGACCTGTGTAATACATGCTCTTGGAAACCATCCTTGTGTCTTTTGCTTCTTTCCTTCAGTCAACACAGATTAATTCAAGGTCTTTTGTTGCTGCTGAGAACATAGTGGTGAATAAGATAGTTTCCACTGTCGGGGAGGGGTGCCCAACCCAGCTTGGCTTCCCAGACACTATGACCTCTGCACTCAAACCTGAAGGACAGGTGATAGGTAATAATTGCTGGCTTTAGAAGAGTGGGAATTACTGTACAAAAGAATGTCCAGGCAAAGAGTACAGCACTTACCATACACTTGGTATATTCAGGGAATCAAAAATAATTAAAAGTGGAAATGGGTCTAATGAGTTAGGCAAGGGCCATATCTAATGGTCTCCCAGGAATTAAGACTTTCTGTAGGAGATGCGGAACCAGAGAAGACCACGTAGTGACTAATATTCCTGCTTTATAGATAAGGGAACTCAAATGTTCAGATAGTAACATGCCCAAGACCATATAGCTTGGGCAGAGTTAGGATTAGAACCTAGGTCTCTCTTGGCTCCAGAGCCCATATTTATCCCCTAACTTGGAGTGCCTCTTAGCCAGAAAATGAGGAGGAAAAGAGGTAGAGGGAGGGTGAAGAGTTGAACTTGGGATATATTTAATTTGAAGTACTTGTGGGACATCCAGAAGATAATTGGATGCATGGGTCTGAAACTCAATAGGGAAATGCAGAGTGAAGACAGAAATTTGGGAGCCATCAATGTATCAATAGTGATACAGTGAGGAGCACTAGCATTTAAGGCAAAGAAAGAAGACTTAGAAGCAGCCAGAAGAGAGTCATAAAATCTGAGAGAGGAAAGAGTTTTAAAACAGAGAAGTTACTTGGTAAAATGCTGAGACCAGTGAGCCCTTCCTGGGCTATGTCAGGTAGGCCTCAGCCCTAGAGATGGACACTGCTGAGACCGGCAGCCCTCAGTGAGTAGAATTGCACTTGGTGGGTGGTGGGTAGTGTAGATGGGAAGGGGAGGACATCGGAGGGACCTTTGTGTTGGAGGAGTCAGGAGTTGGCATCACAGGAGCAGGGAGTAGGGCTGGGGTGCCTCCATGGTGATGCAAAACTGCTGTCTTGCACTAATTGTTCCATAATCCAATGCCTAGGTCTGAAGGAGACGTGTCAAGAGGCCTAGAGACAGGAAAATGCCTCAGGGCCACTGGCTGGGTGCCTCATGCTCCCTGCAGCTCTTCGTCACCCTGCGTGGGGAAGGCTGTGGCCGCCAGAGGGCGCACTCTGCCCACGGTGGCAGAGCCCACAAGTGGGATGTCTGGCCCCTGCGCCTTCCAGTCCCCTCTTGAACTCACTTCCTCCTTCCTTCAGTGATTTATTGACAGCAGACCCTTGGCCAGCCTGTACTGGACACTGAGAACATAGGTAACTGGTTGTCTGGGGAAGCCCCCCATGTATATTAGGATCTGGTTAGAAGCATGTGAAGGGGGTGGGGCAGGCACATCTTGCAGCAGTTCATGGGAGGGAGGAACTCCCCCCTTAAGGGGTTGAAAATAGGGGGTTGGGAGGCGCAGGCATAGAGCTGCTGTGCGTCCTGTAATGCATGGGGCAAGTGCCCCAAGTGCCAGTGGTGCTCCCCTTGAGAAACATTGCCTGATTAGCCTGAGGGGAGGAAGAGTTTCTGAAAAGTAACTGCAGGGAAGCGGTATCATCAGATTTATGTTTTAGGAAGATCACTGGCTGCAGTGTAGTGAGAGACTTGAGTGGAATAAACAGACCAGAGAGAAAAGGATGTAGTGGCGCATTATGGCAGTCTGAACTAGGATAAGAAGTAAGGAGGTTTCCCCAGTAGGAGGGAAAGTGTAGGCAGCCAAACACACAGACTTGGCAGCCACCAGCAAATAGATGATAATTAAGGCCACAGGAGTAGATGGGGATTGTACAGAGAACATGTGCAGAAGGAAGAGAAAAAAGGCCCAAGACGTTGGGATTAGCTGAGGGGAGGGAGCCAGTGAAGAGTAACTGAAGTGGAAGATGAGATCCTGAACTTGGGAGAAGCCAGACCATTTTAAGAATTTTGTAATTTACCCTAAGAGCAATTGAAAGTTATGTAATGGTTTTACGCAGGTTCAGATTTGTATTTTGAAAAGATGACTCTGGTTGCTATAATGAGAATGGACTTGAGGGGGACAAGAATGGAAGAAGGGAGGCCTTCCAGTATTAAGGTTAGAGATAGTAGTGAAGCAGTGAAGTTGGACAGAAGTGACAACTTTGATATTTAGAAAGTAAAATTCATATGGGTTGGTGGTGGGCTTTATATAGACATGAAGCAAAGCAAGGTAGCAAGGATGATGACTACATCTGACTTACATAACCAGATGAATTATATATTTCTATTCACTGAAATATGAAATAATAGAAGAGAACCAGGGCTCAGTGATGACTTTGCATTCAATATGCTGAATATGAGATACCTCCCGATAGAGGTCTGGGCAGGAGAAACAAAAGACGGATGTAATTGGCCTGGAGATGGTAGGTGAATTCATGGATGTGGATAAAACTGCCAGGGAAAAAGGCCTAAGTGAGAAGGCAGCAGGAGGAGTCCAAGAGACTTAAAGTCCAGGAGAATTAAAAAGAACAGCGAGATGCAGGAAGAAAACTAGATGAATCAGTCATCGTGGAGTCAAAGGGAGAGTTTTTCATGAAGAGTTTTCAACAAGGACGGTTATTGAAGACATCAAGGAGAGCAGTTTCTGGTAGTGGTGGAACCTGTCCTGAAATGCTTAGGAGGTGAGGAAATAAAGACAAATTTAGACAGTTTTTTCAAAAGGTTTAGCTTTGAAGAGGAGAAAAGAGATAAGGAAAGGGATATAGGATTGAGTAGGGATTGGGGAAGTGAAGAGACATCCAACCATGTTGAAATGTCAATGGATGAGCCAACTGAAACAGCGAAAGAATTGATAACTGATCATGGGAGATTCCTGAGAAGGTGGGAGAAAGTAGGATCCCAAATACATGTGGAGAGATAGATTGGCTTTTAGTTGGAGGAGGGCTACCTTTTGTAATTTAACAAGTGAGAGGGAGAGGAGTTATGTGGCTATAGACAGGTTTATAGGTTTGGTGGTAGGAAGGTAAGGGAATTCATAGCCAAGCATATATTTTCTCAGTCAAGTAAACAAAAAGTTTGCAGTGCCTGTAGGACACCCAAGGCCCCAGTAGAGATACCCAGCCAGGAGGCGGAGTTCAGAAGAGAGGACTGGGCTGGAGATATACTAATTTGAGCCTCCTGTGCAGAGAGTGGGAACAACTCCTGGGATTAGGGGAAATCATGTGTAGTTCCTAGCAGTGGCCTTGGGGGTGCTATGTAGCTCAAGTGTAGTGGGGAGGAAGGACTCACTAAGGTCATTTAGAACAACAGATTAGTCCCCTACCCAATCTGATTTGTAATTCAGTACACATCTGGGTGGGGCCTGAGAGACATGGATGAGAACTGCAAGGTCCTGTGCAAGCAGAGGTTGTCACATGTTTGTTGGTTATGTTCCCAACACAGAGGAACCTCAACAAAGTGCTGTGGCAGGAGGGTGACAAGGGCCTGGGGCAACAAGACGACAGACTGTAAGATTGAGCCCATGTCCCCTCCCCCAGCATAGAATGTGGAAACACTGTTATTTCCAGGCAGAAAGATGTGATGAGACTCAATAAGCTGGGCTTTCTAATAGTCAGGAATGGTGTGAGGATGGAATGGCTCTCAGATTGAACACTCAGGGTTAGTTTCCGAGTCTCCCTGTGTCCTGCGTTGGGTGGATGGGATTCTGGCATCATGCCTGTTAGGATCGACTTCCTCTTCTTCAGGGGAAGAAGAGCCTCTGTGCCCCCAGTTCAGCGCCAGGACCAATCTTTTGGTGCTCATGGGAGAGAAGGTTTGGGAGTTTCAGAGCTTTTCAACACCCGAGTCCTCTTCCTTTTGCCCCCTGCCCCCAGCCCACCCCTCCATAGTATGAGGACAAGAAAGGTGCTTTATTGCAATGTCTTTATTGCATTACTGGAGCAAGTTGGCCAGACTGTCCCCTCTTGGGGAAGGTAAAAAACAAAAAGACCAAAAAGTATCTCCCCTCACCTTCCCCCCACCCTCCCCCACAACTGCACAGCAATGTCTGAACACATCTGGTGACAAGACAATTTGCAAAAGTGGTCTAGGAACTACGTTATGAACTGTCCCAACACAAGACATATAGTTGGCTTCCTTGTGAATCAGATTTTTTACGTAAACTACATGAATTTTTTTGACTACATCAAAGACAACAGAAGAGGTTCTTCACAAGTAACAACAGGGCACCAAAGTCACATGCTGGAATTTGTAAGGAAACAAGGTTGTTTGTCACAAGTGGCTGGAGCTAGAGCAAGGCTGAGCAGTTGGCAACAGAGGGCCCAGCCAGGCCCCCATCTGGACCCTCTGCTTTGAGGCCACTGAAGCCTCACAGAGGCCTACTCTGGACTCTTAACTGGCAACAGAGACCACCTTGAAAACCAGGAATTTCCCAGATGCAATTCTGGCCCAAGAGGACCCATGAGGCCTGATCCTTGCAGCAAGAAGAGGAGACCCATGGAAGACAGACACCACATTGGCTCTCAAAGCTTCTTCAGAGCACATGAGGTCCAAAATAAGTGTGTGTGTGGGGGGTCCCATCAAGGCTTGGAGACCAGGTAGGGGAAGCATTAGAAGTCCTCAAACTTGGCCAAATCAGTGGTAAGGACACAGCTAGCCCTTACAGGCCTGAGCCACGGCCAAGGTTTAGCATCTATGGCCAAGTGGGGACAGAGCATTGTTCTGTGATGAAAGCTCCGTCTGGAAAAGATGGGCTTAGGACCTGTGTCCAGCCAGCCCCAAGCTGCTTCCATGTTGGTGGCTGGCTTCTCTAGCCAGGAAAACAATGATCCCCTCTGGTCTTGATCTCTTTATCCTGTGCCTCAGTGAGGCTGCAGTTAGGATGCCAAGAGAGAGAATCCCAGGGCCCAGATCACAGGACAGGACACAGAGCTAGACTCAGATGAAGGGGGCCAAGACCATAGAATAAAAGAGCTGCATAGTACCCCTCCAGGTGGTTAGCAGACTGGTCCCTATGCCATTTCCACTGGCTCAGGATCAAGCAAATCATGCGGTAACTAGTCAGAAAAGATAATTTCCAACTTCTCAAATGATCCCTAGGTTTTAGGTCTCACAAAGTAACAAATTCAAGAATAAAGAACTAGAAAGAAACAAAAAGTGAAGGAATGTAGGACTGAAAAAAAGCAGCCCTTCTCCACAAGCCAGCCCAAGTGTAGATAATAGATGGTGCTAGCTCTCCCTCTGCACACTCTTAACGTCTGCCTGACCAGGAGCAGCATACGGCTCAATGTTACAGGTGTGTGTCCTTCTTCTCATTTGCATTTATTTTAAAAGAGACACTCAAAACACACTAAATTTTAGTACCAGAAAGGAGGGATTCTTTGCACCTAATCTTGAGCATCCAACTGCTTAAGCAGGTTCAGCATCAGGTGTGAGGCCATCCAGGTGTGCCAAGCAGCAATTAGCCTGGCATTACTCAGTAAAACTTTCATCAAGATTTCAATCTGGTAATTTGGGGAAGGAATGTGCAGTTGGATGACTCAGTTAAGGGCTTAAGTCAGAAGAGTGACACTGGAGGGGGTTCATTTGTCTGCTTCACCCAATCCTGAAACTGCAACATAACCAAAGAAAAGCCAAAGATATGCCCTTTCCTTCCAATCCTCATTGTTAGTAAATCTGGAGGTTTTTCCAAAAATTTTAATCTGTGTCTATTTCTACGTCATGGTCCATTCTAGACCCTGTAACCAAGATGAGAGTTCAGGGAAAGTTGTATTTGTTTCTTTCATCCTCCAAACTAGAGCTTTCCTAGCTGTAAGCTTTAGGCACCAAGATACTGGCTTCTTCTCCAGCTCAGCCAGGATGCCTGACTGCACAGCTTTGGGCTCAAACAGCTGACTCACTCTGAGTCTATTATGGTTCCAGGATTGGCTCAGAGGCAGCTGGACTCTATTTGTCAAATGAGTGTTGACTAATGGGGGTGGGGCATAACGGAGGTAGGAGTTGATGCCCAACCCCATTTGCCTAGCTTCACTCAGCTGGAAGGCTTAAACCACATGGAGCAGAAGATTGCTGGCCTAAAATCGGGGCCACTGGAGCGTGAGGACAGTCTGCATGTCATCTTAATGGCAGGATCACAAAAAAGACAAAGACAAAAGCTTCCAGATCGCTTCTACTAACAGTCTAAACTCCAAGCCATCCTTTGCTCTCGTTGCAAAAGTTTCAGAAACCACTGTACGGAAGCACATGGGTAATGTGGCACGACCCTTGCCCTGGACACCAGAGCCCCTGGGTGTGTGATCTACTGAGGTCCCTGACCACATTCTGGCTGCCTTCCTGCTACAGCCTTCGCCACCTATGGCTCCCCTAAGCCCTACCCAGCAAAGGACAACGAGATGAAGGGAATATAAACCACGTTTACTGTTTCTGCAGGGCCCTTAAACTTGGGGAAGCACATAGAATACGGATGTTGTTCTACATCATTATTTGGTATATCGAGCCACCTAAAAGCACTGGATTGCACCTTTTCTTTACTCATACAACAAGTTACAACTGTTTCAAACAACAGGTCATTCTTTAGGCTAAGGAAACACCACACAAGCACCAACTTCATTTTATGATCCAAAGCTCACCATGCCCACAAAAAAGAACACTATTCCTCATCTCTGAGAAACAAGGGCAGGGCAGGACTTACACGGAGCAATTTTAGTGTTTGCTGAAACTAATAAACTCTAGTTTTCCTTTTACTTTCAAATTTTGGTACAGAAGCATGCATTCAGATACTAGTGCTGCCTTCCTCCATCAGACCTTAGTCTGGCAACAAACATTGTTTTGCTGGGATCAATTTGGTTTCTCAACAAAAACCTTTAGAGGGAGGAGCTATTGAGATGCTGATGCCTAAATTATGTTGGTTAAGAAATAAAGTACCTTCAGTTGAAGGTTTTTTACCCCCTTGACTAAGATTCTTTAAATGAAACCCCATCCCAAGCTGCCCCGTTTTCCTTTGGTTGTCTTTTCCACAAATGCCATTCTACCACAGAACCAAAACAGCCTTCTTTTTGGGAGGAAGAGAGACTGCCAGATCAAAACAGAACTCCCAACAGAGCTGTGCCCCTGCCGCATTCTCAGAGTCGAAGCCCAGAAGGGGACATGGACGCTTGAGGGGCTTCCAGATACAACCTCCTGCCCCCATCAACCTAATGTGTTCTGTTGAGGGTGCCTGGCTAAACAAAATAAGAACTCCAAGGAAACAGACTTTCCAAAAAACAACCTCTGCTTCCAGTTTCCTATGTCAGTGCAGCGGCATGGCTCAGTCCCAGAGAAGCTCAGGCCCCTTATGCCCCCATCCTGGCCAGCTGCTGCTTGGCCTCTCCACTTCACATTCACAGAATCACTTCTTGTGCAAAACAAGCAGTCTACGTAGAAAGAATGCCCTCATAGTCTAATAAAAACTGTAGAAAAAAATGCTAGACAGCCACCTCTCTTCCCACTTCCTTTTTATCTGCAGAGTGAGGGCATCTGTGCGTGGACAGGGTAGGCAAGCCTGACGTTGAGGGAGTCGTTGTGCTGAACGAGAGATGTCTGCTGGTAGTGGAGCACCAGCTCCTTCAGTGAGCTGTACAGGTTGTAGGGCTCTGCAAAGCCATAGCCCCGAGCAGTGCTGTAGATCACACAGTGCTTCACTTCCCCATCGGCACTGCAACGATACAACACACAAACACCATAGAGAATTAAGGCAGATAACAATAGATAAAGGGACCTAAATGACCTGAGAGCAATTGTCTGAGACAACTGTTCTACAAAGGAGAAGAAACAAAAATGTTTTGTCAATCAAAGCTTGTAACATGTCACATCCATGTGTGTCCCCCTCACTCCCTCATAGACTTGTCACAGAGATACCCTTCACCTCCCACCAAGACCTGGTGGAGCTAAATGGATGGCTGCATTTAACACTCAGCCTGCATCTTCATTAGGCAAGAATGCACTGGAGAGGGGCAGAACAAGCTGAATTTTTTTTTTTAGTGTACAGATCAGTGGTTTTTAGAATATTCACAAGGTTATGCAACAATCACCACTATCTAATTCCAGAATATTTTCATCACCCTAAAAAGAAACTATGAACCCATTAGCAGTCACTCTGTATTCCTCTCTCCCCCTTGACGCTGGCAACCACTAACCTACTTTCTGTCTCTATGGATTTACCTATTCTAGACATTTCATATAAACAGAATCATACAATATCACACAACCTTTTGCATCTGGCTTCTTTCACTTAGCACACCATTTTCAAAGTTCTTCCATGTTGTAGCATGCATCAGTACTTCATTTCTTCTTATGGCTGAATAATATTCCATTGTATGGATATACCACATTTTGTCTATCCATTCATCAATTGATGGACACTTACATTGTTTCCACTTTTTGACTATTATGAATAATGCTGCTCTGAACATTCATGTACAAGTTTTTGTATGAACATATGGTTTTAGTTCTCTTGGATGTATACCTAGGAGTAGAACTGCTGAGTCATACAGTAACTCTGTTTAACTTTTTGAGGAACTGCCAAACTGTTTTCCAAAGTGGTTGCAACATTTTATATTCCCGCCAGCAGTGTATGAGGGTTCCAATTTCTCCACATCCTTGCCAACACTTGTTATTGTCCATCTTTTCTATTATAGTCATCCTAGTGGTATCTCATTGTGGTTTTCATTTGCAGTTCCCTAATGACTAACGACGTTGAGCATTTCTTCATGTGTTTATTGGCCATTTATATATCTTCTTTAGAGAAATGTCTATTTTGACTACTTTGTCCATTTTTTTTTTTTTTTTTTTTTTGTGAGGAGATCAGCCCTGTGCTAACATCTGCCAATCCTCCTCTTTTTTTGCCGAGGAAGACGGCCCTGGGCTAACATCCGTGCCCATCCTCCTCCACTTTATATGGGACGCCGCCACAGCATGGCTTGCCAAAGCAGTGCGAAGGTGCACGCCCGGGATCCGAACCAGCGAACCTTGGGCCGCCGCAGCGGAGCGCGCACACCCAACCGCTTGCGCCACCGGGCCGGCCCCTACTTTGTCCATTTTTAAATTGGGGTATTTGTCTTTTTACCGTTAAGAGTTCTTTATGTTTTAGACACTAGTTGCTTAACAGATACATGATTTGCAATATTTTCTCCCATTCTGTGGGTTGTCCTTTCATTTTCTTGATAGTATTCTTTGATGCAAAGTTTTTAATTATGGTGAAATCCAATTTATCTATTTTTTCTTTTGTTAGTTGTATTTTTAGTGTGTAAAGAAACCACTACCTAATCCAAAGTCACAAAGATTTATGCCTATGTTTTCTCCTAAATGTTTTATACTTTTAGCTCTTACATTTAGGTCTATGATCCATTTTGAGTTAATTTTTGTATATGGTGAGAGTCAGGGGTCCAACTTCATTCTTTTGCATGTGGCTTACCAGCTGTCCCAGCACCATGTGTTGAAATGACTATTTTTTCCCCATTGAATGGTCTGGAGACCTTTGTTGAAAACCAACTGACCATAAAATGTAATGGTTTGGGGCCGGCCCCGTGGCTTAGCGATTAAGTGCGTGCGCTCTCCTACTGGCGGCCTGGGTTTGGATCCCGGGTGCGCACTGATGCACCGCTTGTCAGGCCATGTTGAGGCCGCGTCCCACATACAGCAACTAGAAGGATGTACAACTATGACATGCAGCTATTTACTGGGGCTTTGGGGAGAAAAAGGGAAAAAAAAAAAAAGAAAAGAGGAGGAGGATTGGCAATGAATGTTAGCTTGGGACTGGTCTTCCTCAGCAAAAAAAAAAAAAAAAAGAGGAAGATTGGCATGGATGTTAGCTTAGGGCTGATCTTCCTCACAAAAAAAAAAGGCACATTATATTAAAAAAAAAAATGTAAGAGTTTATTTGTTTTTTTGTGTGTGAGGAAGATCGGCCCTGAGCTAACATCTGGCAATCCTCCTTTTTTTTTTTTTGGCTGAGGAAGACTGGCCTTGGGCTAACATCCATGCCCATCTAGCTCCACTTTACATGGGACGCCTGCCACAGCATGGCCTGACAAGCAGTGTGTTGGTGTGCACCTGGGATCTCAACCGGCGAACCCTGGGCCACTGCAGCAGAGCACGTGCACTTAACCGCTTGCGCCACCGGGCCAGCCCTGGCTTTATCTCTTGACTCTCAACTCTATTCACTGATCTACATGTTTATCCTTATGTACCTGACAATTTTGATTACTATAGCTTTGTTGTAAATTTTGAAATCAGGAGGTGTACTTCAACTTTTTTCTATTCTTTCAAGATTATTTTGGCTCTTCTGGATCCCTTGCATTTTCATATGAATTTTGGGATCATCTTATCATTTTCTGCAGAAATCCAGCTGGGATTTTTGATAGGGATTACACTGAACAGGTAGATCAATTTGGGAAGTATTGCCATCTTAACAACATTAAGTCTTTTGATCTATGAACTCAGGATGTCTTTCCATTTATTTAGGTCTTAAGTTCTTTCAGTGATGTTTTACAGTTTTCATTGTACAGCTCTTGCACTTTTGTTTCAATCTTAGGTATTTTATCATTTTTGATGCTATTATAAATAGCATGTCTTCTTCATTTCATTTTAAGATGTTTCATTGCTAGTATATAGAAATACAACTGATTTTTGTATCCTGTTTTAACCTGCAACCCTGCTGAACTCATTTATTAGCTCTAATAATGTAGATTCTCCTTTCAAATCTGGATGCCTTTTATTTCTTTTTCTTGCCTAATTGCCCTACCTAGAACTTTCTGTACAATGATTAGAAGTGGTGAGAGCAGACATCGTTGTCTTCTTCCTGATCTTAGGGGAAAGCATTCAGTCTTTCTGCATTAAGTATAATATTAGCTGTGGGTTTTTCATACATACGCATTAGCAGGTTGAGGGAGTACCCTCCTATTCTTAGTTTGTTCAGTGTTTTTTAACATGAAAGAGTGTTGGATTTTGTCAAATGCTTTTTGTGAGTCTACCGAAATAATCATGTGATTTTTGTCCTTTATACTATTAATACGGTGTATTATATTAATTTTTTAATGTTGAACCACTCTTGCATTCCTGGGATGAATCCTATGTAGTCACGGTATATAATCCCTTTTACATGTTGCTGGAGTTGCTTTGCCAGTATTTTGTTGAGGATTTTTATGTCTATATTCATAAGAGATATTTGTCCACAGTTTCCTTTTCTTGTGATATCTTTGTCTCATTTGGGTGTCAGGGTAATATTGCCATTGTAAAATGAGTTGGGAAGGGTTCTCCCCTCTTCTATTTTTTGGAAGAGCTTGTAAAGGACTTGTGTTAATTCCTTTTAAAATATTTGGTAGAATTCACCAGTGAAGTCAACTGGGCCTGGGCTTTGCTTTGTGGGTAGTTTTTTAAATTAATAATTCAATTTCTTTACTTGTTATAGCTCTATTCAGATTTTCTATTTCCTCTTATGTCAGTTTTTTGTACTTCCACGAATTTGTCCATTTCCATAGGTTTAAATATAATTGTTTATAGTACTCCCTCATTATCTTCTTTTATTTCTGTAAGGACTACAAGTAATGTCCTCTCTTTCATCCTGATTTTAGTCATTTGTGTCTTCTCTCCCTCTCTTTTTGTGTGTGTGTGTGTGTGTCAGTTTAGCTAGAGGTTGTCAATTTTGTTCATACAAAAAACTGTTGGTTTGAGTGACGTCAGCATCATGGCGGAGTGAGCTTTCCCGTGAACTCTTCCCCCGACAAGATACAACAAAAGCAACAGTCACAGACCAACAACGGAATCCCAGACAGTGAAAAGCTAGAGCGGAGGGATCCACACTGCCGCACATCTGAGAGCGGAATGTGCTGGGCCCCCGGAGGAAGTGGGGAGAGGTAAGGAGAACTCCTCTCTCTCCCCAACAGATCAGCGATCCAGGTCCGCGCGGCTCCCAGAGAAGGGGGAGGGGCGGCCCTCAGCGGGGAAACCCGTGGCTCTTGGACTCTCTCAGCCAGTGGGAAACTCCCGCACAGAGAACTCAGAGGAGCCACAGGGCTACCATCAACATCTGAGCACCCCAGAGAGCGGATAAAGAGGGGCAATCGAGAAGCCTCCCATGTCAGGGACCCAGAGGGTAAAAGAGAGAGCTCCCCCCTCCCTGCAACCCGGACTCTGCAGCTCAACCGACCATACCAGACCTAGTGATCCCAGGCAGATCTGATCAAAAGACTGGACCCGTGGATCACAGCGGGGGAAAAAAAAAAAACAAAACTGCGGATTGCAGCAGAAAAACCGGGGCAGAGCGCAGGGGGCTTAGACTACACAACCCTTTACCACCAGACAGTGGCGGCAGGTGGAAATTGCAACCAGAGATTTCCAGGATGAGGAAAAACAAAACCAACACAGGAACCACGATGCAAAAATATATGAAATCACCAGACCAGAAACAAAATGACAAGCACCCAGAAATCAACCCCAAAGACACAGAAATCCACAAACTAAATGACAGAGATTTCAAAATAGCTATCATAAAAACACTCAACGAAATACGAGACAACACAGACAAACAATTCAATGAGATTAGGAGTTTCTTCACAAAAGAGATTGAAATCATAAAGAAAAACCAATCAGTGCTGATGGAGATGAAGAACACAATGGAGGAGATAAAGGAGAATCTGGAATCTTTAAAGAACAGAGCTGACAATATGGAGGAAAGAATTAGTACTTTAGAGGACAGGAATACAGATATACTCCAGATGGAAGAGGAGAGAGAACTAAGACTAAAAAGAAATGAAGAAAGACTCCGAGAAATATCTGACTCTATTAGAAAATGTAACATAAGAATTATAGGTATTCCTGAGGGAGAGGAGAGGGAAAGAGGAACAGAGAGCCTATTCAAGGAAACAATAGCTGAGAATTTCCCAAATCTGGGGAAGGAGCAGGAAATACCAGTAAGCGAAGCCAACAGGACTCCTATATATATTAACAGACAAAGGCCTTCACCACGACACCTAGTGGTAAGGCTAGCCAGGGTCAACGACAAAGAAACAATATTAAGGGCAGCTAGACAAAAACAAAAAATAACGTACAAAGGAACTCCCACCAGGCTCTCAGTGGATTTCTCAACAGAAACTTTTCAGGCTAGAAGAGACTGGAATGATATATTCAAAATACTGAAAGACAAAAACTTTCAGCCAAGAATACTCTATCCAGCAAAAATATCCTTCAAATATGATGGAGAAATAGTAACTCTCTCAGATAAACAAAAGCTAAGGGAGTTCATGGCCACGAGACCCCCACTACAAGAAATACTCAAGAAGGCCCTCAGGCCTGAAAAAAGGAAGAGAAAGGGAACACAAAGCTTGGAGGAAGGAGAAAAGTAGGTAGACAAAATCAGAGAAATAGTAGATCTTTACCGGAATAGGTTAGCAACCACTTAAATACTAAACTCAAAGATCAAAGGAAGAAATTCACCAAAAATAAATTTAACCTCATCACTATAAACACACAGCCACAACACAAGATAGAATAAGGTATAACAAGAACAACTTAGAAGGGGAAGAGGAAAGTGACTGAATTGACTTAGTATAAGGAAATAGGAGGCCATCAGATAATGGACTATCTCATACACAAGATTTTTTGCCCAAACCTCAAGGTAACCACTAAACAAATAATCAAAGCAAAACCACATATGATAAACAAAGAGAAAACTAGAAGAATCATAAGACAGAACAACCAAACTGAATTGGCAGTCCAAAACAAATGGGACAAGAAACAAAGGAAATGCAAAAGAACCAGAAAATAAGTGACAAAACAGCAACATTAAGCCCTCATGTATCAATAATTACCCTAAATGTAAATGGATTGAACTCTCCAATCAAAAGATACAGAGGGGCAGGATGGATTAAAAAGCAAGACCCAACAATATGCTGCCTTCAGGAAACACATCTTAGCACTAAAGACAAGCACAGGCTCAGAGTGAAAGGATGGAAGACAATACTCCAAGCTAATGGCAAACAAAAAACTGTTGGTTTCACTGATTTTCTCAATTGTTTTCTATTCTCTATTTCATTTACTTCCATTCTAATCTTTATTAATCCCTCCCTTCTGCTTGCTTGGGTTTAGTTTGCTCTTCATTTTTAGTTTCTTAAGGCGGAAGAAGGTTTTTAATTTGAGAGCTTCTTTTTTAATATAAATGTTTACAGTTATAAATTTCCCTCTTAGCACTGTTTTTGCTGCATTCCTTAAGTTTTGATGTGTTGTGTTTCTGTTTTTACTCAGCTCATAGTAATTTCTAATTTTCCTTTTTTTTTAAATTAATTAATTTATTTATTTAGTGTGTTTGTGTGTGTGTGAGGAAGATCAGCCCTGAGCTAACATCCAAGCCAATCCTCCTCCTTTTGCTGAGGAAGACTGGCCCTGGGCTAACATCCGTGCCCATCTTCCTCCACTTTATATGGGACGCCGCCACAGCATGGCCTGACAAGTGGTGCATCGGTGCCCGCCTGGGATCCGAACCCAGGCCACCAGCAGCAGAGTGTATGCACTTAACCACTATGCCACGGGGCCAGCTCCCTCCCTTTTCTTTTTTTGATCATTGATTATTTAGGAGTGTGTTGTTTACTGTCCACATTTGTGAATTACTAAAATTTCCTTCTGTTTTTTGATTTCTAATTTCTTTCTATTGTGGTTAGAAAACATATTTTGTATGATTTCAACCCTTTCAAATTTACTGAAACTTGTGGCCTAACCTGTGGTCTATCCTGGATAACGTTTCATGTGCACTTGAGGAGAATGCATTCTACTGTTGTGAGATGGAGTGTTCTAGAGATGTCTGTTAGGTCCAGTTGTTTTATAGTGTTGTTCAAGTCTTCTATTTCCTTGTTGACCTGTCTTATTATTCTATCCCTAATCAAATTTTCTATCCTCACTGGCAACAACAATAAGGATCACAAGTGCTCACTACGTGACTCCCTAACGTAGCGGACAACAGGCATTGCTGGCTGCAGGTCTTTAGCCTGAGAAGGCTGTCAAGTTAAGCAGTTTCTTCTTAGGCTTCTTTATGATGTCATTAACAGAAATTAAAATGGAAAAACAAATGAGTTCCACAACTTGACTTCCTACTACATGATCATTTTAATTTTGCTACGACAGTCTCCTAAAAAACTCAACTTATTCATATCCCTACTTCAGCAAATGTCCTAAGAATACTGAGAGATCACTGCAGGCAGGCTTCTTGTAGCTGGAGCGGCTGGCAAACGAGTGGAAGTCTTTTGTTTCTAACCATCCTCAATGTGAACTGCAATAAGATGTATGACTGCAGTTGGCTTTCAGAGGTAAGGGAAATCCATACTGCTGTGAACTTGAGTCTGGTCAAATCTGTGCCTAAGGGAAGGAGAAAAAGAATACAGCTCCCCAAGCTGCTCCTTGGTCTCCCAGGGATTAGCTGAGCTGCTGAGCAGCATCTTTCACCAGCCACGTCCTTAACCCACAGGCTGCCACCCAATATCCTGGGTGAGGGTGAGGGACCAATGCACTGGGTTTACTGCCTTCCTTCTGCCTTCCTTCTTTTTATTGTTTTTAAAAGACCTCAAATTCTGCAAAAACTATCCTCTCCTGCCATTTCCACTCAGATAACTTGAGCAGCCCAGGTCAGAGAGAAATGAAATGTTTCAAGTAGCTCCATCTATAGATAACAGTAATCCAATGCACTTTTCAACTCCTCTCCCATTTTCTGCCCATAGATATCCCATTATTCATCCTTTCAAAGTCCAGCTCAAATGCCACCTTTTCCACAAAACCTCCCAACCCCCTCTTTCTCCACCCAAATTAACAGTTCTTCATGTGCACAGCCTACTAACGATACCTACTTCACCACGATTCTATTTATCTTAGATATTTAATTGTGAAATGAAGAAAGCATGGTGTGATAGAAAAATGCAGGCTTTGAAACCAAGCAAATTTGGATTCAAACTCTGACCCATGGCAGAGGTAGACCACTAAGGACAAGATGATCATGTAAAGGACTGAGCACTCTGTTAATATGGGTGTCTTTTGTCTATCCTCACCACCTTGCTCTCTGAGGGCAAAGGCATTTTGTCATCTTCACTTCCCTTCTGCCATGTCCCTCAGTAGCATCACTATCATAATAAAATTAGTAGGTAACATTTATTTATTATGTGCCACCACTGATCAAAGCACATTCCATTACATATATTAACTCAGTTAATACTTACAAAAACCCTCAAGTAGATATTATTATTATCCTTATTTTACAGATAAGGAAATGAGGCAAAAAAGTTAAGTAAACTTACCCTAGGTCACACCTCTGATAAGTAGTAGAGTCAGGATCTGAATACGGTATATTTGGCACCAAAGCTTGCTCTCATTACCATCATACTATACCTCCACTCTAAGTATGGTCTTTGTCAATGAAGAAATTTGCCTTTTTAGGTAATATACACAACATTTAGGCAAAATCTGACTGAGGCATGGTTAGCTGTCCCCAGAATTTCACTTGCCATTAAAAGGAAAATAGGCTTTTCCAAACAAAGTCATAAGATCATAGAAAACACCCAACGTTTTCCAACACTACCCCAACTGAAATCTATTTTTTTCCCCCCAAAGCCCCAGTAGATAGTTGTATGTCATAGCTGCACATCCTTCTAGTTGCTGTATGTGGGACGCGGCCTCAGCATGGCCTGAGAAGCGGTGCGTCGGTGCACACCCGGGGTTCTGAACCCAGGCCGCCAGCAGTGGAGCGCACGCACTTAACTGCTGAGCCACGGGGCTGGCCTTGAAATCTATTTAAGTACAAAATTTAGGTAGAGTTTTTCTTCTGAAGTAAAAACAGTTCTATTTAATCAAGCCTTCCTTAATCTGACAATGAAGACCAAGTTAGGCATGCAGGAGACTACTAATAAGTGATCTTTTCAATTACCAATCTCATATTACTTTTCACAAATACCTGAACTCCAACAGCAACACCGCAGGGCCTAATCTGTTTATCATTTAAATCAAATCCCCAAAATAATTTCAGATATCATTTCTCCTACAGCAACCGTTTTCTTTGTATAAATATTAATGGTCTAAGCCATGGGTTCTCATTACTGTACTTCAACTAATTTGATCTGAATTTTATGAGGGAGTGATTGCCTATTAATCAATGTGGACGTTTTCAAAAGGTCATATTCCCAGAGAAGACTTACACCACAGAGCAAGCATAACATCCTTTCTTGCTACTCTCACGAATTAAGAATGCACCATCAGGTTTCCCATAAAGCAAGTCCTCTGCTTGTACTCGATTGACATCCTCAACAAACCAGGTTTTCTCATCATAATGGGGCAGGTTTTCATCTTCTTCATTGATAAAATAGGTCCTAAAAATTAAATGTTAAAATATTATTCTAACAATCAGGTTACTTATATCTAAAAGCAAATTCATGAATAAAACTCTCTTTTAAATCTCTAACCACAAAATGACAAAGTGAAATTGCAACTAGTTGGATTTTTTTTAACAACTTCATTACTTGCTATGTGCAGAAAGCACAGAATTTGCATGTCTCATCCAATAAAGCTGACACATGAATGTGTGAACGAGCAATGCTTATGGATCCAGGTTTCATGCGGTTTGGCAGGTCTCTGAACTCAAGTGCCTATAGGGTACTCTTTAGGCAATTCAATTCAAAAGACGTGCAAAGTTCTTGATTCGATGTCCTCAAGTGACAATGAGAACCAACATTTAGCATGTATAAAAAAGGCCCATGTCTTATACTGGGAACAAAGCACCCTGACAGAAAGGTACAGAGACAACTTACTCATCAGCATCCTCATTCTTGATTCCCAGCCAGGCATTTAGGCGCTTCTGTCTCACTCCTTTGTGATTGAGCCATCTGCCAGAGGGAAGACACCAGTGTCAGTATCTGTGCAAACTCTGCCTATACAAAGTAGATTCGTTCAAGCCAACAAACTTCCAGAGTCCAGGAACCTCTTATTTTCCCCAGTCCTACTAAGGGTGGCCAGAGATTTCCCTAAACTAGTTTCCCCATTACTTTTCCTTCAACTTTTTGCAAAAAGGCAGAAACACAGAGAGCTACCCGAAATTAGGCACTTCTCTCACTTTTCACTTTCCTTTTCTAGAAGGTTATATCACTTATAAGCACACACATATTTGCACTCAAACACAGTGAGACATTTGTTTCTCATATCATTAGTTAGGTGAGCATAGTGTCACATTTGCAATCTCCACTAAGCCAGAGGACTCAATTCCTGTGTGGCCTGTTACACTGAGTTTAAAATTCTAAAACAGAATTTCAAGGTCTATTTTTGCACTTAAGCAAGCCACAAGAAATTCAAGGTGGCAATCTGAGTAATTAATAAGAATTTTCTTCATCACAAGGCAAATCACAGTATTTTAAAGTATACCAACATTTTAGATGTAAAATGATATAAACCATTACATTTTAGTTCCATTGAGATGGCTAATGGTTTAAAACTTGAGTAGAGTATAAAAACTCTTTCATTCATCACCATGCCCCACTCAGGCTCATAATCAACCAGGTCTCATCATAAACATCACCTCTTCGGGAAGGAATACCCTAATTGTCCCAACTAAGGCATCCGCCAGTCACTCTCTATATTTTACCTTATTTTATCATATTCATAGCACTTGCCTGAAATTCATTATTTTATATTTTCACTTGTTTACGTTTGTCGCCCCCACTAAAATGTAAGCTGCTTTAAAGCAAGGGCTCTGTCCTGTTCATGCTATTCCCAATGCTGAAAAGAGTGCAAGCACCTAGCAGATATTCAATAAATAGCCAGTAAATATTTGCTGGTGGGCTGTTTTTAACAAAATCTTCAGGGTCAACTCCAAGGTCATCTTGTATCTCTCTCTGATCCCAAGTACACTTAGATAACTTGACATCACACCTAATTTTAAAGTTCTTTTAGACAGATTTCATAGCCTTTCTCAGTAAGACATGTCCTTCAGTTAACCTGGGTTTCATTTTTTCTACTTAGTGAAGCTGGAAAGCATCTAACACATGATCTTGATAGAATTTACTTAGTAACAAACCCCCTCCCATAGCATCACTTCTCTTAGCAAAATGTCCAGATACCCTCTCCAAACATTCTTATCATCCAAAGTTTTCTATTCTTAAAGAACTGATCTTTTCTTTAGTAAAGAGACAAGCACACCTGGTCAAGGGCTTGAAATGAACAAACTGCACCACATCTTCTCTTGAGTCCCCATTTTCTTGTAACCATCACCCTTTTAAACTGAGCTTCCCTTTCTGCCACAAGGAACGTTAGGACACCCAGGAAAATCCGGGAGAAAGAGAAGAACGTTTTTGGTTCACCCTCCATCTATGATGGTCTCTGCCTTCTGACATAGGCAACTTTTCTAATCTCCCAAAAGTCCATTTCAAATACTACTATATAGTTCTGAGTCCTTAACATCTATTAACAATGCCAGGAACTGACTATCTTTTAAAAATGATTTTGAAAAAGCTCAAGTAACTTTGTAAGTATGTTAATTCATATTTAACTTATTGTTATTGATTAATGCCTAGACCACAACTAAACACAGTACATTCTAGAGGAAAAATCTGAGGCAAAGTATCAAAAGACCCAATACCTAGTTCTCATTCTGTTACTAATTGTGAGATCTTGATCAGGCTCTCCTTATGCCTCAGTATTCTCTTCTAAAAAACAGGAAAAATACTATTCCCATAGCTTACATTGAAGTTATCTTAAGAAAAACAAGAGAGAAAAAACAGCTGGTGTCAGCATATCCTTACCTAGCTGCCACTCCAGCAAGCAGGAAAAAAATATACATATAGATACATGGTGCCCTTTCTAAAGGTTCTAATGAGCCTTTCAACCCAACTACCACCCTCTAAGAGGAAAAGAGCTTGTGTTGCAGTCCACGAGAGGATTAAACTGGACAGTCCCTGAGAGAGGAGGCTAGGAAAAACTACTTTGAAGCTGAAGCAGTAGTCCTGAAGGAAAATTTAGGCTTCCCTAGAGCCTGGCTAAAGTATGAGACAGGGTGACAGAAAAGGGTGCCCCATGCACAAGGCACCCTGGATGGAGGACAAGAAGACGCAGAGTCTGTTGGTGGTCAATAAGATTACTGTGAAGAACACCTCTGAATTTTCTGGAACAGCAGTATTTAACCAGATGGCAAGACACAATGACTGGGGCAGAGGAAGCATCCAGTGATGGCAGTGATGAGGGATAAGGGACTGTGCTCCCCTAGTTTCCTGGCACTAGCTCAGGATGACATTCTTAAATGATCTGTGTGTGTGCATGTATGTGTAGGAGGTGGGAAGAGCCCTAATCATAACTGGGATAAAATACTTCTCATATAACCAGGCAGGTGGGAACTTTGAATAAATTAATTTTAATTTAAAGAAAAAGAGGAATACAACTTGTCTTGCACCAAGTTTTATGGACAGAACTTCACATGCCCTAAAGAAGAATAAAATGAGATAATATATCAGACATTTTGAAAAATTAAATCACTTTTTTTTTTTTTTTTGTGAGGAAGATCAGCACTGAGCTGACATCCGTGCCAATCCTCTTTTTGACGAGCAAGACCGGCTCTGAGCTAACATCCATTGCCAATCCTCCTCCTCTTTTTTTCCCCAAAGCCCCAGTAGATAGCTGCATGTCATAGTTGCACATCCTTCCAGTTGCTGCACGTGGGACGCAGCCTCAGCATGGCCAGAGAAGCGCGCGGCAGTGCGCGCCCAGGATCTGAACCCGGGCTGCCAGCAGCAGAGCGCGCGCACCCAACCACTAAGCCACGGGGCCGGCCCTTAAATCACTTTTAAAAATTTAAAGTTATAAGAGATAAATTAAGGACTGATTCCACTACTTTAAAAAACCAAGACCATCGCTGGTGGAAATGTAAAATAGTGCAGGCACTTTGGAAAAGTCTGGCAGTTCCTCAATTAAACATACAATATGACCTAGCAATTCCACTCCTCAGCATACACTCAGGAGAACTGAAAACATATGTCCATACAAAAACTTGTACACGAATGTTCACAGCAGCATTATTCATGATAGCCAAAAGATGGAAACAATCCAAATGTCCATCAATTGACGAATAGTTAAACAAAATGTGGTATATTCATACAATGAAATATTACCTGGCCATAAAAAGGAATGAAGCACTGATACATGCTACACATGGATAAACCTTGAAAACATTATGCTGAGTAAAAGAAGCCACTCCCAAAAGACTACATATTATATAATTCCATTTATATGAAATGTCCAGAATAGGGAAACCAATAGAGACAGAAAATAGATTAGTGGTTGCTTAGGGCTGGAGGGAATAGGATGATAGGCGATGCTAGGTAAAGCATACATAGTTTCTTCTTGAGGTGATAAAAATGTCCTAAAATTGACCATTGTGATGATTGCACATATCTGTGAATATACTAAAACACTGAATTATACACTTATATGGGTGAATTGTATGGGATGTGAACCATATCTCAACAGAGTTGCTTAAAAAAAAAACAAAAAACAGAACACACCACCCTCCACAGAACTCCTTTAGCTACAAACTCCTCTAGAACATATTACTCAAAACTCGTCATTAATGCACCTATATTGTTGCGGCAAGTTACTCTTTATTTTGAATTTATGAATTTAGGTTTATGAACACAAAGAAAAGTAAATGGGGACCATAAAAACTAACTCCTGATGAAAAAGAATTGCACGAGAACAACCAAATTCCTGTTTTGAAAAGGAATTTTAAAGGATTTTATACAAAAGAAATTTTTTACTCTATATTTAAGAAACAAAATTCTGTATTTAAGCATTCAAGAATATTCTACATACAGTAAAGTTGCAGGGTACAAAATGAACATACAAAAATCACTTGCATTTCTACACACTAACAATGAACTAGCAGAAAATCAAAAATACGATCCCACTTACAATTACAACAAAAAGAATAAAATACCTAGAAATAAATTTAACCAAGGAAGTGAAAGATCTGTACACTGAAAAGTATAAGACATTGTTGAAAGAAATCAAAGAAGACACAAAGAAATGGAAAGATACTCCGTGCTCCGTGCTCATGGACTGGAGGAATTAACATAGCTAAAGTCCATACTTCCTAAAGCAATCTACAAATTCAATGCAATTCCTATCAAAATCCCAATGACATCTTTCACGGAAATAGAACAAAGAATCCTAAAATTTATATAGAACAACAAAAGACCCCGAATAGCCAAAGTGATCCTGAAAAAAAAAGAACAAAGTTGGAGGTAACACACTTCCTAATTTCAAAGTATACTACAAAGCTACAGTAATCAAAACAGCATGGCACTGGCAGAAAAACAAACACAGAGACCAATGGAACAAAACTGAGAGCCCAGAAATAAACCCACACATCTATGGACAACTAATTTTCAACAAAGGAGCTAAGAACATACAATTGAGAAAGGAAAGTAAGGAAAGTCTCTTCAGCAAATAGTGTTGGGAAAACTGGACAGCCACATGCAAAAGAAAGTAGACCACTATCTTACACCATACACAAAAATTAACTCAAAATGGATTAAAGACTTCAATGTAAGACCTGAAACCACAAAACTCCTAGAAGAAAGCATAGGCAGTACACTCTTTGACATTGGTCTTAGCAATATCTTTTTGGATATGTCTCCTCAGGCAAAGGAAACAAAAGAAAAAATAAACAATAGGACTACATCAAACTAAAAAGCTTCTGCATAGCAAAGGAAACCATCAACAAAAGGAAGAGACAACCTACCAACTGGGAGAAAATAATTGCAAATCATATATCCAATAAGGGGTTAATTTCCAAAATATATAAAGAACTCCTACAACTTAACAACAACAACAACAAACAACCCATTAAAAAATGGGCAGAGGATCTGAACAGACGTTTTTCCAAGGAAGATATACAAATGGCAAACAGGCACATGAAAAGATGTTCAACGTCACTAATTATTAGGGAAATGAAAATCAAAACCACAATGTGATATTACTTCATGCCCATCAGAATGACTATTATTAAAAAGACAAGAAATAACAAGTGTTGGAGAGGATGTGGAGAAGAGGAAACCCTCATACACTGCTGATGGGAATGTAAATTGGTGCAGCCACTATGGAAAACAGTATGGAGATTTCTCAAAAAATTAAAAATAGAACTACCATATGATCCAGCTATTCCACTTCTGGGTATTTATCCAAAGAACACCAAAACACTAATTTGAAAAGATATACACATCCCTATGTTCACTGCAGCAGTATTTACAATAGCCAAGAATTGGAAACAACCTAAGTGCCCACTGCCAGATAAATGGATAAAGAAGATGTGGTATAATATACACAATGGAATACTACTCAGCCATAAAAAAGGATGAAATCTTGCCATTTTCAACAATATGGATGGACCTTGAGGGTATTATGCTAAGCGAAATAAGTCAGATGGAGAAAGACAAATACCATATGATTTCACTCATATGTGGAAGATCCAACAAATAAACACACAGATACAGAGAACAGATTGGTGGTTACCAGAGGGGAAGAGGGGTAGGGGGAGCGAAAGAGGTAAAGGGGGACATTTGTATAGTGACAGATGGATACCAGACTTTTGGTAGTGAACATGGTGTAGTCTATATAGAAGTCAAAATACAATGACGTACACCTGAAGTTTATACATTATAAGCTAATGTTAACTCAATTTAAAAAAAAGAATATTCTAGAGACAGTACACTGGGATCTCAGCATGCAGTGGGCTATGCAGTGGCAAGTCAGGGAAATGTCCACACCCACAGGGTGTGACAGGGATGAATTAATGACAGTCTCTCACTGGGTACTGCAGAATTCCAACCTACTCCAACTTCAAGACAAGACCAAAGAGAGATCATACTCAGTATCATGCAGCACTGCTTATACACAGCACACATTTTCCAACCAGTCTCTTTCCGGACTGCAATTTCTGCAGTGGAACAGACAGAATTCACCAAGACTAGTACCGTCTCTGTTAGAAACATCAAAGCGTGGACTATGGGACACTGGACTAGCCTTCCTGAAGCAACCCTTCCAAAAGAGGTAATCGTTGTCTGTGTCTCCCTCAACATCCTAGTTGTCTTTACTAGTAGGTCATGGCTTATCATCCATGATGTTATCTAAACTCTCTTTTATATTCAACTTACATAACTCATTAAAGGAATTTTCAATAACTTATTCATGCACCATGGGATGGTATATTTCTTGACATCTTCTCGCTTTCTAGGGCAAAGAAGTCCCACCATTCATTCCTTTGATCCACGGCATAGCCTTCTTGGGCCTTTCTTCAGGTTCATTATGTGACCAGAACGATATAAGCATTCCAAGAACAGACTCACCCTGCTTTTAGACAAGGGCACCTCCTCACCTTATTCCAAAGCTCTTCTGTATGGTATGTGTACTTGCTTGACATTTTTTTGGCGACGATAGCAAACTGAAATGATCTCTAGACAGAAGTGTTACTAAAAACTACTCAGCATAGTGTAATTGTAATTGTTTGCCCCCAAAACAATCACCTTAAATTTTCCTCTATTGAAACTCAACAGTCACTGTTCCAACCTCTAAGCTTGTATTTTATACCCTCTCCCTTTCTCACATAACAAAGGCCTGAAGTCTATGGAAAACCCAGTCAGAGGTCTTGTTTTGTGTGTATATGGGGAAGATTAGCCCTGAGTTAACGTCTGTTGGAAATCCTCCTCTTTTTGCTGAGGAAGATTGGCCCTGAGCTAATATCTGTGCCCATCTTCCTCTACTTTATATGTGGGATGCCTGCCACAGCATGGTTTGATAAGTGGTTCATAGGTCAGTGCCTGGGACCCAAACCCGCGAACCCCAGGCCGCCAAAGCGCAGCGTGCAAACTTAACCACTATGCCATCGGGCCGGCCCCCTCAGTAAGAGGTCTTTACCCTGTCTTCTCCTGCCAGGAGTTTGAATTGAGTTGTGTTACATGCATTAAAGTCACCTATAAAGATATTTCATAACAGTCTATTCATTACCTAGAACTAAATCTAATATATTTTCCTTTCTCATGGATTCTCTCCTTCTATGAAGCAGCCATTTATCCTTCTAAAAATCTAATCCACACATCTTGTTCTGATAATAAATATTTCACTCTATATTTGGATAATATTCCTCTGTCTTGCTAAATCATATCGTTTTCCACAATATTAAAGAATTGGGTTTCACTCCTCAGGTCAAATTATCTTCCACGTCTGCTATCAACACATTTCTAGTACTTAAATATAGAATTTCATTTCTTAAATACAAAAACCCTTTCATAGACTGTTCTGCATACTTATTCATAGGCCCCCCACGCCCATGAGTGGTAATTTCTATTTCTGTGGCTCCACTGTGTAACCAAAGATTCTGGTTTTTGTGTTTTAGGCAAACACTAATCTGTACTTTTTAAGCTGTATCACTTTGCTCATGCCACAGCCACCCTCTGAGATTTCCAAGGCATCTGTATGGATTGAAGTCCTACATTCTGGTTTGCCCCATACAGCAACTTTAGGTAAACTCTGGTGCCCCTACTACTAACAGGACTGCTTTCCTAAATTCTTACAATCTCCCTGGCCAGTTCTCAATTAAAAATCTCTTCTATAAATAGAGAATTTGAATACACCAATCACAAGTAAAGAGATTGAAACTGTAATCAAAAAACCTCCCAAAACATTAAAGTCCAGAACCAGATGGCTTCCCTGGAGAATTTTACCAAACATTCAAAAAAGTTCTAATACCTATCCTTCTCAAACCATTCCAAAAAATAGAGGAAAATGGAACAATTCCTAATACATTCTACGAGGCAAACATCACCCTGACACCAAAGCTAGACAAGGACAATACAAAGAAGAAAAATTACAGGCCAATATCGTTGATGAATATAGATGCAAAAATCCTTTGCCAATACAAAATATTGGCAAACCGAATACAGCAATACTTTATTTATTTATTTTTTGTGTGAGGAAGATCAGCCTTGAGCTAACATCCATGCTAATCCCCCTCTTTCTGCTGAGGAAGACGGGCTCTGAGCTAACATCTATCGCCAAGCCTCCTCCTTTTTTTTTTTTTTCCCCAAAGCCCCAGTAGACAGTTGTATGTCATAGTTGCACATCCTTCTAGACAGCAATACTTTAGAAAGATCATACACCATGATCAAGTGGGATTTATACTAGGGACACAGGGATGGTTCAACATCCACAAATCAATCAATGTGATACATCACATTAACAAAACAAGGAATAAAAACCAAGTGATCATCTCAATAGATGCAGAGAAAGCATATGACAAGATCCAACAACCATTTATGATAAAAACTCTCAACAAAATGGGTGTATAAGGAAAGTACCTCAACATAATGAAGGCCATATATGACAAACCCACAGCCAACATCATACTTAACAGGGAAAAACTGAAAGCCATTCCTCTGAGAACATGAACAAAACAAGGTTGCCCAGTCTTGCCACTCTTATTCAACACAGTACTGGAGGTTTTGGCCAGAGCAATTAGGCAAGAAAAAGGAATAAAAGGAATCCAAATAGGCAACAAAGAAGTGAAACTCTCACTGTTTGCAGACGACATGATTTTATATACAGAAAACCCTAAAGAATCCACCAGAAAGCTATTAGAAATAATCAACAACTACAGCAAAGTTGCAGGGTGCAAAATCAACTTACAAAAATCAGTTGCATTTCTATACTCTAATAAAGAACTAACAGAAAGAGAACTCAAGAATACAACCCCATTCACAATCACAACAAAAAGAATAAAATATCTAGGAATAAATTTAACCAAGGAGATGAAAGACCTATACAATGAAAACTATAAGACATTATTGAAAGAAACTGATGATGACATAAAGAAATGGAAAGATATTACATGCTCATGGATTGGAAGAATAAACATAGTTAAAATGTCCATACTACCTAAAGCAATCTACAGACTCAATGCAATCCCAATAAGAATCACAATGACATTCTTCATGGAAATAGAACAAAGAATACTAAACTCCATATGGGGCAACAAAAGACCCCGAATAGCTAAAGCAATCCTGAGAAAAAAGAATAAAGCTGGAGGCATCACGATCCCTGACTTCAAAATATACTACAAAGCTATAGTAATCAAAACAGCACAGTACTGGTACAAAAACAGACACACAGATCAATGGAACAGAATTGAAAGCCCAGAAATAAAACCACACATCTACGGACAGCTAATCTTTGACAAAGGAGCTAAAAACATACAATGGAGAAAGGAAAGTCTCTTTGATAAATGGTACTGGGAAAACTGGACAGCCACATGGAAAAGAATGAAAGTAGACCCTTTTCTTTCACCATACACAAAAATTAACTCAAAATGGATCAAAGACTTGAAAGTAAGACCTGAAACTATAAAACTCCTAGAAGAAAATATAGGCAGTACATTCTTTAACATTGGTCATAGAGAGATCTTTTCAAATTTCATGTCTACTTGGACAAGGGAAACAAAAGAAAAAATAATCAAGTGGGACTTCATCAAACTAAAGAGCTTCTGCAAGGCAAATGAACCCAGGATCAAAATGAAAGACAACCCACCAGCTAGAAGAAAATATTTGTAAATCATATATTGGACAAGGGGTTAATCTCTATAATATATAAAGAACTCACATAACTGAACAACAAAAAACAAACAACTCAATCAAAAAATGGGCAGAGGATATGAACAGACCTTTTTCCAAGGAAGATATACAGATGGCCAGTAGGCACATGAAAAGATGTTCAACATCACTAATCATTAGGGAAATGCAAATGAAAACTACACTAAGATATCACTTTACACCCAGTAGAATGGCTATAATCACAAAGACAAAAAATAACAAATGTTGGAAAGGCTGTGAAGAAAAGGGAACCCTCACTCACTGCTGGCAGGAATGCACAATGGTGCAGCCTCCATGACAAACAGTATGGAGATTCCTCAAAAAATTAAAAATAGAAATACCTTATGATCCAGCTCTTCCACTACTGGGTATCTATCCAAAGAACCTGAAATCAACAATCTAAAGAGGCTTATGCACCCCTATGTTCATTGCAGCAGCCAAGAAGTGGAAGCAACCCAAGTGTCCATTGACTGATGATTGGATAAAGAAGATGTGGTATATTTATACAATGGAATACCACTCAGCCATAAAAAAAGACAAAATCGTCCCATTTGCAACAACATGGATGGACCTAGAGAGTATTATGTTAAGTGAAATAAGCCAAACAGAGAAAGACAAACACTGTATGATTTCACTCATACGTGGAAGATAAACTAATACAAGTACAGAGAGAACAGTTTGGTGGTTACCAAGGGGTTCGGGGGTGGGCACAAGGGGTGAAGGGGCATATTTTATATGGTGACTGACAAACAATAATGTACAACTAAAATTTCACAATGTTATAAACTATTATGACATCAATTAACAAAAAAGAAAAATCTCTTCTACCTCTAACATCTCTAGTAGTAATCTGGTGCTGGTGTTTCCCTCCCATATAGGCCCAGACTACTTACACAAGGTGCTGATCTCGGATCTTGCGCAGCTGGATCAGGTCAGGTTTGATACTGTTCATTTTTTTATCTATTTCTCGGTTGTCCAAAGCTTGTTTCTTCAAATCTTGCTCTAGACGCATTTTACTATCATGAATCTCACCCAGACGTGATTTCAATTTGTCATAGTTCATCATAATTCTGTGAAAATATTTGACATATTAATGCTAAAACAGGAACCAAGCAGAAGCATTCTATAGTGTGAGCATAGTCCTAAACTCTTAAGTGGTGGACATCTGCTGTGTCTGCATGGTCCATATCCATTCTCACTCTTCTGGGACAACAGCACCCTGATGCTCCCTGTAGGTAAGGGTTCCCTGCCCCCATCTCAGATTCATGGGTGAACATCCACACAACCCAGCCTGACCAATAAAAGTATTCCATTCCATCCTATCCCTACCCTCAGGCCACAGTGACTGGTTCAGGAACAGGAATATTACCCAAACTGACCCAATTAGAGTCAATTCTACAACTTTTGCTAGAACCATTGTAAACAGAGGTTCTCTCTTTCCATTGGAATTGCCAAATTATGAATATGTGATTCTAAGACACCCAGCAGCTATACTGCCACCTCACAGGGAAAGTGTGCCCAAGGATGAAGCCAACACAGAAAAACTGAGCCATAAGACAGAGTATGAGAGAGAATCCTGATGACCTTGTTTGGGCCCTAGATCCGGTCATGACTGAACAAGTAAAGCTATAGATATGATATATAAGAGGTAGCACAATAAATCAGTTAAGAGCAATGGCTTAGCAGTCGGCCTGCAGAAGTTGGAATCTCTGCCCTGCCACTTACTTCGTGGCTATGGGCAAGTTATTTAACTTCTCTGTGCCTTCATTTCCTCATCTATTTAAAACGGGCACCTACAATAGTACCTACTTCACTGTGTTACTCTGTGAATTAAATGTGGTAATACAGGTAAAAGGACAAAACTGTGCCTAGTACATCTTGGTAGGCACTCAGCAGAGGATGGCTATAATCTTTTCCAGCACACAAAGTTTTGCTGTGCTCTGAACCCTTAAGGCAACAATTACCCACATTACTCATTCGCCACTCAATAATATGTGGTTCTATATTACTATTAAAACTTTATCACGGGCCGGCCCCGTGGCTTGGCGGTTGAGTGTGCGCGCTCCGCTGCTGGCGGGCCGGGTTCGGATCCCTGGCGCGCACCGACGCACTGCTTCTCCGGCCATGCTGTGGCTGCGTCCCACGTGCAGCAGCTGGAGGGATGTGCAACTATGACATGCAGCTATATACTGGGGCTTTGGGGGGGAAATAAAAAAAACCTTATCATGCTACCACCTCCCTTTGCAACTAAACTATAAGTTCTTTTCTATTTCTTCATTTAATAATAATAATAGCCATTTATTGATACCATATGCCAAGATACATACACACACATATGCCTTTCTGTACCATGAATATGTGTGTGTCTTTATGTGTATGTGTGTGTATCACTTAATTCTCACAGCACTTCAATAAGATGTTAGCCACAGATTATGGAGGAGGAAACAGGCTAAGAGACTTAAGTAACTCACTCAAGGCCACACAGCTAGTAAATGGTCAACACAGAATTTAAGCCCATGTTTTAACCATTAAGCTATATTGCCTCACACCACTTAGCTCTATTCTTATGCACACAGAAGTTCACTAACACTTTAGTGCTAATATGAGAAATAATTTTGCTTTTCCCTTGCATGTGATTCATTTCCATTTACTATCCACTTTTTCACTTCTCAACACACTGTCATCTGGCTCAGTCTTCCAATATTCCACTAAATTTGCTTTGATAAAGGCTTCCAATATCCTTTTAGTTGCCAGATCCAATACTTCTCATGCTGCTCACTCTCTCACTGTAATCTCATTCTTAGCATCTACCATCACCTACACATTTATGCCTCCCAAATATTCTCTGTACCTCGAGTTCCAAATCCAAATAACCAGCTGCCTACCTCTCAGACAACTCCATTTGGATTCTCACAGGAACCTCAAACTCATCGGTTCCAACTCCAAACTCTCCTCATGTACTTCCTACGTTGGTGAATAACACCATCCCTTAGTGACTCATATAGAAATCGAGGAATAATCTTTGACTTCTCCCACACCTACTATATCTGGTCAGGCATCAAGTCCTCAGCATTTCTATTAACTCCCCCTCCTCTCCTGCCCTTGCTATAGTTCAGGACCCCACCATCTTTTAACCTGATGACCACAAAGACTGCAGTCACCTGCAACAGTCAGGCTGGTTCTGCCTCCAATTTATTCTTAGACTGCTGCTGTTGACTTTCAGTTCAACAAATATTCAGTGAGCACCACTCCGTACTCTCAGGCACCATAATAGGTGCTGGAGCTATCAGGGACAGTAGCCACCATCCTTACTCTTAACAAGCTCGCAGTTTAGTGGGTGTAACATTCAGTAAATGTTACAGAAGAGTTCGAGACCAGACACTGTAGGGGTAGGAACAAAAGCCCCTAAACCAGTCTAGGGAATCAGGGAAGGTTTTCTAGAAAAAGTCATGTGTAAGCTGAGTCCTAAAGGGCGAGCAGGAGCTAAAAATTTAGGAGGATGGAGAAAGAACACAGAAGAGAGGAGGTTCAGTTTGGTGCCATTAGTGGGAACAGCAAGTAGTTCCATAAGGCAGGAGTGTGAAGTTTGAGGGGCTAAAAAGCAAACACGACAGAGATTACTGGGGAAGAAAAGAAGTCTTGTCTCACTGATGCATTTGGAGGCATTAGGCAGATTTACCGTTCAATTTCCTTTTCATTCCCTTCTCTGCGAAATCGCTCAATATATTCTTTGCTATGTTGTTCTTGTGTGTGACACTGCTCTTCAAATATTTTAATTGTTTCATTAAAAGCTTCAATTGCAGTCCTCTTCATCTGTATTTCCTATAGGAGAGAAAAAGAAAAAACATATACTTCACTACCTTCATTTTTTTTGTAACTTTGATCTTAAAACAAATCTTATAAGTTACAATTCCATATAAGACCGAATTAAGACGGCTAAAACAAGACCCTTTAACTCCTACCCTTATTACTTACATGCAAAATACATTATTCAAACTCTAAAATAAAAGAAAAATAACTATTACCTGAAATATAGCTGAGAACCACAGAAAGCCCTCTGAGTTGCTAAGAGAGATTAACCCTGAACACCTTGAAGACAAGGATGAAGTTCTGCCTTTGCACCTATTGTAGTGCTTACCTCCAAAAGGCGCTAAAGGAGTGACTGGATGGAGTGGAAGAGTCTGGGCACCAAGATGCAAAGCCTTACTCCCAGAAGAGCCCTATAGAGTCTATTTATTCTTACTTTCATTTCTAAAGCCTGTAGTTTTCCAAGCAGATTCATCAGTAGATTAATCTGATTAGAAGCAGAAAATGAAAAAGGGAAGAATAGCTGCTAAAATCAGATGCAGAATAAGATGAAAAAGTACAGCTCCACAGAACAAAAGCCCAGTAAGCTAAGCCATTCAGCACTAGGGTAAAGAGGCCTATACATTTTGATGAGCTCTGAGGGTATTTGTAGACTTTAGCATCTGAATCATGATTCCCCTAAAATCTTCAAAGAGGGTTAAATTTTGTTCAATTTATTTCAGAAAGTCAAGGAATATGTGTAAAGGCCAGAAAGACTGCTATCCTGAATGTTTACAATTTTAAAAGTTTTGGTGCTTGCAGGATAACTCCTCAGTTTCAACAAATGATCATTGAGAATTCACTATATGGCAAGTACCATCTCGTGATAAAGAAATTCATAAAACATGGAGCCTGCCCTCCAGGATTCAGAATACACAAGTGAAACAGATTTCTGAACTCTAACAAGGTTTTGTTTCACATCATGGTAGAGGCAAACAGGTGGGGTGAATTAGTTATTTACTGCTTTACAGAGGCTTCATGGAGGAGGCAACATTTGAGCTAGGTCTTAAAGAACTGGGATAGAGAAAGAAAATGCAGCACTGCACATAGATGGCATGGCATGGCGTATACATGAAATAACAGGAGCTGTTCAGGGATCAGCAATTGCTCAGTAGCTGGAACATACGGAGATTAGCAGATGAGGGAGGCTAGAACCTTATGACGTTCCCTATAGTTGAAATTATATCTTACATATCTCAAATAGTACTGTAAAGTTAGTGAAATGCCCATATCTAAATATCTAACTACAAATTCTGCAACTCTCAAATTATAGTGGAAGGTCTTGGCCCCCTTGCAAGATTAGAAATTACCTATCAAGTTCTGGTCCTGTATCTGCAAAGAAAACACCAATAATTTAGACTTTACTAACACTGGTATATGTGTTGATAGGCAAGGGAGCAAAGGAAAAAGTATTTGATATTACTGTCAAAGCAGCAGCCCCTCCATAAACAATGCCACTATCCCTATCACCAAAACTATACACCGACCTGTATCCACATCCCTTCTCTCTCTTCTCCCTTTATCTACATGTGCTCTAGGTCTCACCACTTCTTCCTTTCTCAGGCACTTTATTTCATCACATCAGCCAGCCTCTCTTACAACATTAACTCTCTCAGTCTAACAGTTCCTTCTCATCAGCATACAAACAAGTTCTAGTAACACCACTTTGAAAAAAATCCCTTAACCCTAAATTCTCCTCTAGTCACAGTTAGGCTTCTTGAAAGAGTTGTTTATATGGGCTGTCTCTCTTTCCTCATCTCTCATTCACATCCCAACTCATTCTATTCTGGCTTCTGTACTCAGCATTCCACAGAGACCACTCTTTCCAAGTCACCAATGATCTCATTGCCAAATTCCTGTCTCTCATCCCAATCCATCACTAAATCCTATCACTTTTCCTCCTAATTATATGTAATCCAGATGTCAAATATCTCCACATGCAGTCTATTCTCACCCCATGCCAACTCTAGCAGGACATACCATCTCTTCCCATTCTCTGGGAAGAATTCACTTACATCAAAGCAATCTAGATTTTACGTAAAATTTCAAGAAAAAGTGGAGAAGGTCTACAACACTTATAAACAGAGATGTCAATTCTTTAATCTCCCTTTAACACTTATTGTCCCAGCACATTTCCAGTGCTGCTAATCACTGCATCCCTCCCTCTCTTCCCCCACCTTCCAAAGCTTTAAGCCTCCATGGCTCTTCTCTGCTCAGCCCTATCTCAAGTCTTGCTCTCAATTCTCACACAGAGAAATTTAGTCGTCTTCTAGCTTCGACCTAGTGGTTTTTGGTTGCCTCCATCTACCCCCATACCCAGTTCCCCAACCAGCGAATCCAAGCCCAGAACCCAGTCTCATATCAGCTGCTCAGAACTCATATTCTGCTGTTAAATCCCCAATATTACTGAGCTTTTGGGCAGCACGTGGAGCTTTCTCTGCTTTCTCCAGCCATGACAAGAAAGCAGAAATGCAGCTCTGTAGAAGCCAAAGTCACATGCAACAAAGTCTACTTTTTCTAGGCTCTGTTTACAGGATGGTTAGCTCTCCCCTAGACTCCAGTTCACAGCATGAGTCTGACTCCAGGCCCCTGCCAAGAGTAGAGTGCTTTTGGTTCATTACCTTGCATAAATTCATTCAACAAATAACTGAACACTAACTATATGCCAGGCATTATTTGAAACATTTGGAATACACAAGAGAATAAGCTTAGATAAAGATTTCTGCCCTCCTGGAAGCCCCTTTATAGTTTAGGGGATTACACGGACAATAAATAAGACATAATAACTAATTATATAGTCTGTTAGAAGAAGTATTATGTAAAAAAGAAAAGTAAAGTGAGAAAGGAAGATTGGAATTCAAGCTACAATTTTAAATAGAGTTGTCAGGTAGGCCTCATTGAGATGACAACATTTGAGCAAAGACTTGAAGGAGGTGAGGGGGTTAGACAAGTGACTATCTAGGGGACAAGTATTTTAGGCCAGGAAACAGCCAGTGCAAACTCTTGAAGGTAGGAAGCAGGTCTAGTATATCCAAGGAACAGCAAGGAGGCTAGAGTGGCTGGAGCACAGTGAGGAAGAGAGTTATAAGAAAGGAGGTCAGAGAGGAAGAGGGGCACAGATCATACTGGGCATTGTAGAAAGGACTCTGGCTTTTACTCTGTGTAAGATGTAGAACCAGAGATGGATCTTAAACAAAGGAGTGCTGTGATATTACCTATGTTTTACAAGTATCACCTAGCTGCTATGTTGAGAATTGATCAGGGGGAGAGGAACATGTATAAGAGCAAGAAGACCAGTTAAAGGTTTCTGTGGTATATCAAAGCAAGAAATGATAATGGCTTAGATCAAGGTATTAGCAGTGGATATAGTGAGAAGGCATTAAATTCTGGGTATATTCTAAAAGTAAAGTCAACAGGAATTCTGCAAAGTGTAAAAGAAAGAGTCTAGGATGACTTCAAGGCTTTTGGCCTGAACAAGAAGAAGGATATGATTGCTCTCAACTAAGATGGGGAAGCAAAGGGTAGAACAGCCTTGAGGTGAAATATCAGAGTTCAATTTTGGACATGTTAAGTTTGGGATCTCTAGTAAACATCCAACTGAAGCTGCTGAATAGGCAGTTGGATATATGAGTTTAGAGTTAAGAGAAGTTAGAAGAACCAGAGATATAAGTTTGGGAATTACTGGCATATAGATGGTATGTAAAGCCATGAGTCTGTCTGAGATCACCAGAGAGTGAATGAGTAACTAGAAAAGAGAAGAGGACCAAGATCAAAGAGGAGAAATCAACAAAGCAGACAGAAAGAACTACCAGGGAGGTCAAACTCCCAGTCACCTCTGCTTATCTTCAGATCTGGAAGTTCCATTTATGATTATTATTATGGGTTCTTGTTCCATCTCTGATCTACAGAAATATTCACATTGTTTTTGCATATAGCCATATGTTTTTAATGTTTATCATTTTTTAGTGTGAGATATAATAAGTAAAACACATAAAACAAATGCACAGCTTAACAAATTATTATAAAATGAACATCCACTACCAGCACCCCAGAAATTCCCGGTGTATCCTTTCTGGATCACAACTCCCTGCCTCTCCCCAATCCACCTTCCCTGTCTTGGTGATAACAGTATCCTGCCCTTTATGATGATCATTTCCCTGCAGTTTTACAGTTTTACCACTTCATGTTCTCATCCAAAATAAAAACGTTAACATTTGCCTGGTTTTGTACCTTATATAAATATAGACTCATATGTATTCTTTTGCATCTTTTGCTCAATATTCTTTGTGAGATTAAACATAGTGTTGCATGTTGCCCTTTAAATAAATATACGCACACAAATATAGTAATCCATTATTGCTTTGTTTGATGCAGAGGAAAGGGATTAAAGTACGCCACTTTGAATAAAGAGCTTTGTGTTTAACAAACATTGTCAGAGTACTTCAAACTTTTGAGGAATAGGACCTCATCTCTCCCTTCGTGTTTCTAGAGTCAAGTATAGTATCATGTTTAGACTATGTGTTCAACAAATGTTTTTGGATGCCTATACTGGCCTTTCTTTACCTGATTCTCTGTTTCTGTCTCACACATACACACTCAGTCAAATCTGGCTGGGGTTCCCATTATCTCCATCTTGTAGATGGGAACTTGAAGCATAGATAGACTCTCAAGGGACATAACTAGTTTTTAACATAACCAGGATTAGAAAATAAATCTCATAAATTCCAATTCAGTTTATTTTATATATTTTTAAGAAGGTAATACATGCACACAGAAAAAAATAAATCAAACGATACAAAAGAATATATAGTAAAGAGTAAGTTTCCTATTCCTAGACTCTCACTGCCTTAATTATCCTCCCCAGAGAAGAGATTTAGTTTCTGACCAGAGATATTCTGAGCACATATAAACATATATCCTCCTCCACACATTTTCTTTCTTTTTTTAACCATAAATGACACTATAGCATGTACATTTTTCTGTACCTTGTTTTTTTTACACAATAAATCTTAGAAATCACTCAAAATCAGTAAATATAAACCTCCTTCATTCTTTTTTATGGTTATAGAATAATTTTATTTCATTTTGTTTTAAAAAGGCCATTTTTGTTATAAAATAACATATGCATATTATTCCTATTATTATTTCCTTCTTTCTGTTTTAATCGTATTTTTACAAAATCCCTCTAATTCTATCACCCAAAACATCCCAGTGTATTTTCATAAAGTTGTCCCTTCAGGTGAGTGGGTACACCCACAGCTGAAATCACACTCTATATACAATTCTACATGCTGTCTCCTTTACCTAAAACTACATCCTAAGCATTTCTCAAGTCAGTAGGAACTCCTAAGAAGCACTTAATAACAGCAGTTGCCTCTGGGGAATGAGGACTTTTATTTTGTATGCTATGATTCATATAGAATTCAGCAATAATTTATATTGACTTTAACATACTTATTTATATAACTTTTGCACTTTTTAAAAATCAAAAAGTTTTAAAATAATTTCTGAAAAACTAATTAAATAGCTGCAAAACATTCTATTATAGGTATGATCATTTCACCATCCCCTAATGTTGACCACTTATGATGATTCAATCTGAAGAAGCTCAGTAACTTTTTCCCTACTTTACCCCAAACACTGACCTCATCACAGACAATTCATCTGGAAAAGCTAAAGGAATAGAGAGAAGCTGAAATCTGCAGTATAAAAAAGCATACACCCACACAGGCACACCACAGACACAGCACAAGTGTCAGGTAGAGAGGGAAAAAAAGGTTATTAAAATCATTCTGAATAACTTATTAACTAATAAAAGAAAACCTGAAAATAAAATGGAACCAAACATCTCATATAGGAAAATGGACCATATTAAAGCATTTCTGGCCACTGTAATCCCACACCTTTTCCCAATCAGTACTATATCTCATTCCTAATCTGTAATTCTCACAGCCAATACCCCCTAAAAGTCCCACAAGTCATGAGGTTCCTGGTGCAGTCTCTACCTTCACATTGCCCACCACAGATACTATGAAGGGCTTTGGGGCTGAGGAAATTAAGAACATTAATACTAGAGTCAAAACAAGGCACCATGAGTTACTGCAATACTGGAATAGTTCACAGCTGACTAATCCTTCCACAGCTAACAATTACAAACTATAAGCAAAGATACAAAATCAAGTATTTCACATTATAGTCAAATTGTCAAAAGACAAAGAGTCTTGAAAGCAGCAAGAGAGAAGCAATTCATCATGTACAAAGGATCTTCAATAAAATTAATAGCTGATTTCCCATCAGAAACCATGAAGGCCAGAAGGCGGTGGGATAACATATTTAAGGTCTTGAAAGAAAAAAAAAACTGTCAACCAAGAATTCCATATCCAACAGTACTGTCCATCAAGAATGAAGGAGAAATTGAGATATTGCAGATACACAAGAGTTGAGAGAGTTCATTACCACTAGACCTGCCCTACAATAAATGCTAAAAAGATTCCTTCAGGCTGAAATGAAAGGACACTAGACTTGAAGCCACATAAAGAAACAAAGAACATAGGTCAAGGTAATTGCACAGGTACATAAAAAGCCAGTATTATTGTACTTTGGTTTGTAACTTTTCTTTTTTTCTATATGATTTAAAGGACAAATGCATAAAACAATAGTTATAAATCTACATTAATGGGCATACAATGTATAAAAATGTAATGTGTGACAATAACAATACAAAGTGGAAATAGAAATATGTATAGGAGCAGAGTGTTTATATACTATTGAAAACTTATTAAATGATAAGTTGGCATTATTCAAACTAGGTTGTCATGCAGTTCGGATGTTAATTGTAATCTCCAAGGTATCCACTAAGAAAAACTAAAAAATATACAAAAAAGGAAAGAATTGGGGATCAAAAAGGTACACTACAAAAAAATCAATTAAATATCAAAAAAGCCAGTAATGGAAGAACTGAAAAACAAAAACACATAAGACACACAGAAAACCAATTGCTAAATGCCAGAAGTCAGTCCTTCCTATCAGTAATCAGCAATTATTTTAAATGTAAGTGGATTAAACTCTCCAACTAAATGACAGAGACTGGCAAATGGATTTCACAAAGAAAAAACAACCAATGATCCACCCATATGCTGTCTACAAGAGACTCACTTCAGATGCAAAGATACAAGGGGTTAAAAGCAAAAGGATGGAAAAAGATATTCTAGGCAAATATGAGAGCTGTGGTGGCTATATTATTATCAAACAAAATAGATTTTAAGTCAAAAGATATTAGAAGAGACTAAGAAGGGCATTACATATTGATAAAGATTCAATACATCAAGAAGATAAAACAATTATAAACATATATGTGGAGAAGTTCTGGTTTCCAGTTCTGCATATAAGAAACTTGGAAGTTACCACTCCATCCAAAAAACAAGTAAAAAGATGAACAGACTAAACAAGCAACAACTCTTCTAGGATCTGTAAGAGGTAAGGACACAGGACAAACTGCTGTCCCCAAGACTAGAGAGACAGACAGGCAAATATATGTTGTCATGGCTTACCAGAGCAGAGACTCACAAGGAGAAACCAGTACCAGAGTAGGAAAACCTGAACCGTAGTTGACAAATTGCTGAGGCTCAGTGTAGACAACTCTGACAGTTAAAAACTCCAGGGGAACTCAGTCATAGAGGGGTCCCCAAAATTTTCTGAGATTTACCTCTAAGAGCTCAACCAGGTTCTCAAAGTAAACACTGGAGAAAAATCCCCTCATGCTTCCAGCAGGGGAAGGAGAAAACCAATCATTTTGAAATACACCAGAGCACCCTGTTCTTCTTAACAAGGCCTGACCTCAGGAGAAACTAGTTAACCAGAGCCTAGCTTCTTGCAGTATTATCAGAGCCTAACTGACCTGGGAGAAGGAAAATACCCAACTCCAGTCCACTCTAGCCATCCTCTCCCACCTAAGGGTGGAGAAAAAAACCCTGAGAAACACTTGTTTAGTTTAAAGTCCAGAGGCGTAGACTCACTAAAAGACTGAGACCTAATCACGGAGCTACAGAATGCTTCCCTTCCCCCACACCTCACCACCATTACTTAAGGCCTAATTATGGCAGTTCCTTTTACTCAGTACATTCCTTCTGGCTATCAAGAAAAAATTACAAAGCATACCAAAAGCCAAAAAACATAATTTGAAGAGACAGATCAAGCATCAGAACCGGACATGGCAGGGATGTTGAAATTATTAGACTGGGAATTTAAAATAACTGAGATTAATATACTAAGGACTCACATGGATAAAGTAGACTGCATGCAAGAACAGATGGGCAATGTATGCAAAGAGATGGAAATACTAACTGGACACAGCTGACTGCAAAGCAAAGAGAGCAAAGACTGAAAAAAAACAGGACAGAATATCCAAGTACTTTGGGACAACTACAAAAGGTGTAACATACCTGCCATGGGAATACCACAAGGGAGGAGAAGAGAAAGAGAAACATATATGCACCTAACAACAGAGCCTCAAAATATATGAAGCAAAAATTGACAGAATTAAAGGGGGAATAGACAGTTTGACAGTTCTACAATAATAGTTGGAGACTTCAATATCTCACATTCAATAATGGATAGAACCATCAGACAGAAGATGAATAAAGAAATAGACAACCTGGGAAACTCTATAAACCACTTAAACCTAACAGACATATACAGAACACACTACAAAACAACAGCAGAATACACATTCTTCTCAAGTACACATGGAATATTCTCCAGGATAGATCACATTAGGCCACAAAACAAGTCTTAATAAATGTCAAAAGACTGAAATCATACAAAATATCTTTTCAAACAACAATGAAATGAAACTAGAAATCAATAATAGAAGGAAAACTCACAAATATGTGGAAATTAAACAACATGTTCTTAAACAACCAATGGGTCAAAGAAGGAATGACGAGAAATTAGAAAATACCTTGAGAAAAATAAGAAGGAAAACACAGCATATTGAAACTTATGGAATGCAGCAAAAGCAGTGCTCAAGGGAAATTTATAGTGTAAACACCTACATTTAAAAAAAAGATCTCAAATCAATAACCTAACTGTATACGTTAAGAAACTAGAAAAAGAAGAGCAAATTAAGCCCAAAGCTAGCAGAAGGAAGGACATAACAAAGAGTAGAAAAGAAATAAATAAAATACCGAATAGAAAAATAGAGAAAATCAACAAAACCAATTTTAATCTTTGAAAAGATCAACAAAATTGACGGACCTTTAGTTAGACTGACTAAGAAAAACAGAGAAGACTCAAATTACTAAAATCAGAAATTTAACAAGGGACATACTACCAACGTTACAGAAATAAAAAGGATTATAAGAAAATGCTATAAATAACTGTATGCCAACAAACTGGATAACCTAGATGAAATGGACAAATTCCTGGAAGCACATAAACTACCAAAACTGACTCAAGAAGAAATAGAAAATCTGAATAGAACTATAATTACCAGTAAGGAGATTGAATCACTAATCAAAAACTCCCCAACAAAGACAAACCCAGGACCAGATGGCTTCACTAGTGAATCTACCAGACACTTCAAGAACAATTAACAACAGTCCTTCTCAAACTCTTCCAAAAAACAGAAGAGGAGGGAACACTTCCAAACTCATTCTGTGAGGCCATCATTATTCTGATACTGAAGTCAGATCAAGAGACTACAAGAAAAGAAAACTACAGACAATGTCCCTTATGAATACGGATATAAAAAATCCTCAACAAAATACTAACAAACTAAATTCAGCAGCATATTAAAAGGACTATAACTATACACCATTACCACGTGGAATTTATCCTAGGAATGCAAGGGTGGTTCAACATATGAAAATCAATCAATATAATACACAACATTAATAGATTGAAGGGGAAAAAAATATACAATCATCTTAATTGATGCAGAGAAAACATCTGACAAAATCTAACACCTTTGCATGATAAAAACATTCAATAAACTAGGAATAAAAGGAAACTTCTTCAACATGATAAAGGCCATTGTTATCGACTAAACTGTGTTCCCAAAAAAGATATGTTCAAGTCCTAACCCCAAGGACCTTAGAACGTGACCTTATTAGGAAATAGGGTTTTTGTAGATGTAATTAGTAAATTAAGATGAGGTCATACTGGATTAGAGTGGGCCCTATTCCAATGACTGGTATCCTTATAAGAAGAGAAAACAGACACAGAGGGAAAATGCCATTGATAACAGAGGCAAAGACTGAAGTGATGCATCTACAACACAAGAAATGCCAAGGATTGCCAGCAACCACCAGAAGCTAAGAAAAAGCAAGGAAGGATCCTCCTCAGAGCCTTCAGAGATAGAACGGCTCTACAAACACCTTGATTTTGGACTTCTAGTCCCCAGAACAGTGAGGCAATAAATTTCTGTTGTTTTAGGCCACCCAGTTTGCAGTACTCAGTTACAGTAGACCTAAGAAACAAATACAGCCATATGAAAAAACCCAAAGCTAACATCATACTCAATGGTGAAATGGAGAGCTTTCCACCTAAGATCAGGAACAAGACAAGGATGTCCACTTTTCACCACTTTTATTCAACACAGTACTTGAAGTTCTAGCCAAAGCAATCAGGCAATAAAAAGAAATACAAGACATCCAAAATAGGAAGAAGAAAAACTATCTCAAATGACATGATCTTATATGTACAAAACTCTAAAGAATCCACAAAAAAACTGTTAGAGCTAATAAATTCAGCAAAGTTGCAGAATACAAAGTCAATACACTAAATCAGTTGTATTCTATGTACTAGCAAGGAACAATCCAAAAAGGAAATTAAGGAAACAATTCCATTTACAACAGTATCACCTAGAATAAAATACTTAGTAATAAAATTAACCAAGGAGGTGAAAAACATGTATACTGAAAACTATAAAACAATGCTGAAAGAAATTAAAGACATAAATAAATAGAAAGACAACCTGTATTCATGAACTGGAAGACTTAATATTGATAAGATGACAATACTACCCACAGTGATATACAGATTCAAGGCAATCTCTATCAAAATCCCAACTGCATTTTTTACAGAAATAGAAAAACCAATCCTAAAATTTGCATAGAATTGAAAGAGATCCAGAAGAGCCAAAACAATCTTGAAAAAAACCAAAGTTGAAAGACTCACATTTCCTGATGTCAAAGCTTATTATGAAGCTATAGAAATCAAAACAGTATGGTACTGACATAAGGATAGACATATAGACCAATGGAATACAACAGAGAGTCCAAAAATAAATCCTCACATCTATGGTCAATTGATTTTCAGCAAATGTCCCAAGACTATTCAACGCGGAAAGGGTGTTGGAACCACAATGCAAGGAAAATGGATTTTCACATGTAAAAGAATAAAGCTGGGCCCCGACCTTACACCACATACAAAAATTAACTCAAAATGGATCAAAAACCTAAATTTAAGAGTTAAAACAATAAACTCTTCAAAGAAAACATTGGAGAAAATCTTTATGACATTGGATTTGGCAACAATTTCATGAATATGATACCCAAAACATAGGTAACAAAAGAAAAAACAGACAAATTAGACTTCATCAAAATTAAGACCATTTCTGCATCAAAGGATACTATCAAGAAAGCGAAGACAACCTACAGAAGGGGAAAAATATCTAAAAATCATAAATCTGGGCCGGCCCCGTGGCTTAGCGGTTAAGAGCGTGTGCTCCGCTACTGGCGGCCCAGGTTCGGATCCCGGGCGCGCACCGACGCACCACTTCTCCGGCCATGCTGAGGCCGCGTCCCACGTACTGCAACTAGAAGGATGTGCAACTATGACATACAACTATCTACTGGGGCTTTGGGGGAAAAATAAATAAATAAAATTATAAAAAATAAAATAAAAGTCATAAATCTGATAAGGGATTAATATGTAGACTATATTTTTTTAAAAACTCCTAAAACTCAACAATAGCAAAAACAATGAGATATTACTTCACAACTACTAGAATGGCTATAAAAATTTTTAAAAAACAGAAAATAACAAGTCTTAGAGAGGATGTGGAAAAACTGGAACCTTCATGCACTGCTGGTGAGAACATAAAATAGCTTAGCTGGTGTGGAATACAGTCTGGCAGTTTCTCCAAAGGTTAAAAATAGAACTAGATGACCTAGCAATTCCATTCTTAGGTATATATCCAAAAGAAATGAAAGGAGAGACTTGAACAGATATCTGTACACCAATGTTCAAAGCAGCATTATTCACAATAGGCAAAAACTGGAAATGATCCAAATGTCCATCAACAGATGAATGGATAAACAAAATGTGGTATATACATACAATGGAATATTATTCAGCTATAAAAAGGAATGAAATTTTGATATATGCTAAAACATGGATTTGCCTTGAAAACATTATAATTAGTGAAGTAAGCCAGGACAAAGGATAAATATTTTATGATTCCACTTGTATAAGGTACCTAGAAGCGGCAAATTCATAGTCAGAAAGTATAGGTTACTTGAGGTAACAATGTTACCAGGGTCTGGGGAGAGGGAGGAGAGGGAGTTATTGTTTAACAGGTACAGAGTTTTTTTTTTTTTTTTTTTTTTTTTTTATTGATGTTTTAATGGTTTCTAACATTGTGAAATTTTGGTTTGTACATTTTTGTTTGTCCATCACCCCATATATGACTCCCTTCACCCCTTGTGCCCACCCCCCACCCCCACTTCCCGGGTAACCACAGTCCAGTTTTCTCTGTCCATAACAGGTACAGAGTTTTTGTTGGGGATGACGAAAAAGTTTTGGGTATAGAGTGGTGGTGGTTATATAACATGGTGAATGTATTTAATGTCACTGAATTGTACACTTACAAATGGTTAAAACAACAAATGTTTTGTTATGTATATTTTACCACAAGACAACAAAAATTTTTAATAAAAAAATTTTATATAAAAGTGAAAAAATGAATGCAAAATACATACATCACATCATCAGGTCAACGAAAGCTGACGCTATTTGCTGCCAAATGACCTGCCCTACAAGAAGTATTAATAGTGTTCTTCAGGATGAAGTGAAATGATATCAGAGGAAAGCTCAAATTTATAGGAAAGAATGAAGAATACCAGAAATGGTAAACATATGAGTAAATACAAAAGTCTCTTTGTTTTTTCCTTCTCTAAAATTAACCTAAAAATAATGGAATGTTTAATGCAAATATTGTAACATTGAACTATGGGGTTACACATGTAGATATAAAATATATGACAACAATAAGAGGTGGAAATAGAATTATGTGGTTGCAAGGTTACTAGATTTACATGATACATAGTACAATATGAACTTACTTGTGATTAATTAAGAATGCATGTTGTAATCCTCAGAGCAACTACGTTTAAAAAAAAAGAGCCATCAAAAAGCCAGATGAGGAATCAAAATGGAATACCAAAAAGTGTTTGACCCCAAAGAAGACAGTGAAAGAGTTGTGGAGGAACAAAAAACAGATGGAGCAAATAGCAAAAAAGTGAACATAAACCCAACCATATCAACAATTACAAGAAATACAAATGGATTACATACTCCAGTTAAAAGGCAGCGATTGTCAGGTTGGATTTTTTAAAAAGCCAGACACAGGGGCCAGCCCTGTGGCCTAGTGGTTAAGTTTGGTGCACTCCGCTTTGGCAGCCCGGGTTTGGCTCCCAGGCGTGGACCTACACCACTCATCGGCAGCCATGCTGTGGTGGCAACCCACATAAAAATAGAGGAAGATTGGCACAGATGTTAGCTCAGGGCAAATCTTCCTCAGCAAAAGAAAGAAAAAAAAAAAAAGCCAGACCCAACTACATATTATCTATAAGAGATGCACTTTATTTATTTTTTTTTTTTGTGAGGAAGATCAGCCCTGAGCTAACATCCATGCTAATCCTTCTCTTTTTGCTGAGGAAGACTGGCTCTGAGCTAACTAACATCTATTGCCAATCCTCCTCCATTTTTTTTTTCTTTTTTCCCCCTCAAAGACCCAGTGGATAGTTGTATGTCATAGTTGCACATCCTTCTAGTTGCTGTATGTGGGATGCGGCCTCAGCATGGCCGGAGAAGCAGTGCATTGGTGCGCGCCCGGGATCCAAACCCGGGCCGCCAGCAGGGGAGCATGCGCGCTTAACAGCTAAGCCACGGGGCCGGCCCAGAGATGCACTTTAAATATAAAGGCACAAATAGATTAAAAGTAAAAGGACAGAAAAAGATATATCATGCAAATAGTAAGTATATGAAATCCGGTGGGGATGTATCAGAAAAAGCAGACTTCAAGAGCAGGAGGATTACCAGATATAAAGAGGAATATTTCATGTTGATAAAAGGGTAAACTTACACAAATGTGTAAGCACCTAATAGAATTTCAATATACAAAAAGCAAAAGCTGGGGCCAGCCTGGTGGCGTGGTGGTTAAGTTTGCGCGCTCCACTTCAGCAGCCCAGGGTTCGCCAGTTCAGATCCTGGGCGCAGACCTACACACTGCTCATCAAGCCATGCTGAGGCAGTGTCCCACACAGAACAACTAGAAGAATGTACAAATATGACATACAACTATCTACTAGGGCTTTGGGGGAAAAAAAGGAAAAAAGAAGGAAGATTGGCAACAGATGTTAGTTCAGGGCCAATCTTACTCAAAAAAAAAAAAGGCAAAAGCTAACAGAGCGAAATATACAAATCCTCAATTGTAACTGGAGACTTTAAGACTCTTTCCCAATAACTGACAGAACTAGCAAAAAAAAAAATCAGTAAAGATATAGAATATCTGAATGACACTATCAATCACCTTGACCTAACTGACATTTCTAGAACACTATACCAACAACTATACTAGTCTTTGTCAGTACACGTGGGAAGTTTACCAAAATAAGGTATGCGCTAGGTCATAAGTCAATTAATCTCAAAAGACTGTAACCTTAATGAATACGTTCACTGCCATTAGACTACACAGACTACATAAGACTACAACAAAATTAAATTAGAAACAAATAAAATAATACCTAGAAAATCCCCAAATATTTAGAAATTAAAGAACACAAGGGCCAAAGAAAAAAATAACAAGGGAAATTAGAAAATATTTAAAACTGAATAATGAAAACAACAGTATAACAAAATTTGTAGGATGCACCTATAACCGGGCTTAGAGGGAAATTTATAGCTTTAAATGCTTATATTAGAAAATAAGTTTTAAAACCAAGGAACAAAATTTCTACCTTAAGAAGCTAGAAAAAGAAGAGCAAATTAAATTGAAAGAAAGCAGAAGAAAGGAAATAATAAAGATAAGAGCAGAAATCTATGAAATAGAAAATAAACACAAGAAAAAATCCATTATTGTTATCTCCTAGAAAGGACTCCGGCAAGTAATTGTGGCAGTAAGACTTCATTTTTTTTAACTCCCCCTCAAAGCCCCAGTAGATAATTGTATGTCATAGCTGCACGTTCTTCTAGTTGCTGTTATGTGGGACATGGCCTCAGCATGGCCGGAGAAGCAGTGCGTGGGTGCACACCCGGGATCCGAACCCAGGCTGCCAGCAGTGGAGCACGCACACTTAACCACTAAGCCACGGGGCCAGCCCTAAGACTTCACTTTGAATTTAGTAGAATGGACTAATGCTACTACAACATGGACTAATCAACACAGACCAATGCTTCTATAAATCATTTGATGTTCAAAATAATCCTCTGTTTCAAAAGTACATGCATGAGAAACCCAGTTAAATATATATTCTTAGGCTACTACTGACCCAAATATTGCAACAGATAAACTTCTCTGGAGACGTGAACCTTCATAAAAATTCCCAGCACCCTTTACATACTATGTAACTCAGGGAAAATTAAACCAATCCAAGTGTAACTAAAAAAGAATCAAAGTAGTTCTAGGAAAAGAACTAGAAAAAAACAGTTCTAGGAAAAGAACTAGTTTATTCTTCAGAATTTTGCTCTATATCATAAATGTGATAAAAGAAATATTATTGACTATTAAGGTTGATGATCTAAAAACTGTGTAGCTGAGATTACTAGTGGTTCTACAGTTTCCATTAGTTCTCTCTTCCTCCATAGGTAACTTCCAAATGTTAGTTGGGCACACCTGACAAAATAAAGACTAGCTTTCCCAGTCTCCCCTGCAACTGGTCATGATCTGCAGCTATGTCTAGCCAGTGGGATGAAAGTGGAAGCAGTGAGTGCTTCTTCTATGAAGTAGCCTTAAAAATAGACAATGTTCCTTTCTCCTTCCTATTCTTCCTTCCTGTTTGCTGGAATATGGTTGTGATGGCTGATATTGGAGTGAGCCAACTTTCAGAGATAGCAAAGCATTGGGACAAAAGAACCCTAGGCCCTAATGACTGTGGAGTTGCCTTAACACCCCCGGCACTGCCTATACATGAAAGAAAAATGAATTTCTCTCTGAAGCCTTTGTTATTTTGTTATTTCTTGTCACTTGCAGTCAAACTTTATCCTAGTTAATACTAGCCGATATAAATTAGATCCTTAACCAATAAAAAAACGATTTATGAATGGGAGAGGAATTACATCATCAAAGTCTCAAAAAGGCTGTGTAAGATACTAAGCTAAAGATCGTCAGGGGAATTATAGAAAATCTGATGTAACTGTAACATTGCATAATTATTGGCCTAAACAACAAAAATATACTAACCTGGGATGTTCTGGTATATTCTTCATATAGTCTGTCATACTCTTTACTCTTTTCCTGATACTGAGAGTGGTACTCTTGCAGTTTTTTACCTACTGCATCAATGTTATCTTCTTTTACCAACTGGTCCTATACAAGTAAACAAAAGATATAGAGAATGTTAATTCTGACACATGAATTTTTACACATCTATTTATTTTTAAATTGCATTTCTACTGTAAGTTTAAGCTATCATATTAATATCAAGCATGCAAAAGCACTAAATCCTTTTGTTAACACCAAGATCAGCCTTTAGATCACATCAAAATAGTTAATGCTTCTAAAATTAAGAAATGAACTATAAACAGGAAGCATAAACAAAAGTATTTTTACATGAAGTTAATAAATACATGCAACAAGGTATTAAGGAATAGTAGCCACAAAATAAATTCCAAAAATATCATAAATCTTAAGTAGGAAATTTAAAATGACTACACTTCTTTTTTTTTTTAAGTGATAAGCCTGGTAAATTAGAATCAAATGATGTTGTTAAATAATGACTTGCTGAATAGCTATCAAGAACTTCTATAATCGTACCTGTTGGTATCTGGACACTGGGTACATCAGCTTCACATCAAGTTTGGGATTGTACTGAGCAAGAGATTCATGATGATAGTGGTTAATGAGTTCCACCACAGAATTAAATGTCAGCGGATCAGAAAAGCCATATTTACCATCTCGATGATAGATCTTTATTAACTTATTATTGCCTCCCTTCCTGTGAACAGAAAGACAACTGTAGTTTTGTTTTCCCAAAAATTCTATTGAAGTGCTACTTTCATATGGAGATATGAAAGATTGGTATCACATAATAAACATGTTTTACTACATTAATGAGACTGGAACATGTGAAAACTCATATATAATTAGGTATGTAAAAGTATATATGATTTTTTTTTTTTTTTGGTTAGGAAGATTGGCCCTGAGCTAACATCTGCCAATCTTCCTCTTTTTGCTTGAGGAAGATTGTCCCTTAGCTAACATCTGTGCCAATTCTCCTCTATTTTATTTTGTATGTGGGATGCTGCCATAGCATGGCTTGATGAGCAGTGTGTAGGTCCACACCCGGGATCCAAACCCACGAACCCCAGGCCACTGAAGCAGAGTACACAAACTTAACCACTACATCACCAGGCCAGCCCCTATGATGTATTATTTTTACAACTATTTCCTTGGTCTATAAAATATCTTGGTTACTAAAGGTCAACATACCTCCACAGCATTCAGTATCAACAAATTTAGCAAAAATAATCACTTAAGAAAAACAATTAAAACAGAAGTAAATTGTATCTTTTGTTTATTTTCTGAACGAATTTTCTAACTTAAATTCTAACAATATTTTTTCAGGAAGAACAGAGACAATCTCTTTAGAACCTAAAGATATGTGGTGGTGTGTCTATGGAGGGAAGCAGAGGCTATCTCTATATAAAGGAGGATGATAAACATTTGTCACACAATCACCAACACACTCAAGGTTTTATTGTTAATGTGCAAACATAATTAAGCTCCTTGAATGATTTATAACTGAGTTATTAATCTAGCACCTTACATTATTTTGTCTTTTATATTTGCTTATAATTCTTGGAAATAACTATTTATTTAGGCCATCACAATATGTAAATGATTCAACCGTCATTCAACTGTTTTACAAAGTATAGCTTTTGAAGAGCCATTTATAACAGATGGGTGTAATTTGATGCTTGAATAGTTCAGACCACTTTCATTTATTGAGTCATATCCAATGGTCCCTTAAAAGATAATTTATAACCAAAGCTTAAAATGTCAATGTTTTGCAAGACTCATAGGGTATAATCTAAAACCACAGCAGGTCGATTCACTGTATCATAGCAAAACACTGCACCATACCCACTCAACTCTTCCTATAGCAGCATGGAGACTTAACGGGGGAAAAAATATGCCTCTGTATCTCTTTATGCCATGCTATTACACATGATAGATGAGGCATTGGGATTTGTGAAAGGTCAAACACAATAGGTTTGAATCTATGGAGTGATTTAAATTAAATAATGCTTAGAAGATCAGTACTTAGATGGACAAAGAATTATTCCTATAAAATGTACATTAGAAGGACCACCTAATCATATGTAGTTACTATACTTTGTGTGTGTACACTCACATATATACTCACAATAAATGCAAGCTGGTCTCTCCACTAGAGAAAAGTTAAAAGGCACACATTCACTCAAAAAAATTTACTGAACATCTACTATGTGCCAGGAACTGTATGAGGCACGGTGGATATCATGATAAACAAGCCAGATACAGTCCATGCTCTCATGGAACTTCCAGTTTAGGAGCATGAGGAACATATCTCCATCTTTAAGGTTATAAAGAAGATAAAGAATTTCTCATCAAGATAGAACATAAACATAAACAACTAGATATATCAAATGGTAATAAGTCCTATGGAAAAAAATAAAGCAGAGTAAAGGGAAGAGACAGTTCTGGGGGTGGAGGGATTGCTATTTTATATATGTTGCACAACAAAAACCACTCTGTTCAGGTGACATTTAAGTAGAGTCCTAAACGAAGCAAAGGAGCCAGCACAGCAGATCTGGGGTAAAAGCTTTCCAGGCAGAGGGAACAGCAAGTGCAAAGCCCCTGAGGTAGAAGCATCCTTGGCATTTCAAGGAATAGCAAGGAGGCCAGTGATGCTGAGGCTGAATGAGCAAAAAGGAGAGTAGTAGGAGACGAAGTAAGAGATGTAAAAGGAGCTCAGATCACATAACAGGCTGTAGGCCATTGTAAGGGCTTTGGCATTTACTGAGTAAGATGGGGAGAAACAATAGGGTTTTGAGCAGAGTGATATCATCTATCTTGTGTTTTAAAAGGCTCACTCTAGCTGCTACGTTAAGAAGAGACCATTCAAAGTGGGCAGGGGTAGAAGTAGAAAGATCAGTTGGGAGACTGTTAAAATAATCTAGGCAAGAGATGATAGTGTTTTGGACAAGGCTAGTAGGAATGGAGATACTGAGAAATGGTGGGATTCTGAATACATTTTGAAGAGAGAGCTGACAGGATGTGCTCATGGCCTGGATGAGAGAAAGAGACAAGATAAAGATGATTTCAAGGTTTTTATCTTAAGCACTTAGAAGAATGGAATTTTTATTTATTGAAATGAAAAAGGCTACATAAAAAGAACATGTTTAAAGGGGGAAAAACATTTTGGTTTTAGACATGTTAAGTGACTAGTGAACATCCAAGAGCAGATGATCAAGCTGCCTACTTGAAGAATCTAAAGTTCAGGAGAACGGTCTGGGCTAGAGGTATAAAATCAGGAGTTGTCAGCCTATAGATGCTATTTGAAGATGAGCATAGCTGAACAAGAGGAGTTCAAGGTCTAAGCCCTGGAGTACACCAGTGTTTACTAGTCAGGGAAATGAGGAAGAACCAGCAGAGGAAACCAAGAGAGAGCAATTAATGAAGTAAAACTAACAGTGTGGTATCCTAAAAAACAATTTTTAAAAAAGCATTTCAACAAAGAAGAAATGATCAACTGGGTAAATGATCTTGGGGCTTGGCAAAGCAGAGATGACTAAGCAATCCTGACAAAATGGTTTCAGTGGAATGATTACGAAGGAAGCCTGACTGGGATAGGTTACAGAGAAAGAAAGAAGAGGAAGAAGAAATGCCTTTGGACAACTATCTTGAGGAATATTGCTCTAAACGGGAGCAGAGAAATAGAAAAGTAGCTGGAAAGAGATATAGGGTCAACGGAATTTTCTTTATTTATTATTCTTAAACGGGAGACAATATAGTTTATTTATATACTGATAGGAATGGCTCAGTAGAGAAAACAAAAACTGAAAGGACAAGATAATTCCTAGGGTGATGTCTTTGAGTAGATTCGAGGGATGGGATGGGATGGGATCCAGTCCACAAGTAGAGAGATGGATCCTGGACAAGGACATGAAGTCATCCACTGGAACAGGAAAAAGGCAGAGTATTCACATTCCAGTGCAAGTATGTTTGATAGCTGTGGCAATAGGAACATGAGGGAGTTAGATCTCTTCTGACTGCTCCCCTGTTCTTAGTGAAATAGGCAGCAACTTCTTAGTTAAAAGGAGGAAGATGGATTGTTGATTTGAAGAGAAAAAAAGAACATGTGAAATTTTCATCTAGGAAAGTGGGAGAGCAAATGGACTGCGGATATGCAGAAATTCAGCTGGGCTATACTAAAGGCCCACTTAAGATCAGTAGTCACAAATTTAATGTGAGACCAGTCAGCATGGTGTATTTTTCTCCATGTTCAGCAGCCCAGGTATATGCAAGGAATAGATGGAGAGCTGAATTGAACAAGTGTTGGAATAGTTAGGTGACTACAATGGAGAGACAGAGGAGCAAGTTTGCTGAGGATATATTCACAAGGGTAATTTTAATAATGGACCGTGGACTCTAAGCAGAGAAGGAGGGAAGTGAAGACATGAAGGAATTGAGGAATGGTGAGTTTTTAATTATACGTCTCTCTCCCTCACTGTAATCTTCTTGAATAGAAGAATCACACTATTCTTTCTTGTGTCCTAGAACCTGGCCCAATGCCTGGCATATAGCAGATTCCTAAAGATTTGTTAACTACCCAGATTTTCTACAATGAATACCATTTACTGGTTTAAAACATGGTTATTGAATTGAAAAACCTCTACTTCCTCATTACCTACTCGCTGCAGTCTGAGTTCCCTCTCATTCCTCTCATTTTGTCACCAGTGACTTTTATCAAATTCAGACTCTGCCTCCTCCCTCTACCCCAGGCTCAGATTCTTTGCAGTATCTGAAATTTCTATTCTCCCTTCCTTCTTAATATTTCATTGTCCCACAACTTTTGTGACATTACTCTTTTCTCTCAACCTCTTAGACTGCTCTTCCTCTGCCTCCTTCCTGCTGCTAAACACAGTTATTCCCTTAAAAAAATTTGCCTTCAGCCTCTACTCTTATTTCCCTCTATATACTCTTTCATTAAAATCTCATTTATTCTATGTAGATGGTACCTGAATCTTTTTCTGGCCCTATACTCTCTCCTAAGTATTAAACCTACATTTATGACTATATGCTAGATACATTTTTACCTGGCAGTTCTGGAGCAGCTAAAAATCAACATCTTTTCCCTCTTCCCCAGTAAAATAACTGCTTCTGGGGCTGGCCCGGTGGTGCAGTGGTTAAGGTCACGTGCTCCACTTCAGCGGCCCGGGGTTCACAGGTTCAGATCCTGGGCGCAGACCTATGCACTGCTTATCAAGCCATGCTGTGGCAGGTGTCCCACATATAAAGTAGAGCAAGATGGGCACAGATGTTAGCCCAGGGCCAATCTTCCTCAGCAAAAAGAGGAGGACGGGCAACAGATGTTAGCTCAGGGCTAATCTTCGTCACCAAAAAAATAAATAAATAAAATAACTGGTCCTGACTTTCTTATATTCTATTCTTTCCTGTGGCATATTCATTCTAAGCCCAGCAGGCTCAGTCACCTTCAACTCCTCCTCAACCTCATACCTATTCCATTATCAAATCCCTTTTGCTCTTAGCTCCACATTGCCTCTGACTTGGACTCCTCAACTCCTTTCCTTAGAGCCACTACCCTAGGTAATAGTGTATTTGATCTTTCGATCATGTCACTCCCCTGTTTAAAACTCTTTATTGATTTTTCTTTTTTTGCACTTAGAAATAAAATTCAAATTCCTTACCATGGCTCATTAGGCTCTCTGCATCTGGCTCCTTCCCATTTTCTACTTCATCTCCTACTACCTGGTGGTTCACAGTGTAAGCCAACACAGTGGTCTTTGTAGTCATTTGATCCACTAAATCTTTCCAAAATCAGTGTCTTTGCATTTTCCATTCCCTCTCCCTGGAATTCTTTTCTGGCTGGCTCTTTCTAATCTTGCAGTTTTCAGAGGTCATATCCTCAAAGAAGCCCTCCTTCTCAAAACTGTCTTCAATTCCCTTTCCTCATATTGTCTATCATATAACCCTATGCATTCACTACATAGCACTTCATATACTGTGAAGTTATCTCATTTCTTTTGTTTGTTTGTTTTTGGTGAGAAAGATGGGCCCTGAGCTAACATCTGTGCCAGTCTTCCTCTATTTTGTATATGGGATGCCACCACAGCATGGCCTGATGAATGTGTGTAGGTCCATGCCCAGGATTCGAACTGGCAAATTCCGGGCCACCGAAGTGGGGCACGCAAACTTAACTGCTGCGCCACCAGGCAGGCCCCTCTCATTTCTTTTTTATATGTTTATTTTCTCTCCCTCTCCTCCTACTCCTACCCCCACCCCTGAATATAAACACCATGGACAAGAGACCATATCTGGCTTGTTCATCATTTCCTTTTCCTAGAACAGTATCTAGAATAAATCCTATTCTGGATCACCATTATCACTCAATTCATAATAGCCTTCTAACTCTTTACTAATATCTATCCTCTTTTATTCTTTCTATTCAATTACAGTCTGATCATGTAACTTCCCTGCTGAAAAAATGCAACGGTTTCCCCTGCCTACCTACCACATTAAATACAAACTCCAAATTTTAGAATTCAAGGTGCTCTTCAACACAACCCTTTTCCAACCTTCTATCCCCTACCACTTTTTTCCTCTTTACAAACTTTACCCTCTAGCCAAAGGCGACTGCATCTCACAGAATACAGCTCTATAGTTTTTAACCTCCATATCTTTGTTCCTCTTGTTACCAAATCCTGCAACCTCCCCTCCCACTTTCTACATATCCAAGCCTATCCTGTTCTTCAAGATACACTGCAAGTGTAATTTATTCCATGAACAATAACTTTCTATATCCTCTCAACAAGATATCTCTTTCCCTCCTTTGAGCCCCCAAAGCACATTGTTTGAACTTCTCCTATTATTTTAGTTTAATTCAAACTTTGCCCTCACTACACTATGTCTTCCTTGAAACAAAAGTTGTGTGTGTGTTTTTTTTTTTTTTTGGTGAGGGAGATTGGCCATGTGCTAACATCTGTTGCCAATCTGCCTCTTTTTGCTGAGGAAGATTGGCCCTGAGCTAACATCTGTGCCCATCTTCCTCTACTTTATATTTGGGATGCCGTCACAGCATGGCTTGATAAGCAGTGCATAGGTCTGTGCCGGGGATCCAAACCTGCAAACCCCGGGCCACTGAAGCAGAGAGCACAAACTTAACCACTACGCCACCAGGCCAGCCCCAAGACAAAAGTTTTAACTCACTGTTAGATCCTCTGCAGAGTAACTAGTACTGAGCTATGAGTATTTACTAAATTGAATTAAGACCATCACTTTTCCTAGCAAAATCTATCAAGGCCCAGTGCAACTGTCATTTCCTCTGAGAAACCTTCTCTTTTTCTTTCATTTATTCCTTCCTTCGTTCAGATATTTACTGAGTACTTACTACATGTCAGACCTTGTGCTAGATACACGAAAACTTGAAAACATTCTTGCCAGTGTCCACTGACCAATGGATAAACAAAATGTAGTATATACATACAATAGAAAATTATTCAGCCTTAAAAAGGAAATTCTGACATATGCTACAACTTGGATGAAACTTAAAGACATTATTCTACAGGGAAAGCCAGACACAAAAGGATAAATATTGTATGGTTCTACTTACACAAGGTACCTAGAATAGTCAAATTCACAGAGACAGAAAGTAGAACAGTAGTTACCAGGGCCTGGCGGAAGGGGAGCATGATGAGAACTCTAGTATAACACTTAGCATGCTGCATTAAGGTATAGTATATATGTGTCTCTCCTATTCCACCATTACACACTTGGATTATAAACTCTTGAGGGCAAAACCGTGTCTTATTCATGTCTATATTTCTGGTCCTAGCACAGTAGTCAGCACAAAGATAATCCTCTAAACTCTAAAGCTACCCGACAATACAATGGGCTGCCCCAAAAGGAAGATGCTAGCTCCCTATGACTGAAAGATCACATGGAAGCTCAATGGCCCTTTCTGAAAAATGCTATGCAGGAAATTCCTACATCTGGAGAAACCCAGTTGAACCAGGCAATATTAAAGATCACTTCCAGCTGTAGATCTCTAGCATAAGAATTCTCATGGTGGCCCATGAGACTAGGAGGCAGTGAGTGGGTCCCCTTGCTGGCCTTTGTTCCTGAAGAGCACTGCAGCTTCAGGTAAGTTACATAATTCTGCAGGCTCTTTTCCTCATTCCAAAGACACAAAATATATTGCTTTTAGTTAGATGCAATTAGGAATCCATCCATCGTAAAATGGCACCTTAGTGTGGGATTAAAACCATTTTCCAAATAAATAAGGCCATTCATTCATTTAATAAATATTTATTAGGCATCTATTATCTAATGCCTCTCTATTATCATGCACTAATCCAGACTCTGGGGATACAGCAATGATTAAACAAAATCCTCGATCTCCAAGAACTTAAATTCAAGCGGGGTAAAACAGACAAGGCGGGAGAGAAGAAGAAAACACACAGTGAGCAGCCCACACAGAGAATTAAATTGAGGCAATATATATCCTTGGATGGCTACTTTGGATTGAGTGGTTAGGGAAGACCTGAAGAGGTGACATTTATGCAGAGATCTGAATGACAAAAAGGAACCCAACTCTGCAAAGATCAGAAAGGACAACTATTGCAAACAGCAGGTGAAACAGCTACTGCAAAGGCTTTAAGGCAGGCTATAAGCCTCACTTGTCTGAGGTACAGAAAGGCTAGTAGGGTTGAATGTAGTGGATAGAGAGAGTGGCAAGAAATGAGGTGTAAAAAGTAGACCAAGACCAGGTTAAACAGAGTTTTGTCAGTTAGAATAAAATCCAAATTCTTTACCTTAAGTGCAGTAGGGAAACTCTTAAAGAGTTTTAAGCAAAGGCGTAATCAGACTCATATCTTAAAATGTTCACCCTGGCTGCTGGGCAGAAAATGGTCAACAGGGGTGGGGAAGATTAGCAGTTGTAAGATGCTGGGAGGCCTGTTTGGAGGTGACTGCAAAAGATCAAGCAAGATGATAGATGCTTAGATTTGGATGGTAAAGAAATGTGAAGAGATTATGAATATAGATTTGGAGGTAGAGCTGGCAGGACTTATTTAATGATGGATTGGGTGTGAGGGTGAGGGAAAAAGAGGAAAAAAAGATCTGTGGCTTGAGTAACTGTAGAGATGGTGGTTCTATTTTTGAAAAAAGGAAAGACTAGAAGAGAAACAGTTTGGATGACGGGAGTTCGGTTAGAAATCAAGAATTATGCTTTGACCATGTTAAAATTAGTGTGTCCCCTAGTTATCTAAGTGGCAAAGTCAAGTAGGCAACTGGATACATGCACCTGGAGTTCTGGAGGTCAGAGCTGGAGACAAGGCTTATGAATCATCACCATGTAGTTGTATATTAAAGCCATGAGACAGGACAAGCTCGCCTCAGAAGAATGAATAAGAGAAGAGAAGGAGGCCAAAATCTGAGCCCTGGAACACTTAACCTTTAGATATTGAAAAAAGGAGTAGCCTAGAGTTAGGAAGAAACTCAGGAGAGTGTGATGTCACAACAGCCAAGACAATAAACTTTCTAGTAAGAAGTGTCTATGACTAATGCTGCTACGAGGTCAAGTCAGGTAAGAAGAGAGAAGTGGCCATTGGTTGAGCAGTCCCTGTAGAGAGGCAGAGACAGAAGCCTGACTAGAGTGGGAAACAAATTACGTTGAATGAATCATTGTAGAACACTGATTATTCCTCAGCACAACCGAAGTCCTAAGGTATTAACTTCTGAATGTCTTTACCAGAAACTAATATAGTGACTCCAAATTTCTAGCATAAAATACGGGATTATCTTTCCTAAAGACACTAGGCTGGAAAGGCAGCAAAGAGTCAGATAAACCTGGATTTGAACTCATCCTCTGCCACTTACTAGCTATGTGTCTTGTTTTTTTTTGGTGAGGAAGATTAGCCCTGAGCTAACATCCGTTGCCAATCTTCTTTTTGCTGAGGAAGATTGGCCCTGAGCTAACATCTATGCCCATCTTCTTCTATTTTGCATGTGGGACACCGCCACAGCATGACTTGATGAGCAGTGCGTAGGTCCACGCCTGGGATCTGAACCTGGGAACCCCGGGCCACTGAAGCGGAGTGCGCAAACCTCACCGCTACACCACCGGGCCGGCCCCTAACTATGCGTCTTTAGGCAAGTTTCTTAACCAGGTTAAGCTTCAGTTGCCTCATCTATAAAATGGAAATATTAATAATACCTATCTCATCAGGCTGTTGTGAGGAATAAGATATTGCATGTAAAATGCATAGTACAAGGGAGATGTTATTGTTACTGTTATTATTTTTTTCTTTAGACAGTCCCTTTTTAATAAAATCACAAGACTTTATTGTAATTAGGCTATTTTAATTGTTAAAATTAAATGTGGAAATACCTAATACAGTTTACCTAATCTTTTTAAATATATATCCCATCTTTGTAAATATAAAAAGTGATACATCCACCACTTATGAGATTCTAATATGCCCACACGGACGGCATGATACAGGCTGAGAATTGCTTTATCTTCTACATATCCTCATCAGCATAAATTATGTTGAGTTTTACTCTCTGAAGTCTGCATTGAAGAAAATAATAGGGTTATTAGACGGGTGGATTCCGAACATACCATTAATAACCTTAGGCTGTGGCCATGACTTTTACTTCACTCATAAGTTCAACAGTATGCTTCTTACTTCCTTACATTTAGGGATTTTAGCTTTTTTGTTTTATTGCTACATAAAAATAAAAATTGTAGGGGCCGGCCCCATGGCATAGTGGTTAAGTTCAGCACCCTCCACTTTGGCAGCCCAGGTTTGTGAGTTCGGATCCCAGACACAGACCTACACTACTCACCAGCCATGCTGAGGTGGTGACCCACATACAAAACAGAGGAAGACTGGCACAGATATTAGCTCAGGGCTAATCTTCCTCAAGCAAAAAAGAGGAAGATTGGCAACAGATGTTAGCTCAGGGCTAATCTTCCTCACCAAAAATAAATTTATTAATTAACTAATAAAAATTGTTGCCATTTTTAAATAAGACATTTAAATATTCAATGTATAGAAAAAGGACAGTTAGCCAAATAACTAAAAATTATGTATCAAAATCAAATAAAAATATGAAAAAAAGTATATATAAAGTTTTAAATAAAATAAAGACATCTTTGTATACCCAGAAGTAAATAAAGCTAGAACAATTAGCCAAAATGCTGAAAAATACTCACCGCAAAGTCAAAGTGTAATCTCCCTGCATTTTTGTTGAGGCATCTCTGACCAAGAAGGTACCATCTGGCATGTCCCGTAATTTGTCATTTACCTCCTCCCTGAAGAACAGAATTATAGGAAAAATGAAAAAAATGCAAGCATCAACTGTTCTCTTCACATATTATTCCTAAGGCTAGTTGGGAGGTAGACACGTCTAAGGTTATAGAATCATGGCGGCCTTCAGAGGTTATTTAGTTCCTCTCCCTACATATGTTCGTACTGATTTGATTTTCAGTGTTATGCAATCTAAGGAAGGACTATATGCTTTTTAAACTCTTCCAGATTTCAACTGTCTGTAGGGGACAGTGTTTCCATCAAGACTTTAGGGCTTCCTCAGGCAGGTCTAAACTTGTAGAGTTTCAGGAAAAACCAGTTTCAGAAAAACCTTCCTAAACCAGTTTAGAAAGAAGGTTATATTTAAGCAACAGTGACAGCTGTGTCTGATCAGAGGGGGAAAAATTCATTACGCTCACAACCTTTCAATGTAATATTCTCTGATTTGAATTTATACTGATAACAAATTCCTTCTGCAGAGTTGGTTTAGGACTTTAAAGAACAACACTAGAACACTCAAAGGAAATGGCAGGGCATAAAAGACCCCCGAATTATAGAACCACGGGGTCTTAAAATATAAATTTAAATGGTATTTAAGTATAATAGATCTTTTTATTGTACAATGCTAAAATAAAAATTTTCCTATCAATTTTAATATAAAATATATTAAGTCTTCTTCATAAAATTAAACATAGAATTACTGTACGGCCCAGAAATTCCACTTCTGGGTATATACCCAAAAGAGCTGAAAGCAGGGACTTGAACAAGTATTTATACACCAATACTGACAGCTGCATTATTCACAATAGCCAAAAGCTGGAAACAACCCAAATGTTCATCAAAGCCAAAAGTCCAGATGAATGAATAAATTAAAATGCGGTATATACATATAATGGATTATTCAGCCTTAAAAAGGAAGGAAATTCTGACACACACTACAACATGGATGAACCTTGAAGACATTATGCTAAGTGAAATAAGCCAGTCACAAAAGGACAAATATTGTATGACTCCACTTATATGAGGCACCTACAATAGTCAAATTCATAGAAATAGAAAGTAGGATGGTAGTTGCCAGGCGCTCGGGAGAATAGAAGGAAAGGGGAGATAGTGTTTAATGGGTACCGAGTTGGAAAGAGGAAATAGTTCCAGAGATGGATGGTGCTCATGGTTGAACAACAATGTGAATGTGCTTTATGCCACTGAACTGTACATTTAAAGACACTTCACGGTGAGAAAAAAAAAAAGAAACGAGTGCCACTTTGGTAATGGAAGAGAACAGACAAGACAAAGAGATGGACAAGCATAGTAAGGAATACAGCATCAACCTGAACGTGATTTGGCAGAAATGGATAGGGCTTTTTAAAAACTAGAAAATAAGATATTCAAATTAAAAAAACATATATCTATTTTTTCCTTCTCTAGGTTCAAAATTTTCCAAAACCACATTTTACTCAAAAAGCAAATCTGTCCTACAGTTCTGTTTCTCAAAATGAGCTGTGTGAACAGTGCATCTAAATCACCTGGGGAGGTTGTTAAATGAAGATTCCTAGGCCCCACCCCAATGGATTCTTGTGCATGCAAAGATTGTGAAATCATTGCCTTAGAAACAGAAAGGTAAGGAAAATTAAGTGCCTATAAGTATGTTTTATCCTAAAACATGTAACTATCCTAAACGTATAAGTTTTATTTATTCAGAAATCTACCCTCAATATAGTATTAAAAGTAATAATCACACCCCTAATTTAAATATTTTCTAGTGACTTTTTTTGTGGGGAAAAAAAGCACTCAGAATCTTTTGAAATGTTCTCACACATTTTTAAATGAGAATTAATCTTTAAATGACAAATAGTGGGGCATTCAAATGTTTTATTTTAACTACTAATTCTCAAAAAATATTTTTTTAAACTATATTCAATTATAGTAGCATTCTAGTTACCTTGAAATATCCCCCCAGTACCATTCTGCATCCTGAAGAGAAACAGAACTGTCCTTTATTCCATTTGTAATGGCTGAAGTCATTGGCTTAGGTGGCTTTGGTGGAAGAGCTAGAAGAGAAATAAATATCATTTTGTGGATGTAAATTATTATTTGTTTTCTAATTTCCTCAGTCAGGAACAGCTCATTAACCAATGAACATTAACATTCAAATAATTACAAACAAATTAAATATTACTTATGTTAAATGTTAAACATTAGCCAAAGAAGGAATCCTTTTAGAACTCTACCAATGACTGCCTGAAAAGTGAAATTTTCAAGCTATTTGGGATTTTTTCCTTCTTATAATGTACTAACTTTTAATTCTGAACAGATCTCCAGAAAAACTTATTATCTCTCAAAAGACAATGTGAAGCCCCTTCACAAACAATTCAGTCCAAAAGCCATTAAGTGGGGCTGGTCATGTTGGCCAAGAGTTGGTGTCAGAGCCCAAAACAGGTGAGGGAGGACTAAGTCCATACAGGAGGACAGCAGCACAGCCCAGGATCTCAGAACTCAAGCAGGGTGAAGAGGTGCATGGGGTGCTGAAGCTGAGTGAAGTAAGAAGGGCAGTGACAGGGGGCCCGGTGGCACAGAATGTTGGAAACCAAGCCAGTGAGGACACAGTCTTCAGAGGTGGGTATCCCAATGCAATGGGGTAAAGCTAGATAAAGGTGAAAAGAGTTTCCACTTGGGTAGGGGATGAGAGGTGGCAGGGGGAGTGCAACAACAGCTCAAAGAGACTGGGTACACACAGAGAGATGGACCAAATAAGTAAAACTATTAAAGATAATAGAAGCCAGGTTTCTCACAGTCTAAAAAGAAGTTATAAATGTGGAGAGGTAAAAAAACAGAATGAGCCCTCTGGTTTGGACAAGAATGGCAGCTATTGATGTGAACTCATGGAATTCAGTATATAGATAGATACAAATAAATGTCTGTACATACAGAGAATAAACTATTCCCTAGCTCTGTTCCCTGAGAGGTCCTGGGATCAGCAACAGCCCAATACGCACACCTAGCACCCAGATCTTGATTTCTAATGCCATTCTCTACTGAAAGGGACCAGGGCTGCGGCAGAGCCAAATGAACCTGGAACATCACGCTGTGCCAAAAAGTAAGCAATGGTGCTCAAAGAATGAGGGGACATGACAAAAGAACAGAGAAACCAGCTCGAAGGGGCTCCCAATACCAAATCTGGAACAACTGGAGCATCAATATAAATAATGATAGTAAGGGAATATAAGCCATTAAACAAAATAGGAATCTATATGCCCATGCAGATATAAATAAATAAATGAAAAAACTGAGAGATTAACGAGGAGGAGGATTTATATAATCCCAAAGGGCCTTCCCACAAAATGCTCATTAATCACAAAAGTAAAAAGACTAATATAATAGTACAGAAGCCTAGCAAACAAAAGTAATCAAGGTTAACACCATCAGTAATGGTGAAATCATAGGCCCCCAATAGGATGCACTTAGACGGATACAAAATCACTTCTGTGATATTCCTGCCAAATATGAATAAACTGAATTTTAATCATGAGGAAACATCAGACAAACCACAACTGAGAGACATTCTACAAAATAACTGGACTGTAATCTTCAAAAATGTCAAGGTCATTGAAGTCAAGAAAGACTGACTTTCTTGAATTATACCAACTTGAAGAAAACTAGAGGATCATGACAATTAAATACAATGTATGATTCTGGACTGGATCCTTTTGTTATAAAGGACATTATTGGGACAACAGACAAAACTTGAATGGGATCCGAAGATGAAATGGTAGTTATACATCAATATTAATTTTCTGATTTTGATGGTTGTATTGTGGTTATGTAGGAGAATGTTCTTGTTTGTGAGAAATACATACAAACAAGGTCATCCTGGATTATCATGTTGGCAACTTACTCTCAATGGTTCAAGAAAATCAAGTTATGTGTACTGTACTTGCAACTTTTCTATAAGTTTGTTTCAAAAATTTTGTTTTTAATTTAACAAAAAAGTTAGAGACCATATTGAGGGGAAAGGGGAACAATGTGAATATATTCTTCAAAACAGAAACTCTTGGGACAGCCCTGTGGCTTGGTAGTTGAGTGCACACGCTCCGCTACTGGTGGCCCAGGTTCAGATCCCGGGCACGCACCGATGCACCGCTTGTCTGGCCATGCTGAGGCAGCGTCCCACATACAGCAACTAGAAGGATGTGCAACTATGACATGCAACTATCTACTAGGGCTTTGGGGAAATAAAAAGGAGGAGGATTGGCAATAGATGTTAGCTCAGAGCCGGTCTTCCTCAGCAAAAAGAGGAGGATTAGTACGGATGTTAGCTCAGGGCTGATCTTCCTCACCAAAACAAAACAAAACAAAACAAAAAAACCTCTTTACTGTCAAATGATTTTCAACAAGGGTTTCAAGACAATTCAATGGTGAAACAAAAGGTTTTTCGAAAAATGGTGCTGGAACAACTGGATATCCACATGCAAAAGAATGCAGTTGGACCCCTATCTCACACTGATTGCAAAAATTAACTGAAAATGGATCAAAGACCTAAATGTAAGAGTGAAAACTATGAAACTTTTCGAAGAAAACAGGCTTAAATGTTCATGACCTTAGATTAGGCAATGGTTTCTCAGATATTACACCAAAAGCACAAACAACTAAAAAAAAATAGATAAACTGGACTTCAGCAAAATTAAAAATTTTTGTGCTTCAAAAGACACCATCAAGCAAGTGAAGACAACTCACAGAAAGAGAGAAAAGCTTTGTAAATCATATATCTGATAAAAAAAATTTGTATCTAGAATACATAAAGAATTCTTGCAACTAAGTAATAAAAAGACAAACGACCCAATTAAAAATGGGCAAAGGATCTGGATATTTCTCCAATGAAGATATACAAATGGCCAAAAAACACATGAAAAGATACTCAATATCATCAGCCATCAGGGAATGAAAATCAAAACCACAATGAGATACCACTTCACATCTACTAGGATGACTTTAATCAAAAAAACAGATAATAACAAGTGTTGGTAAGGGTATGGAGAAACTGGAACTCGCATACACTGCTGATGGAAAAGTAAAACGATGCAACTGCTTGGAAAACAGTCTGGCAGTTCCTCAAAAGGTTAAATGTGGAGTCACCATATGACCCAGCAATTTCAATCCTAGCTATATACTCAAGAGAAATGAAACATACATCCACAAAAAACTTGTATATGAATGTTCACAGCAGCATTATTTATAATAGCTAAAAATTGGAACCCAAATGTCCATCAACAGATAAATGAATAAATAAAATATGGTATACATCCATAAAAGTGAATATTATTTGGCAGTAAAAACGAATGAAATATGCTATAACATGGATGAACCATGAAAACATTAGGCTAAGTGAAAGAAGCCAGCCATGAAAGACCACATATTACATGAATCCACTGACCTGAACAGGCAAATCTATAGAGACAGAAAGTAAAAGAATGGTTGCCTAGGACAGGGGGGGTTAAAGGGGAAAATGGGATGACAGCTAATATGTGCAGGGTTTCTTTTTGGGGTTATGAAAATGTTCCAAAATTGCTTGTGGTGATGGTTATACAGCTCAAAAATATACTAAAAATGATTGAATTCTACACTTTAAGTGGGTAAATTGTATGGAACGTGAATTATATTTCAATAAAGCTGTTACTTAAAAAAAACAAATTATCAGGGGCCGGCCTGGTGGCGTAGTGGTTACATTTGCATGCTCCCCTTCAGCGGCCCAGGGTTCACAGGTTTGGATCCCAGGCTCGGACCTACACACCACTCATCAAGCTATGCTGTGGCGGCATCCCATATACAAAATAGAGGAAGACTGGCACAGATATTAGCTCAGGGACAATCTTCCTCAAAAACAAACAAACAAAAAACAAATATTAGACTTCTGAATTTACAAGATGAGGGGAGAGTTGCTATAATTCATATTTTTTTCTAAGTAGCTATTTATTTAAACCTATCCTGTTTGAAAAGAATTTGATGTGGCTTATAAAAGTAGCTACAGTTAGAACTATAATTTTGCAAAATTTATAATTCTTCTAGTTATCCACTTATAAGGATTAACAGTTTAAACTTGTGCTATAGCTATGAAAGGTACAAAGACAAGATGGCCCCAGCACTCAAAAGAACAAATCAAGAGGGAATGACACATAGAAACACCTAACCATAATACTCAGCAGAATGAGGCAAATACTATAATAAAGGCAAAAGCAAAGTGTAATGGAACCCAGCAAAACGAGCAACTGATCCCTTCCTGGGAAAACTTGAAGTTCAAACACTAAGTTTCTCAAACCTAGTCCTTACTGAACTGAGTGCCATGACCACCAGGGCCCAACAAGAACTAATCTGCCTCCTTGAATCAGCAGGTGGATTACACCCTCATCACCAAAAGGAGTCACAGAGACTTGCTGTTGTCTTATATCCCTGCTCCGGAAAAGCTAGCTCTATACTGAATTGAGTTGACCAGGCTGCAGGGGGAAGCTGCTATTTACGGATAATGATAGTTCACTGATAGCTCTACTGCCAACAAACATAATGACCATTTCACGTCTATTACAGAGGGCTGCCCATAGCCTCCTTGTATTTGCTTCTCTCATCAACAGAAATACAAGAATGAAATGATTACAAAGTAGTTCCTACATAAAGTTGCTAAAAGAACATAATCATAATGAACCAAAAGATCTGAAATGAACGCAATACTGGCCTATTCTACATTCTTATCTATCATCACTCCATACATATATTAGACAAATATTTATGGAATACCTCCTATCTTCTAAAAGCTAGGAATATAGCAATGAACTAGATAAACACAGTCCCTATACTTACAGACATTATAATTCAAAAGATAAATTTCAAGGTAATTCATTTTTCTTAAAATCATGAGTATGCTCAAATTTAGTTCAACTAAACTAACCTGAGTTTTCAAAATAAATGTTTTGCTTTCTCTAGTAGTTGATCCCCATCCCTATGTAAATTATAGAATTTACTGGACAAAAAGTAAATAAAAATCTACCTTAACCTTCTAATTACACGTAGATAAGCAGATTTGTATCTATATGTTGCTTGCAGATTATAATACTATAAATGAAGATAAAAAAATTCCAAATGACATTCATTTTAAGTAGCTCAAGTGGAACATACTGAGGGAAAAGCTAATTAGGGTACATTAATTATCTTTCAACCCACTGACAAAGTAGTTCTTGCACTGGGTGAGCACTGCAGCGCTCAGTGATAAGTTTAATGAGTCTGAGCAAATACCTTCCTAAGTAAGTATCCATAAAATACCTAGCACTTTTATTTCTACGTAGTAGACAATGAAAAGCATCTCTCTTTCCATTTTCAGAAACTATATTACAAGTTTTTAAATATTAGCAATACAGAAAGATATTTTAAATTCAGTTTTAATTAATATGTAGATATATGAACAAACATATACACATATATGTATGTGTGTGTTTGTGTGTGTATACAGATGTGTATATATGTGTATATATGCATAAAGACACCTGGAAGAATATACAAACTATTGATAGCGTATATAACAAGGACGGGGGAGCAACATAGGGGAGCATTTTCTTTATGTATGTATGTTTTAACAACAATAAAAACAAAAATGATGGGTTATGAGTAATTTTTCATTTTAATTTATTGTGTTCGACTTTTAAAAAAATCTTTCAAAAATTCACTTTGATATTTTTTAAGGAAAGTATTCAGGGGCTGCAGCACTGTAAAAAAATTATTTCTTTGGTCATAATCTATAAACAATAGATTAAAGTATTATATCAAAGTTAAATGGACTGAAACTGATGACTGTAGTGCACTGTGGTATGTAAAGGAATATTCCTATTCTTAGAAAACACATATTGAGGTCTTTAGGGGTTAAGGGTGCAGATGAATATAACTTATTCTCAAATAGTTGGGGAAAAAACAATATTATTTCATATAAAGAGAGAGCACAAATGATAAAGCAAATGGAGTAAAATGTTAACAAGAGGTGAACCTGAGTAAAGGATGCATAGGTGTTCTTTGTATTCTTTTTTTTTTTTTGGTGAAGATTAGCCCTGAGCTAACACCTGTTCCCAATCCTCCTCTTTTTGCTGAGGAAGACTGGCTCTGGGCTAACATCCATGCCCATCCTCCTCCACTTTATGTATGGGACACCGCCGCAGCAGCATGGCTTAATAAGTGCTGCGTAGGTCTGCGCCCAGGATCTGAACCAGCGAACCCCGGGCCACCAAAGCGGAGTGTGGGAACTTAACCACTACACCACTGGGCCAGCCCCTGTATTCTTATTTTTGCAACTTCTCTGTAAGTTTTAAATTATTTCCAAATAAAATATTTAAATTATTTTTGTATATTGAGAATCAGAGTTAGGTACTTATTTAGGTACTTATTAAAACCAGGGAGGAATGGCAGATCTCAGCCCTCGTATTCTATGCTGGAATTTGACTTTGTGAAGGATGTCTTTAAATCAAAAATGGAAGGAAAAAAATCTAAAATAATATTTGAATGTATGTCTCCAGTGTGTGCTGGGGGGAGAAGAGGCACATCTACTTACAGAAGCAAAGTCAGAGACCTTCAAGCCCTTTGATTCCAAGTATACAAAACCAGGAGCCAGCTACCTTTCCCTTATTTCAGGGTCAAGTTTTAACCAACATTCTGTCAGAAACCCTAACCAACGACTTTCTTCATTCTGTAACCCAAACATACAGCGCAGTGCCTGGTACACAATACACATTCAATAAATTTGTTCATTCAACAAATACTGATTGAGCACCTACTTATTCAAGGCCTTTGTTTCTTTCATCCATAAAATGGGGCTAAAGCTTTAGTACCTACATCCTATGAAGATTAAATGAGTTAATATGTGTACACTTAAAACAGCATATGACAGCATATGATACACAGCAATCAATAAATACTAGCTGTTAGCTATAGGTGCTAGGCTTGATGCTAAAGATAATAACAAGACATACAGTCCAGTGGGCAATTCAAATAAGTAACACATACAATTACTACACTGTAGTTAAACACAGTAAAAGAGACAGTATTTTTAAAGTATATTTAAAACGGTGAATATTATGGTATAGGATTTTATCTCAATTTTAAAAAAAAGAGAATATGGTATACCATGGAGCACAAAATAAGGGAACGGAATCTAGAGGGAATCAAGGAAGACAAGATTTCTAGCATCCCAGACTAAAGGAACAGCATGTATATCAAAAAAAAAAAAAAAAAGTCCAATAGAGAATTAAAAGAAATGCCTGGCACACAGGGGGTATGAGGTGGGGAACAGTGGAAGTTCATTTTAGCTACTTGTCATCTTCTGTGTTCTCACCCCAATATTGCTCTGAGCTGCCTCCCCACTAAACCATCTTCTCATTGCTCATAATTCCATTCTGTCCTCTGGAGCTTCCTCCCTGATCATTCTCCTCACATTCTAATTAAACAAACTATTTTATAACTTCATTATCTTCCCAGAAAGTGTTTTTTCCCACTTCCTAGCCTTCTCTGAAATCTGGCTCTCCCTGAAGGGCACTACTCACTTTGCAGTCCTCTCTCTTGGAATGTTCCTCATTTTCCCACACCTCATGTACTCTGGGCCTCTTTTCTTCCTTACTCTCAGTTTTCCTAGAAGGGCCTCTTTTCCTTCTTTCATACCTTAAAACTTTTATTTCCTTGGCCCTCTTTTTACTCTATACTCTCATCTACTCCCATAGCTTCAAATACTACCTATACTCTGATACCAAAACAATATTTATAACTACAGGGTCTTTTCTAAATTTCTGATTGTCCAACAGAAGACAATTAATATGTGTCAAGCACTGTAGCAGACAAAGTGAATCAGATCAGTGCTTCTCACACTTTAACGTGCTTATAAATCACCCAGGGATCTCGTAAAATGTACAGTATGGTTTGCAAGGTATGGGTTGGGGCCTGGATTCTGCGTTTCTAACAAGCTGCCAGGTGGTGCCAACGCTGCTGGTCCAAACTTTGAGTAGCAAGTAGCTTACAGATGTCTGTCTTTAAAAAGCCTCTATGGGGTAAAAAAAAAAAAAAAAAAAAAAAAGGCAAGTAGAGCACAATAGATTAAATACATACAATCCTCACTCCCTCTAGAAATCACTCCAAATTGCCAATAAAATATATTTAAAAATCACACAATAGCAAAGAGATCAGGAGAGGAAACAATAGCAGATGATAACAACAAGACTTTAATACAGGAAAAGCAACCAGATGAATCTGACTTGGTGGAGTACAAAAACTGAAACCTAAGCCTGAAGACAGAAAGTCCAATAAAAAAGCAATCTGATTTATACCACTGTACTCTGGAAAGACCAGGAACTGGAGGCATAATGCATCTCTGAAGGGAGGATTGAGGGATGGGGCTGAAAACAGGAGGACTGGCTGAAAGTCTATAGAAAGAGCAGTTAGAGCCCCAGTTCTCCTCCTCAACCCTCAAAGCAACCAGGCAACTACCCCTCCCCTACCCTACACAAAGGCTGCCTGTCAACTCATCAGTGCAGAGAAACAATTCAAGAGGCTCTGGACACAAGAACACCAAGAAAAGCTGGGACTAGGGGTAAGTCCCTTATTGAAAACAGCAGAATTAAGGAAAAGTCTACTAAACAGGTAGATGTCCCAGCCCCTTTCCCCACTTTAGTTCTCTAAACACTGAACCACCAAGTTTATATCTCCAGGCAGGAGTTAGGGAGATTTTTCTCTGAAGAAAGTGACAATACCCCCCAAAATACCTAAAAATATGGACATCTGGGGGTTACCAATGCAAAAGATATTCATCATCTATCACCTTTCAGTGAAAGCCTCCAGTTAACATGTCCTGCCCACTTACATGTAGTTTCAAATCAGCTTTTTTGTAACTCATTCTTAAATAAGAACAAACCATTTTAAAAGGAAAGAAATTCTGACACATGCTACAACATGGATGAACCTTGAAGACACGTCTTCACCAAGACGTGAAAAACCTTGAGGAAACAAACCAGTCACAAAAGGACAAATATTGTATGGCTTCTCTTATATTAGGTTCCTAGAGTAGTCAAATTCATAGAGACAGAAAGTGGAATGGTGGCTGCCAGGTGCTCGGGGGAGAGGGAATGGGGAGTTAGTGTTTAACGGGTACCAAATTTCAGTTAGGTAAGATTAAAAAATTCTGAAGATGGACGATAGTAATGATTGCACAACAATGTGAATGTACCTAATGCCACAGAACTGTATACTTAAAAATGGTTAAAACGATAAATTTTATTATGTATATTTATCACAATTGAAAAAAGAAAAGAACAAACCATGAGACATTTGAGGAAAGCCATGAACATTAAAGAAGACCAAAACAAACAAAAAAAAAGGAATTTAGGAGTAAACAAAGAATTCAAGAAGAAAGCTTCACAGACACACACAAAAAGTATAATATCCTCAGAAATACAAAAGGAAATATTGCATCTATGAAACACAAACAAGATCTACAATAAAGTAACATTAAAAAACAAAGAAAAACATAAGAGAATTAGAGGATAAACCCAGAAGATCCAACATTGAACTAACAGAAGTTCCAGAAAGCCAGAAACTTTTTTTTTTTTTTTTTTTTGGTGAGGAAGATCAGTCCTGAGCTAACATCCATGCCAATCCTCCTCTTTTGCTGAACAAGACTGGCCCTGGGCTAACATCCGTGCCTGTCTTCCGACACTTTATATGGGACGCCGCCACAGCATGGCTGCACAAGCGGTGCATCGGTGCGCGCCCAGGATCCGAACCCCGGCCGCCAGCAGCGGAGCACACGCACTTAACCACTACGCCAGGGAGCCAGCCCTGAGAGAAACATTTAAAATACACAAGAAAAAATTTTCAAAAGTGAAGGACATACATTTCCAGAATGAAAGTACTCACAGAGTATGCCACACAATGAATGAAAAAGCCCCATATCAAGGCACATCTCTGTGCATTTCACATCAGGGATAAAGAACAGGTCCCAAAATCTAGCATAAGGAAAAAAGAGGAGAGAGCAAAGCCAATCCCCAAGATAATGATGACGGGAGTACCAGAATATCAACTGAAAACAATAGTTGGGATTCTAGCAAGAGAATGAACGGCAATTTAGGGGTATGTTGAAGTAAAAAAAACGGAAATGACAGATTATCGGATGTTTAACCATACTGAGATGAGTTTTATAGTTCTGTCAAAGAATACCGGGATAATACTGTGATAAGTACATTAAAAAATCAGGCAAATGTTTAAAAACTAAGGCAATTATTAATTCCAAGAAAAAATTATATAAGAAAGCAAATGTAATAATTATATACTAATGGCTTGTCTGTAAATACTACTTACATGGTCATAATAGTGTGAATACTAAAAGATAGTTTAAGAAACAATTATAATTTAGATATAAATATATTGGGAAAAAGGGTAAAGGGAAAGGGTGTGTATGCCATAAGAAAACTAAATCCCTATCTTCTTTAGAAGGAATAAATAACATCAAAAGTGAAAAAATTTAAAATAGTAGTATAAGCATATTATGAAAAATAGGGAGGTAAAAACCAGAAGAAATGCTAAAAGAGTTAAGTGTTGCCACTGTAGATTAGAAACTGGAGCTGGAGAGAGTAGGGCAGGGAACTGCTGTTTTTTTCACTATAAACCTTGAAGTACCTTTTGACTTTTTAAGCTATGAACATGTATTGCTTTGTTAAAAATAAACATTAAATTAAAAGAAACCCAGAGTTTATTCTAGCTCTGCCACTTAAACTAGATTTGGTAAATTCTCTCACCTCTGTAAGCCTTAGGTTCAATGATAATGTTAAAGCCAACACATACAGGCTAGCGAGAGCTGACTGTTAAATTTTCAGGAATTTTGCAAGCCATTGTTATACAGTCATTATCCAAAATTAAATCATATAAATACACAACTAAATAAAATATACTAAAAATAAAGGTAATAAACACACAAAATTCCTCACTTCCTTAATACTTTACTATATCATATCTAACTATCTATGCCTTTCAAGTCATTCTCATCTACTGTATTCATGTAGTAGAAATACTTTGTACTACTGCACATCTCTTTCAAACTCTGCATTCAGTATATCACATTGGTAGCTTGAAATCAGTCACAGTGGGAGTATTTACACTTCAGAAATCAGCAAACACTTACAAATCAGAGCTTGATTTATCGTTGTATTGATTGTCTACCAGGGGTCATCAAACTATCTTCCTCTGCCTGTTTTTGTACAGTGCAGAGTAAAGAATGGTTTCTGTATTTTTAAATGGTTGGAAACACACACACACAGACACAAAGAATATGCATCAGAGACCATATGTGGCCTACAAAGCCTCAAGTATTTACTATCTGGCTCTTGACAGAAAAAGTATGTCCATCTCTGATCTAGACTTGAGAAAGTGATGGAGAAAATGTTAATTCAGTATAATAATCTTAACTCCATGGCTGCAGCTTTAGTGTAATAAGAAATTATACGATGTTCAAAAAACAAATATAACTTCCTCACCAAACCAGTTTCTCCTTACTACTCTATCCTAAGAACGTCGCTATACATTTGTCAAAACTCACAGAATTGTACACCAAAAAGAATGAATTTTACTATATGTAAATTTTTTTAAAATTTCTTTAAATTACATGTGTAACTTTTTAAATGAAGATGACTTGGTCCAACTTCCTAGAGATTCTGATTCAGCTGATCCAGAATGAAACCCGGGCATCTGTGTTTTTTTAAAATACAATTGGTAATTCTGATTTAAAAACAAAAAACTAGGGTGAGAACCCCATTCCTAATCCCACATATATACGCTGACTTCTATGCTTACTCCAATAATCCCTCTGTTCTTTCACCTCTATGAGACCTCCAATTCCTCGAACTCATTACTTTCTATACAGTGCTGGTCTTCACTCCCTCTCTGTCTCAAGTAACACCTTCATCTCTTTTGTCTCTCTTATCCTCCCAACTGCACTTGCCTGGCAAGACTCTAATCACAGCTCAATTGATTTTCAGGCTTTTTTTGCTCTCTCCTGAGGCTGCTAAAAGGGAAAAAAAGCTACACCATCTTCAGTTTGATTTCACTAGTAATGGTCTCCAATCACAAGTAGACAACGCGATCCAAAAATCCTTCCCCAGACTTCCCTCTCTCCCACTCTTCACCTGGCTATTTCAAACTTTCTCACCCTTCCTCAAACATCATATTCCACCTCTCTTGACTCATTTTTAGTAGACCTCGTTTCACCTCCTACATAACAGAGAAAATAAAGGCTGTGAGTAGAGAGCTATTTCAGTTTCCTGCCACTTACCGATAAATTTATGTGCATCTACACCCATTTTTTCTTTCTTATCTAAATTAGTCACTCTACCAAATGCTCTGGATCTCATCTCCTTTCACCACCAGAAGAACTACGGTCTTCCAATACCCTACTCCTACCCTCTAGACTCTCCTGCTTTACTGGCTCCTTTCCTACAAGCTCATAAATATGCCCAAATTACTCAACTACAGGTCCGCTGACAGAAGTGGTTCTTTTGGGTTATAAACTCTTTTGAAGAGTTGATGAAAGCTTTAAGGCTTCTCTCCAGAAAAACGTACACACACACAAAGTTTGCATATAATACTGGGGGAGGGAGATCCATAAATCCCAGTTAACACTATGACTTCTGTTCTCTTTTCTCCTTCATACCCAAGCTTTTCCAAAGAGCTGTACACTGCCTCTGTCCTCTTAAATTCCCTCCTGAATCCACTGCAATCTTGCTTCCCAACATCACAACTCCACTGAAACCGCTCTTGCCAAGGTCAGTGACCCTGTTGCTAAATTCAGTAGACACTTCTCAGTCCTTTATCTGCAGCATTTGATACTGCTAACAATTCTCTCCTTTTTGAAACACCCATTTTACTCAGCATCTGAGACCCTACACTCTTCTACACTTTTTCTACCTCTCTGGCCATTCTTTCTAAATCTGTCATAGGTTCCTTTTCCCAGGCCAGATGGGGGGTATCATCAGGAATCTATCTTTGGTTGCCTCCTCACCCCACCACTCTACGCCAAAGACATTACAAACTGGCAGCCATAAGGCTGATTTTAGCAGTCAGAACTGCACTGTTTTGACCTTGCAATCAGTATTTTCCCCCAACCCCCCTCCCAGAGTGTTCTGATTCGCCAACACTTAATAATTAGGGAATTCTACATCAAAATCTTCATTTCTGGCTTCTCTCAAAAAACTGGAAGGTCTGGAAATCCTGAGCCCATATTGCCACAAAGCGATAATTACTCTCTATGGTCTCCCAGATACCTAAGGACAAGCATCAGTTGTCATTTTCATTTTGCTAGTGCAGCATTTTTTAAAAATATCCAGCCTGTTTCACTTACTGTTAGTTGTAGATATCTAAGTTTGCAACACTACGCTATGTACACTTTCCTGGGGTAATTTCTTGCTGTAGACCTCCAAATCTTATCTCCAGCCACCGAATCCCCACCTGGCTAATTCCTACGAGTAGTTCATTCTTGGTACCTCTTCAGGAAACCTTCTCAGATAGCCCCTCTTCTGGCAAGATTTGAAGAGCCCCTCTATTTGACACCATAAGTATTTCCTACTTACCTCTATTATACTAGTCAGTCTCTATTAAAATATCTTTCTTGTTTGTGATTCCTACTAGACTACAAGGTCCTAGTAAGCAGTGTATTCTGGTCATCGCTTCAACCTCGGTACTTAATATAGAGCCTAATATATGGCAGAATCTCCAGAAGTATTTTGTTGAGTTAGAAATGGAACTTCCTGGTATTCTAATTTATCCTAAGTTTATCAAAGCAAACAATCACTTAAAATCCTGCTGTACGATGCTTAACAAGAATATTGGCACCAATATTCCTCTCCAGTGGGGGTACATGCTAACATTTACTGAGTATTCACTTACCATATGTCAGGCAGTATTCTAAGTGCTTTACATTTATTAATTAATTTAATCCTCACAACAATCTTATACAGTAGATTCCATTATTATACCCACTACAAATGGAAAACTGAGGCACAAGGAGATTAAGTAAATAGCCCTTGCCCAACTAGTAAGGACTGAAGCTGGGAAATGAACCCAAGCAGTCTTGCTTTGCTCCAGATTCTATCATTATAACAACTTGGAAGACCACCTCCCACTCATACAGGAATGAATGATCCTTTTCTAACCCAATAATTTACACAACATGCTTTGGGAGATGCTTTTGAATGAAAGTGGTCATCCCTTCATAAGTCAACCATCTGAAGAAATAAAATAATTAGAGAAACGTGAGTACCAAAATGAAGTTTTGATACTGCAAGCATGCCATGAGCAATTCTGAAAGGAGGGAGAGTAAAAGCTTAACATGAAATGCCGTACACACATATTCAACATAAACTTTTAGATTAATTTAGGGGCCTTTAACTTAAAAGAATTCAATATTATCTAATAAATTTTTCTATGCAATAGAAAATGCTACTTTAAAGCAGCCTTATTAAATTGTGGCAACTGCTTAACATTGAAAATTCAAACACTGTACTGAGCATTCTAAGAAAATAAATTTGTGGTTAAAATGTAACAAAGAACTGCTAGAACACTGAACAAAAATACTGGCCTATGAATTAAGGAGCCTAGGTTCTAGTCCTGGATTTGCCACAACTGATTGTGACCAAATCGAGCCTTGGAGCCAATGGTTGTTTGGTTTTTGGCTATTGACCATCCATCTACCCTTCTTTGGTAACAGTACCACAATTTCATCTGGTAGAATAACTCCTTCCTCATACACACATCCTGGTCAATCAAGGTCTCCTGCTATCCCCTAGGCTTAAGGGACTAAAGGATGGGCATACAATCTGAATAAAGCAAATTGGATCTTTTCTCACAAGACTTTGAAACCTGAGCAAAATAAAGCAAAAATGGGGTGGGACTGGAAGTTCTAGCCAGAGTAATTAGGCAAGAAAAAGAAATAAAAGGCATCCAAACTGGAAAGGAAAGAGCAAAACTACTTCTATTTGCAGATGGCACGATCCTAAATATAGAAAATCCCAAAGAACCAAAACAAAAAAGAAAAAAACTACCAGAACTAATAGACAAATCTGGCAAAGTTGTAGCGTTCCAAGATCAACACATAAAAACCAGTTCTATTTCTATAAACCAGCAATGAACAATCTGAAAGGAAATTAAGAAAATGGTGTCATTTACAATAGCATCCAAAAGAATAAAATACCTAGAAACAAATTTAAGCAAGGAAATATAAGACTGGTACACTGAAAACTACAAGACGTTCCTGCAAGAAATTAACGAAGACATAAATAAATGGAAACATATCCCATGTTCATGGATTGGAAGACTTAACACTAAGATGGCAATACTACCCAAAGTGATCTACAGATTCAATGCAGTCCCTATCAAAATTCCAACAGTCTATGGAATAGAACTGACAAATCAGAAGCACAACATTGTGAATATGCTATACCACTGAATTGTACACTTTAAAATGGTTACCTGTATGTTATGTAAATTTCACCTAAAGAAAAAAGATAATCAATAAAAAGTCTTCCTCATAAAAAATAATAATAGGGGCCAGCCAGGTGGCACAAGTGGTTAAGTGTGCGCAGTCCGCTGCGGTGGCCCGGGGTTCGCCGGTTCGGATCCCGGGCGCGCACCGACGCACCGCTTGGCAAGCCATGCTGTGGTGGCGTCCTATATAAAGTGGAGGAAGATGGGCACGGATGTGAGCCCAGGGCCAGTCTTCCTCAACAAAAAAAGAAGAGGACTGGCGGATGTTAGCACAGGGCTGATCTCCTCACAAAAAAAATAAATAAAAATAAATAAAACATAAAAAAAATAATAAATAAAGCCACATATATATAATTGATTTTGGATGAGTTCAAAGACCATTCATTGAGGAAAGAAGTGTTTTCAACATATGATGCCAGAAAAACTGGATATCCATGTGCAAAAGAATGAAATTGGACCCCTATCTTATACTATATGCAAAAATTAACTCAAACTGGATCAAATATCTAAATGTAAGAGCTAAAACTACAAAGCTCTTAGAAGAAAACATAGGGGAACTCTTCACAACATTAGATTTGGCAATAATTTCTTGGACTTGACACCAAAAGCACAGGCAAAAAAAGAAAATAAAATGGAATTCATCAAAATTAAAAACTTTTGTGCATCAAAGGACACTATTAAAAAAGTAAAAAAGGTAACTCACACTATAGGAGAAAATATTTGCAAATCATATATCTGATAAGGGTTTAATATCCAGAATACAGAAGAAAACAACTACAAATCAACAATTAAAAAAACAAAAAATCGGCAAAGGACTTGAACAGACATTTCTCTAACGAAAATATACAAATGGCCAATAAGCACAGGAAAAGACGCTCAACATCATTAGTTATTAGGGAAATGCAAATCAAAATCACAATAAGTTATCACTTCACATCCATTAGGATGGCTATTATCAAAATAACAGAAAATAACAAGAGTTAGTGAGAATCTGGAGAAATTAGAACCCTGGTGCATTGCTGGTGGGAATGTAAAAATGGTGGAGATGCTGTGAAAACAGTTTAGTGCTTCCTCAAAAAGTTAAACATAGAATTACCATATGATTCAGCAATTCCACTTATAGGTATATACCCAAAAGAATTAAAAGCAGGGACTCAAACAGATACTTGCACAGCAATTTTCACAGCAGCATTATTCACAATAGCCAAAAGCTGTAAACAACGCTACGTCCATCAAAAGAAGAATAGTTTGTTTGCAAACTGTGGGTGTGTGTGTGTGTGTGTGTGTGTGTGTGTGTGTGTATGTATATATATATAGAATAGAATATTATTCAGCCTTAAAAAGGAATAAATTTCTGAAACAGGCTACAACACGAATGAATCTTGAAAACATTATGCTAAGTGAAATGAGCCAGACAAAAAAAGATAAATATTGTACGATTCAACTTATATGAGGTACCTAGAACAGACAAATTCATAGACACAGGAAGTAGAACAGAGGTTACCAGGAGCTGTGAGGTGAGAAGAATGGGGAATTATTGCTTATAGATACTGAGTTTCTGTTAGGAATGATGAAAAGTTCTGGAAATGGATAGGGGTAATGGTTGCACAACACTGTGAAGGTACTTAATGCCACCGAATTGCACACTTAAAAACGTTATGGTGAGGGGCCGGCCCGGTGGCGCAAGCGGTTGAGTGTGCACGCTCCACTGTGGCAGCCTGGGGTTGGCCAGTTCGGATCGCAGGCGCACACCGATGTGGTTGGCAAGCCATGCTGTGGCGGCGTCCCATATAAAGTGGAGGAAGATGGGCACGGATGATAGCCCAGCGCCAGTCTTCCTCAGCAAAAAATGAGGAGGATAGGCAAATGTTAGCACAGGGCTGATCTCCCCACCAAAAAAAAAAAAAAAAATTTATGGTGAAAATAAATTTTATATTGTATATATTAAAACAATTTTAAAAATTCCACAACCAGAATCTTTTCTTTTTGTCTTCCTACACAGTACCAAATAAATGGCTAGGCTGATTTTTACTAAAACAGTCATGACATAGACAACGCACTGTTCTCTTGATATGGTGCAGCAGTTTTCAAAGAGTGGTCCACAAACCGTTGGGAGCCCTTGAGACTTTTTCAGGGAATATACAGGGTCAAAATTATTTTCATATTAATATTTGCCTTTTCTTTTCTTTTTTGGTGAGGAAAATTAGCCCTGAGCTAACATCTGTTGCCAATCCTCCTCTTTTTCCTAAGGAAGATTGGCCCTGAGCTAATACCTGTGCCCATCTTCCTCTACTTTGTATGTGGGACACCTGCCACAGCATGGCTTGACAAGCAGTGTGTAAGTCCACGATCCGCACCCAGGATCCAAACCTGTGAACCCCGGGCTGCCAAAGCAAAGCACACGAACTTAACCACTACACCACCGGGCCAGCCCCAATATTTGCCTTTTTCACTGTGTTAAGGTGACTTATAGTGTAAAAGCATCTTGGATAAAAGATAAATCAAAGCAGTGGCATCAAACTGTACTATTTCATCAGAAGAGTTACTCTACTCTTCACTATCACACACCTGGAGTTTTAAAAAGAAGTCAATGATACTTAAAAATGTCCAATATGAAGCAGTAAAAAATTAATTTTATTAAATCTCTAGCTTTATTTTATTATTAAAACACAGAAATTCTTAAATTTTACAAATCTTGACCCTTGAGCACACATCTTTTTAATATTTTGTGTGACATAATGATAAATACACATAAGCAGTTCTGCACAATGCAACATGATGCTTGTCTTGAAGAAAAACATTTATGTGATTGACTTTCTGCTTTCTTCAAGGAACTCTACTTTTACTTACAAGGACAGCTAACAAACTACAATTATTCAGACTTGGGTATTTGGCAGACATTTTCCTTAAAAATAAACAAAGTAAGCCTGTCATCTTGCAGAAAACTACAGACAGTATTTGTTGCCACTGATAAAATCAAGCTTTCCAAAGAATATTAGAATTTTGCAAAACTTGAAAGCTTCCCAATAACGTAAAATTTTTTCTGCTGAGATCAACAGTGGTGTTAATGTGATTGTTTAATATTGCAGAATGAAATGTGAAAACATTTGGAAGATCTACATAATTCAGTCAACCAATATTTTCAAAAAGATTGCTATAAACTGAATGTTTATATCCCTCCAATATACATATGTCAAATCCTAAAGCCCAAGGAGATGGTATTTGGAGGTGGGGTCTCTGAGAGGTGATTAGGCCATGAGGGTGGAGCCTGCATGAATGGGATTAGTGCCCTTATAAAAGAGACCCCAGAGAGCTCCCCTGCCCCTTCTACCATGTGAGGTCACAGCAAGAACACAGCCACCTATGAACCTGGAAGTGAAGCCTCACCACACACCAAATCTGATGGCACTTTGCTCATGGACTTCTCAGCGTCCAGAAATGTGACCAATAAATTTCTGCTGTTGATAAGCCACCCAGTCTATAGTATTTTTGTTATAGCAGCCCAAATGGGCTACAACAAAGACCGATGCACGATGTTACAAAATCATGCACGGGTAAGAAATCCATTAAAGTGCAAGATAGACCGATGGATTTTAATATAACAGAGTATGAAAAGTTCTTTGATATGGTTTCTAATTCTACATTTCAGCTAACCTTTATAATTTTATTTATTTATTTTTCCCCCAAAGCCCCAGTAGATAGTTGTATGTCATAGTTGCACATCCTTCTAGTTGCTGTATGTGGGACACGGCCTCAGCATGGCCAAAGAAGCGGTGCGCCGGTGCGCGCCCGGGATCCGAACCCGGGCCGCCAGCATCGGAGTGCGTGCACTTAACCGCTAAGCCACAGGGCCGGCCCTCAGCTAATTTTTAAAATACTATGACTTGTCAAGTTTTGGTGTAGTATCAAGAAGAACTTAAATATTAATTAAAATACTCCTGCCTTTTGCAACTGCATATTATAAGGCTAGATTTTTCTTTGCAGACTTCAACCAAAACAACATATCACAACAGATTGAAAGAAGCAGATATGAGAATCCATCTGTCTTTTATTAAACCAGAGATCTGAAAAAAATATAAACTAATGCCATTCTTCTAACTAAATTTATTTTAGAAATTAAATTATTTTTCATTAAAAATATGTCATTTATGTTACATGTAATAGGTTTGTATTGTTATTTTTAAGAATAAAATAAACATTTTTAAATTTTCTCAGTTTTAATTTCTAATATAGTCAATAACAATAAATATAACTCAAATAAACAAAAACTTTTTAAGGTCTTCAATAATGTTTAAGAGTGTAAAGGGTCCCCAAACCAAAAAGTTTGAGAACTGCTGATCTACTCAGACCTTTGTTTCAAAAAGGAATTTTTTTTCATTACCACCCTTTGGTTCAGGTACAAAAAAGGTTTATGTAAACTGAATTGTACCCTGAAACCAAAAAAAAAGGGCTAGGATAAAAAAGAGGCTCAGGTTCTGATCCTACAAGTTATTCAGAAGGCCGTATTTAAGGAACAAAACAGGCTCAGTGAAAGGGATCAGAATATGCCACCTCAGGGCCAGCCCCATGGCTTAGCAGTTGGGTGCACGCGCTCCACTACTGGCGGCCCAGATTCGGATCCTGGGCACGCACCAAGGCACCGCTTCTCTGGCCATGCTGAGGCCACGTCCCACATACAGCAACTAGAAGGATGTGCAACTATGACATACAACTATCTACTGGGGCTTTGGGGAAAAAAAAGGAGGAGGATTGGCAATAGCTGTTAGCTCAGGGCCGGTCTTCCTCAGCAAAAAGAGTGTGATTAGCACAGATGTTAGCTCAGGGCTGATCTTCCTCACAAAAAAAAAAAAGAATATGCTCCCTCCAAATACGCCACTTTGGCATAAGGATTATTTTTGACCTGAAGGCAAATAAAATATAGCAGACACAGGAAGAACTCTCTATCTTCCCCCTTTCTGCCTAAAAGCAGGGCCTATATTTCCATTTGTAAAGGTGTCTCCCTCTCCCATACCAGGAAGAGGAGAATCACTCTTAATCACTGGAGATGACTCTTATCATTGGAGACAGCACCAACTTGAGTCTGTATAAACAAACCTTACTAAAATAACCCTTATATTCCATTAGTTTCCCCCATATATTTACCTTCCCACAATCTACTGCTCCCAGAAGACCAAACCGCTTCTCCTTTGCCTACTCACTTCTCCACAATTTATTACCCTTTGTTAAAATGGTATACAAGCTCTCACTGGTTTTTTGAAAATATAAACAAAATAGACAAACTTTTAGCTAGACTCACCAAGGAAAAAAGAGAGGACTCAAACAAAATCAGAAATGAAAGAGGAGACATTATAACTGATACCACAGAAATACAAAGGATCATAAGAGATTACTGTGAACAACAATATGCCAAAAAATTGGACAACTTAGAACAAATGGATAAATTCCTAGAAACCTACAATCTATCAAGACTAAATCATGAAGAAATAGAAAATCTGAACAGACCAATTACTAGTAAGGAGATTGAATCAGTCATCAAAAACCTCATGACAAACAAAAGTCCAGGACCAGATGGCTTCACTGGTAAATTCTACCAAACATTCAAAAAAGAACTAATACGTAATCTTCTCAAACTCTTCCAAAAAAATACAAGAGGAGGAAACACTTCCAAACTCATTTTGCAGGGCCAGCATTACATTGATACCAAAACCAGACAAGGACACTAAAAGAAAAGAAAATTACAGACCAATATCCCTGATGAAGATAGATGCAAAAATCCTCAACAAAATACTAGCAACCCAAATTCAACAATACATTAAAAGGATCATACACCATGATCAAGTGGGATTTATTCCAGGGATGCAAGAATGGTTCAACATCCACAAATCAATCAGTGTGATACACCACATGAACAAAAGGAAGGATAAAAATCACATGATCATCTCAGTAGATGCTGAAAAAGCATTTGACAAAATTCAACACCCATTCACGATAAAAATCTCTCAACAAAATGGGTATAGAGAGAATGTACTTCAACATATTAAAGGCCATGTGTGACAAGCCCACAGCTAACATCATACTCAATGGTGAAAATATGAAAGCTTCTCCTCTAAATCAGAAACAAGAAAAGGATGTCCACTCCTGCCACTTTTATTCAACATAATATTGGAAGTCCTGGCCAGAGCAATTAGGCAATAAAAAGAAATAAAAGGCATTCAAATTGGAAAGGAAGAAGTAAAACTGTCACTATTTGTAGATGACATGATATTATATATAGAAAACCTTAAAGACATCACCAAAAAACCGTTAGAACTAATCAATGAATTCAGTAAAGTTGCAGGAAACAAAATCAATATACAAAAATCAGTTGTGTGGGGCCGGCCCAGTGGCATAGCGGTTAAGTTCACACATTCCACTTCAGCGGCCTGGGGTTCACCAGTTCGGATCCTGGGCACAGACCTACTTACCGCTCATCAAGCCACGCTGAAGCAGCATCCCACATAGAAGAGCTACAACTCTACAACTATGACACACAACTATGTACTGGGGCTTTGGGGAGAAAAAAGGAAAAAAAAAAAAAATCAGTTGTGTTTCATGCCAGCTCTCATGGTCTAGTGGCTAAAGTTCCACGCACCCTGCCTCCGCAACCTGGGTTCACTTCCCCGTCGCAGAACCACATTACCCATCTGTCAGTTGCCATGCTGTGGCAGCAGCTCACACAGAAGAACTAGACGAACTTACAACTAAGATATACAACCATGCACTGGAGCTTTGGGGAGAAGGAAAAAACAAAAAAAAAAAAAGAGGAGGATTGATAACAGATATTAGCTCAGGGCAAATCCTCACCTGCAAAAAAAAAAAACCAGCTCTGTTTGTATATACTAATAACAAACTATGAGAAAGAGAAATTAAGAAATCCCATTTAAAATTGCATCAAAAAGAATAACACACCTAGGAATAAATTTAACCAAGGAGATGAAAAATCTGTGCACTGAAAACTGTTAAGACATTGATAAAAGAAATTGAAGAAGACACAAATAAATGGAAAGATAGTCCAAGCTCATGGATTGCAAGAATATTGTTAAAATGCCCATACTATCCAAAGCAATTTAGGAATTCAATGCAATCCCTATGAAAATTCCAATGGTTAATGTACAACATGATGACTATAGTTAATACTGTTGTATGATATATAGGAAAGTTAAGAGAGTGGATTCTAAGAACTCTCATCACAAGGAGATTTCTTTTTCTTTTCTTTTAATTGTATCTATACGAGATGATGGATGTTAACTAAACCTATTGTGGTAATCATTTCACAATATATGTAAATCAAACTATCATGCTGTATACCTTAAACTTATACAGTGATGTATGTCAATTATTTCTCAATAACTGGAAAGAAATCCAACGGCACTTTTCACAGAAATAGAACAATTCTAAAATGTGTGTGGAAGCACAAAAGACCCAAATAGCCAAAGCAATCTTGAGAAAGAACAACAAAGCTGGAGACATCACACTTCCTGATTTCAAACTATATTACAAAACTATAGTAATCAAAACAGTAAGGAATTGGCATAAAAAGTCACATAGATCAACCCATTAATTTACGACAAAGGAGCCAAGAACATACAATGGGGAAAGGACAGTCTCTTCAATAAATGGTGATGGGAAAACTGAACAGTCACATACAAAAGAATGAAACCGGACCACTATCTTACACCATACACAAAAATCAACTCAAAATGGATTGAAGACTTGAACGTAAGACCTGAAAGCGTAAAACTCCTAGAAGAAAACATAGACAAACTCATCGGTTTTGGCAATGCTTTCTTGGATTTGACACCAAAAGCAAAGGCCACAAAAGCAAAAATAAACAAGTGGAAATACATCAAACTAAAGGAAACTATCAACAAAATTAAAAGGCAACCTACCAAATTGGAGAAAATATTTGCAAATCACATATGTGATAAGGGGTTAATATTTAAAATAGACAAAGAACTCATACAGGGCCTGCCTGGTGGCTTAGTGGTTAGGTGCGCGTGCTCTGCTACTGGCAGCCCAGGTTCGGATCCCAGGCGCGCACTGAGGCACCGCTTCTCCAGCTAGGCTGAGGCCACGTCCCACGTACAGCAACTAGAAGGATGTGCAACTATGACATACAACTATCTACTGGGGCTTTAGCAAAAAAAAAGGAGGAGGATTGGCAATAGATGTTAGCTCAGAGCCGGACTTCCTCAGCAAAAAGAGGAGGATTAGCATGGATGTTAGCTCAAGGCTGATCTTCCTCACAAAAATAAATAAATAAATAAAAGAACTCACACAACTCAAGAGCAAAAACAACCAATCTGAATAAAAAATGGGCAGAGGATCTGAATAGACATTTTCCAAAGAAGACATACAGATGGCCAATAGGTACATGAAAAGGTGCTCAACATCACTAATCATCAGGGAAATGCAAATCAAAACCACAATGAGATATCACCTCCCACCTGTTAGAATGGCTATCATCAAAAAGAAAAAGAAGGGCCGGCCCCGTGGCTTAGCAGTTAAGTGCGCGTGCTCCGCAGCTGGCGGCCGGGCGCGCACAGATGCACCACTTCTCTGGCCATGCTGAGGCCGCGTCCCACATACAGCAACTAGAAGGATGGGCAGCTATGACATACAACTATCTACTGGGGCTTTGGGGGGAAAAAAATAAATAAATAAAATTATTTTTTAAAAAAATGTTGCTTTAAAAAAAAAAGAAAAAGAAGAAAATAACAAGAGTTGGTGAAGATGTGGAGAAAAGGGAACCCTTGTGCACAACTGGTGAGAATGTAAATTGGTATAGGCACTATGGAAGACAGTATGGAGGCTCCTCAAAAAATTAAAAATAGATCTAGTAATGATATAGCACATAATCTAGCAATTTCACTTCTGGGTATTTATGCAAAGGAAACAAAAACACTAACTTGAAAAGATATCTGCACTCCCATGTTCACTGCAGCATTACTTACAATAGCCAAGACAAAGAAACAATCTAAGTGTTCATCAATGGATGAATGGATAAAGAAAATGTGTGTATATATATACACACACACATATATACACACACACAATAGATTATTATTCAGCCATAAAAAAGAAGGAAATTCTGCCATCTGCGACAACATAGATGGACCTTGAGGGCATTATACTAGAGTCATACACTGCATAATGTTGTTTCAGTCAACAACGGACCACATATAGGATGGTGGTCCCATAAAATTAGTATCATATTGCCTAGGTGTGTAATAGGCTATATCATCTAGGTTTGTGTAAGTATACTCTATGATGTTCACACAACCACGAAATTGTCTAATGACGCATTTCTTTTTTTTTTTTTTTGTGAGGAAGACCAGCCCTGAGCTAACATCCAACGCCAATCCTCCTCTTTTTTGCTGATGAAGACTGGCCCAGGGCTAACATCCGTGCCCATCTTCCTCTACTTTATATGGGATGCCGCCACAGCATGGCTTAACAAGCAGTGTGTCGGTGCGCGCCCGGGATCCGAACCAGCGAACCCCAGGCCACCGCAGCGGAGCGTGTGCACTCAACCGCTTGCACCACCGGGCCAGCCCCTGACGCATTTCTTAGAACATATTCCCATCACTAAGCAACTGCATGACTATAAATGAAATAAGTCAGATAGAAAAAGACAAATACTGTAAGATCTCACTTATACGTGGAATCTAAAAAAAAACAAACTTTTAGATACAGAGAACAGATTGGTAGTGGGGGGTAAGTGAAACGAATGAAGGTGGTCAAAAGGTACAAACTTCCAGTTATAAAATAAGTTCTAGAGATGTGATATACAGCATGGTGACTATAGTTAATAATACTGTACTGCATATTTGAAAGCTGCTAGAGTAAATCTTAAAAGTTATCAGCATACACAAAAAAATCTAACTATATGTGGTGATGGATATTAACTAGACCTATTGTGATGAACACTTCGCAACACATACATCCATAAAATCATGTGTATACCTGAAAGTAATATAATGTTATATGTCACTTATATCTCAAGAAAAAAAAAGGGTACACAAGCTCTCAAGCCTAACTGCTTATTTGGGTTTTCACTTCTTTTCTGTGAAGCTCCTGTGTATATGAGTAATAATCCTTTTCTCCTGTTAATCAGTCTTTTGTCAGTTTAGTTTGCAGGTCCCAGTAACTAAACCTCTGAGGGAAGAGGAAAAGGGTTTTTTCTCCCCTATACTCAGCAAAGGTGACATAGTAGGCACCAAAACTATTTATTAGCCATTCACAGGATATTTCAGTTATCGCTACACCAGACCTAAGTAACACATGCAGAACCAAAATGACAAACATGAAAGCAGTCATCCCTATATTAGGAAAAAAGTCCCTAGCACTTATAGCTTAGTCAGAGGCTACTGGTAGTTTAGCATAACTAGTATAACTAGTGAACTAGTAGATCAGAAATTATCTTTAATTTCATAAAGAAAAAGAAGAAATAAAGAAACCACTACTAATTTGTATTTCCTTCTTGCAGTTAACTCGTGTAAGCCACGTTTAGTTACTCGTTCTGATCAAACAACTGAAAAGAAATAAAGGAATTTGCAATGCCCTCTTAACATCTCCCTTTCTTTCTCTTACATTTTTTTAATTCTTGATAATTATCCTCCAAATAGTAAATCCTATCTTCCACAAATATCCTCAACATAAATTCTAAGTTTAAGAAAAATATTTCATTCTTATAAACCTTTGTTATATGGTATTGAGGGTATTGTATTTAAATACTAAGTACATAAAGAGATTATCCTATTAAATATTGTCAAAGGCAAATGACGCTGTCAAAGACACATGACAAACCTTAAATATTTCATCAAGTGATAAATACTATCTGAAAAGAAAGTTTTAACCATGGTGCTCTGACTGACCACATTAGTAGAAAGGTATTCTGAATTTCTGAAAAACATTAAACCAGCTTTTACTAAACACTGCTAAGGAACCAGGGAACAAGGAAAAAAAACCCAGTACATATATTTATAAATAGCCAGAAATTATATAAAGTTTTAAATACAAAAATAATAAAACTAAATAATTTTATTAAAAACATTTACTAAACTCACATATCTATTTTATTTTAGAGGAATAAAAATAAAAAGAACTACTTCGAGAAGATAAACAAAATAGACAAACCCTTAACCAGGCTAACTAAGAAAAAAAGAGAAAAGGCTCAAGTAAATAAAATTAGAAATGAAAGAGGAGAAATTACAACGGATACCATGGAAATACAGAGGATTATAAGAGAATACTATGAGAAATTATATGCCAACAAATTGGACAATCTAGAAGAAATGGATAAATTCTTAGACTTATACAACCTCCCAAAATTGAACCAAGAAGAAATGGAGAATCTGAATAGACCAATCACAAGTAAAGAGATTGAAATAGTAATCAAAAACCTCCCAAAAAATAAAAGTCCAGGACCAGATGGCTTCTCCAGTGAATTTTACCAAACATTCAAAGAAGATTTAATACCCATCCTCCTCAAACTATTCCAAAAAATAGAGGAAGATGGAACACTTCCTGAATCATTCTACGAGGCCAACATCACCCTGATACCGAAACCAGACAAAGACAATACAAAGAAAGAAAATTACAGGCCAATATCGCTGATGAACATTGATGCAAAAATCCTCAACAAAATATTGGCAAACCGAATACAACAATATATTAAAAAGATCATACACCATGATCAAGTGGGATTTATACCAGAGACGCAGGGATGGTTCAACATCCGCAAATCAATCAACGTGATACATCACATCAACAAAACAAAGAATAAAAACCACATGATCATCTCAATAGACGCAGAGAAGGCATTTGACAAGATACAACATCCATTTATGATAAAAACTCTCAATAAATTGGGAATAGAAGGAAAGTACCTCAACATAATAAAGGCCATATATGACAAACCCACAGCTAACATCATACTCAACGGGGAAAGACTGAAAGCCATTCCTCTGAGAACAGGAACGAGGCAGGGCTGCCCACTCTCACCACTCCTGTTCAACATAGTACTGGAGGTTTTGGCCAGAGCAATTAGGCAAGAAAAAGGAATAAAAGGAATCCAAATAGGTAACGAAGAAGTGAAACTCTCACTATTTGCAGATGACATGATTGTATATATAGAAAACCCTAAAGAATCTGTTGGAAAACTGTTAGAAACAATCAACAACTACAGCAAAGTTGCAGGGTACAAAATCAATCTACAAAAATCAGTTGCATTTCTATATGCTAATAATGAACTAACAGAAAGAGAGCTCAAAAAGATAATACCATTTACAATTGCACCAAAAAGAATAAAATACCTAGGAATAAATCTTACCAAGGAGGTGAAGGACCTATACAATGAGAACTACAAGACATTATTGAGGGAAATCTACGATGACATAAAGAAATGGAAAGATATCCCATGCACGTGGATTGGAAGAATAAACATAGTTAAAATGTCTATTTTACCTAAAGCAATCTACAGATTCAATGCAATCCCAATCAGAATCCCAATGACATTCTTCACAGAAATAGAAAAAAGAATACTAAAATTTATATGGGGCAACAAAAGACCCCGAATAGCTAAAGAAATCCTAAAGAAAAAGAACAAAGCAGGAGGCATCACAATTCCTGACTTCAAAACATACTACAAAGCAATAGTAATCAAAACAGCATGGTACTGGTACAAAAACAGACACACAGATCAATGGAACAGAATTGAAAGCCCAGAAATAAAACCACACATATACGGACAGCTAATTTTCGACAAAGGTGCTAAGGACATGCAATGGAGAAAGGAAAGTCTCTTCAATAAATGGTGTTGGGAAAACTGGACATCCACATGCAAAAGAATGAAAGTGGACCATGTGCTATCGCCATACACAAAAATTAACTCAAAATGGATCAAAGACCTGAAGGTGAGACCTGAAACTATAAAACTCATAGAAGAAAATATAGGCAACACACTATTTGACATTGGGTTTAAAGGAATCTTTTCGGATGACATGCCTACCCAGACTAGGGAAACTAAAGAAAAAATAAACAAGTGGGACTTTATCAGACTAAAGAGCTTTTATAAGACAAATGAAATCAGAATCAAGATGAACAAACAACCAACCAGCTGGGAGAGAATATTTGCAAAACATACATCTGACAAGGGGTTGATCTCCATAATATATAAAGAACTCACACAATTGAACAACAAAAAAACAAACAACCCGATCAAAAAATGGGCAGAGGAAATGAACAGACACTTCTCCAAGGAAGATATACAGATGGCCAATAGGCACATGAAAAGATGCTCAACATCACTAATCATCAGGGAAATGCAAATCAAAACAACACTAAGATACCACCTCATGCCCGTTAGAATGGCTATAATCACCAAGACAAAAAACAACAAATGTTGGAGAGGATGTGGAGAAACAGGAACCCTCATACACAGCTGGTGGGAATGCAAATTGGTGCAGCCTCTATGGAAAACGGTATGGAGATTCCTCAAAGAATTAAAAATAGAGATGCCCTATGATCCAGCCATCCCACTACTGGGAATCTATCCAACGCACCTGAAATCAACAATCCAAAGAGGCTTATGCACCCCTATGTTCATTGCAGCATTATTCACCATAGCCAAGAAGTGGAAGCAACCTAAGTGTCCCTCGGCTGACGATTGGATTAAGAAAATGTGGTATATATATACAATGGAATACTACTCAGCCATAAAAAAAGACAAAATCGTCCCATTTGCAACAACATGGATGGGCCTGGAGCGTATTATGTTAAGTGAAATAAGCCAGAAAGAGAAAGACAAACACTGTATGATCTCACTCATATGTGGAATATAAACCAACACATGGACAGAGAAAACTGGACTGTGGTTACCCGGGAAGTGGGGGTGGGGGGTGGGCACAAGGGGTGAAGGGAGTCATATATGGGGTGAAGGACAAACAAAAATGTACAACCCAAAATCTCACAATGTTAGAAACCATTAAAATATCAATAAAAATGTAAAAAAAAAATAAAATAAAATAAAATAAAAAAAATAAAAAATAAAAAGAACTAGAACTATCCTGGATGTTACGATATAGTCTTCAACATAGAAAACTGTTTACAAAAAAATGACTGGTTGATCAGGCTATCCAGAGGAAAAAAGCAACTATCTTCGGGGGAAAGAAAAAATTTTATTTAAATTAAGTTTTCAGCTTTTTGAAAGCCTAAAAATAAAATTATGGAACTAGGAGGAAAGAAACAAAATTTAATGTTTCATCTTTCTAAAAAGGAAAAAATTGACATCTTTAACCAATTTCTTTTTAAAGACAATGATTAAACAAAATTTTCCCCCAGCACCAGTGAGCTGCCACATTCAAACCCAAACTTCACCGACGACTTGGCATGCAGCACTAAATTACAGAACAATTTTGCTCATGCATGGACAAATGCTATTATTTCCCCACAGAACTGATTTCTCTGTAGCGTGCTCATTAATAACTAACCCTTTCCTATGTCCCAACAACCAGCTTGCTTTGTGAGCTAAATCCCAATCCCAAATCAGATGGTGTTGGCAAAACTAATCTCTGAATAAAAACGGTACAACAGCCAATCACAACATAGAATTTGGATCGTATGTTACTGACGTTGAGACAGAAAACTGTCCAGTTTCTAGTACATAGTTTTAGTTGAGCATCTTGGCTCAGCAAAATTGAAGTATGATCTTATCTTTGGAGACGTATATGATATTTTCTTAAAATTATATTGCTGATTTTTCTTTGAAAATATGTTTTTATAAAAGACTGTCTCACAACCAAAACCAACAATGATTTCAATAATTAGAAGAAATAACATTAATTAATTAAAAGTTAAAACATTTAGGTTGAAATAGTAACGTGATTTTCCCTCCCTCTGTGCCTTTCCCCAAGCTAGAGTTCCTTCAGATTTCAATTTATTTTGACACTGCCTTTTTTGCCTATTCACATGATATAATTTAGGTAAACAGCAATTTCTCCAGTTAAAGTTAACTGCTTTGAAGATTCCAAAAATGCTAATAATAATAATTTCCTCTTGATAGCAATGAATTCATTATATTTTCAAGGACTTCTCCAATTGGAGAATAGGATGATTAAGGCATAATAAATTTTAGACATATTCCAACCAAATAAATAGAATACTGTTTCTTAGCATTGCTCACAACCACATAGATGGAACTGAAACATTTTTTTTAAACCTATTCTTTTCACAGATTACCAATCATTGGTGAATGAAGGTTACTGGTCTAAAGTAAAATCTCCTGGCTCGGCCATAACCTAGCAATGTAACTTTGTACAATCCTCTTAAACTCCCTTGTCCACTTACCTATAAAATGTTTGATTACATCTAAATACTCCCTCTTGCCTCTAATTTTTATGGGCCCTTGTATTTGGCCCTCCAAGAGAGAGAGCATCCTAGGCAGATTTCACTGGAATACCAGAAAGTTCATTAAAACTTTTTTGGGTACCACGAGTCATATTACCAACTAGCAAGCTAAATCCAATTATGAAGACTACAAAGTATTTCTGGGTTTCCATAAAAAAGAATAACCAGAACCCCAAAAAAATACCATTAATAATATTTTTTAAGTAAATAACAAAACCGAAGAAAACTAGAATTAGACAGTCAAGAGGGGTATGGGGCAAGAGTAGTAGCAGGACAGGAGAGGGAACACTTCCCAACTCACTGCAGGAGGCCAGTATTACCCTGATGCCAATACCAGAAAAAAATAACACAAGAGAAGAAAACTACAGACCAATATCCCTTAGGAACACAAACACAAAAATCCTTAACAAAATACTAGCAAACCGACTCCAGCAACACATAAAAAGGATTATACTCCATGCAAGTCAGATATATTTCAGAAATGTAAGGTTGGTTCAACAAACAAAACTCAAGCAATGTAATAGACCATATTAATGGAATAATAGAATAAAAGTTTGATCATCACAATAAGATGCAGAAAAAGCATTTGACAAAAGCAAACACCCTTTCATGATAAAAACACTCAACAAACTAGGAATACAATTTCCTCAACCTGATAAAGGGCATCTACGAAAAACCCACAGCTAACATCGTACTTAATAGTGAAAGACTGAATGCTTTCTCCTGAGATCAGGAACAGTACAAGGAGGCCTGCTCCCGCCACTTCTACTCAACACTGTCCTGGAGGTTCTAGCCAGGGCAATTAGGGAAGTAAAATAAAGAAAAGGCATCCAGATTAAAAAGGAAGAAGTAAAACTATCTCTATATACATACAGAAAATTATAACAAATACACACCAAAAAAAAACTATTAGAGCTAATAATAGGCTCAGCAAGAGTGCAAGATACAAGATCAAAATACAAAAATCAATTAAATTTCCATACACTAACAATGAACAATCTAAAAATGAAATTAAGAAAACAATTCTATTTACAATAGCCCCATAGAGAATAAAATATTGAATAGATATTTCAGCAAAGAAGATACACAAATGTCCAATAAGCACATGCAAAAATGCTCAACATCATTAGTCACTAGAGAAATGCAAATCAAAACCACAATGAGATACTACTTCACACCTGCTAGGATGGCTATAATCAAAAGATAGATAATAACAAGCGTTGGTGAGGATGTAGAAAAAATGGAACCCTTATACATTGCTGGAGGGATGCAAATCATGCAGCCACTGTGGAAAATAGTTTGGCAGTTCCTCAAAAATTAAACATCAAGTTGCCATAAGACCCAGCAATTTCACTTCTAGGTATAGACCCAAGGGAACTGAAAATGTATGTCCAGACTAAAACTTGTACATAAATGTTCATAATAGCATTCTTAATGATAGCTGAAAAGTGGAAACATTCAAATAACCATCAACTGATGAATGGGTAAACAAATGTGGTACATCCATAAAGTGGAATATTATTCAGCCATAGAAAAAAATGAAGTACTGATACATGCTACAATAGGATGAACTTTGAAAACATTATGCTATGTGAAAGAAGCCAAACACAAAAGGCCATATACCATATCATTCCATTTATATGAAATATCCAGAACAGGCAAATCCATAGAGACAGAAAGTAGATTAGTGTTTGCCATGGGCTGGGGGGAAAGAGAATGGGGAATTACTGTTAATGGCTGCAGGGTTTCTTTTTAGAAAAATGTTCTGGAATGAGATGGTGGTGACAGTTGCACAACTTTGTGAATATACTAAAAACCACTGAATTGTACACTTTAAAAGGATGAATATTATGGCATGTGATTATTTCTCAATAAAAGAGAAAAAGTAGCCAAACGAAGGTACTTTTAAAATTCCACCTAATTTATTGGAAAGGAAGAAGTGAAACTCTCACTGTTTGCAAACGACATGATCTTATATACAGAAAACTCTAAAAAATCCACCAGAAAACTATTAGAAATAATCAACAACTACAGCAAAGTTGCAGGGTACAAAATCAATGAAAAAAAATCAGTTGCATTTCTGTACACTAATAACAAACTAGCAGAAAGAGAACTCAAGAATACAATCCCATTTATAATCTCAACAAAAAGAATAAAATATCTAGGAATAAATTTAACCAAGGAGGTGAAAGACCTATACACTGAAAACCATAAGACATTAAAGAAATCGAAGATGACATAAAGAAATGGAAAGATATTCCATGCTCATGGATTGGAAAAATAAACACAGTTAAAATGTCCATAGTACCTAAATCAATCTACGGATTCAATGCAATCCCAATCAGAACCCCAATGACATTCTTCAATGAAATAGAACAAAGAATCCTAAAATTTATATGGAACAACAAAAGACCCTGAATAGCTAAAGCAATCCTGAGAAAAAAGAACAAAGCTGGAGGCATCACAATCCTTGACTTCAAAATATACTACAAAGCTATAATAATCAAAACAGCATGTTACTGGCACAAAAACAGACACAGATCAATAGAATAGAACTGAAAGCCCAGAATAAAACCACACACCTATGGACAGCTAATCTTCAACAAAGGAGCCAAGAACATACAACGGAGAAAGGAAAGTCTCTTTAATAAATGGTGTTGGGAAAACTAGACAGCCACAAGCAAAAGAATGAAAGTAGACCATTACCTTACACTATACACAAAAATTAATTCAAAATGGATTAAAGACTTGAATTTAAGACCTGAAACCATAAAACTCCTAGAAGAAAATATAGGCAGTATACTCTCTGATATCAGTCTTAGCAGCATCTTTTCAAATACCATGTCTACTCAGGCATGGGAAATAAAAGAAAAAATAAACAAATGGGACTACATCAGACTAAAGAGCTTCTGCAGGGCAAAGGAAACCATGAACAAAACGAAAAGACAACCCACCAACTGGCAGAAAATATTTGCAAATCACATATTTGACAAGGGGTTAATTTCCAAAATATATAAAGAACTCATACAACAACAAAGAAACAAAGAACTCAAGCCAGCCCCAGTGGCCTAGTGGTTAAGTTCAGCATGTTCCGCTTTGGCAGCCCGGGTATGGCTACACACCACTCATCAAGCCACACTGTGGCAGCATCCCACATAGAAAAAACAGAGGAAGACTGGCACAGACATTAGCTCAGGGACAATCTTCCTCAAGCAAAAAGAGGAAGATCGGCAACAGATGTTAGCTCAGAGCCAATCTTCCTCACCAAAAAATATATATATAAACTATAATGAGATATCACTTTACACCTGTCAGAATGGCTATAATTACCAAGACAAAAAACAAGAAATGTTAGAGAGGATGTGGAGAAAAGGTAACCCTCATACACTGCTGGTGGGAATACAAACTGGTGCAGCCAGTATGGAAAACAGTATGGAGATTTCTCAAAAAATTAAAAATAGAAATACCATGTGATCTAGCTATCCCACTACTGGGTATTTATCCAAAGAACTTGAAATCAACAATTCAGAGAGATTTATGCACCTCTATGTTCATAGCAGCATTATTCACAATAGCTAAGATGGGGAAGCAACCCAAGTGGCCATCAACTGATGAATTGGATAAGGAGGATGTGGTATAGATATACACTGGAATACTACTCAGCCATAAAAAAAGACAAAATCATCCCATTTGAAACAAAATGGATGGACCTTGAGGGTATTATGTTAAGTGAAATAAGCCAGAGAAAGACAATCACCGCGTGATTTCACTCATATGTGGAAGATAAACAAATACATGGATAAAGAGAACAGATTAGTGGTTACCAGAGGGGAAGCGGGTTGGGGGTGGGTGAAAGGGGTGAAGGGGAACATATATATGGTGACGGACAAAAATTAGACTACTGGTGGTGAGCATGATGCAGTCTATACAGAAACTGATAAAAAATAATGTACACCTGAAATTACACAATATTATAAACCATTATGACCTCAATAAAATAACTTTTTAAAAAAAATTCCACGTAATTTAAAAGACTTTTATCAGATCTTTTTAAGTCGTAACAAAGAAAATATAATAATACATACACACGAAGACCATCACAGACAGAACGATGTGTTTCAATTCAGAGCTTACTTTCAACCCAGTACCACAATTTTATAATTTTTTATTTATTTATTTTTCCCCTAAAGCCCCAGTAGATAGCTGCATGTCATAGTTGCACATCCCTCCAGCCGCTGTGTGTGGGACGCGGCCTCAGCATGGCCAGAGAAGCGTGCGTTGGTGCGTGCCCAGGATCTGAACCCGGGCCGCCAGCAGCAGAGCACGCGCACCCAACCGCTAAGCCACGGGGCAGGCCCCAATACTACAATTTTTTATGTGACAGAATAACTACCTGGTTCTGACCCTTTTTAGATAAATATTTTGTTACATGTTCTGGCTGCTCCTTTTTAGGCTCCTTGCCACACTTTTCTTCCTGTACCACTGCTTTTCACCCCTCCCAAATTCCCTTATTATTTTTCCCCAGGGGCTCCATCTCCTAACATATTTTGTCTCTTTATGACTTTTATATAGGAGGAATCATTCCATAGCACTTCACTCTGCATTACATTTTTAAGATTCATTTATATTGATACATGTAGCTGTGGTTATTTTCACTGCTCTCTGCTATTACATAAAATATTCTACAATTTCTTCATTCTATTATTGATGGGCATTTGAGTTGTTTCTAGTTTTTTGATTTAACAAATAATGTTGTTATGAACTTTCTTGTACTTGTCACAGGTACAAACTCTTGCCCACCTTCTAGAGTTTCCCTAGGGTATATACTTTACCAGATACTGCTAAAGTATCCTCTAAAGTGGCATTTCAATTGATACTCCACTCCCCACAGCAGTGTATGAGAATTCTCATTATTCCACATCCTCACCAAAATGGTGAGTATAAAATATTATTTAATTCAAGTTTTAATCTGCATTTCCATGACAGCTAAAGAGATTGAACACTTTTTTCACATCTACAGGTCATTTGTGTTTCCTGTTCTATGAAATTCCAGTCCACTATCTATTATTATTATTAGTTTGTAAAATATTCCTTATATATCTAGATATTAATCCTTTTTAGTTATATGTTCTGCAAACATTTTCTCCCAGATGGTAGGGTATTTTTCATTTCATGTCATCTTTTGATAACTGTACATTTTATATTTTAATCTAGACATATTTATAATCTTCTCCTTTACAATTCAAATTCCCAATTTTATTGAAGAAATCCTTCCTACCTTCCCTACCTTAACATCACAAGAATACTCTTCTAAATTTTTTCTAAAAGTTTTGCTTCTCACATTTACATCTTTAATTCTTGGGAACTTGTATATATGGTGTGAACAGAAATTCCATTTTATTATTTTCCATATAGATAACCAACTTGTTCCATTATCATTTATTGTTTAATCAGTCCATCATTTCTTCACTCATCTGCAAAGCTCTCACCGTCATATATTAAGTTTCCTTATATGAAGAGGTTCAGTTTCTGGCCTCTCTATTCTGTTCCATTGGTTAGTCTGTGCTGTGCCAATACCACACCGTTAATTAGTATGGCTTTATAAGTCATGCTATCTGAAAGAGTAAATTCTCCTAATTTTTCTTGGCAGTTTGCTCTCCTATATAAATTTTGGACAGAACGTGTCAAGTTATACAAAATATCTTATTTTATTAAATAGAATTGTATTGAAATTATAAATTAATTTGGAAAGAACTAACGTGTTTATGATACTGAGTCTTCCTGTCCATTCACATGGTATCTCAATTTATTTAGATCTTCACTAATCCCTTTTAATAACATTTTATAATTTTCTCCATAAAAGGTCACATGCATCTTTTGTTGATTTTGTTCTAGTTACTTTTTCAATTGTTATTGTGGTTGCTGCTGCTATAATAAATAATATCTTTTTAAAATTACATTTGTTGTGAAAACAACCAAAGTGTCCAATAAATAGATGAATGGATATACAAAATGTGGTATTTATATATAATGGAATATTATTCAGCCATAAAAAGGAAGAAGTTCTGATACATGCTACAACATGGATGAACCTTGGAAACATTATGCTAAATAAAATAAGCCAGACCTAAAAGGATAAAAATTTATGATCCCACTTATAAGAAATACCTAGAACAAGCAAATTCATAACTATTTTTTTAGACTAAGAAGAGTTTATCTAAAGTTATGATTATCCATAAATGTTTGATAGAACTCACTTATAAAACTGTATGAGCCTGATTAGGGAGGCTGTTATCAAAAAAAAAAAACAGAAAATAACAAGTGTTGGTTAGGATCTGGAGAAATTGGAACCCTGGTGCATGTCAGTAGGATTGTATAATGGCACAACCTCTATGGAAAACAGTATGGAGGTAAGCCAAAAAACTAAAAATAGAAATGCCATATGATCCAGCAATCCCAATTTGGACACATATCCAAAAGAATTGAAGGCAGGGTCTCAAACAGACATTTGGACACCCACGTTCATAGCACCAGTATTCAAAACAGCCACCAGTGGAAGCAATCCAAATGTCCATTGATGAATGAATGGATCAACAAAATGTGGATGAAATGAAATATTACTCAGCCTTAAAAAGGAAGGAAATCCTGTCACATGCCACAACATAGATGTACCTTGAAGACATTATTTTAAGTGAAATGAGCCAGTCACAAAATGACAAATACTGTATGATTCCACTTATATGACGTATCTAAGTAGTTCAACACAAATTCATACGTGGTATCTAAAGTAGTCAACAGGAAGTAGAATGATGGTTACCAGGGGCTGAGGGGAGGAGGAAAAAGAAGTTGTTGTTTAATGGGTATAGCAGTTCAGATTTGCAAGATGAAAAAATTCTGGAGATATATTCCACAACAGTGTGAATATGCTTAACCCTACTGAACTGTACACTTAAAAATGGTTAAGCTGGTGAATTTTGCAGGTTTTTTTTAATCATGATAAACTATATGGGCCTGGAATTGTTTCAGTAGGTAGATTTTTTTTATTACTAATTCCATTTCTTTTATGATTAAAAAGTCAGTTTTGGTAAGTTACTCTTGGTTGTTTTTAAAATGTGCTTTCCCTATTGAAGCTACCTTTTCATAACTCATTAAATTGTTTGTTTTATCTTTACTTCTTTGTAGTTACCAAATGAGCCCTATTAAAAAGTATTAAATACTCATTTGGAACCATAATTTCATTACATATGGACTTGATCTACAAACAAGACAGATTACAATGGTGACTACCATTGTAGAGACCTAAATATTTCTTGTAGAAATTTACAGATGGTAATTATAGGCATCTCCAAATATAAAAACTGATAAATAATAAATCCACACACAGCAATCCTTAGTTTAACTATGAGTAAAGTGAGATCATTCTTATTAAATCTTTTCTGAAAAATTCTTGAAGATTCCTTAATGTAAAATGTTTTATATTCAAATGTTTCTTCCACTAAAACCAGAGAATGAAAGTGCCAACACTGAAGAAACAGATAAGTAAACATTTAAACTACTATCCTAAAAAAAGTCCTTATTTTTGCCCATTTCAGCTCAGCATGAAAGAGCTAAATCCTTTGTTTCAATGGCCTTTTAATTGTTGTTTTAAATGAAGTGTTTTCTTCCATTAACCATAGTAAAAATAATATTCAAATATAAATAACTGTGTAAGTAGAAAAAGAACAGATAGATAGATAGATAGATAGATAGATAGATAGATAGATAGATAGATTTATACTTATATTTGAAACCTATTCTAGAAGGCCTACCAAGGAGTTCATGATTCAACTTGCAAAGTTATTTGGAAGCCATTATTTCGTCCATACCTTCCAAAGAAGTCTCAAATGTGATGCACTAGAGATCTGGAAATTATGTTGAGTCCCTTTATGACATCTACATCTTGGTCTTTTCATTAAAAATAAACGAGAATAATATTTTTTTATCTGAGCAAAAGGCTGGAGAAACATGATATACCAGACTATTATAGAGAACCTTTTCTTTAACGTGGAAAAAGTAAATCAAAGAGACCTAAAGAAAAGCCTATCCTACCTATCCTTCATAGACCAAGTTCAAATATCATCATCTCCAAAGTTATTCTTCTACCCTAACCCACAACACTCCCTTCTCTTGAACTTCTAAAGCACTTGTTGGCATCACTCTTTTGATACTCAGTTATCTATTGCTCATATTATTATTCTGAGTCTGTTTTCTTAACTGAAAAATGAAAACTAAAGCAATATGAGGAAAATATTAAGACTGCATATATAAAACAATGCCTGACATAGTAACTATTCGATAAGTACTAACAGTTCTCTCTCTGCCCTTTACCAAATTAATGACTGTGAACAAGTCACCTTTGCTAAATGTCATAAAATAAGCACTTTATAAACTCTTTATAAACATAAAGGTTAATGGCTGCAACATAGTTTTTTATATGAATGTGTCATAATTTACTTAATTATTCCCTCAATGTTGGGCATCAACCACTCACTTGTCAATATCTCTACCCAGCTCCTCGGTCTTAAATCTCTCAACCATGGGAAATCAATCCAAACTGCTTCCTCTGTTCCCCTACCACAACTGTTGAGTTCTGCTGAAGAAAATCACAAGCTGGGAATTTGTGCCACCACAAATTTACAAATCTCTAATCTGAACTGAGATTAACTATCCTATTAGTAATTCATCTATATGCTTCTGATCAGTGACCTTTTCCATCCCACAGAGTGATCAGTGGCTACTCCAAATCTGAAGCCCAACACTCTACATACCTCCTCTTCTCTCACAATTGCCCTCTACCAGAAAAAAGAAATCCGATCTCACCCAATTTTCCAAACTACATTCTTCTTCAAATCCATCTTCTTTCTTCCAAACTAGAAGTTAGACAAAGGTGACTCTTCTCCTTCCCTGGGGTAATAATCCCTTCTCACCTCCAAACCTATCATATTCCTGGTTCCATCAAATCATTTACCTCCATATATTCAACCTTATCTCTATTTTATCATCTTCACCAAAATTCTTTAAAAAAAAAAATTCTATTTCTCAGATCTATGTCTCTCTCTAGCTACCTCTCATTTTTACTTCACAGCAAGTCTTCTAAGAGTGGTCTATACTTGTGGTCTCTGTGCTCTCTGTTTTCTCATCTCCCATTCACTCTTCAATTTATTGTAATTTGATTTCTACCCTATTCACTAAACATACATCTTGTTAAGGTCTTCTCAATAACACAGTCCAACAGAAGCTTTTCTATCTCTATTTCACATAATCACTTGAGGTTTTACATTGTCAGCCATTTTTTCCTTCTTGAAAATCTCTCCCTGGGCTTCCTACAGACCAATCTCCTTGTTCTTCTCCTACCTTCCCTGCTGCTTTTGAGTCTTAAATCTAATCATATCGGCTTAGCGTACTATGTTTCAAGAGTTCCCCACTACCTACAGGATAAAGTCCAAACTCTTCAGCATGGCATATAAGGCCCTTCATGGTCTGGTCCCTGCTTATTCTTCTAAGCTCATTTTCCTATTACTTTCCCACAGGCATCATTCACCCTAGCCACACCAAAATACCTGCAGCTCACCCAAACACACAACATCCTCTCCTGCCCCTATACATATGGTTTCCTGTACCCATAAAATGTCCATTTCTCTCTTTCTCTCTCTTTCTCATCACACTGCCTTATCCAGCTACTTTTTATAAAGACTCAAGTCATGCAGTTTTTTCCGTGAAACTTTCCCTCACATCCTTAGGCATAGTTAAGCACTACCTCCTCTTTGATTCCACAGAACTTTTCTCAACCTTCTAATATAAAGGTTATTCACCATAGCTCAGCTGTTGACCTGTCTTTGTACTAAAACTGTGACTTCCTTGAGGACATACATTTTCTTATTTATCTTTGTATCTCCAGTGCTGAGTGTCTCAGAGAGACGGCACTTGATAAATATTTGTTGAATTAACGCATGAGATGATCAGCATTTAGGCTTACCATAGAGAGGAAGTGAAGATTCAAGAATAATTATGCTGAAAGAACAGCAGTGGAATTTTACTGCAGGCAGAAAAAGAAAGAAAGTTCAGCCTGGAGACACAAAAAAAATTTTTGAAATTTCCCATAGAAAAGGGTAAAATGAGCCACAGAAAAAGAATGATAATCAACCATACTTGCCACAAATATTTACCCATTGCTTCTCTTTTCCCAAAATTTTACCCATCCTGATCTTAGAACCACACACACACTAGAGTCAGGCAGCTTCTAGCAAGTGAGACATGCAGCTGCCTCAAGCAAAATCTCTACCACAAGCCCCTCACCTTAACCTCTCTAACATTTCCCTATCACTGTATCACAAAAACACTGACCTTCAAAAAAAGTGAGTACCTGCTATATTCCAGTTACTAAGCTAAGTATTAATTCATTATATGTATATTTGTGTATATGTGTGTGTATATTTTATAATTCCTATTAAAATCTATGTGAATTAAGTATTGCTACTCCTATTTTATAAATGAAGACCATTTAATGTCACACAGTTGTTAAGGAAACCAAATTTAAACCAGTTTTCTAACCAAGTACAATCCTCTTTCCTCTCAAGGCATGACTTAAAAGTTTCCAGTGGTCTTTCAGGCACGCTCACATCATGTGTAAGGCTAACTCTAAGCTAGCCCTCTATGGCAGATGTTGTAGATCATTCAAAAGTAAGATAAGAGGGGGCCAGCCCCGTGGCATAGTGGTTCAAGTTCAGAGCACTCCCCTTCGGTGGCTCGGGTTCGGATCCCAGGCACGGACCTACACCACTCATCAGCCATGCTGCAGCAGCAACCTATATACAAAATGGAGGAAGACTGGCACAGATGTGAGCGCAGGGCAAATCTTCCTCAAGCAAAAAAAAAAGTAAGATAAGACATTCACCAAGCTCATTCTCTGCTAGTAAGGGCCTTTTCTCTTTTATCCGTACTTCCAATTCCTCATTCATTAAAACCCTAAGAAACAAGATTAGTGAAAATTTTATTCTCAAATTTAGAGTGGTAGATATAATAATGGCCCTCCAAAGATGTCCATATCCCAATCCCTCGAACCTGTGAATATGTTACATTACATGGCAAAAAGGACTTTGCAGATGTGATGAAGTTAAGAATTATTGAGATGGGAAGAATTATTTTGGATTATCCAAGTGGGCCAAAGAAATCACAAAGATCCTTTTAAGAGGGAGGCAGGAATTTAAGAGTCAGAGAAGGAGATATGACAATAGAAGCAGAAGTCAGAGAGAGAGAGATTTGAAGATGCCAATAATATTGGCTTTGAAATGGAGTAAGGGGCCAGAAGCCAAGGAGGGCAGGAAGTTTCCAGAAAGTGGAAAAGGCAAGAAAATGGATTCTTCTCTAGAGCTTCCAAAAGAAATACAGCCTAACACCACCTGGATTTTAGGACTTTTGACCTCCAGAACTGCAAGATAATAAATTCATGTTGTTTTAAGCCACTAAATTTATGGTAATTGGTTATGGCAACAATAGGAAAATGATACAGAGTTTCTACTTATCAATGCCTGAGAGTAAGAGGCAGCACCAAGTTTATCTTCCTAAAGATTAATTTTTTAAAGCAAATCTTTTCTCTTTTTAAATGTACTTTTAACATTGTTTTTGCTATACAGTAACAAATCTAGGACAAAAGTTGTACACAATCCCATTATCAAATCAATGTTTTCTTTTTTTTTTTTTCCCCCCCCAAAGCCCCAGTAGATAGTTGTATGTCATAGCTGCACAACCTTCTAGTTGCTGTATGTGGGACACGGCCTCAGCATGGCCAGAGAAGCGGTGCGTCGGTGCGCACCCGGGATCCGAACCCGGGCCGCCAGCAGCGGAGCGCACGCACTTAACCGCTAAGCCATAGGGCCGGCCCTCAAATCAATGTTTTCATTTGATCATATTCTAGTTCTTTTCCTTCACCACATTCCATTTTTACATATTTATAGCAATATCAAGGATTTTATAATCTATATTTTTACTAGTAACACTTACTCCATAATTTTTTTTTCATTTTGCCTCACTTTTTTCTGAGATCCTCTTACCCTGTCCTTTCCAATCTCAGATAAGCATCTGCTCCTGCAACATTTCAAAAACACTCCTGCCTTGAGGTCTTTGTAACTGCTGTTACAAAGCAGTATCTACCTGTAATACCCTTCATTCAACTATCCCCATGGCTCACTCCTTCACTCCCTTAAGGTCTCTGCTCAAAATGTCACCTTAAGAGAAGATACTTGCAATAGTATACATATAATAAACAAAGACTGATATCCCAAATCTATAATTCCTGTAAATCACTAAGGAAAAAAACCCAGACAATCCAATAGAAAAATGGGCAAAAGACATAAAAAGGCATTTCAAAAAAAGAGGATAACCAAAGGGCCAACATATGAAAAGATGACCAACTTCATTAGGAATAAGGAAAATACAAATGAATTTAAACCATAATTGAGATACTACTACACAATTATCTGATTTGCAAACATGTAAATATCTGACAACACCTAGAGTTATTGTAGATGTAGAGTAACTCTCATTTACTGTTATAGAGGGAAATAGTTTGGCATTCTCTAGAAAGGCTGAGACATACATATTCAATAAACCAGAATTCTTAATCCAAGATATACCCTACAGAAATGCACTGATGTTAAACGGTATACGTGCAAAAATCTTCATAGCAGCATTGTCCACAATAGCCAAATAGAAACTACCCAAATATCTATCAACATTAGAAATAAACGGTAATATACAATGAAATACCATTATGGTAACAAAAACAGAAAAAACTACAGTTACATGAAAACAGTATAGATGACTCAACATATGCTGAACAAAAAAACATAAGAGAATACATAACGTATAATTCCATATATATCAAATTCAAAAACAGGCAAAACTAAAATAATATCATTTAGGAATACAACTATAAAGAAAAACAAGGAAGTAATTACCATAAAAAGTCAAGTTAATGGTTACCTCTGGTGGGAAGAAGGGGGACATAATTGGAGAGGGCCATGCTTCTGGCTTCTGGGAAACTCATTGTCTTCAATATTTTTATCTAGGCTATTTTTACATGTTTATGAGGTGGTGGTTACATAGTTGTTCACTTTATAGAAGTCAGTAAACTGTACATTTATGTTTTATACACTTAGTATGTATTTTGTTTCACAATAAGAAGGTTAAATCACCAAATCAGTGAGGCCTTCTCTGACTACCCAAAACAAAACAGTAATTCCTTCTCCGCCTTCCATCCCCCTTAGCCAGTAGTTTTTTTCCTCTATAGCATTTATTTTCACCTAATATACTATATATTTACTTCTTAATTTGTTTATTGTCATATCTCCTCCCATAAAGGAAGGACTGTGTTTTGTTCACTACTATATTCTCAGCCATTAGAAGAATACCTAAAATAAAATACACCTTTACACTTTTTTCCATGTTCATATAATCCTAAACAAAGATATAAAATATGTAGTTTTTATTTTGTTTTCTAAAAATGAGATGTTATTAAACACATTTCTTTATAACTTGCCTGTCTTAATCTACAACCTATCACAGATATTCCTCTAGGTCAAGACACACAGATTTAACACATTCTTTTTGAGTTGCATAATATTCTACAATATAAGTGCATTACAACTTATATATCCATACCCACTACTGATGGACTCAGGCTGTTTCCAACTTTTGCCATTAAAACAATATTACAAAAATATTGCATAAATATACTTTTACATGTTGATACTTTTATTTCTACTGAATAGATTTCCAGAAGAGGAATTTTACTAGATATTGCCAAACTTTCCAAAATAGCTGTAGCAATTTACATTTCCACCAATATTGAACGTAACTCACGAATCTTAAGAGTTAATTTTCTTATAATTTATGCCCACTTGCTTTCAAAAAAGGTGAGGCAGCTTAAACATCTGGAAATTTAAAATGACCTTAGCAACTAATGCCCTGGGAGCAGTCAGGGTCCCACTGCAATCTCTCCCACACCTTTAAGAACTCAGGAGTATCTGATTTACTACCATCTTCTCTAGGTTCCAAACCTAGAAGCAGTAGAAGCCACTCCCCTTTCCTCTCCCAGTAAAGCCTAAAAGAAAAAGAACCCCACCAAAAGGAGAAAGCTTGGGCCATTTCACCTCTTTCTCATTTTGATTTAAGAGGCCATATGATCCAAATCTATCCTTCCTCCTTTAATTGCTTCTCTTGGTTTATAGTACCACTATCTCCCAAGCCAGAAAACTAAAAAACTAAAAATTCTCGATTCTTTCATTTTTCTTGGGATAGTCTCTAAGTCCCATCAATTCTACTCTTTAAACAACTCTCCTATTCATTCTCACTGCTACTAGCTTACCTTAGGCTTTTTTGGTGGGGAGAGGAGGAGGTTTTATATTTCCACCTTTTTTAAAAAAACTGATTAGAAAATGAAACAAAAATACAATCAATCTCTGGTTACAAATATTAAGCGGGTATGGATACAGAACTATGGATCAGTAGTTAAGACTTGCTAATACAATGCCTCTGTGGTAAAACAAAATTAAATTACATTTATATGGAAGTCTCCATGAGTTCACAGGAACTCTGTGCACAGGGTCTCCACACCTCCCCCGTATTTTTCTTTCTTTTTTTTTTTTCACCTTAGGCTTTCATAACATCTTTCATCTGTACTGAAATAGCCTCCTAACCAGTTTTCCTTCTTTAATCTTGCTCTCCTCCAATCTATTTTTCACATTGCAGCCAATATGTTCTTTTCCCTACCTGTAACCTATCAGTCAGTAGCTCCCCAACTGCCCAAAGGATAAAACCCAACCTCTAAGTGTAGCATTCAGGGCCTTTCATGATTTGGCCCTCATCTACCTCTCCAGACTCATCTGCACCACTTCTCACCTCACACATTATGTTTCAACAAAACTGAATTACTTACAATTCCCAAAATACACCAAAGTGCCCTACCAACTCTGTGCATTTACCCAGGCTGTTACCTCTCCACCACCCCACCAGTAAACCAATCATTCCCTCTTCTGTTTATACATTTTTCTATTACTATACTTAAAACATTCATTCAACCAGTATTTACTGAGTACCACTATGTGCCACAGACAGTGCAAGGTCCTGAAGATCCAGCAGTTAATTATAGATTCAGTCCTTACCCTGATAGAATTCATAATCTAATGAGGACTAAAGACGCTAAACAACTAATAATAAGTGTGGTTAAGGACTATAAAGAGGGTAATACAGTATATAATGGAAATGTGTATTAGATGATAGCCAGGACAAAGGGAGGGAGTTACAAAAAGAAGTACTGCATGCATTTGCTTACATGTGGGTATTCCTTAATTATAGTCTGAGCTCCTTAAGGACAGGGATTATGCCATCTCTATATCACTAGCCAGGACAGTAAACAGTAATATATAAAATGTGCACTGACTATTAAAAAGATCACTGCCCTATTAACTAGTGGACTCATCACTGTGGCCAGGTGAATGCAGTGATCTTACTGGCCAGGCCTGCGTCATGTGCCCACCCTTAAAGCCAACGGGTTAGATCAACTCTACCCAAGCCACACTGACTGAGAATGGGGGAAGAGTGGTTCCAAGACAAATCAGGAAGCTGTTTCCTAAATAAGAGGGAAAGGAAGCTGGACAGGCAAAAAACAGCAGTCCTCTCTTTAGTGGATATTGTAATTATCTCTTCAAAACGTATCTTGGGGCCGGCCCGTGGCTTAGCGGTTAAGTGCGGGCGCTCTGCTACTGGCGGCCCGGGTTTGGATCCCGGGCGCGCACCAACGCACCGCTTGTCCGGCCATGCTGAGGCGGCATCCCACATACAGCAACTAGAAGGATGTGCAATTATGACATACAGCTATCTACTGGGGCTTTGGGGAGAAAAAGGGAAAAAAAGGAGGAGGATTGGCAACAGATGTCAGCTCAGGCCCAGTCTTCCTCAGCAAGAAGAGGAGGATTAGCATGGATGTTGGCTCAGGGCTGATCTTCCTCACACACACACAAAAAAAACGTATCTTGTTCCTTCCCCACACAGGTAAAGTGTTTATGTGGGACTGACCCCTTCCCCAGCTCCAAGAGGAGGCCCTAATTTGACACAGCGGTGGTTCTCAAAGTCTGGTTTGAAGACCAGCCAAATCAGGAACATCTGGAAACTCGTTACAATACAAATTCTTAAAACCCAACCCCAAACCTACTGAATCTGAAACTCTGGGGGTAGGGCCTAGCAATCTGTGTTTTAACAAGTCTTCCAGGTGGTTCTGACGCACACTCAAGTTTAAGAGCCACTGGTGTAGACAGAGAAAGCTACAATTAATGGTTTAAAGAATCCAGATTTTAACACAGTCAGGATCCTTTGGAACACAGGACTCGTCTAATTAGCATTAAGCTCAGGATTTTTGTGTTATATCTGTGGGATGCATCCTTTTTCTCCCCCAGAAATGAGGAAACATAGTCCCAGGAGCCAAAAACAGTCATCTTGTACTACCAGGGAAGCCAGCCTGAGAAAACAGCTGATATAGGGGAGAGCCAAGAGAAATGCAGAAAAACAGGGCAAAGCCTGATAGTCTTGATCAAACCATGCCAGAGGCCCCCATTCCCTTTGGACTTTTCAATTACACGAACCTATAAATTCTCTTTGTTTACACTAATTTGAGTTGAACTTTTTGTTATGGAAACTGCAAGTATCCTGATATTCACTACATCAAGTTATACATCTATCCCTAAACATCATAAAGAGACTGTACTAGAAATACTGTCTAGTCAACTGTCTAGCCTCTCTCTAAATTAGAGTTGCCAGATTTAGCAAATAAAAATACAGGACACCTAGTTAAATTGGAATTTCAGAAACATAACGAATAATAATTTTAGTATAAGTATATCCCAAATATTTCATGGGACATACTGCATGTATTTTATCTGGCAACTCTACTCTAAATGCCCATGGTTGATCCCTAGGTATTAAAAGAGAGGCCCAGTCAGACAGATGTGACAGCTGCTTTTATAGTTCATGAATAGTAGGAGAAAGACTAAACCCCAAGTCCTGAACTAATGTCCTGCAGCAGGTCTGAACCACTTGACTGTCCTTTTAAAACTAAGCATACTTCTTTCTAAAAGCCAAAACATGTTATACCCTCTACAGCAGCTAAATGTGACAAAATCCAAAATGTTGCTGTCTGAGTATTCATAGCTTCTTTTCTTTACTCCCTTGGTTCCTGGACTTTATTATACAGATCAGAGTAATGAAATAGGCAAAAGAAAGAGTTTAAAGGGAGACAGGTACTCCTGGAAGAAAAACTAATAAGTTTGAGAAAGGGAAGAAAGAAACAAAAAGAATGAGACTGTTCAAGTCATTATGAGAGAGTTAGGCAAGTTCTAAAAGAGAGAAGAGAGTTTGGTATTAACCATGCAAAGGTACTGATCAAAAATGGAGAAATCATGGGCCGGCCCCGTGGCTTAGAGGTTAAGTGCGCGCGCTCCGCTGCTGGCGGCCCGGGTTCGGGTCCCGGGCACGCACCGACGCACCGCTTCTCCGGCCATGCTGAGGCCGCGTCCCACATACAGCAACTAGAAGGATGTGCAA